>NC_056066.1:45393760-46018760 GCF_016772045.2 Ovis aries
TAGAACCTGGGTTTCCTGCATTGCAGGCCAATTCTTTACCATATGAGCCACCAGGGAAGCCCCATTTATATATAGACCTTACTTAAAATATGAACTCCATTTTAGACATAAACTGCAGCAGCACAAACCCGTGCAGGGCTTGAATTATTTAATAAACGTGGCTAGAATATTGGCTTTAAGAAAAAATAGGTACTCACACCATTCACAATCTAATTCTAGATAGACTAAAGACATAAAGGGAAATCAAACCATAAAAGAGAAGGAAATGTTGCTTAATGTTTATCTGATTTCTTCCTGGGAGAGCCCGCTAAGAATGAAGTAGGAAATCTGATTGAGGGCAGGTTCCAGGGGAGTTTATCCTGGCCTCTCCTGAAGAGCAGAGCCTAGGCCTGGGCTGGGGGGCAGGGAGGGCAGACACCTGAGGCAGGAGGGTGGGCTCTCCCCTTGGAACTGTCGGGGGTGTGTGCAGCCCATCCGCAAAGTTCTAATTGCTGAACAAAGAAATGCACAATATAACTTCCCACAGGCATCACTTTTAAGTGGCAGATTAGCAAAGATTGGTTTTTAAAAATGTATGATGCAAATGATGCGAAGAGGAATTGAGTAGAATTGATGGCAAAGGAATTCGGACCAATTTGATAAACTTAATCTGGGAAAGCAACACATTCAAAACACAATTTGTCTCTATGTATGATTTAAGGTCATTCTCTTGCATCCAACAAATTATCAGCTAAAACATATGTATCTTGAGACAGGTCATTTCTTTTGTCTAAGTCTGCAGAGGCTTTAAAATGGAATCCCTCATTATTTCTGAAAGTGAAAGGTTAGTGGTCAGATATGTAGCAGCTGTTTTTTCCACCAATATTGCCAAGGTAACTTTCTACCATGGGAAATTTGAGGAAAACATTTTATTTATTACTGTCCCTAATAAGGACACACCAAACTAAAGGTGTTTAGGTATCTTTTTTTTTTTTTCTTTTGGAGAAGGAGGTAACAAAGAATAAGCTAATTTTCAAAAACGATGTGCCCCACACTGGATGTATATATAGAAACGCAAAGTCAGAAACAATCCCACAGACTTTAAACCATGGACCTGGAACTTGATTTCTGGTGGAAGAGCCCAAAGACTAGCCTTGTCATGTGAAGACCAAGAGCAAGATCTGGACAGTGTGGTCACATACTTAGTTCAAACCTCATGACCCTCAAAGACACCTAGAATCCCTTTTTAATCAGATATTTTATATGCCTTCATTTGCAAAGGTGGGATAGAAGTCACTTTCAGCCTAGGGAAATCAGGCATTTAATGCTAACAGTAAGGGGTAATCCAAGTGTCGCCTCCACTGTTGGTCTCACTGGAATTGCTTTTATTTCAGAAGAGAAGCAGGGACCAAGAGTTAACCACACCACGTTTCCCTCATGTTTTTAAATTGAGGTATAACTGACTACTAAAAGTTGTATATTTTAATGTATAATATTTGGTGAGCTGATACACACACACACACACACACATTATGAAACAATCACTACAGTAAGCTAACAAGTCCATCATTTCACAGTTATTTTTAGAGGGAGGTGGGAACACTCAAGACCAACCCTATCAGCCAACACCTAGAATGGTAACAGCCCCTCCCAGACACCGGAGGAAGACCAGGGTTATTGTTGCTGCTGCAAGCTGCCCCTGGACCAGACCTTGCAAGTGAGCACAGGTCCCTACAGGTCCACAGCTTTGGTCCTGGCCTGGTCCTGCCTCTCACCCACATCACCCCATCACATGCCCTTGAAGGTGGAGCCTGTGCCCACCCATTCAATACTGTCCCCCTGCTTTCTGGCCACTGGCCTCTGCTCAGTCAGCCCTGACCCCAGCCCACACCACAGCAGCCTTCATCTTTCACCTCCTTTGAATCTGATCCAAGACCCTGGTGGTTTCTCCCACTTCGTCTCCAGAATTGACCCTGTCCACTGCTCTAACTCAGACTACTCTCGTGCATTCTTTAATGATCAGGTGGTCTTACATCATTCCAGAATTATTCCAGACAAATTATTGTATTTGTTTTGCCTTCAAGAAGGAGGCCATGTTACGTGTTTATCTGAATTATCTTCTGCATGTAACAGAGGTTAAGCAAAAGTTTGCAAGCAGGTATTCAGAATGGACATCATTTTTCTTGCATGATTGTTTCCTACACGTCTTCCCCTTCCTCCCCAACCCCCAGGGTCCAGTATCCTATGGGTTCTCCCCCAGCTCAGCCACATACAGTTCATTTCTGTGAGTCAAATGGTCTTGCTTTTCCAGCTTCTGAGTCAAAACTGCTTCTTTTCTAATTCCCAGTGAAACCTCCTTGTAAATCATTTAATTCCAGTTTTTCTGTAGGTAGCACCCTTTCCTTTCCCCCAGTTTCATGGGTCTTCACCATTTGCAGGCATCCACACCATGACAAGGAAAGGACACACAACATGAACCAGGTAACCTTTCCTAGTTCTGTGCCCTTGGCTCCCCAAAGTCTGTCAGGGTCCAGCCCATTCCTGAATTCTACTTGAACAAGCACTTGGGTGTTCCACTTAGGTTCTAAGACAATCCACCCCCACTCTAACTGCTATAAAATGTTAGCGGTGTGAATCTAGTAACAATGAAACGTGCTATTGTGAGGAATGCTGATGGGTTTTGAGTAAGATTAAATAAGAATATAAACCTAATGGAAAACTTTGAAGAACTTAGCATACTGTAGACACTCAGTGAATATCTCTTTTCACTCTGTAATAAGAATTATAATAATTCTGCATGCATCCTGAAAATACACACAAATATTTAGCCTATGCATTTGCCTAAGTAACAAGTGATTTAAATTCACAACTTTTACATATATAAATTATGCAAATACTCACCATACATCTGCAGGAAACATTTTTCTGAGATTTTTCTCCCAATTAACATAAGCCAAAGCAAGTCTTATGATTGATATGTATTAATTTCAAGCTTTAATTTCCCTTCCTTTATGCAGCAGTGGACTCTTGAGTCTATAAATAAAATGCTTATGATGATTTATCTTATTTTGACTTTCAAATATCGTTGAATGGCAGATAAGGCCAAAATTCTTAATTGCGAGAGTTAAGACTCACCAAAGGCACTATCTTATTTGTCTAAAGTAACATAACTGTACAATGAAAATAAATGTCTTAAGATCTACTCCATTTAGAATTTATATGAAATAATAGGTGTTACAGGAATTTTTATGCATTAGTGAATCTGCAATTGCCTTTGGTCTTTGCCATTAATAATAATTAGTATGACTCAGAGAACACCCCCAAAGATACTGTGGTAAAGGATAGTCTATTATATTGAATCTGCTCATTCCAGATCCTAATGTCTTCTCCAAGATGTCAAATTAGTGTTATATAATCTAGGTATTAACATATACACTATAGGATAACTACTTGCTCTTATAAGGGCATTTTCTCCATTTTCCATTTTTAGTATTTTCTAAATATCTTACAACTTAACAAAATTATTTAAGCTGCTCTATTTTTAAATTTCTCTAAAGGAATACAATGTAAAGACATCTGAATTCTCATTTCATAGACCCAAGAGGCCACCTATGTGGATTCTTCCTATTATATCCCATGTGCCTTTCTTAAAACTTTACTTAGGTAAAATGAACAACTAAACTGTAAGATACGTACAGTGTACACTGTGATGATTTGTTATGCCTACACATTGTGAAGAATTCCACTGAGTTAATGAATACATCCATCACTTCACACATCTACATTTTTTACAAAAAAATGTAATTTCTATTTCTTAGCAAATTCCAGTTCTACATTATCAACTACAGTTCAGCATTATCAACTATAGGCAGATCTAGTCATCATGTTTTTCACTAGATCCTCAGATCATAATCAACTTATAATTGAAATTGCGTATCCTTTTACAAGTCTTTCTCTATTTGCCTCTAGCAGTCACTTTTCTACTCTCTGTTTTCTTCAATTATGCTTTTTGTTTTTAGATTTCACATATGTGATGCCATGCAGTATTTATCCTTCTTTGCCTGGCTTACTTCAGTGAGCATACTGCCCTCCAGGTCCATTCTACTGTCATAAACATCAGGACTTCCTTCTTTTCACAGCCAACTATTATTCCATTGTACATATATCCCAAAAGTTCTCTATCAGTTATTTATTGATGGATGCTTAGGTTGCTCCCATACCTTCACTAAGGTGAATGGTGCTGCATGAACATGGGGGTGCACATATCTCTTCAAGTTCCTTGAATATTTGGATTATAAGTCTACAGCCAACCTATGGTTAATGATTATTTTCTTCCATTTGGAGGCTGTTTTTTCATTTTTGTTGATGGTTTCCTTGTAGGAATCCTAAGTCTTACATTCAGGTCTTTAATCCATTTCAAGTTGATTTTTTATATGATGTAAGATAAGGGTCTAGTTTTCCCAGTACCATTTATTGAAGACATTGTTCCCCACTGAGTAATTCTGGTTCATCTTGAAATAATTAACCACATATGCATGGGTTTATTTCTCAGCTCTCTGTTCTGTTCCATCGATCTGTGCATCTATTTTTAAGCCAACACCATGCTGGTTTGATTACTATAACTTGTATACAGCTTTGCATCAGGAAATGTGATGCCTCCAGCTTTGTCTTTCTTTCTCAAGATTGTTTTGGCTATTTAGAGCTTTTCAGTTGGTGCTAGTGGTAAAGAACTCACCTAACAATGCAGGTAGGGCTTCCCTGGTGGCTCAGATGGTAGAGAATCTGCCTGCAATGTGGGAGACCAGAGTTTGATCCCTGGTTCAGGAAGATACCCTGGAGAAGGAACTGGCAATTGATTCTAGGACTCTTACCTGGAGAATCCCATGGACAGAGGAGCCTAGCGGGCTAAAAGAGTTGGACACAACAGAGCAACTAATACATGCACACACACACACCAATCAGGAGATGCAGATTCAGTCCCTGGGTCAGGGAGATCCCTCGGAGAGGGCATGGCAATCCACTCTAGTATTCTTGCCTGCAGAATTCTATGGACAGAGAAGCCTGGCAGATTACAGTCCACAGGGTTGTAAAGAGTCGGACACAACTGAAGCAACTTAGCACGTGGCTACTTAAAAGTTTTTAGTATTGTTTTTCTATTTCTGTAAAAAAAAAAAAAACAGCCATGTAAAATTTTGATAAAGACTGCATAGAATCTTTAAAGTGCTTTGGGTATATGGACATTTTAACAAAATTAATTCTAATACATGAACATGATATATCTTTCCACTTATAATATATTCTTCAATTTCTCTCATCAACATCTTCTAGTTTTCAGTTTATAGATCCATCATCTCTTTGGTTAAATTTTCATGGGTTTCCAGAAGGTCTGATCGTCAGGCCCTCTGGCTTCTCACATCAACACATCTTAAGAATCTAATAGTAGATTAGCCTCCAGAAAGGCTCGAACCTCAAAAGCTGGCTCCAATCCTCAAAAGCCTCAGTCCTCTTGGTTAGTCCATGCCCTACAAGTCCATGTTGGTAGATCACAACAACCTGGAAGAACAATGCCAGAAGAACCACTCCCCTGTCACGATGTCCTAAAGGTATTTTCCTAATCCTTTGCTTTGTAAGACAAGGGTTTTTTTGGTTTTTTGTTTTTTTTTAATCAGAGCACTAGACAGAAGGTTCTTGTGTCTTGCCTGGGTCCCCAGATCTTGAGGATGTTGGGTTGGGTGACTTAACTCCTCTGGACCTCACGTTACTCCATCTTTTCTAATAAGGACTTTGATGAAGTAACATCCCTGGCCTGTTAATCTATGGGAAAGATGTGAATGGAAGTAAAAGAACTCAGGGTGTCTCTTCTCTGATACTAATTTCAAATGATATTTGACACCTGTGGAGTCAACCTCTGTCTTCTTCAACTGCTTTCACTCATAGGGTCCAATTCTCTAGACTCCTATTAGATTCGTAAGATGTTGGACAATATCGGATAAGGAACAGAAAGGAGAAAGTTATGCTGCACACAGACTTGACTACTTCCCTGCACAAGATAACATCTTCTAATAATGCTCACCTCTTCAAAATCCCTGCCGCACCTACAACTCACTTGTCACAGAATGATTTTTAAGAAAAATAAAGTTTCTGAACCACTGCTCTGATGGGACCTCTTCCAGCTGCTCTTAGGCATGGCAGCCCTCTTACAAAGGCCATGAAGTCTGAAGGGGGCCTTACCAGCACTTGGAGAACTAGCAAGGTGTATGGTATTTACTTAAACATTTGCTGTGATACAAAAGGGGACTTCTGTGTAGTAATGAGAGCATCAGGTAACAGTGGAAATAGTTAACTGACAAAAACAGCAAGGGAAACATGTAGCTATACGACATAATTCTATTATTTAAGCATTTCAGATCCTGTTTGAAGCCTAAATAAATAATACAATTAACTCCAGGACTTCTATCATTAAGAATTTAGCTTGCACTCACTTGCTTTTCTAATGCTAAAACTCATCTATGGAAAGAAAAATTGTAATAACAGAGTTTACTCTCGAGCAATTAAAAGTATAAATTCTGAAGTGCTATTCAACTAGAAAAGTTCTAGGGATAGTTATTGGTTTCTCGGCCAATAGTGACCTCAAACTGGACGACACTAACATATTAGCCAAAGTGCATTTATTACAGCTTTTTACCAACCCATGCGACTCTGATTTAAAGTCATGCATTCTAATGTGTTTTGACAAGTAAATTGCTTGCCTTTTTTCCATGATAGCCAACCACATAAATAATGCATGCATGGTAATAGCTAGAGCAATGATGTAAAAGTCAAGCATGAAGCACAGGCAGCATGTTAATGACAAAGGTGCTTCAGCCTCTGAAGAAGCAAGCCACAACCCAGAGAAGGCCGATGCACCTGAAGCCGTGTAGCTTTTCCCCAAAAATATAAGTGACTAAGCTCACTGACTCACTTCTTTCTCCCTTCTCTACTGCTAAGTCACTTCAGTCATGTCCAACTCTGTGCGACCCCATAGACAGAAGCCCACCAGGCTCCGCCGTCCCTGAGATTCTCTAGGCAAGAACACTGGAGTGGGTTGCCATTTCCTTCTCCAATGCATGAAAGTGAAAAGTGAAAGGGAAGTCACTCAGTTGTGTCCGACTCCAAGCGACCCCATGGACTGCAGCCTACCAGGCTCCTCCATCCATGGGATTTTCCAGGCAAGAGTACTGGAGTGGGGTGCCATTGCCTTCTCCTCTCCCTCCTCTAACTCTCCTCTAAAAAAGGGGATACTTTTTTCTTAGGAAGTATTAAGATTCATGGTATAATCATTCAGATTTTCACAAAACACTTAATTTTGCTTGAAGTTAATTTCTGAATATAACAACATAGAACAACATCCTACAAATAATAAGTTTATAGGACAGGAGAAATAATTTTATCCTAAACTGAGTTATTTTCCCAGCAAATCTACTAGAGTCAAGTCTTCTAAATGCCAAACCATAATGTGATATGAAAATGAAAATTGTCAAATCATCCTCCTGTATCTCCGTTGGGTAGATTACGGTGCACATATCTTACTTGTCTTTAGTTCAACACTCTGAATTTAATTTACAACACAAGAATTATGCACATACTCATGCTCAGCACTATCATTTATCACCATCAGTAGCACCATCACGGTTATCAGCACCATCACTGCAAAATTAGAAAATATTCGTTAAGAAAGGAAAAGGGTTAGAGAAAGACTAAATGAAGGCAAAATAAAATAAGTTTTCATATTACTGTGTTCTAAACAGTATAAACGATGCATTTGATTATTACAAAATATGGATAAGCGAAATAAAGGACAGCGATGGTAGAAGGGATATTCCCTTCTAGCAAGGACTATTCCTTCATTATAAGGTATTCACCACTCATGAAGAAATACATTGTTATTTGAAAGCAGACTTGGGTTAGTTGAAATGCATAGGTAAATTCTAGTGCAATCATTAATAAAAATAAAAATAGAAATATAACTGCTGTAAATAAGAAAATGGAATCATATAAAATGCTCAATTGAAGTCATAGGAGACAGAAAATAAGTGAAAGACGATAAAAGAAAGAACAAAGGCAGCAAACAAAAACTAATAAAATGGTAGATATTGCCCCAACTATGTAAATAACTATTTTAAACATCAATGGTCTAAACACACTAATTAAAATACAGAGCCTGTTGGAGGGTATCAAAAATGTAGTTTACAAGAAATTACTTTAAATAGATATATATATATTAAAACTTAACTGGATGAGAAAAACACACCAAGATAACACCAATCTAAAGAAACATAATATTGTAAAACAATCATCCTTCAATTAAAAATAAATTTTAAAAAATAAAGGTATACAATTTGCAACAGAGCAGATGTCAAAGTTAACAAAAAAAAAAAAAAGAAGAAGAAGACAGGCATTACATGATAAAGGAGTCAATTATCCAAGAAGACATACCAATCTTTAACATGTAAAAACGTGTCTAAAATCGAGAATTAAAACACAGGCAAAAACTAATAGAACTGCAAGGCTAAATAAATGCACCCATTATCATAGCTGGAGATTTTTAACACCCCACTATCAGTAATGGAAATATAAATTCAGAGGTCAGAAGGTTAATAAGGAAATAGTTAAGCTGAACAGTATAATCAATGAACTAGATATAATTAATATCTATAGATTACTTCATCTAATGAGAGCAGAGTGTACATTTTTCTCAAGCTCATATTTAACTTTTACTAAGATAGATCACATTTTGGTCCAAAAAACACCTTTCATCAAGTTAAAAATAATAACACATTGTATGATAGGGTGTGTACTTTCAGATATCAATGGATTAAATAGGAAATTAACTACAGAATGTAGTTAAAAGTCCCAATGCTTGTAGATTAAACAATATACTTC
This sequence comes from Ovis aries, assembly GCF_016772045.2. Classification (NCBI taxonomy): domain Eukaryota; kingdom Metazoa; phylum Chordata; class Mammalia; order Artiodactyla; family Bovidae; genus Ovis; species Ovis aries. Next base: position 45,402,662 of record NC_056066.1, read on the forward strand.
TAAATAGCACATGGATAAAAGAATAAATCTCAAGAGAAGCTTCAATTAAATGAAATATTTTGAACTAAATGAAAATTAAGATATAACCTATGAAAATATGTGGGATGCAGGAAAAGCAGTGCTTAGAGGAAAATTAATAGCACTGACTGCATAATTAGTAAAGAGAAAATCTATAATCAATCATTAAAATTTTACCTTAGGAAACTGAAAATGGAAAAGTAACTTAAAACCAAAATAAACAGAAAAAGGAAATTTAAAAATTGGAGCATGAATCAATAAAACTGAAAACAGGAAATCAATTGAGAAAATTAATAAAGTCAAAAACTAGCTCTTTGAGAAGTATAATAAAACTGATAAACCTCTAGCCAGCTGACTAATATCAAAAGAGAAATAACACAACTAATCTCTGAAATCAAAGAGAATACAACACTACTCACCCTGTGGATATTAAAGTAGTCATAAAGGAAAATTATAAATAACTCTTTCCCCACAAATTTGACAACCTAGATAGAATGAATCAATTTCTTAAAAGACATAATCTTCTACAATTCACACAAGAACAAAAACAGTCTGAATAAGTCAATACATACTAAAGAAAATGAATTATTAATATCATTCTGAAATAGAAAGTTCCACTCCCAGATGTGTTCACTGGTGAATTTTTCCAAGGACTTAAGGAAGAAATCATACAAATTCTCTACAGTATGTTTCAGAAGATAGAAATAGAGGATATATATATATTATATATATAATAAAAATAATTATTTAAGTCACTTTAGTGATGTCCAACTTTTTTCCACCTTATGGACTGTAATCCACCAGGCCCCACTGTCCATGGGATTCTCCAGGCAATAATAATGAAGTGGGTTGCCATGCCTTCCTCCAGGGGATCTTCCCACTCTAGAGATGGAACCCACCTCTCTTATGTCTCCTGCATTGGCAGGCAGGTTCTTTACCAGAATTACCTAATATCAAGCAAGACAAAGACATTACAAAATAAGAAAATTATAAATTAATACCTCTTATAAACACAGATGCAAACAACTTTAACACATATGAGCAGATCAATGAAAAAATGTCCAGCTGAAATTTATCCCAGGAATGCAAGGCTGGTTCAACATTTATAAATCAATTAATTAGTGTAATAAGGAATTATAGCAGTGTTTCAGGATACAAGGTTAATGCACAAGAGTCAATTGCTTCCTTACATACCAACAAACAGTTGGAATAAGATATTAAAACCACAGTACGATTTGCATTAGCATCAAAAGAATGAAATATTTAGGTATAGTTAACAAAATGCATATAAAAGCTATATGAGGAAAACTAAAAAGCTCTGATAAAAAAAAAACAAAAGAAGAACTAAGTAAATCAAGAGATATTCTGCATTCATAAATAAGAAAATTCAGTTTCACTCAATTTGATTTAATGCAATTGAAATTCTAGAAAGTTACTTTGTGGATATTAACATTGATTCTAAAGTTTACATGGCAAGACAAAAGACCCAGAATACCCAACACAATATTGCAGAAGATAACAGTTGGAAGACTCACACTACCCAGCTTCAAGACTTACTTTCACGATGCCGTAATCACGACAGTATGATACTGGCAAAAAGAATAGACAAATAGGTCAGTGGAACAGAATATAAAGCCAAGAAATAAACCCACACAAATATAGTCAACTAGTCTTTCACGAAAGAGCAGACAATCCAATGAAACAAAGACAGTCTTTTCAACAAATGGTGCTGGGACAACTAACAGCTGAATTAGGATGCCCAAAATTTGGAACACTGACATCACCAAATGCTGGCAAGGTTGTGGAGCAAAGAAAAATCCCAGTAATTGGCTGGTGATACAAAATGGTGCAGATGCTTTGGAAGACAGTTTGTTGATTTCTTATGAACTAAACATAATCTTACCATATGATCCAGCAATGTGCTCCTTGGTATTTACCCAAAGAGTTTAAAACATGTCCACACAAAACCCTGCCATGGATGTTTATATTTATAGCAGCTTTATTCATAATTGTCAAATGTGGAAGAGACCAAAATGTCCTTCAGTTGTTGTTATTATTTAGTCACTAAGTCGTGTTCGACTGTTTTGAGACCCCATGGACTATAGCCCACCAGGCTCCTCTGTACATGATTCTATAAATAAATTGCACTACATCCAAACCATGAAATATTATTTAGTGCTAAAATAAAAGAGCCATCAAGTTATAATAAGACATGGAAGATTCTTAAATGCGTATCTGAAGGCTGCATACTGTTTCATTCCACCTCTATGACATCTGGAAAAGGCACAACTACAGAGGCGGTAGAAAGATCAGTGGTTGCCAAGAGATAAACAGGTGAAGCACAGGATTTTCAGGGCAATGAATCTACACTGTATGATGTGTGTCATTATACATGTGTCCAAACCCACAGAATGTACACCACCAAGAGTGGACTCTTACATAAAGTACGGACTCTGAGTGATGATGCAGCAATGCAGTTTCCTCAACTGTAGCAGAACCGCACTCAGGCACATGGCGCCTGATCACATGTGGGAAGGGGTATGTGAGCACCATTTGTGCTTTGTGCTCAAATTTTCTGTGAACCTAAAACTTTGCTAAAACATAAACTCTATAGAAAAGTAAAGGTAACAGAGAAACCTTCAGGAGACCTATTTTTTTAAAGCAATGAACAAAACACATGTTAACAAACTTAGAATACACTGTCCTGTTAGAAAAGCAATACATTTGATAACAGCTGTGTTTTTCAGAATCTAAAATGCACTTTTGATGAGTAACTTTGAATTTTGTCCTTTTTCTAGCTTTGGTTATTATGGTTTATAAAATCTAGCTTATAAGACTGTACTTTCCATCATTTGCACAGCATGCTTTGCTATGTTACGTAATGATACTGCACTTAAATCTGCCTAAAATCTGCTGTCTTAATAACAAAAACACATTAAGCAAATGGACTAAAATGGAATTGCTGTTGCAGATGCTCGTTTCCACAGCCTTTTGTTTTATATTTTTCGTAGAGATCAGGCGGTCAGTGCTCATCTGATCAGCTTTATCAACTAGTGATTATGAAAAAGTACTGAGGCCAGGGTGGGTGGGCAAAATGAGGGAAGGAAGTCAAAAGGTACAAATTTCCAGGTATTAAATAAGTAAGTCATGGGAATATAATGTATATAACTATATATACCATAAAGAATGTTAAAATATATTATATATTTTATGTATTATATACATCATATAGTTATAACATTAATATGCTATAATACATTGATATTAACAATAATCATATATTTGTATGTTTATGTATTCAGTGCTGAAGAAGGTATAACTCTCTAAAATAATATGACCTCCAAGTTTATTATACGGAAATAACAACTGAAGTAACAGCAGGTATATTTAGAGTATGAGGTATTTCTACAGCGTAGTTTTGAGAGTTACAAGTTTTAAAATTTCAACACCAGAAAATAATTTTCTTTAAAATATATAATCAATCAAAGTAAGAATTATTCATATAATTATTAGGCTTATCAGTGTTTGTACATCATCAATTCAAAAAATTCTGTTATAAGGCATGATACAAACATCATCAAATATAAAGTTTCTGAGAGATTGTGACATACATAATCAATATGTCATACAGTGAACTGTGAAATTCCAGATGTTCAAGCTGGTTTTAGAAAAGGCAGAGGAACCAGAGATCAAATTGCCAACATCTGCTGGGTCATCAAAAAAGCAACAGAGTTCCAGAAAAACATCTACTTCTGCTTTATTGACTATGCCAAAGCCTTTGACTGCGTGGATCACAATAAACTGTGGAAAATTCAGAAAGAGATGGGAATACCAGACCACATGACCTGCCTCTTGAGAAATTTGTATGCAGGTCAGGAAACAACAGTTAAAACTGGACATGGAACAACAGACTGGTTCCAAACAGGAAAAGGAGTATGTCAAGGCTGTATATTGTCACCCTGCTTATTTAACTTACATGCACAGTATATCATGAGAAATGCTGGGCTGGATGAAGCACAAGCTGGAATCAAGATTGCTGGGAGAAATATCAATAACCTCAGATATGCAGATGACGCCACCCTTATGGTAGAAAAGTGAAGAACTAAAGAGCCTCTTGATGAAAGTGAAAGAGGAGAGTGAAAAAGTTGGCTTAAAGCTCAACATTCAGAAAACGAAGATCATGGCATCTGGCCCATCACTTCATGGCAAATAGATGGGGAAACAATGAAAACAGTGTCAGACTTTATTTTGGGGGCTCCCAAATCACTGCAGATGGTGACTGCAGCCATGAAATTAAAAGATGCTTACTCCTTGGAAGAAAAGTTATGACCAATCTAGACAGCATATTAAAAAGCAGAGGCATTATTTTGCCAACAAAGGCCAGTCTAGTCAAGGCTATGGTTTTTCCAGTAGTCATGTATGGATGTGACAGCTGGACAATAAAGAAAACTGAGTGAGGAAGAATTGATACTTTTAAACTGTGGTGTTGGAGAAGACTCTCGAGAGTCTGTTGGACTGCAAGGAAATCCAACCAATCCATCCTGAAATAGGACTGATGTTGAAGCTGAAACTCCAATCCTTTGGCCACCTGATGCGAAGAGCTGTCTCATTTGAAAAGACCCTGATGCTGGGAAAGATTGAAGGCTCAAGGAGAAGGGGTCGACAGAGGATGATATGGTTGGATGGCATCACCGATTCAATGAACGTGAGTTTGAGTCAGCTCCAGGAGTTGGTGATGAACACGGAAGCCTGGCGTGCTGCAGTCCATGGGGTTGCAAAGAGTCGGACATGACTGAGTAACAGAACTGAACCGAACTGATGACATACATACTTTCTCTATGGAAGATACATTTAAGAACTGAGCAGATAATAATTAAGGAGGATGAGTTATAAGATAGTTGAAATGTTCTTGATGACAAAATAATAAGGTAAAAAAATTAGACAAGGTTTACCAAATTTCCCACTACTAAACATTTCCCTTTAATAATAAGTTTTCACATTCTGTTTAGCTCCAAAGTCATAAAATAATGCCCACTGTACTAGTATATTCATTTACTCACCAACTATACAACCCATTATTTATGCCCTAAAATGTACCAGGCTGTGTGCAAGGATCTAAGAACATAAAGGCAGGCATATTAATAATTTTTAGTTACCTGTGTACATAACACATGAATCCAGACTCAAAAAAAAAAAAAAAGGAATACATAACACTGAAGAATAAAATGGATTTCAAGTAAGTCAAAACTGACAGAAATTTCATAGCTCACTTTTAGCAATGCCTTAACTATTTTTGGAATGTATATTCTCTGAACTTAGGAACATTTATCATCCCTCCTACATATCTGGCAAGAACAATTAATTTGAAATGAGTGGCAGTGTACACTCATATAAATAGAGGCCTTCCTGCTTCATTTTTAAAAAGTGCTACTGTAATTTACAATGACATCATTTTAATTTTGACATCTTAATACTGTCTCCATAGATTTGCTTTGACAATGTTTTGTTGTGTTTTGACACTGTTTGTAGTTTTATCCCAAAGCCTTAGAATTTTAATTCTTTGTTTCACACCAGAGGCACAATGGAACTCAATTAAGACTTTTTCTTGCTTTTGGAATGGAAAGAAGTGCTCAGAGATTTGATTGATGATTTCATTGCCATATGGGATAAATGTAACTTACATGTATGATCCTAAAGGCTGATTTTTTGTCCCACTTAGATGTAACTTAAAATTAAGGATGAAGAAAATAATACTGAAGTGTTAAATTTCATTTTTTAGGTTTGGAAATATGAGCTCTCAAAAAGGGGAAATTGGTGAATAATGGTTTTTACTTGTCCAAAGATCTGTGAATGAGATCCTACAAATGGACAGATGACATATTTACAAATATCCAAAGGCATCTTGTCAACTCAGAGTGTTTGCCACTCAACTAGCCTCAGAATGAGCAGGTGGGCATAAACGCTGTTGGTGACCCACCTTGGAACCGTCAGCCAAAGGATGACTCCCCTCTGGATGTATTTATAGCACTGACTGATTAAGCTGGATTCTCTCATGATTGAAAGGGACCTTAAGATTAATGACTAACTCCGTGTTTAAATCCTATCCATAAACAGCTTTCAGTTCTGCTCAGTTAGCCGAGGGGTCACAGCTCATCTCAAGACCATGTGTATTAAAAAGCATGAGCCTGTACATGCTGACTTTAAATTACCCTCCCTCCATGGAAACATGTGAAATAAAATCTACTGCTGTTTCATACACAGTCCATATGAGACAGCTGTCCTAGAACTCACATGTTCTCTTATCCAAGCAAAATAATACACATGTTTTTCAGTTCTTGGTGTGATATGTTTGTGTGCATGGAATATTTTAAGGTCTCCTATCACCCTTAAAGATCTTCTTTAAACTTTTTGCTTAAACCATCACATTTTAATATTTTAAAATATCTTATTTTATAGTGTATTTATTTCTATAAAATATTACTTGTTTAATATATTTCATTGAGCTCATTGAACTAGATTGGCAAAACCTTTTTGAATACTTACAACTGACTGGTTCAAAATTAGGAAAGGAGTAGGACAAGGTTGTATATTGTCACCCTGATTATTTAAATTATATGCAGAGTACATTATGAGAAACGCTGGGCTGGATGAATCACAAGCTGGAATCAAGATTGTTGGGAGAAATGTCAACAACCTCAGATATGCAGATGATACCACTCTAATTGCAGAAAGTGAAGAGGAACTAAACAGCATATTGATGAGGGTGTAAGAGAGTGAAAAAGCTGGCTTAGAATTAAACATTCAAAAAACTAAGATCATGGCATCTGGTCCCATCACTTCATGACAAATAGAAGGGGAAAAGTGGAAGCAATGACAGGTTTTATTTTCCTGGGCTCCAAAATCACTGTGAACAGTGGCTGTAGCCATGAAATTAAAAGATGCTTGCTCCCTGAAAGAAAAGCTATGACAAGCCTAGATGCCATATTAAAAAGCAAAGGCATCACTTCGCTGACAAAGCTCCATATAGTCAAAGGTATGGTTTTTCCAGTAGTCATGTACAGATATGAGAGTAGGACCATGAAGGAGGCTAAGTGTGCAAGAACTGATACTTTCAAATTGTGGTGCTGGAGAAGGCTCTTGAGAGTCTTCTTGGACTGCAAGGAGATCAACCAGTCAATCCTTAAGGAAATCAACCCTGAATATTCATTGGAAGGACTGATGCTGAAGCTGAAGCTCCAATACTTTGGCCACTTGAGGTGAAGGGCTGACTCACTGGAAAAGACCCTGATGCTGGGAAAGATTGAGGGCAGAAGGAGAAGGGATTGGCAAAGGATGAGATGGTTAAATAGCATCACTGTCAACAGACATGCTGCTGCTGCTGCTGCTGCTGCTGCTGCTGCTGCTGCTGCTGCTGCTAAGTCGCTTCAGTCGTATCTGACCCTGTGCGACCCCATAGACGGCAGCCCACCAGGCTCCCCCCGTCCCTCCAGCAAATAGTGAAGGACAGGGAAGCCTCAGTCTATGGGTGTCACAAAGAGTCAGATATGACTTAGTGACTGGACACACATTCCTTGTTAGAGGTTCTGACATCAAAAGCATGCTTAGGAATTTTCTTAAGCCCAGCGATTTTTTATAGCGTTTATGAATTTTTGTACCAGACACTGAAATAATAATAATTTATTTTCTAGCACTCATATATTCATTCGAAACACATTTGGCTTCTAAAGTAAGCAGAGAGCTAATCATGTGTTTTTCAAGGAGTAATAATCTCCCAATCCAAAAGAAATATATTATGACAACATAAATCGTTCCTATTTGGAAAACACCAATGTGTGAAGGCATCATAAAAAGTGTTACTTTCTAGTTCTCGCTTAATAAAGATTATACACACATATGTTATTCAAGATGGGCCAATTTAAAAAGAAACAACTTCTGAAGCATTTGGACATATGGTTTACTTGCTTTTGTTTCAAGAACAAATAATAACATTTAGGCTGGTAGACAGATATATTTTTATATAATCCAACTAATTCAAAAGCATAACTTACAGCCGTAAAACATATCTCAGATCAGGAATAAGGAAATGCCCAGAGGAAGACTCCCAGTAGCTCAGCCTCTGACTGCATTCAGGCTGCAAAACTCCAGACCCACCACAGAGGAGGCAGGTGGAGGCGAGACCAGCATCCATAGGACACTGGAGGAGAAGGCCCCAGCCTTGTCCCCACACAGAGATACCAGTTTAACAGTAGAACATGGACAGAACCCAGAGACAGCGAGTGAAGTAACTGGAACCCTTGTGTACTGTTGAGCAGATTATAAAATGCAGCCACTTCTATGGTAAACAGTATGGAGATCCTGCAAAATATTAAAAGTCAACTATCATCATCCAGCAGTCCCCCTTCCAGGCAGACATGCAGCTAAAGAATTGGAACTAGGATCTCAAAGAGATATCTGCACCCCTGTGTTCACTGCAGCACTATTCACAATAGCTGAGATGCAGAAGCAGCCCAGCTTCATAGTGGATGGCTGAAGCTGAACTGATGGAGAAAATGGGTTGTACACACACACTGAACTACTTTACTGAAGTACCGTTGTTTTGCAGTGCTGTGTCAGTTTCTGGTATACAACAAAGTGACAGTTATATTAATACGCATAAACTGCACCTAAAAGAATCTGACATATATATATATATATATATATATATATATATATATATATATACACATATATATATATACACACACACACACATACACCAGATAGTATATTTGTATAGCTTATTATAAGACATTGAATGCAGTTCACTGTGCGATACAGAAGGACCTTGTTTATCTCTATAGTACTCTGTATCCACTAATCTCGAACCTCTAACTTATCCCTCCCCCGCCACTTTCAGGGGGTTTCCCTGGTGACTCAGACAGTAAAGAGTCCAATGGACTATTATTCAGCCTCAAAAGAAAGAAAGGATTCTACCACATGTGAGGACATGAAGACATTACAATGGAGGACACTATGCTCAGTGGAATAAGCCGGTTACTGAAGGGCAAACAGTGCCTGATTTCACTTATATGAGCAATCTAAAGTAGGCAAATTGTAGAGGCAGAGGATGGAATGACTGTGGCTAGAGGCTGGGAGAGGGGAGATGGGGAGTCGATGTCAAGGGACACATCCGGTGTGAGGATGAGTGAGTCCTGATTCCTGCAGTTCAGCACCTAAGTTGTTACCTCATGGCTCCTTTCACAAGGACAAACACCTTCTAAGATTTCTGGCTCCAGCCCTGTTCTCCAGGTGGAATCTCACCCACTGAGTACAGAGGATAACTCAAGACATGGAGACCGCTGAGGGGAGACTTCCTCCACTCCTGAAGGCCTCTGGCTGTGCAGAAATGTTTGTAGGCAAGTTCACATCGAAGTATTTATACCACAGGGTCCTAGGTCTCACACACACACACACACACACACACACACACACACACACACACTGGAGAGGTTCCAGAAACAAATTACAAGCAAGAAAAAAAATACACTAGTCTGTCTTAATGGTTCACAAAATAACATTACTGCATGCACAGCAGAACACTTCTAATAAATATTGTGAACAAATGAATGAAGTTATTTTTTTTAGATGAACCTGTTCAGATTCAATGAAGTTCAATCTCTTTGGAGTCTGTAAAATGCAATTTGCACAGAAAGAAGACTTTTTAATATGAACATGATCTTCAGTTCTTCTTATGTTCTATGTCTGGATGTTTTCCATATGTAGACTGTTCTTGACTGTGAAGTTTCAGAGGTGTGTGTGCCCTGCTTGGTCAGCATTCTGAACTGTGTGCATGCCTCCTATGAACACACCCTCAGCAGCACAGAGTGACCCAACGTGTGTGGATGACAGCCTGCCTTGATCCAGGTTCTGTGAGGGGTTTATCTTTCTATGTCCATAAAGATTTGCCAATAATAACTCAGTATTTTAATGGTTTAATATGACAATGCAATTATCCAGAGGCACAATTCAACACATCTATATCATTATCTATTTTTGTATAATCACTCAGCAAAACTTGACAGTTAGAATTACTGAGGGAAGTTGTGATAATAAGAATAATAATTCTTCAACATTATGCATGTTGGCATTGCCTGTGGTATGTGCACCTGCCAACAATTACTTTTCAGCCCAGAGAAGAGCTTCACGCTAATTACACGATCTATGGTTTAGAGCGGGCTCCTTGCCATTCCTCCCTGCCTATCAGATCAAACTGTTTCCAAATTCACAGGCAAAGGTCCAGGAGTGCAGGTTTGGTTATTGGTTTTACTACAATCCAAGGTTTGCAAAGCATAGCACAGAGTAGGTGCTCAAGAAAGGATCACTGAATTATTTAATTACACTTTAATCCATTGTGCTCAGTTTACTAAAATGAGAGAAAAATCATTTGAATACAAAACAACTCAATTCTGTGGCAGAATCCTAGCTTGGGATTCGGGATTTTCTTTGCTCTGTCTCAGCAGCCCTTCGCTGCCTGAGGTTCAGGGAGCTCTGCTTCCATTGGACACAGATTCATTCTTCCCAGGTCAGGAGGGACAAGCAACTCTCTCAGTCATACCCAGCTGAAACAATGGGATCACGCTTTCAAGAATCAGCTGGGGTACAATTTTGTTGTGGTGTGGTGGTGCTGCTGGCCTTCTTTCTGGTAAAGCTGTCCTTCCTTTTGTAACAGTCACATGCTAACGTCCTGACACTTGTGCTTGTGCTCATTCGCTCAGTTGTGTCAGACTCTGCGACCCCATGGACTATAGCCCAACAGGCTCCTCTGTCCACGAGGATTCTCCAGGCAAGAATACTGGAGTGCGTTGCCATGCCCTCCTCTAGGGGAATCTTCCCAACCAGGGACTGAACCCAGGTCTCCTGCATTGGAGATGAATTCTTTACCTTCTGAGCCACCAGGAAGCCCCACTACCTTGGGTGAATTTCCAGTGATGACTCATTAGATTAAACTGGAAAGGAAAAAAAAAACCTATCGTCAGAAATCCCTAGACCCGATTTCCATTGTCTGTGATCACCACACCCCAGTAGCATGGCCAACACTTACCAGTTGAGAACATTATAGAAGTGCATAAAACATAGGAAATAACTCAATTTTTAACAGCCAAAAGCTTAGCTTTTTGAGGTTTTTATTTTTCCCTGAGTCTAATTTCATCTCTATAGTGAATGTACAATCAGCTTCAATAATCCCATGAGCACTTGTTGAATCCATAAATAAACCTGGCCCCAAATCATTCATTGATCCATCCTTTGAGAAGAATGTCAGACTTGTCACAGGGACTGAGGATATGAAGATGAACAAATGATTTTCTTTCCTCAGGGAACTCTATACCCTAGAGGAGACCCCCGTCTGAAAACAATCACAAACCCTTGCCATGTGTAACAGCACAAGAGGAGACGAGCCTCTTTATACACAATCTTATAAATTTTACCTCTCTTGACCTTGGACCACCTGTCCAGACCACGCCTGGCTGCCTTGGAGCAGGCACTCTTACTGCAGAGGAATTTCCCCAAACACATGATGTTGGGGGCCAGAGATACCCCTGACAGCTCCTCTCACTGCTTCTCACTTGCTTTTCAAGGTCACCTCTGAGAAGGTATACGATCACAGCTGTTCATGTCTGTCTTCCACCAGTACAAGTCTGTATCATGATTTTTAAAAACACAAGAACTCTGGAGGACAACTTGGGGAAGAGGGCAAATTTCAAAGGAAAGTTTAATTCAGAGCTTTGTGAACAGCCGAGGAGAAAGATGACCCTGCCCAGGGTCATCTACTGGCTCCCCTCAGAGTCCAAGTGAAAAACTCACAGGTTGCACGGCCATAACTTCTCAATAAACCATGTGACCAGCTGCATTCATCTTGCTCTGACTCAAAAATGATTTCAGTGAGCTAAAATTAAATGTTACCTTAGTTCTAATGCCGAAGTCCTTCTGATTATTTTAATAACATGCAAATTGCATCTTTACAACTCAAAGTACATAATCACCTGAGCGTGCCAGTAAGAATCCAGCTTATTAATTACATTAAAATTTATTCTATTAATTAAAGCCAACTCATTGCAATTATAAATCTGCAAATAAAGCTTCCATTAGAAAAACGAAGACATGATTGAAAAGAGAGACACTTTAGTTGCTTTTAAGTTTATTTATTAAGTCGTTAATATACCCAGATTGTTTCGCAAGATGTCTCATGTGACTCATTAGCGTGGACTGAGCTGAGTCAATTGGTAATGGAATGAGGTATAGGGAGTTGTGATAACAATAAAATTTCTCCCCACCATTGTGTCTGTGCTGGTCCTAATTTTATTAGGGAAAAGCTGCAAGAGGATAAAAAATGTCACTCAGGTGTCCAGAGTCAGGTGTCTGAGTAAATCTGGAAGGTACCGGTCAGTATCAGAGGAATGGACAGTACTCCAAGGTCCAGGTGAGCACTTTGACTTTTTAAAGTTTTTTTTTTTTCTGTGTGTTAACACAAGTAAACACATCTGTTAGGGGGAAAAGGTGGGGGTTACAATCCAGGGGGAAAACTCAAACATCAAAAGAAAGGACACGATTAGCAAAAAAGTATAGTTATAGGCAAATATAATGATTTCCCAAGTTATTTTTCACTAACCTCCACTTATATAACTACAGGCATAACAATGGAAAGAGGTGACCATTAAGGCCACTTGCTGTAACTATCAGAAAGACAATAGCAGAACCTGGAGCTGATTATTGAGGGTATTTTTTAAATGTACAGACTGCTTCAATATAGACCTCTCATTTATTAACTTAGTATTCAATGGTCAATAATTTATCACTAATTGTATAAGCACATCTAACTGAAATAAAACACATATGTTTTGAGTGTCTACATAAACATTCAGGCAGGTTTAAAACTGCATGGGAATTCATTCCTGCCAGACCAGCACCAACACACAAACAGTAAGGGGAAACCAAGAGGATGCAGATTCTCATAGAAGCAGGGAATGTGGCACAAGAATAAAATATACCCTATTCCTCAAAACTAAATAAAAAATAAAGGATGATCCACAAAGGGAGAAAAACATCTTGAGTTCTACTAAAGATCTTTGCTCCTTGGACCCACTCATGGTCAGTCAGGGGTAGTCTCCTTTTATGACCTGTCTGCATGCCCCTCACACAGAGGGTGTAGCTGAGGGGAGAGGTGTTCACAGGCAATGTCAAGGGAAGGCTGAAGAGAAGGCAGGGGAAGCCGATTAGAGAGGAGACAGAACTTCTGATGGTTTGGGAAGCATCCTCCCTTGCTCCTTCCAGCTTCTGGGGTCTCCTGGCATCCCAGCCCATGGCTACAGCACTCGGGTCCCTGCTCTGTGCTCACACAGCCCCTGTGTCTCCGTGTCTTCACATGACCTTCCCTCTGTGCACATCGGCTTCTGTCTCCAAATCTCTCTGTGAAGACCCTATTTCTAATAAGGTCACATTCTGAGATACTGGGGACTAGGACTTGCCATGTGCTTTTGGAAGCAACACAATCCGTATTAGTTTGCCAGAGCTGCAAAGCACCACAGACTGGGAGCTGAACAGCAGACATGGTCCTTCCGCCAAGAGGCTGGAAGTCAGGGACCAAGGACTCAGCAGGGCTGCTTCCCTCTGAGGCCTCTCTCCTCAGGTGTAAACACCATCTTCTCCCTGTACCCTCATGAGTTCATCCCTCTGTGTGTGTGAGTCCCCATCTCCCTTCTGAAGGACCCCAGCCAGACTGGAATAGGGACAACCCTAGTGATCTTTCTAACAGAGTCCATGCTGTTGACCATTACTCACTCAAACCCAAAGCTGCAATCTAACATATGTAGGTAAAAATGTAAATCAAGGCTGAATGAGAGACTACTTATTATCCTTGCCTTGAAACTGCCATCACAGCACAAGAGATGAAAGCTCATGAAGCAATACAAGGATTTCAATTCTCAAAAAAAATTATTCATTCCTTTTTTGCATAGACATCTTCCATAGGCCTTTTCTAAATGCATTTCTATGTATCTTTTCTTTTCAACAATAGTTTAGGTCAACAGAATTGATGCTCTATTTTCCTTTTTTTTTTTTTTACAAATTGGGCAACATTTTAACTCTTAAACATTCATACCAGGGAAAGTATTTAAACAGTAAGAATCACATCAGGTGACAACTAACCAAACTATATAATGGGAAGTGAGTGAAATATCATAATCATCTATGATATGGTATAACATGGAATGATAAATCTACATCCACGCCAAATTACTACTTTTGAGTTACAAATATCCTGCAAGAGTCTGATGCTGTCTCAAGGAAGACAATGCATTTGTTCTTTAGAAATTTACATCCAGATATGATAACTCTCTTTTACAGGGACATTCCTAATTGGATACAAGTTACATCACCATAGTTTCTGAAGTCAAAATAATTGCTCCTGTCTCTTTGGATCAAAACACCAATATTTTAAAATTATGATCAGGAAACACACTGATGGTGTATATTTCAGTATTTTTTTAAACTGTTTCAATTCTACAATAACTTTTTGTTTCCTTAATCTTCATATGAACAAGCATCATTTTACCACATTTTGTTTTCCAAACTGAGTTAATGCTAATCAGAGCACACCAGCTTCAGTGTTGACTCCAGAACTAAGGATTTGTCATTTTCAAGTTCTGCCTTTAATCAACAACCATCCTGCCCCTCAGAACTCAGTGTCAATGGCCTGTTAAAATCTAACTTAGTTCTTCTCTAAATTCACCCACCTGAAGTGGGGTATCTGGTCTACCTGCAGATTTCCCCTCCAGCTACAGCATTCATTTCCCAGCTTCTAGAAATAATGTGAAATTAGCTGCAGACAAGACTCTCTCTAGTTCCTCCTCTGCTGAAGAGAGTCAGCCTGCCCAAGGAGCATCATCCTCCCAGGACTTCATGGATATTCATTTTAGAGAGGAATAAAGTTAAGCCCCATGCTCCAGGCAACAGAGCTCCCAGGAGGAACATCTGGGCCTCTCTTGACTCTGTGTCTCCTTCCATTTCTCCCTCCGCCCAACCCTGCTTTCTTCACTTCTCCAAAGATGCCTTCACTCCCCATAAACTGCACACAAAGCCCTGTCCCAGATCTGCTTCTCAGGAAACTGATTTGTGAAGATGCCTCTAAATCCAGGGAGATTGGTGATGAGAATGGGCATAATGCTGAATGAGCAATCATGTATGGCTTATTTTATAGAAAAGGAAAGAAAGATATTATTTGAAACACAGTTCAGTCCTATTAGCATTTTTTATATCTTTGAAAAAGTTCCTGCTGAAATAACCGTGGATGAGAAACTGCCGTATAAGGAGGAAATAAAGATAGCTCTCATAAAATGAAGGGCATACTGTTGGAAATAATTATGTTAAGACTGATATCACTTAACTGAGAATTATGTTCCCTCATCATCTCTAAAAATGCCTGATTAATTCTAGTGTATATGAAAACTGTGAGTGTCAAGGCAGCTTTAAACTCTCCCCACCCCCAGCCACACTGATGCAAACATTCAGCTTCCGTCCTGACAAAGAGGATGCGCTGAACTCTTGCGACGTTAGGCCTCTCAGATTGGACCTGAGCTGTCAAAAGTTCATTTGGATTTCCCTGATTCTGTTGTTTTGCTATTTATCTTCTGGTTTTTTTTTGTTTGTTTGTTTGTTTCTTCAAACACTGGGAAACAGGATGGTTGCTTCCTGTTTTTTATCAAATAATGATCCTTCTTAGAAATTTTCATAGCATTTTGTTCAAGTTCAATATTGGATGCTTTTGATCAAGAACAGGAAAAACAAAACACGCAATCCTGAATCTGACTAAAATATGTAGGGAGTTTTGTAGCAACAGTATAGCAGCAAAGCTCCAGTGTTAAAGTGACACATGTTTACCAGTGGAGCCTGGCACATGAATAAGGATGGAGATGGTCTGGGAAGCTGGAAGGCCTCCACGCTATTACCAGCAAGGGTGAGTCCCCCCAGCAGGTCCTTGACCACTGGGGCAGTGTGCTGAATATGGCTGTAGGTTCACCCTGTACTGACATCCATCCTTCATATGGGGATGGAGGTATCAATTGGGCTATACTGCTCATTACAGTAGCCATGTAAGTGGCTACTTAAATTTGAATTTGTTAAACAAAAATGAAGTCAAAATAAGTTAAATTTAGTTTCACAGTTGATACATTTCAAACAACACATGTGCCTGGTTAGTGACTACTGGGGTGAGTAGTAATAGAGAACACAGCCATCATCACAAAAGATTCTATGGGACACTGCTATCCTGGATCAAAGCTGAGGCAAGATTAGACTCAGACCCTTTCCTGTGAATCTCAAATCTATTAAACAGGTTTGGGGAGCAACAGTGTCGTCAGCTGATATAGATGCCAGGAAGGTGCTGGAAAGAGCACTCCTCTTAGGCAGTGGGGCATCCTGGTGAGTGGGGCTGCATCTGTGGCTTAAAGAGCTACCCCAGCAGGAGATCTGATCTGCTCTTCATGTCTGAGAAGTGATGAGGTGGGGCCCTGACCTCTGGCAGCCATGGTACGGTCCCCACTCCTGGGACATACCTTACCAGGCCTTGGTAGTACACAAGGTTTCAAATCACCAGACTTCAACCTGGCCATCAGCAATGTGGTGGGGGGTGGGAGGGGGAGGCAGGGGAGAAGGGGCAGGGCAAAGCGGACAGTAGAGGTCAGCCACCACTGAAGGCCAGACTTGAAAACTTAGGCTGAAAACGAAAGCAGTGTCCTATTAAAATTACTCTCTGCATTTACATGGGCCAGAAAGAGCTCACTGACACTTTGTGTTTAGGCCATAATTAAACTCCAGGAAGACATGGTGCTGGCTCATACAAAAATATGACAGCCATACTTCCTCTATGTGACATCCAGGCCAGTAAATTTATCTGTAATGACCTGAACCAGGAGGGGATCCAATTGACCAGGATTACCAGACTCAGGTACACACACTCCTATATGCTAAGCTGCAGAATTACTTTAAAAATGACACCTGAAAATATGTTTATCAACACTTTATAGTTCTATCTTCTCAGTTAAAATCAGGGTGGAAAAGTAGATTATTGCTTAAGTAACACTGAAACTTTTAGGTTGGAATATTAAAAATACATATAAATTGAAATGTATCAAGATGAGGTAATTACCATAAACCTAGAACCTCAGGGCTTACCCAACAAAATGGGGCATATAGGGTGCTTGGTCACCTGGGGATACAGCCTATCAGAAGCTCTGCGGTTTTCACTGCCTGGCTTCCAAGACGGCCATGGAAGGAGAAACCCAACCGGCAGACTGGGAAGTCAGGGCTGCATAGGAAACGTGGGGGCCGTGCCTGGAATTATGGCACATTCTTTCTGCCCACATCTTGCTGGGATAACTCTAACCCAGCAAGGATTCAGCTCCAAGAGGCGACACTAGAGGATGTTTGCACTGTGACAAGACACAGAACAAATTCAGGGGAGCGTACATGCAATGCCCTTTCTGCTGCAGAGAGCAACACCTGATATCAAATCAACTCCAGATGGGAGAAAGTATTCCTGCAGATCAAAGCCATCGATCCAACATGGAGAGATACTTGAGATTTTAATAATCTAAACATAAAAAAAATACTTTTTAAGACTAGCAAAATGCTGAAAGGCAAGAAAGAATATTGACTGTCCAGCTATATAAAACTCCAAACTTTCCATGTAGGAAAGAAAACACTTTGAGCAAAGTTAAAAATGAATGGCAACCTTGGGTAAATTATTTACAACTCATGTTACTGATGTGAGCATGTGTGCACGAATGTGCGTATGTTCACGTGTGTGCACACATGTGAGTGCAAGTGTGTGGTGTCCATAGATAAAATAACTGAAGGTGACAAGTGAAGAGGCAGAATATGAGGGAGACCAAGGACCCAAATAGTGCTACCTTGATCTGCCATAAATTGGTTGACAAGGATTTGTTTTCATAAATCTCTAAGAAGAGAAGCACAAAGAATATGACATCAAGGGAAGACACGTGGCTATTTCTAAACTGCTTGTGGCTACAGACAAAAAGCCACAGGTCCTCTGTGTTTATATAACTCTACCGAACATTTCAGAGACAGTGCTGTGTCACAAGATTTCTGCTTCATAAGTTTAAGATAAACACAAAGGTGTCAGAGTATCAGCAGAGGTCCAGTGCCTGTAATTCATCACATTTACCCGCTTGAAATACGACACTGATCTCAGGTTTTTAATCAGGGTCATGGAGTGGCACAAGTAGGGATAAGTTTTTACAAAGATGTTTGTTTTCTAGGCCCTGACATAAGATGTAGAATGCAAATTTAAAATCTTGATAATAGAGCAAAATACTAACTTGATCTAGATTTGCTGAAAATTTGCTGAAATTTTGACTTTTAAAGAATTTTTTTTTTCCATTTGCAACTTGTGAGGGGGGAATGTTGTGTGCAAAATATGTGCATTGTAGAAAATAAGCAAACAGGATATAATAACCACTTGGTGATGCACTACAGTGTCTGATAAGCCCCACTGATAAGCCCTGGAAATGTGTTTACCATTAATTCAGATTAACCCAGTCTTAACTACAGGACAACCTACCGTCCAGTGTTCTCTGGGTCGACAGTGAGAGACGCTGGCTAATGAGGAGACAGTCACTCCATGTCTTGTAGAATGTTAAAATGTTTCAGAGTTTGAAAAACAGACACCAATTTCAATCTAACTAGATCAGTTAACAAAAATACTCTCCTGTCTTTTAGGACTAGCTGACCCATGTCGGAGCTGTTGTTAACTGCTAAATTTCACAAAAGATGTGAAATGGTAAATGAGTAAAATATTGATCAGCAGCTTCCACTGAGAACACTTAATGATGCCGCACAGAGAGCGGCAGAAAAATCCATGTTTATGCTCATTTAGGGAAGTCATTGGAAGTCTGACTCCAAATGGAAAGTGCCGATACAGTGACAAGGGACAAAACACATTCTTTACCGACACTACAGACTATGCAGAAGGCAAAAGGGCAGAACTTCACCACTGGGACAGCAATCAGGGAAAATCAGTTAGGTCAAGGAGAAACAGCACGGCTGCAGAATGCCCACTGGGATCTGGAGGGGAGACGTCACACCAAAGATTGAGTGACAAGGGGAAAAAGGGAGATTTGAAATTTGAACCTAAGACCCAGAGTTGATTGAAACTTTCTGCAAATGGACACGAACACGGATGGCAAGGTATGTATAAAGATGAAAGCTGTTCTAAAAGTAATGTTATTTGGTACCAATTACCAAGTCCCCAGAGCAGCTAAATTGTAATTCAGAGACTGAAAACAAGCATAATGAATTTCAAGAGCATTTGAATGTGACTGGATGAAGAGGAGTCACTATCAATACATAGGCTCCCTCTTTTCCTTCAACATATCAAATGTTCGCAATCTCATTTTACATTCGTTTCCCCATAAATGTCAGTAAAATACCAGAGCAAGTGCTGGTTTTCCTTCCAGCTGCTTCCCACATGGGCAACTCTGTGTGGTCAGTGGAACGTATAATAATAATATAGTTTATCCTCTTTGCTGAATTTGACTTTATTAAAACTGTATTATCATAATTATTTAAACTCAAATGATCACAGTAAATTGTTTCTGTTAGGTTGCAGTTGACAATATAAATAGTACTCCTAAATAAAGGAAGGAGAAGGCAATGGTACCCCACTCCAGTGCTCTTGCCTGGAAAATCCCATGGACGGAGGAGCCTGGTGGGCTGCAGTCCATGGGGTCGCTGAGAGTCGGGCATGACTGAGTGACTTCACTTTCACTTTTCACTTTCATGCATTGGAGAAGGAAATGGCAACCCACCCCAGTGTTCTTGCCTGGAGAATCCCAGGGACGGGGGAGCCTGGTGGGCTGCCGTCTATGGGGTTGCATGCAGTCGGACATGAAGCAACTTAGCAGCAGCAGCAAATAAAAGGAGGTGATGTTTATAATAAAATTGTATAGATCCAGTACATTCCAAATAATTTCCAAACTCTTAAACAAAATCATAAAGTAATTTCAGCTACTTTGGTTTAGAATCCTCAAAACTAAACATATATTAATCTTTAGAGTTATGTTTGAAGGTAACATTTATGTGTACAAATACTATCTGGAAAAAAAAAGGCTATACTTTTTTAAGTGTTTCTTTTTTTCTAAGAAACAGTGATTCAAATATTTATGTTAAGTGAAAAATACATTTATATGTGAAAGCACATAATCCAGTTGAAATTACATAGATAAAATTCAACTAATTACGTGTTAAACTTTAACAATGATATCTCTCTTGACTGTATCACTCAATTAATGCTTAAAGACAATACTGAATTTTATAGATCAACTAACCAAACCTCTACTCTAACTTTTCCATGCAATTTAATGAAATGCATTTCAACCTGTCATAATGAAATGTTTTGTAATTAGCACTAAAAATAAGATATGGCATTCTAAAGTGCACTTCATTTACTACATATTTTTTCTAATATGGCTTATGGTGCCTTCTATCCCATGTGTCCACAAGTACCAGGCACTAAGGATGAAAATGCATTTATGTATTTTTAAAAATTGCACTGGAAATGCCTCAAGAAAGTGTACATATAAACTATCACTGAACCCGGGATAGACTGGGATCATCACCTGCCTCCTTTATTTCCAGTATTCCAGCTTTCTGTAGAGAAAACTTAAAAAAAAAAAAAAGTGCCAGTGCTCACGAGGCTTGTTCTGCACTGCTGTACATGCACATTATCCCCAGAGCACCCTTCGCTCTCTGGCACTTGGTAGAGTCGGGCAAGGCTCAGCCAGAGTGGCTGCCCTCTCCCTCCTGACCTCTGACAGTCATGGTACCCGAATGCCTGAAAAGAAGGAAAGCTTGCAGGTACCTCCTTCGTCTGTCCTCATTACGTGACAGGTGCCATTCTTCAAGGTGGCACTAAAGAGAAAGGCTGCACAGGGTGTTTCCAGCCAACCTACAAGGCTTCAACCATGCAGACTGGGATGTGAGAGCCCTCGACGTCCACAACCTGACAGGCCTCCGCCAGGACAGAAGCTGAACCCTCATCCAGCCACAGCTTCTGCAAAGAACTGAGAAGGTTCCTCTTCACCCCAAGTCTTATATCTCCTGCAGCGCTTTTTGAGGATATATCCTTTGTGTTCATTGCAGTGAAACCTTTCTTCAGTGAGATTTGTGTTTAAGCATCCCTACGGAGCATCCAGTCCGCTAAGTCACTACTTCAAAATTGTGTCCCCTTTAGAACACACTCAGTCCATACTGAATGAGTAGAAGAATCTTCAAAACTTCTCCTGAGGCTTAACTCTGTACTCAAAGTTGAGATAAGCTTTGAGACTGTTTTAACAACTTACAGTACGGTCTCCTCAGGGAGTCAGCAGTGTATTTAAGGAGAGGATTATAACTCATGGCACAGAGGTGACTGTAAGGCAGCATGTGACCGAGAGCTAGACTGTGTGGGGCATTCAAGCCCCATGGCCACAGTGGGCAGGACACAAGTGAGAGAGCCAGAGCAGGCAGGAACGACTGTGCAAAGTACTGACCTCTGTCCTCACGAGCAGGGTGAGGGTGCAGTCTGTCAACCACAGGGACTCTGGACCCAGGCATGAAGAGAACAAGAAACCCACTCATCCAACAAGCTGACTAAGAGGCTATTCTCTGGAAAGTGCTGGTTCAGCATCAAGGGGAATTCAAAGATAAATGATACATCAAAACATCTAAAATACCCGGCAGGTCTCAGTGATCACTCAGGGAAGGCATGCTTCCAGATGACTCACAAGTATGACCTTCTTTCCTTCTCACAAGCCACCTATGGATGATACTGGGTGCTATTATTGTTCCACTTTAGAGACAGGAGGTCACACAGACAAAGACTGAATAAATTGTTCAAGGTAAGTGGGTAAACTGGGGTGATGGGGTCTGACCTTGTAAGAATGTACATGGCACAGAAGGAAGAGGGGAGCAGAGTCAGCAAAGAGAACAGAAGGTGGGCAGTAAGGAAGAAGAGCCAGTTACATCTCGTCAGATTCAAACAGGCTCTTGTAGGATAGTATAAAAGGCAAGTGTCATCATTACACATTGCCTACCACTTTGGGGAAGGAATTAAAGGAGTAAAGAAAAGAAGGACAAAAGGAAGGGAGGGAGAGAGGGAGGAAACTGCATTTATATGGAAGGTTACAGTATAAAGTAATGATAAGATACACAAGACATTCAAGGAAAGAAGAGACGGAGGCGCACTACTGAAATTTGGGAGTGATGGTTAACACTGAAACTACATCTGTAGGAACTACACCCAGTGGCCAGCGTGAACCTGGACCAGTGACATGTGATTGGGGGCACTGGTAGGAACGTGCAGGCCATAAAGAGTACTCTCAGTGTGAGGAAAGAGACAGTTTACAGAAGTTTCTGTGTTGCTGCTTGTTTGAGGGCATATAAAAAAAAGGATCCTTTCCTCACTGAGAGAAATGGTCTCTCAACGGAACAATGGGTGGAAATGTGCAAGCGTGTGCTTGGGTTCACTCTACTTTGCTTCTGTTGTAATTACTGAATAAAGTTAATGCTATTTATAGCTAGAAACTAGGGGTCTAAGCATCTTGTAGTACATGGTGGTGTGGTGTGGTCTGTGGTTTAGTCCCTAAATTGTATCTACTCTCTGTGACCCCATGGACTATAGCTCACCAAACTCCTCTGTCAATGGGATTTTCCAGCCAAAAATACTAGAGTGGATAGCCATTCCCTTCTCCAGGGGATCTTCCTGACCCAGGGGTTGAACTTGCATCTCCTGCATTGCAGGTGGTCTCCCGCATTGTAGGCAGATTCTTTACCTCTGAGCCAGTGGGGAAGCCAACTGTAGTATGTGGTATACACCCACAAGATGAAGACCCATCCAGCCAATTGCCTGCAGTCTATGCTGCATAAGACTGTGAGGGCATTTCTCTGGAATAAAATGTCATCTCTGTAACAAAAGAATCCATTAAGGAGGGAAACACAGGAAGGTAAATTTATTGAAAAAATTAAACCCTAAATATTGTTTTTCTTTATCACTGATAGTTCTTAAAATATACTCTGCAAGGTTCGTGACTAGATGAAATGCTTTATTTCATTGTACCAGAAACAAGAGTAACTATTACACTGCTACTTACTCACTGCTCCTTACAGCTTAACAAGGATAAAAACTTCTGTTTAGATTTGAAGGTCATGCATCTCATGCAACAGGCAGATGAAGAAGTGATCAGTTAAGATATCTTAAAAATACCCCTTTGTTCAGATGTTCAGGGGAACCATTAAAGATAATGAGTGCTAAACAAGCAATGCTGAAATGGAATAATGATGTGTTTCATTTGTTTCTAGAGTTTAGCTGTTTCCCCACTTTTTATAAAGCTATGGCTCATCATGTCCCAAGACTAAGCAATTCTTTAAGTTATAAATTCTGCTCTTTCCCTGGTCAAGACCCAGAAACTCTTCTTGATAAATGATGACAATCCACATCACGGTCATGACTTTTTGTGTGAGTGATAATGTGACTGACTCTTTTTATTATAGATTTGTTCACAAGAATTATCCCAGCATATGAACCAAGAGTCCTATTTTTCTTCATGTTACTGTGCTTTCTTACTGAAGACTCACCCATTTACAGCTGAGCACATTTAGAAACAGCATTAATATAAAAACTGCTTTGAGGATTTCATTCGGAGTGTCGGTAGCCTCGGAGCTGGTCTGGTTGACTGCCACAACACATGGCTGTCTTTTGTTATCATGACCTCATTACACCATGTACAGAAACACATAATGTACACATTTTTCCTCTACATTTTCTTCTGCCTTGTTTAAGTAATAGAGAAAATTACTTATTGACATAATTTCTAGAAAATGTATATTCTCAGTTTTCTACTTGACTTTAAATATGAAAATTCAAATTACGAAAGTACTGAATCATACCATACTAAAATGAAAAATGGATTTCTTTACACCTCCTCCATGTGATAATCTGTTAATGGTAGTTTTGTCTGAAGAAGAACAACTAGAGAGAGCTACTGAAAAAAAAGCTTAAAATGCACTGATAAGATAAAAATCCCCTAGTGTTATTTTTGAATAGACTCTCCTAGTGCTATTCATGGTGATCACATTTAGATATCTCTATGACTTCCTATTTTTAAATTCTTGCCTTATATTCCCAAAGTTAAATTTTTAAAATAGCTATCTTTGAGTACATTTGTCAAAAATTTAATTACTATTGAACTTTCCTTTAGACTATTCTTATGCTCAAATCTTATGACAATCTAAAATAATTAGGTCTAGGTAATAGGCACACTTTAAAATATTTTGTATATTTTTAAGGTGAAGGTGATTGAAGATGATTCTATAATTCTTGGCAGGACTTGCTTCCCTAAGTAAGGGAAAGAGTGGAGTCCACAATGATACAGTCTCTGCTCCTGAGCACACCTGAGAAAAACACGCCAATCAGAGCAGGGTGTCTGCCATCCAGGAAGAGAGGGGTCCGCAGCTGACGCACTCACAATCCAGAAGCCTGGGACCCCCTCCCAAGCTGATTTAGCAGGGATCCCAGGGGAGAAGGCCCAGGAAGGAAAACATCCAGTCCCAGGATCAGGGTGAGAGGAACAGAGACAATGAGCCCAGGCTAGCCTCCTCTCCATCCACTGTGTCCTCAAAGTGGTTGCCTTTGCCCTTTTAAATGCTGGATGTGGAGAGAGTTTGATGTGTTCAGTCCCCAAGTGTAGCTAATCGAGGACTGAAATATGTATTAACCATCAATGACTTGCCAAATTCTTGCTCACAATTTCTTTTCCTAGACTCAAATATCAATACCTCCCCCTTACAATTTCCTGCTAACAAGCAATGAGAATCACAGAATGGATTTCTCTTTTCCAATTTTAGCACGGGCCAACTACAAAAACAGAGCCATGTTTTTGGCTCAGATTTACTATCTATGGACCAAAGAACCATGCAAACAATTAAATAGTCATTTCTTGACATTAAAATTTTTTAAAGTAAGCTATTTTAGACACAGTTATGGAACAGACCTCCTTAGAAAATGACATAATCCTCCTGCAATACTCCCTTAGATTTTCAGATATTAGCTTATGAGCAGAAACGAGGACACTAATTTGTTGGATTTCACTGAAGGATAACAAACTTACCTCTATCCTCTTATTCCTCTCTGAAGTATTAAATAAAGGAGTTTAATTCTTTAAAATTGTATCCCCATTTAGCTTTGGATGCTGTCTTTCTCTTTTTTTGCCCTGAAAATTTCCTGCTTTTGTTAACAACAATACCAGAAAGCAATGCTGATCAATTCTACAATCTCCAGGGAGATGAAACTATTTCTACTCAACTTTTAATTTTGTAATGCTTTACCTCCCTCTCTAGAGAGTCTGTCCTTGGTTTTCTTGCAGGGGAGCAGTTATAGTGCTTACTCTCTGCTAGTGACTCCTGCCCCATTCTCGCATCCCACTGCATCCCCTGCACTTTCTACAGATGTCAGAGCACAGAGGTTAGATACACATTTGCAGCCAATCGACTGGAATCTGAGGTCAAGCTCCGCCCCTTGTCCATTCAGTGCAACCTGAAAAGCTTGGCTAACTTTTAAACTCAGCTTCCCCAAATGATAAAGTAAGGATGATAATGATGGCAGATACTTAAACATTTCTCAGCCTCAATGAATACAGTTTGTTTGTTCTGGGTTCATTTCCTTTGATTGTTTCCTAAATGTGAATGCTCCTTAAGATTCATGCCTTGAGCACAACCATTCCCCAAACTACCTTTCAGAGTCTTTTGAGGTGCTGCTGCTGCTGCTACTGCTACTGCTACTGCTGCTAAGTCGCTTCAGTCGTGTCCGACTCTGTGCGATGCCATAGACAGCAGCCCACCAGGCTTCTCCGTCCCTGGGATTCTCCAGGCAAGCACACTGGACTTGAATATAAAGATTGTGGAGTTTCCAGTCTACATCTTCTGAATCAATCTCCATATGTGGAGTACAAAGGCATGCCTTCCACTATGTGAGCCCACCATCACTCTTCAGGGAGTGCCCATCCTGGGCCTTCAACCTCTGTTTCCACGAGATGATATTGCCCTTCGATTCCCTCTCTCTCTGCCCCATTAACCAAATGCTACCTTCCCTCCACAAACCCTGCCTGTTCTTAGGATGTTTACACATATTTTCTAAATTCTTTGCACCATAGCCTTTCACTAAACATTCTGCAATAAAATTTGATGTCTTCCATATATATGTTATCTCTGGTGATATAACATAAGAATAATGTGACTCACTGGTAAAGGTAAATCAGATTTTTAATACCATAATGGTGGAGCTTAAATCACTCTCAACTCTATAGTTCAAAAGAAAAAAAATTACAAATAATTACAAATACAAAATTTGTTACTGAAATTCTAGAATAGAAAAATACTACCTGAAATTAGAATCATTTAATATGGTGAGTAACAGATTAGAATGGCATAAGACAAGATTCATAACTGGAAAACAGAAAAAACAAAAATATACAAACTAAAGGTCAGAATAGAAAAAAAAGAAGACTGTAAGAAGGAAAAATGGATAAAAGTAAAGGACATAATTTTTAAAAATGGTTTAATATGTATAATTAGCTTACCAGGAAAAAAATAAATCAAATGGGACAGAAGAAATATTTAAAGAGATAATGCTTAAAAACGACCCAACACAGATGAAAGATATCAATACACAGATTTGAAAACTGCTTAGTCAGATTTATTCTTACTAGTTTTCTTGTGAATCTAGTGTGCATGTATTATTTATTCTATCTTGGATTCTTTTTAAGAGTTTCTCTTTATCTTTACTCTTCAGCACTTTTATTCCTTTTCAATGTGTGATTTTTCTTTTTAATCTATCCTGTATGGGGTAACCTGCATTTCCTCCACCCAACTGAGTTCTCTGTATAGACTCAGGTCAGTTCAGTTCACTTCAGTTGCTCAGTAGTGTCTGACTCTTTGCAACCCCATGAATTGCAGCATGCCAGGTCTCCCTGTCTATCACCAACTCCCAGAGTTTACCCAAACTCATGTCCATCAAGTCAGTGATGCCATCCAGCCATCTCATCCTCTGTCGTCCCCTTCTCCTGCCCCCAACCCCTCCCAGCATCAGGGTCTTTTCCAATGAGTTAACTCTTCACATGAGGTGGCCAAAGTATTGGAGTTTCAGCTTCAGCATCAGTCCTTCCAATGAACACCCAGGACTGATCTCCTTTAGGATGGACTGGCTGGATCTCCTTGCAGTCCAAGAGATTCTCAAGAGTCTTCTCCAACACCACAGTCAAAAGGATCAACTCTTCAGCACTCAGCTTTCTTCACAGTCCAACTCTCACATCCATATATGACCACTGAAAACATCATAGCCTTGACTAAACAGACCTTTGTTGGCAAAGTAATGTCTCTGCTTTTGAATATGCTATCTAGGTTGGTCATAACTTTCCTTCCAAGGAGTAAGCATCTTTTAATTTCATGGCTGCAATCACCATCTGCAGTGATTTTGGAGCCCCAAAAAATAAAGTCTGACACTGTTTCTACTGTTTCCCCCATTTATTTCCCATGAAGTGATGCGACTAGATGCCATGATCTTAGTTTTCTGAATGTTGAGCTTTAAGCCAACTTTTTCACCCTCTTCTTTTACTTTAATCAAAGGCTTTTTACTTCCTCTTCACTTTCTGCCATAAGGGTGGTGTCATCTGCATATCTGAGGTGATTGATATTTCTCCCAGCAATCTTCAGTCCAGCTTGTGCCTCTTCCAGCCCAGTGCTTCTAATGATGTACTCTGCATATAAGTTAAATAAGCATGGTGACAATATACAGCCTTGACGTACTCCTTTCCCAATTTGGAACCAGTCTGTTGTTCCATGGCCAGTTCTAACTGTTGCTTCCTGACCTGCATACAGATTTCTCAAGAGGCAGGTCAGGGGCTCTGGTATTCCCATCTCTTTCAGAATTTTCCACAGTTTATTGTGATCCACACAGTCAAAGGCTTTGGCATAGTCAATAAAGCAGAAATAGATGTTTTTCTGGAACTCTCTTGCTTTTTCCATGATCCAGCGCATGTTGGCAATTTCATCTCTGGTTCCTCTGCCTTTTCTAAAACCAGCTTGAACATCTGCAAGTTCACAGTTCACATACTGTTGAAGCCTGGCTTGGAGAATTTTGAGCATTACTTTACTAGCATGTGAGATGAGTGCAATTGTGCAGTAGTTTGAGCATTCTTTGGCATTGGCTTTCTTTGGGATTGGAATGAAAACTGACCTTTTCCAGTCCTGTGGCCACTGCTGAGTTTTCCAAACTTGCTGGCATATTGAGTGTAGCACTTTCACAGCATCATCTTTCAGGATTTGAAATAGCTCTGCTGGAATTCCATCACCTCCACTAGCTTTGTTTGCAGTGATGCTTTCTAAGGCCAACTTGACTTCACATTCCAGAATGTCTGGCTCTAGATCAGTGATCACACCATCGTGATTATCTGGGTTGTGAAGATCTTTTTTGTACAGTTCTGTATAGACTAAGATCCCTCATTAACTCACACCAAGAATCAACTACTCCCCCAAGGAAGAAAGTGACCAGAAATTATCAGATTTCTCAGAAACATTTTTTTCTGTCTGTAGAATTTCAATGTATCTCTCTCTCACTTCTCCAGTGCTCAAATAGTTGTAAACTAGGAGTTTTATAATTTATTCTGCTTGTTGCAGTAGTCATACTAGCATACTTGCTCCATTATATTCCACTCTGATATTCCTGCTCAAATTGTCCACAAGGGGAAAAGAACATGTGTATCTGTCTCATGTCCTAATCCTCTAAGGTGTGCTGGAATTGGGAAGTATGATTTTACTATGTGGTGGTGGTGCTACTCTGAGACTTGGGAGCTTTGGTTTCAGTGAACACTTTGATTCCTGCTCCCTGGAAACTGGCCCTTAAGCAAACAGCTTCATTTTAGGCATGCTTAAAACCATCTAGTTTTTTTTTTTTTTCAGGGGAGGGTTTGGCCATGCTGCATAGCTTGTGGGAATCTTAGCTCCCTGACCAGGGAATGAACCTAAGCCATGGCCACGAAAGCACTGTCTTAACTGTGGGACTGCCAGGAAATTCCCCAAAGCAATCTGGTTTTGACCACTTTCTGGAGCAGGGAAATGTAGAAAGACAATGAGCAGCAAAGTGTGCAGAACACAAACAAGGAGCACAGTAGGACTGGGAAGTTGACTATATATATAAGACTGTAGATATTAAAAATCAGAAAAAAAATGACATGCAGTGCACCCTTCCTCTGCACTCTCCCAATATACCTAATGACAACATCTTTGTTATTCACCCTTGTTAATCTAAAATAGGTGGAGGCAATAGAGTAGGAAGAGGTGTCCAACGCTGTTATAGAAACCCAGGAGGCAAAACGTTGGTATGGCTCAGTAAGGTGGCAGTAAGAAGCCTTGGGTCCATACAGTTTGGAGACAGAGCCAATGTGGCGCCTGGACAGACTGAGCATATTGCTAGTGTGAGCACAGTAAAGAGATGGCTCTACACTGAGATGGACGACTAAGCAGGAAAAAGTGCTGCTGGTCCTTGGAGAGCACTAATTGTAGCAACACACTATTCCCAAACCACTCACTCCTCAGATTTAAAAGAACAAGCTATTTGGTATTTCAATGTTTTCACTGGGATATTGGCAGTAACAGCTTTTTCCTATTCACACATACCCACACACACAAAATTTAACAGATTGCACGGAGCAGTGAGTTCAACTGGCATTAGTGTTCTTTCATTGGCTGGGCTGAGCATATTTTGCAAAATAACTTCCTTGGCAAGCCAGGTAAACATGGTCTCTCAGCCTCACTATTTAGAAAATTGTTACTTTCTCCACTGAAAAAACAAAATTCATGACTCTCTGGTTCTGAAGACACTGAAGATATATCATTAAAATGATACCACTACATTTAGTAGGTTTTACTTGTCAGTAAGGCAATGGCACCCCACTCGAGTACTCTTGCCTGGAAAATCCCATGGATGGAGAAGGCTGGTGGGCTGCAGTCCATGGGGTCGCGAAGAGTCGGACACGACTGGGCTACTTCCCTTTCACTATTCACTTTCTGGCATTGGAGAAGGAAATGGCAACCCACTCCACTGTTCTTGCCTGGAGAATCCCAGGGATGGGGGAGCCTGATGGGCTGCCGTCTATGGGGTCGCACAGAGTCGGACACGACTGAAGCGACTTAGCAGCAGCAGCAGCAGTTTCTTACAAATGGGGCTTCCCTGGTGGCTCAGACGGTAAAAAATCTGCCTGCAATACAGAAGACCTGGGCTCGATCCCTGGGTTGGGAAGATCCTCTGGAGAAGGAAATGGCAACCGACTCCAGTATTCTTGCCTGGAGAATCCCCACAGACAGAGGAGCCTGATGAGCTACAGTCCATGGGGTGGAAAAGAGTCAGACACAACTCAGTACGGCATAGCACATTCTTACAAATATAACAGGAACCATGACTGTGGTAAACAATGTACAATATTATAACTGCATTTTATTCCTTAGCAACTCATTTTCTTCCCTGGAGTTAAGGATTATTTTTTCTGGTGGATGGGTCCTAGTATGGTAAGCTTACTGTTTTTTATAACGTATCTATCACTAATTTAGCTCTGACACTCCATAAGCAATCTCCATAAGAACCTTATACAATCAAATGCCTGAAGTAACCTTTTTTCTGCTGGAGGAATCAACCACAACAGCATCCTGGCTGCTATCAAGATTTGCTGCACAGCCTCACCTGGGGACACTCTTTCACTGCGAAAAAATGCTCTGCTCACCTATATTCAATCTCCTACTTCCTGGATCTCACATTTCTCTCTCTTTAGTTACTCCCTTATTTATTGAAACATCCTGAGAAATTACATATGAAAGTTCACTTTTGGGGGTCTGGAATATCTGAAGATCTTTTTATCATCACAATTTGTGGCAGCTTGGCAGGAGTTCTTGAAGACATGCTCCTCCGAGTCATGAAAGGGTCAGAGAATATTGCTAGTGTGAGCACAGTAAAGAGATGGCTATACACTGAGATGGACGACTAAGCAGGAAAAAGTGCTGCTGGTCCTTGGAGAGCACTAATTGTAGCAACACACTATTCCCAAACCACTCACTCCAGAGCTGCAGCCAAGAAGTCGACCCTTCTGTGGTCCGTGCTCTGTGGATGTGCCCGAGTTACTCTCTTTGTTACACATCGCCCCAAACCTAGTTTAAAGCAGCAACACATTGCGCTGCTGAGAAGTCCCACTGGTGGCAGGAAGGAAGGATGGACTTCTCTCCCCAGAGCTGCAGCTGGGAGACCCGAATGGCTGGCAGGTTCATGACTAGAGACTATCACCCCCTGGAGGTGGCATCTCACAGTGCCTGGGTCCTGGGCAGGCACTGCTGGTAGAAGCCTCAACATGTGGTCTGGGCGCCTCGTGGCAGCCCAAGGGTGTTATACTTCATGTCTACCCCCAGGTTTACTGAGGTGTGACATAAAAAGTGCATATATTTAGTTGCACACTGTGCTTTTTTTGTTAAAGTTTTTTTTTTTTTTTTTGATGTGGACCATTTCTAAAGTCCTTATTGAATGTGTTACAGTATTGTTTCTGTTGTTTTCTGGCCATGAGGCATGTGGGGTCTTAGCTTCCTGGCCAGAGACTGAGCCTGCACCCCCTGCATTGGAAGGTGAAGTCTTAACCACTGGACTTCCAGGGAAGGCCCATTTGATGTGCATTTTTAAAGGTGCATGACGCTCTCTAATATGTTTCATCATGAAATGATCACCACAATCAAGTTAGACATTTCCAGAACTTAACCAGTCTTATAACCGGAAGTTCTTACCCTTTGGTCAGCATCTCCCCATATGCTCACCTCCCAGCCCCTGGAAACTACAATTCTACTCTTTGTTTTTATGAGTATGGTATTTTAGATTTCACATACAAGTGAGCTTATACATTATTTGTCTGACTTTTATTGAGTTGGCAAAAAAAGTTTGTTTGGATTTTGCTGTATCATGTTACGGAAAAACCCGAACAAACTAAGTATTGGCCAACCCAATACTTAGCTTAATGACCTCAAGCTTTATCTGTACTGTTGCAAATAGCAAAATTCCTCCTTTTTTAATGGTTGAATAACAGTACACTGTGTAGACTTAGAGAACAAACTTATGGTTGCCAGGGGGAAGGGTGGGAGGAAGGGATAGTTAAGGAATTTGGGATAGACATGTACACATTGCTATATTTTAAATGGACAACCAATAAGGACCTATTTTACAGCACAGGGAACTCTGCTCAGGGTCATGTGGCAGCCTGGATAGAAGGAGGGTTTGGGGAAGAATGGATATGTGTGTATGTACGGCTGAGTTCCTTCACTGTTCACGTGAAACTATCAGTTCAGTTCAGTTCAGTCACTCAGTCGTGTCCAACTCTTTGCGACCCCATGGACTGCAGCATACCAGTCCTCCCTGTCCATCACCAACTCCCAGAGTTTACCCAAACTCATGTCCATTGAGTCAGTGATACCATCCAACTATCTCATCCTCTGTCATCCCCTTCTCCTGCCTTCAATCTTCCCCAGCATCAGGGTCCTTTCAAATGAATCAGCTCTTTGCATCAGGTAGCCAAAGGACTGGAGCTTCAGCTTCAGCATCAGTCCTTCCATTGAATATTCAGGGTTGATTTCCTTTAGGATGGACTGGTTGGATCTCCTTGCAGTCCAAAGGACTCTCAAGAGTCTTCTCCAACACCACAGTTCAAAAGCATCAATTCTTTGGGGATCAGCTTTTGTTATAATCCAACTCTCACATCCATACATGACTACTGAAAAAACCATAGCCTTGACTAGACAGACCTTTGTTGGCAAAGTAATGTCTCCGCTTTTTAATATGCTGTCTGAAACTATCATAACATTGTTAATCGGCTATACCCCAATACAAAATAAGAAGTTTAAAAGAAAAAGACAAAACAAAATAAAAAACAGTACACAGTGTGTGTGTGTGTGTGTGTGTGTGTGTGTGTGTGTGTTTCTTTATCTGTTCATTCGTCAATGGACACAGGTTATTTCCATGTCTTGGCTATTGTGAATAATGCTTCAGTTGAATATGGGAGTGCAGGAATCTTTTCAAAATACTGATTTTTATCTCCTCTGGATACATACCCAGTAGTGGGATTGCTAGATCATATGGTGCATGTTTAGCCACACAATCGTGTCCAGCTCCTCTCGACCCCATGGGCTGCAGCCCACCAGGCTTCCCTGTCCATGAACTTTCCCAAGCAAGAATACTGGAGCGGGTTTCCATTTCTGCCTCCAGGGGATTTCCTCCACCCAGGGATGAAACCCACGTCTCCTGCATCTCCTGCATGGGCAGGAGGATTCTTTACTACTGCAGCACCTGGGAAGATGAGTCATATTGTAGTTCTATGTAAAAGGAGATCACCCCAACTGCTTTCTACTCTGACCTGCAGTGTTTCATGAGGGTTGTGCTTAACTTCCAATTATATTTAATTCACATATGCACTGCAACACATTCAACCCCCAGATCCTCCTGGCTGTAAAATATAGGAAGAAAACATGAGAAATCAGCTTTCTATAATCTTAGGAAGAGTTCTGTGAAGAGTACGCAGCAACATATGTGAAACAGACTATGTTTTCAATGGCACTAAGAAAATACAAATGATCATTTTATAATTTTTCCTAGCCTGAACTTGCTGAATAGCTGCTCCATACTGCAGTGTTTCTACATAACTATGGAGAACATGGCTCCAACACGAATGGACCCTCAGGGTCTCTGGAGCCTCTCCTGCCCCCATGCTCTACTGTGAGATTACTGAGAAGGACAGCAATTTCACTGACTGAATCATCACTTAGATATGTCTTGTCTGACTTCCATAACAATTTCATGAGGTATTACTTTTTTAAAAAATAATACTCAGACATTTTGGTCAGTTTCTCCATTTTCTTTGTCTGGTGAGGGACAAAACAGAGACTTGAATACAACTGAAGTTACTGGAATTCCCATGGTTGTTTCCATGGGTCTCTACAGAAAACATGAGATGGCTAATACAAAAGAAATTTCATAATTTTTTATTATAAGTGAGCATTTCTATAAGTCTATTATTATTTATAAAATCATGAGAACATTGGTAAGAGTCCTTGATTTTTTCACTACATTAAAAATTATCAGTAAACACACTGGAAGCACCGTCAGCCTCAGCAAAGGTACTCACCACTGGCTGATTGATAACAATTCCAAATTTGATTTTGACCCCTGCTTCTAGTGGCTCAGACAGTAAAGAATCTCCCTGCAATGTGGGAGACCAGGTTCAATCCCTGGGTCAGGACGATCCCCTGGATAAGGGAATGGCAACCCTCTGCAGTGTGCTTGCCTGGAGAATCCCCCTGAACGGAGGAGTCTGCAGACTACAGTCCACGGGGTCACAAAGAGTCAGACATGACTGAGCAACTAACACTTTCACTTGTCACTTTCACTTTCTCCAAACACAGCTAACTTCAATTGAGAATAGCTTACTGGTAGGAATCATTGACTAATAATAAAAATAGAATGCTTTTCTAAAATAGGATACAACAAAATCAACTGACTTGGTATTCCCAACCTACAAGTTTCCAACTTCATTCTGTACCTATTTGCTACATAGCAATTCCCAAAGTTAACTACAATTTAGGTTAAAAAATATTAAAAATAAATATTTACTCTAAGAATAGAATGCATAAATTGGATATTTGGTAAGGTATCTCCAAAAAAGATAGACATTTTACTTTAATAGAGTATAATTTATGAAACCTCCCTTCTTTATAAAATTAATTTTATTTACTAGTAATTGGTTAATAATAAAATAATAATTATGATGATGATAATTTATGCTCTTAATGAGGACCACGAGGGTTTGAAACATGTTTGAAGTACATGGAATCATAAATAATTGCACTGAGTTTTCCACAGAGAGGCAAATGACCTCAAATATTAATTCAGATGTGAGTGTAAAACTACTGGGCAGAGAGGACGCTTCAGAGCACTGAGGGTCTCCCTCCCTCAGTTTTGAACTGAGGCAGCACAAACACGGAATTCCCACCATGGAGGGGCCAACTCCCCAGGGCAGGCAGTCTGCACAGGGGATTCTCCTCAAAGGGCAGTTTCCTGTCCCGACTCAGCCACTCAGAACACTGTCAGCTAATCCAAGGAACATTGTCTTCTGTGTACCTGACCCCAGACAGATGACCACTCTATTTCATAGACTCCAGTTACACAAACAGGTGTAAACACACTCATAATAGCACTACCCAACCTTCAGCTCCAAACAAAATTCAACCATAACTTCAGGAAAAAGGGAATTCCATGTGCATTGGCTCCTCACAACAAAATATTTCAGTCCAGCATTGCTGTTTTAATTCCATACATGGAAATTAGATGAAAATACACAAAAAATTACATGGGTTTGCTTCAACATTAAAAACTTCAGTATTACAAGAAACTCATCACAGTGTGTCAGCTGATCAGTACTCTGAAACACCTGACCTGAGAAGGAGTTCACAAATTTGCTAGGAAGATGGGCATCAGCCCACAGGAGAGCCTCCTGCATCTGATATGTCAATCGCCTTCCTTCACTGAAGGATTATTCCCATTTCTGTTAATGACCTTGTCATTTGAAATGGAAAAAAATTCACAATTACACAGACTTTCCAGGCTTAAAATAGGGCTATGGGGAGAGGAGTATTTATGGATTAATGTGTCCTCCTGACTTATAAGAACACAATAACCAATCCAGTTAAAAGGAGCAGTGATAGCAATTGTCCTCTGCTTGTGATAAACAAATCTGCTTCTCTTAATCTCATCCACTGGGGCTCAGACTAAAACAAATGTGACCTGATAAGCTTAGTCCAATTTATTTTCCGATTATAAGAACAGCTCCACCTGTTATATATCTGCCAGAAAAAACTACCACCGATATTTTTAAACCACAATCTACAATAAGCATCACAGGGCATACAGCAAAAAGATGAAATGTTTAAAGAGAAAATGAATATTTAGAAGCACACTGAGAGGGAAGGAAAGAGGAGGGGCCTATCAAAATGCATTCCACATAGTTCAGATATTTTTCTCCCTGTTGGGTGAGTGGTGGGATTCTGAATTGCTTTCTAGAGACGAATTCCACTGAGTCTTACTTCTCTTTGACTCTGCGTTCATATTACAAGAAGGCTGAGGGCACCAGGGAGCACTGAAGCATTGCTGAGAAGTTGAACCTGCTGCTGCTGCTGCTGCTAAGTCACTTCAGTCGTGTCCAACTCTGTGTGACCCCATAGACGGCAGCCCACCAGGCTCCCCTGTCCCTGGGATTCTCCAGGCAAGAACACTTGAGTAGGTTGCCATTTCCTTCTCCAATGCATGAAAGTGAAAAGTGAAAGTGAAGTTACTCAGTTGTGTCCAACTCTTCACGACCCCATCGACTGCAGCCTACCAGGCTCCTCCATCCATGGGATTTTCCAGGCAAGAGTACTGGAGTGCGTTGCCATTGCATTCTCCGAGTTGAAACTAATACCTCCCAAAATCATGGCTTAATAAATCAATAAACTTATTCCTGAACTTATAAGTTCCCTTATGTG
The DNA here is from genome assembly GCF_016772045.2 of Ovis aries. Classification (NCBI taxonomy): domain Eukaryota; kingdom Metazoa; phylum Chordata; class Mammalia; order Artiodactyla; family Bovidae; genus Ovis; species Ovis aries. Next base: position 45,439,355 of record NC_056066.1, read on the forward strand.
AGAAGAAGTTTGAGGAAGTGAGCCTGTTAAATCTGGTTTGGTTTTAGTATAAATATGGATTGGACTTAGCGTAAATTTGATTTAGAAATATCCAAAATAATGGCCTCTGAACTGCATCATTATCAAGTCACTCGATCCTTTTTCTTCTAAAATATAATTTACTAATCAACAAGTAATCAAATGACATGGTCACTTAGACCACAAAAAACATAAAATGTTAATACACATAATGATTAATATTAAATAGATTAACAATATAATAAGTGAAATACAATCTCTTTTGGCTATCAAAATGTAATGTAGATTGTAAAAGGGAATATTTTTTGAGAAAGCAAACAAAACAACAAAAAAACACTTCATGATTCTATCTAATTTTGAAAACTTGTAGTTTAATATATTAATAATTGGTGTTTTCTTTGTATACCTAAGCATATCCAGGAAAACGTGCAAATAAATTATATATTCATTGCATTAACTAATTAATTATTCAGCCATTTATAAATTTAATGACTGCCTGTTTGAAAACAGATGTAAAAATCAATGAGAAATCTGGTCTCTGATGAACAAAAAAGCAACAAGCAATAAGAATATAAACTCTATCAGAATGACTCTATATAGAGCAGAATTAACATGATGTATACATGTATGTTTGCACACATACAGTCACACAGACAGGGAGAAATAGGATCTTCCATGTGTACAAAAATAAGCTTAAAATAGATGAAAACACTTCTGTGTCTGAGTGTATTTCACTCAGCTGTCTTAGGAACAGCATCACCTCTCAGACCTGCCTATCTCCCCAGGCATCTTTCTTATTCCCCGGAGTCCACAGAGATTGCTTCTTTGTCCCCACACCCACCCTATTCCAGACTCTCACCACCTACTCAATCTTCTGAAGAATCACTGTCCTTCTACTTCTTTTCTCTCCAGAAATGGGATAACACAGCTGCAACAACAAACAACCACACACAAAAAAATAATGTGGTGACTTTTGAGGCACTTTTACGTGTTTTAAACACACCATATATGTTACTCCCAAAGCATCTCAACTGCACTGTTGCCCAGGCTCTGGTTCCTGTTTAAACTTCCATCCTCTCTGATAGACACTTTGAACCTTAAGTTCTACTTCTAAGACTGTATTGTAACACAGTAATTACAGATATGTGCAATGAGTTTTAAATGTGTATGAATCCTACAAGCTACAATCTCACAGGGGAAAGCGTGATTTTATATATATATATATATACTGAATGAAACAGGTGTTATATCTGCCATTCCTCCTATGCTTGTGTACTTACCATAATTAATTCAGAAATGCCAAAATTAATATGTGGCTAACATAGTTTGGAATGATCACCCCACCTCACTTCTCCCCTGCTGTACTACTTTTCTCTCTGGAATGTCTCTAACCAACTCCTAATTACTGCATTCAATCCCTGGGTGGAAAATTTGATGGTTAGTATTATTAGACATTTGGTGCACTTTGTTTATGACAAAGCTTTGACACTGAGAATTAAAACTCATGATTTTGAAATTTTAACAATAAAGTCCTTTTCTTTCCCATCTGTTACCTCTCCTGGGAATTTCAAAAGTCAACTCTGAAACTCAAAAGATTAACACAATCTTTCTCACTTTCATTGTTCCGCTGTGGATTCCCTTCCTACATCCACAGGCAAAAGTAGGGCTGAGGCAACAGAACAAACAAAATGACAATGATGAACATAAATACACCATACACTGGTTACCACCCAAATACTGCCCTCTCACCAATTTTATTTAAAGCAATCACCTATGAATCCCAAACAAGGGGAACAGCTGAGTGAATTATGGTCCAAAATAAAAAGGGAACATTTCTCTGTGTGTAAAAAAAAAAGTTGTGAGTTCAGAAATACTCATTCCAAATTACAATTAAAAAATACTTGTAAAACTAAATCACCCAATGTATTACAACTGAAGTACACTAACATTGACAGCACGTCTGAGTTTTGCTGTACCAATTATTTGGAATTTTCTCTTTGAATATTTTAATTTTTCCAAGTTATGTGTAGACATTTTCTAATACTCAGTCACTAAAAACACCAAACATCATTTCTACCTTGCTATGGTATCCTATAGAGCATAGTATTACCTAGGGTTCTGTTGCAAGGGCTGAATTACTCTTCCAGGAAATTTGGAAAAATTCTTAGCTGATATGTAGAATTTGCCACAAAGAGGCAGGGTAAAAAAAATAATAATATTCTTCACCATGACCCTTTTCCATTAAAAAACAAAATTAGCACTGTTTGTGGATAACCTAAGGAAGCAAAATCAAAAGGAAAGCATAATGATAACGGTTCATAATTATATAAAAGTAGGTTGACCTTCTATCATGTGCATTCTGGATCCACCTTTATGTTTTCAGCTAACCATTTCTGCACACTATCAGTTCTGTATTTAGCCAACCTTATAATTGTATATTTTGATACACAAAGAATTCATACTGATTTGCCATGCTATGTAACATGGTACACTTTAAATCACATCACTCCAATCCTAGGTTTTGAGGGGTATTTTTGCTTTGTTTTATCTGGAGCTAGGCGTATGATTAGCTAAAATAGAGTAGCATAATACTCAGTAGCTTATCTTACTGAAAATAATCTCACAAATGATTGCATGTTTGATTTAAATTAATTTCTAAGGGTCCTCCTGCCCCAGTGACTGTCTGACTACAACCACAAGAGCCCCAGACAAAAGCTGTATATGCTGTGTGTCACTCATCTTTTCTGTTACAACTGATGAACCTACATAGACTCACCATTATCAGTGGAGTCTATGGTTTACTTAGGGCTCACTCTTGGTGCTGTACATTCTATCAGTTCAGTACAGTTCAGTTGCTCAGTCGTGTCTGACTTTTTGCAACCCCATGAACCGCAGCACACCAGGCCTCCCTATCCATCACCAGTTCCCAGAGTCCACCCATGGGTTTGTGCAAATGTACAATGGTATGTATCCATCATTATATTATCATACAGAGTAGTTTCAGGACTCTAAAACTCCCCTGTGCTCTAGCTATTTATCCCTCCCTACTCCTACCCCCTGATGTTTTTATAGTCTCCATAATTTTTGTCTTTTCTGGAATGTCATAAAGTTGAAATCATAACATGATGTAGCCTTTTCAGATTGGCTTCTTTTACTTAGTAATATGCATTTAAGTTTCCTTCATGTCTTTTCATAGTTTGATGGCTCATTTCTTTTTAGTGCTGAATAATATTCCCTTGTCTGGTTAATGTCTTTTTTTCAATCTTTGCTTTTATATATGGAAGCAAATACAGTTTTGTCCCAGTTTCAAGTATAACTTGTACAAATGAAGAATAAAAGAATTCTTGTCTTAAGTAACCTTTCGTAGTACATATTATCTACAATACAATGAAAAAAGTATATTATAAACCAAGCTCAGTTGATCACCAGATAGCATTCTTGAAATATCTTCCTCGGAGGACTGTAAACCCCTCGAGGAAAAATATGATGCCTATAAGATCGCTTTATGGGAGTCATGTCCTTAATCCGCCTCTAAACAATTAGGTAACCTTGGTCAGATGTAGATTATACAGAATCAAATGTCCCTATGAGAGTTAGAAATCTGACTTCACTATTCTCTTTCAACCTTTATGCCCTTGTATCATCAAGATTCCTTTAACTGTAAGAGTAAAAACTGTGCATCAGTAGATCAATTTATGTGGCTTTCCATAGGCATTGTCTATGTCTAATAAACAGCTACCACTTCCAGTAGACAGGCTCACACCAATTTCAACTGCATTTCAGGAAATTGGCAGAAATATAAAAGTGATGGAGCATCATTAGGGTTATTTCATCAATCAGCTGGCAATAAGTGAGACATGGTTTAAGTGTGACAAGGAAAGTATATTGTTTCTGCAATAGCTGAATTGTGCTGTCCTGGGGACCGTGTGCAGAGTGAATGCCAAATGGGAAAATCATTTGAGTCAAGATTTCAGTCTATCAGTTGCATTGGAAGAAATTACCACTTAGCTACTGAATCATGGTTTTATCATCATGAGTCTTTCTAAAATGAGGCTTAACTACTGAGGTTAATGCATGGGGAGCAAGGGGCAAGAAGGAATGAGCAAGTCTTCAAAACTTGTCTGGTGGAAGAAAACTACTGTGCCAACTCTGTCTGCACCACCACCACACAAATGAACACAAAAAACAAAACTGGGTCCCCTAGTGCCCAAGTCTGTCCAACAAAGCTGAAACACTCCATGTTTCTCCACTCAGCCCTGCAAGGAAATACAAATGTCACCACAGAAGATTCTTATCTGAAACTACCCTTGTGATTGTGAGCTCTGGCTATAAGAACATGATCTACTGCCTGTTCATGGAGCAATGTGGACTAGAGAGAGAAAAAATGTAGATTCAGAAGACTGAGGATGAAGTCTCAAGACTGTGCTGTGTCTTGGGTAAGTCACTGTCTGCCATGCTCACAAACTGGGGGAGCTGGGATAAATGATTTCTAAGATCATTTGTAGCCCAACAGTGTCAGTCTCTGGGAATCCTTCTTCAATTTGGAGACTAGCCTCTTGTCTGACCTTTCCAGAGGACCACATTTTAGACAGTCATTGTTACTTTCAGGAATTAGGTAATTCTAAAGAGCCAACTCATTGGAAAAGACCTTGATGCTGGGAAAGATGCAAGAAAAGGGGGTGACAGAGGATAAGATGGTTGGATGGCATCACTGACTCAAAGGACATGAGTTTGAGCAAACTCTGGGAGATAGTTAAGGACAGGGAAGCCTGGTGTGCTGCAGTCTATAGAGTGGCAAAGAGTCGGACATGACTTAGAGATTGAACAACAAAGGAAGCATTGCTTTAGTAACGGCCTGAAAGAGGGAAATACAACACTAAGGAATTAATCTATGCTATGGGCCAGATCCTCTAGAGCAGAGATCCAGGAGAAACCAGGAAGAGAGTGGAGAAGAAGGGCAGAAAAGGGAAGAACCCAGGCTCATGAGCAATCTGAGACAAAGTCCCCAAAGAAGAAGGCTTTTATCTAATGTTGCAGAACACTTGGATATAACCTCAAGTCATCTCAACGGAGGCAAAAGATCTGGCTTTTCATGGTCCTACCCAGCACTGGCCCTGGGGACAGAAGCTGCCCCAGGTTCTGCAGATGGAGCAGTTCCAGGGGCAGCCAGAGCACACAGAGGTGGACAGTGCCACAGCCAGCAAAGCAGGGCCTGGAGGACCCAGCTGAGCTCCCAGAGAATCTGCTGCAGGCTCTCTGCCCAAAGGAATTCTAACCAGAAGCAGAGCAGAACAAAGAATCGGCTCCAGGACTTCTCAGCCCAGGGTTCACTCTTTGTACTGGGACTTGGGCAGCAAAAATTTCTTCTAAGAAAAACATTAAGGAAGTTGTGTCCAAACTTTTTAACAGGATACATCATTTGAGAGTCCTAGCCAATGTGACCCACAAATCTGGTGCATCATTAATGCTGCTTTCTCTCTGTGTTACTGTATCTCAATTTTCCCTTTTTTCCACTGTAATTACATTAAATCCAGGGTCCCATTTTATATCATTGCTTGAAAATAATCTGAATTCTCAAGGAATAAAAGTTATAAGTTTCAAACTAAAGGCAGAACTCTTAACCAAGGAAGTATAAGCTCTATAATCCTTTTACATGCCAGAAGGTGTAGAAAGGAAATCAATCTGAAGCAAATCTACAGCTTGGATTGCTTAGATTTTTATGTAAAAATTGGGAGAATAATCATGTCACTGATAAATCTACTATTTTTAGTTGCAGAAATTAAAACACCCCAATAGAAGTAGAATGGCATCTATCAGGTTTTATTTGACTTAATCACCACTTCAACTCCAATGGGTATTTATTCAGCAGGATTGACAATACAATGAGAACTGCTCACCTGTTATCTTTCTCACAAATGTGACCCTCTGCCATTTTCCAAGTATAATGAGATGGGGTGACACTGAGCCAGCTCTGTGTGGTGTTCTCCCAAGTGTGATTGAAGAAGTGATTGCATGCCAAATGGGGAGGCTTCTTACTGAGCCAGCTAATGCTGGGAGATATGTTAAATTATTATTATCTGTTGCCATCACTAGCTCTCAGGAAGTAGAAAGGACTTTGGGGATTATTCATGGCACTGTTTTAATAACTCTCCTGTAGCTCAGCTGATGTATGGTCATTAAAATTTTTATAGGGAGTGATTAAAGTGGAAGTGGATTTTTGAATAGATATGGGACTTATAAAATGCTGTCTTTTCTTAAAAAATGCTTTGAAATCTTTTCAAAATAATAATTTGACCCACAGGACACAGGGAAAACTGCCAAAGCTCCATCTCGAAAGCCAACAAAAAGGGATGCAAAGCGAGAAGGAGCGGGTTCAGGGAACTCACATGAGAAGGTAAGACAGAATTCCTTTCTGCACGGCTCCCATATCCTTGGGGATAAGCCAATGTCACGTGAGAAAATAGAACTGTCAAAAGAAATAATATAAGAAGAAAATTATGGACAGCAAGTCCAATAAATATGCAAATAAACACTGGAAATTGGGTTGAGAAATATTCGATTACTTGTTACTCAATGGGCTTTCTAACTTCAGGGTGGGAATTATCTCGCTGAGCTGAGACACAACAGAAACAAGTCTGAGGCAGAGAGAGCAATCGCCTGTCTTCATTGAGCTTTAAAACAGCTATTTGACCTTGGGCAAGTCAGTCTACATCTCTGGGCACAGGTTGTGATGTGCACAGAGGCAGCGTATTGCAGAGGTATGAGTTCCAGCCTAGGACTCCACTGTGTGTGTTTGTATCTGGCCCAGGGGCCCTCCAGGCTTGTAACAGACTTGTAAACTCGGAAAATGGCTAACCTTTTGGTGTTTTCTTTTCCTTATTTACACAATGAAAGTAATGACAATACCTGCTTCACAGGGTTGTTTTAAAGACTGAAGGAATTAAAATACCCAATATCAGAAAATGTAGTAAAAATAGTAAATGGTCTATAAGAATGTCCTCTTGGTATTGATATTAATCATTGTAGACAATTTTTTGTCTGTAAAAGGGGAGAGGGGCTAGGTGGCCTCTGATACTGAGCCATCCAGAGATGTCACACTAAATTTTCTGGAAATTCCAAGTTATGAGAGAAATGGTGTACTCTGTTCCTCATGGTAGAGTAACTATTCACTAAACAACAACTTCACTCTCTTTGAGATAAGCTGTTGTTCTGTTCAACATGGAACCCTAAGATTGATCTAAATTCGTACAACCTTCGGTGTCCAATAAGGAAAGTATTTCCTCCTTTAGAACATCACTGAAAACTGGAACACAGTATTTGATTTTCAACAACACTCTTATATAGTCTTACCAGTTCATCTGAGCCTTACCTAGGTTTTGATTAGGCCATAACACAAAGTTCAATCTATAGTGGCTTAATGAAAAATCTGCAGTAAGCTAAACATTCCCATGAATGAAAGAAAATTTGCATTGTTTAGAGTATACAACTTTTTGTATTTTGTTGCCCAATAAATGTGATACTACTTTGGAATATGCTTATTATCTTTAGTAAACAACTTGAAGGACTTTGAGGCCCCCAGTTCTCATAGTGAACAGTACAGAAGGAAAATACAGTGTTTTCCACACCTACAGCATTGATAAAATTCATTCCACAAAAAAGCACTCTTTGAAATCATATCCTCAACTTTGCTGCACATGGTTAGAACTGTACCCTTTCATCTCCCCCAAGAATAGCCATCTCTTGGGGGCTTTCCTGGTGGTCTAGTAGTTAAGACTCCGTGTTTTCACTGTAGGGGGCACAGGTTCAATCCCTGGTCAGCACAGCAGGAAAAAAAAAAAAAAAAGAATATCCATTTCTTCTGAAATTGTAGATGTGGGCTTCTTCTCTTATGATATTGCCTTTAATAAGATATTTAATTAGGAACTCATAAAAATTAATATTGCAAAATATAGCTATATGACTGGCTAAATACTTAAAGCCAGTGGAGCTCATGCACAATATTAAGACCAAAGCATATTTTAGTGGATTCCCGCCACCATTTCATTTCAGGAGGATTGTGTGCGTTAGCCACATAAAAACACATTCTGCATGCCGCAAAGATGAAGCTGAGAACAATCATTTAGAGATCAGGGCACAATGAGCTTTTTCTAAGCTTACAGAGTTAAAACACAAGCTTCTGAATGATCTCCTTGGGATGTGTTTAATCCCAGAGAAGTGACAGATTAGTGGCAGAAAACTACTTGGAATAATAGGAAAGTTTTCAAAATAAAAGCACAAGGTCAGGGAGGGTAACCATCAGAATGAAAGACGCTCTAGTTTCTGTTCTCACGCTGATGCAGTCAGGGGTGACACTGAATGACCACACACCCAGTCCCTGTTTCTTAACCCAGCAGGCTCTCTGGTCACTCGCAGACTGAAGGCAATAAGACACATCATCTAAAAATGCAACAAATGCTTTAGAACCTATAGCTGTTCAGACAACTGATGTGTATTTTCCCTCAATTCCCTCTGTAGCAGAAGAGTTTTTGTAACTTTTCTTTCAAACATTACCTTTCCCGTACGAACTTCTTTTCTTTCAAAATACACTTCCATTAACAATTTCATCATTTCTATACTTCCTTGTTTTCCTATTCATGTCTTTGTTTTGTTTTTTGTTGTTGTTGTTTTCAGTTTTATTTATTTACTTTATAATATTGCATTGGTTTTGTCATACATTGACATGAATCCACCACGGGTGTACACATGTTCCCCATCCTGAACCCCCCTCCCACTTCCCTCCCCATCCCATCCCTCTGGGTCATCCCAGTACACCAGCCCCAAGCACCCTATATCATGCATCAAACCTGGACTGGTGATTCATTTCACATATGATATTTTACATGTTTCAATGCCATTCTCTCATATCATCCCACCCTCGCCTTCTCCCACAGAGTCCAAAAGACTGTTCTCTTTTGCTGTCTTGCATACGGGGACTTCCATATATATATATATGGGACTTCCCTATAGCTCAGATGGTAAAAAATCTGCTCGCAATGCAGGAGACCTGGGTTCAATCCCTGGGTCAGGAAGATCCCCTGGAGGAGAAAATGGCAATCCACTCCAGTATTCTTGCCTGGAGAATCCCATGGACAGAGGAACCTGGTGGGCTACAGTCCATGGGGTCACAAAAAGCCAGACATGACTAAGTGACTAACACACACATACAGGGTTATTGTTACCATCTTTCTAAATTCCATATATATGCGTTAGTATACTATATTGGTGTTTTTCTTTCTGACTTATCACTCTGTATAATAGGTTCCAGTTTCATCTACCTCATTAGAACTGATTCAGATATATTCTTTTTAATGGCTGAGTAATATTCCATTGTGTATATGTACCACAGCTTTCTTATCCATTCGTCTGCTGATGGACATCTAGGTTGCTTCCATGTCCTGGCTATTATAAACAGTGCTGCAATGAACACTGGGGTACACATGTCTCTTTCAGTTCTGGTTTCCTTGGTGTGTATGCCCAGCAGTGGGATTGCTGGGTCATGTCTTTGAATGTATTTCCATGTCATCAGATGATTTAGAGATCATCTGCCCTTGGTAACTCCTATGCTTGCACAGAGCCTCTGCTCTCTGACGTGCACAGACAGTGCCGCTGACACCAGAGTCTCCTCACACCTCCACTCCTGCACAGTTAGGGGGCACAGTCTAGGCGGGGAGGTAAAGCTTAACTTCCGTGGTTCTTCTAACCTGCTTTTGACTGTTCTTTCTGTTCTTTTCTGTTCCATTTGTTAAGTTATGATACTGAACTGACCATTCTTCTCATTGTTATACCTGAGCCTAGAAGAATCAAAAAATCTCTTAAATTCTCTTTTTCTCTATCAAAGCTTAATGTAATAGGAAGAAAGGCTCTCAGTATTTTCATACAGAATGTCTGGTTTTCAAAGATAAATATAGGCTCTACAATAATAGAAAATAGACTGAGAGGACATGGCATTACTATTAATTTTGACCCAGAACCAGAAGTGACTACATACTTCTTCACAGGTGCCTTCTGTTGGCAAAAAAACTTTTCCAGCTTTATCCTTTCATTCAAGACACAGCGTATTTCAAGTGTCTCAGCTCAAAGTAACAGTAGACTCACCACCCTCTTCTCCCCTACTCCCTTCTATGAGCTGATAGATAACACACCATCTTTTTAACCCTGTAGTTTGAGAAAAATCATTACTAGCCATTCCCTCATTTGCTCTGCACTTTTTCTAAGCCAGGCCCTTGGTCAGTGTTAGAAGGACAAGCTAACCCTCCTTCCCATGTTAGCCCTCCTTCCAGGACTCAAACTCAACGCTGGTGGAAGTTACAAAAGCATAACTAAAACGCAGTAAATCAAATGATGCAATAAGGCTACAGACAACGCCTGTGGGATAGCTCATCCTCGGAGAGGGGAATCAAGATAAAGAGCTTGTACACTGAGAACAAAGAAAGACAATGAGATTCTAGACTTAAAGACCTCCATCAGCAAAATCACAGACATTAACAGGGCTAGCATATGAGAAACCTACAAAAAGTGGGTTTGGGTTACCCAGACCTAGCCTCTGTCACAAAAATTCCTTGACATATCCCTCATTCTAACGTTAAGGCTTTCTCTCAATCCACATCACTAAATTAACATTCTCACTGCTGTGCCACAAGACCCTATCAACTTCTATCCATACCTCAATCTGACATCCTTTCAATCTATCATGTTTAGTAAATGTTTCTTAGCTTGTTTCAAAGAATGGAAACAATGATAAAATAGTCAGCATTGCCTAACTTCTATAAATCATAATAAAAACTTCCAATTGAAAATAATTATTTTGAAAAATTTGCAAACTGAAAATTGAAAAATTTGACATGAAGTTAAAGGAAACTATCCAAGCAGTCATAATAACAGAAGATTGTGCAAAACTTCCTCAGAAAGATAAATTTAATTAATATGTTTAGAGATCCCTGGTTGGCATGGGACAGATTTTGTAACCCTTTGATATTTTTGCTATCCAGTTTTTGAAGCATCATATAGATCACAAGCACTCCATATCTAAAGTAGGGGGAGAGGTGCTTTTTAAACCCTGCACACACATTCTAATTCTTTTCATTCTTGAATAGCTCACTGCAGGGGCTAAACAACTCATCAAGGTTAACCATTCTTCTTGCCACCTTCAAAAATGACATTCTCAGAAGAATTGTGCAACCAAGTCAGATACTGTGGGCACATTTAATTAACTAAATGTCAGAGACCAAAGTGGCTACAAAAAGAGGAAAAACAGGATAGGGCATAACCTTGAGACACTTGTTGTTAAATGGTTTTAAAGGACTGTTCAACTGGGCAGCACTCTTGTAGTCCAAAGAGCAAGTTAAGAAATTCATGAATATTTCTATAAATAACTTAATTCAATTCTCCTATAATGATCTCATATTGGGACAATATGAATGGTTAAAAAATGAAGAGGGAAACTGTTACTCTTTTTTTCTGCCTCTATTTTTCTCTCAAATGTCAAGTTGTATATTTAGCTGATCCTACCTTCAGAAAAATTGCTAGATCAATCAGCTACTGAGTAACCAACACCCCATACTCAGATTCTACAAATAGGGTGACCCATTCTTCAAACACTTATAGACCTCCTTCACCTCCCTAACTGAACATGGCCATGAAAACCTGGACTGCTTTGGGGGGTAGGAGGGGAGAAATATTTCCAACATATTCTTCACTGGGCAAGTACACCTTAACCTTGGAACTAAAGATCTCCGTTTGTTTCTACCCTGCTTCTTTTTTTCTCTTGGTCACTCTACTTACTTCTGAGCAGCCACTGCATTCTAGGAACCATGATTCATTTGATAAAGCCCACGCCTCATATTCATCTGTCTGCCCAAGCTTGGATGGAGAGTGTTTGCGGTGGTGGGACAATGCTAACTCTGTTCCAACTCTGACATACTGAGCCATACCCCTGCCATGAGATCTCCTCAGAGCTTTCCAAAATCCGACCTCTTCCTGACATCTAGAACCCTCTGCTACCTTCAACCCCCTAGAAAAATGTAGCCATAGATAGGACCAGAGATCATGGCATAAATAATTTCACATAATTCCATCTGAATTACTTTCCTTGTGAGTAGAAATCATGTATCAGAAACTCAACCTTATCCATATTTCTTGCTTGTTACTCTATTGTTTCAAATCTATTTCTACTATTAATAGAATTCTTTCCTTTTTATTGACAAAAGAATATATCTACCTTTTTAAATCTTGGGATGGAGTCTGCTCTTTCCATGTGTCTCCCCCATCCTCGCTTTCTTGTCTAATCACGCCCAATATGCTGGCTATTCTGATAGAACTCCTCTATGACCAGCTGGATTCCCCATGTTTCTCTGATTGTATGCCTTAGGATATGAGGTCATAATTCCTATCCAGTCAGTAATGCATCTACTAATAAAGCCTGTCCTAGAAAGATGAAGCCATAATGAAAGGAGTTTGGAGTGAACAGCAAACATGATTAAGGTTCCTATGGTATTGATTTATGGGAGAATCATAGGGCAAACTAAGCACTCAAAAGAAATCTAACTGCTTATCTTGATATACAACAATAAGTAAACAGAATTATGCTTTTATTATTTTGGTATGAATGCTCTCTTCGTTCAGGTTCCCATGGAAATGAACCCTCAGACAAAAATTTGAGGGCATGTATTTGATTTCAGAGGGAGCCCTGGTAAACCAGGGAAGTGACAGAAGGAAGCAGAAGCAACCAATATAAGGGATGTCCTCAAGGAGTCACCCCCAGAGGAAAGTGGGGTTCAGCTCAGCTGAAGAACAAAAGTCAGTCTAGGCTACTGGTTCAGAGTTACCCAGTCGGGGAGGGGGAGTACACGGAAACTGGGACAGCCACAAACCAACTCCCTTTGGTCACTAATTCTCCAGCTTCTGGCTGCTTTTCCAGTGGGGAGAATGGGCCCTGTGCACTGGTCATCAGGCCACTACACACCGTAACCACACCTCTGAGGCCCAAGGACATGGCTGGGAGTCCAGTGCCTCCTTCAGAGGCTTTCATTCCTAACTCCTTTATTGACCAAAATTCTTATATGAAGCTTAATTGTCAAAACTTGGTTTAAAAATAAGCCAATGTGGGCCAAATCTTTAACAGAAACCTCATCAGAAAAGATATTCATATGATAAAATAAATGTATGAAAAGATGCTCCATATAATATGTCATTAGGAAAATGCAAATTAAAATGAAAGACCACTACATGCTTATTAGTATAGCTAAAATCCAGGGCACAACACCACCAACTGCTGGTGAGAAGACAATGTGGTGGTTTCTTACAAAACTAAATATAGTCTCATTATATGATACAGCCACTATGCTCCCTGGCAATTACCCAAAGGAGCTGAAAACTTATCTTCACACAAACACCTACACGTGGATGTTTACAGCAGCTTTAATCATAATTACCCAAACCTGGAAGCAACCAAGATGTCCTTCAGTAGGTAAATGGATAAATAAGCTGTGGTACATCCAGACAATGAATATTATTCAGCACTAATAATAAATGAGCTATCAGTCCAAAAAAAGACATTGTATGGATGCTGAGTCTACTTCCTTGGCACAGTGGCTTGTGTGGAAAAGGTGATCAACGGGCACTTACTAACAGACAAGTGAGTAAGTAAATGATTGAATTCTCAATGAGTCAATAGGAAAATTTTAAAAAGCAGGAAAAAAAGGGGGAGAGGTTAAATTTATCTAGTTTTACTACTTTTAAACAGTGGTAAATGTGCAGCCAATGTATTAATGATCTAAGAAAGAGGAAATAAATAGTGACAGGAAAGTTATAAATTTTCAATCAGAAATGAATGTGCTGAATAATATATTGCCTAGAAAGAGGATAAGAAAAGAAGCATGAATGGATAACAATGGCGATGGACAACACCAGTGAGAAGATAAACACCTTGGTCCATGGAGAACTGACCAGGACCAAGATAACAGGCTGTAAGCGGAAAGGGGGTGGGGAACTTCTGGACCGGAGTGGGGAACCACTGAAAACAAAACAGCATAGGCTTCATAACTAAAACACTGAAGCTGAAAATGATCCAGCATTTAGAAGAAAGTTGGCTGTAGTGATCTTTCCACAGAGGATACAGACACTCATGACCACTCTGGTTGGATCCTGAACTAGCCTATGGACAAGACTGGGGTTTCTGCCTCTCCATGCATGGACTCATTGCTCACAGGACCCGCCTAGACCTTAGATACCATTGTGATTATCACCAAGTATTGTGGGAAAGGGGTAGAACTCTGACCTAATACAAAAGAAAAACACAGAGTAACTAAGGAAAAATAATCTTTCCTTTAATGAATTTTGGGGAAAAAAAAGTCTTTCCACTTGATAGAATAAATATTTTCTCTGTAAATTTTGAATATCATTGTCCATACACTTGCTTAACACCATTATTTTTTAACACATTATAGCTATATTAAACCACATTCGGATTCCTCAGGAAAAGTATTATTATTTACTTTCTCTAGTTTAACAATGTCTTCAATTTGTCAGTAGCTTGTAGGAACAGCTTAGAAGAGGCACTTAAGCATGTCAACAAGCATAATACATTTATACCCGTTTAAAAATGGTTCAAGATATTAGCTAGTGAAACAAAAGCTGCAGCAGGATTAAAGAATTAATTAAACTTTACAAATAGAGCTACAAGTAGATGTGGAATTGCTGTGTGAAAAAATAGTATCTTCAGAACTCAATTGCTTATAACCAAAAAAAAAAAAAATAAAGTGAGTTATCACCTTAAACCAAAGAAGTAATAATCCAGGAATGGTAAGGGGACAAAGAACCAAGAGATCTCATAAGAATGAGTAACAAGGACTGCATAGCACATACATGTACAGATATAAACAACAAACAGCTACTGTATACAGTCAACACTTAGAGTAATTTGGCAAAATGAAGGCAATTTAGCTAGAAATATGGATAATTGAAATTTTAGTAATAAATGTATTCATATAATAGAGATGCATATGACCTTAATCTAGAAGCTCTCAAACACAAACCAAAAAATGAATGGATATTTTGTACAGTTTCAATAAAGTTATGAAGTAAAACTGCAATAACAAATCTCTCTTAAAGTGTACCTGAAGGCAATGATATATTGGTATATATCCCTATGCTTAAAAATAATCATGGAAGAAGGAGACTGAAGCTCTCTTTGCTTTTGTTACCAGAATCCTCAAATACAGACAGTAGTGGGATTAATCTACTGTTTCATCTGTGGCTTGAACAGTGCACCCTGAAGAAGCATTTCACAAGCCAACATCCTTCCATCCCTCTCGGGAAGTGTTTTGATTACTCTGCTTTATGTATCTGTTAACTGGGACATAATAAAAACGCTCTCGACTCATCTCCTCCCTGGAGACGTGATATGAGCAGAGCTGACGTTGCAGACACTGAGAGCTGTAATTTGGGTCAGCAAGTTGGAGGTGTGAGACAGAACTTGACACTAGGAGAAGACTCTCAAACTGATGTGACGTAATGACCACTTATAAAGAGAAAAGGGAAACAGTAACAGCACTCCCTAGTTCCTACCACCAGAGCTGATCAACACTACCTAACTTTCTCTAATTATGTGAAGTAACTATGCAATATAAAGTAATCGATTATCGGATATTGCTACCTGACATGGTCTACTGAACATATCGACAACAAAATGTTCCTCAATATTGTCCACCGGGCACAACGCTAACGAACATTGCCACAGGGCTGTTCAAAAATGAGCTCATGGAGTTTCCTCCATTTGTAGCCAGAAGAGGGGTTCAGCTTGCTCTCAGAACCCCGCAAGAGAGCCCTGAGCTGTGGATGATGCAATCCATACGCCACCACCTTCCCCTTCACTCTATATGAATGACTGAAACCTTTATTCAAACTTTGTCATGACATGCTTTGATTTTTTTTCTTGTACAGAAGAGTCTTTTACATGTTAACTTCCCATCTTCCCATGACAATTAAGTTACCACTGCTCTGTACTAAGTCTCTTTTATTTATTATATTGAATCAAAGTCCTGGATAATGGTGACCAAAAAAATGCATCATCTTTCAACAGCATTTCAAAAGACATGGGCTACACATGTATAACAGTGAGAAACTTGATATGTAACGTCTGATGAACACATAATACATGATAACAGACATTGCTGATTCTTTACAGTTTTGGGGTTCACTCTTTGCTGCATCTGACTGGGGGTCTGGATGTGGACCAAGGCATCATCTAAGCCTCTGGCCACATACCTAACTATATATGCTAACCTGAATAGGGATTAGAAAATACAAGTAGAATTGAGACGGATGGTCAGGGCTGGACTCCTCTCAGGTACAGCATGTCTTCAAGGACCACACACAGTAATGGTCCTGAGCAAAGAGAAGTCTAGCCTGACTGTGATGCTACCCATGCCCTATAGATTACAGGAGACTGGGTGATACCGTGTATAGCCATGTTCAAAACTGAGAGTAGAGGTGAGTCCACCACTTTTGCTCTGTCAGAGTGAGGGTAGGGTGAAATGCAAATGTGAACTCATTTTACTCATTTTTTTTTAACGTTTTGGAGTTAGGAAACCCAGCTCTAGGCTTCTCTTTTAGTGAGTATGAAAAGAGGAAGAGACTGCTTTTCTCCTCCTTAAAAAGTTATTTCTCGACTGCCATAGTGAAGAGAGATAAAGAGAAAGCTTGGCATGGGTGCTCCTTGGTTGTCCAGTGGTTAGGATTCGGTGCTTTTACTGTGGTGGCCTGGGTTCAGCCCCTGGTCAGAGAACATCCTGCAAGCTGTGTGACATGGTCAAAAAAAGACGAGCGAGAGAGAGATCTTGGCATTAAGACAACAATGAAGCGGCAGGAAATTCCGTGTCCAGTCTCAAGACTGACCATAGAATCTCAAGTGATAGACTTGAGGCTTTCTCTGTAGATGGCAGGCACAACCAACTCACTGGCTGATGGGACATCCCACTTACAGCCCCAATATTCCTTAGCTAATCCTTGGCGTCATCTTGAACCAAGCACAAAATGACACCTTGAAAGAATGGATATAAGCTCTAGAAAACTGACTGGAACTGGAGCATGTTTATTTTCTTGAGTATTTCTTTCTACTTTTCTGCCTATAATCAGTTCAGTTCAGTCATTCAGTCATGTCTGACTCTGGAACCCCATGAACCGTAGCACACCAGGCCTCCCTGTCCATCACCAACTCCCGGCGTTTACCCAAACTCATGTCCGTTGAGTTGGTAATACCACCCAACCATCTCATCCTCTGTCATCCTCTTCTCCTCCCTCCTTTCCCAGCATCCGGATCTTTTCAAATGAGTCAGCTCTTCACATCAGGTGGCCAAAGTATTGGCGTTTCAGCTTCAACATCAGTCCTTCCAATGAACACCCAGGACTGACCTCCTTTAGGATGGACTGGTTGGATCTCCTTGCAGTCCCAGGGACTCTCAAGAGTCTTCTCCAACACCACAGTTTCTGCCTATAATACTAATATCTATTTACTAAATTTGGGAGAGTTCAGTGATACCAGTCGTACACACTTCCCTGAGGCAGGGATTGCATCATTTGTTATTCTTGGTGCTACGAAGGACGCATTAACTGTATATACCAAAATACCATCATTCGGGCCTTAGGAAGCACCACTCTGAACAAAGCTAGTGGAGGTGATGGAATTCCAGTTGAACTATTTCAAATCCTAAAAGATTATGTCATTAAAATGCTCCACTCAATATGTCAGCAAATTTGGAAAACTCAGCAGTGGCCATAAGACTAGAAAAGGTCAGTTTTCATTCCAATTTCAAAGAAGGGCAATGCCAAAGAATGTTCAGACTACCACACAATTGCACTCATCTCATATGCTAGCAAAGTAATGCTCAAAATTCTCCAAGCCAGACTTCAACAGTATGTGCCTAGAACTCACAGATGTTCAAGTTGGATTTAAAAAAGGCAGAGGAAACAGAGATCAAATTGCCAATATCCGTTGGATCATAGAAAAAGCAACAGAATTTTTAAAAATCTACTTTTGCTTTGATTACACCAAAGCCTTTGACTGTGTTCAGTTCAGTTCAGTTCAGTCACTCAGTCATGTCCAGCTCTTTGCGACCTCATGAATCGCAGCACGCCAGGCCTCCCTGTCCATCACCATCTCCCGGAGTTCACTCAGACTCACGTCCTTCGAGTCCGTGATGCCATCCAGCCATCTCATCCTCTGTCGTCCCCTTCTCCTACTGCCTCAATCCGTCCCAGCATCAGAGTCTTTTCCAATGTGTCAACTCTTCGCATGAGGTGGCCAAAGTACTGGAGTTTCAGCTTTAGCATCATTCCTTCCAAAGAACACCCAGGGCTGATCTCCTTTAGAATGGACTGGTTGGATCTCCTTGCAGTCCAAGGGACTCTCAAGAGACTTTTCCAACACCACAGTTCAAAAGCATCAATTCTTCAGCACTCAGCCTTCTTCACAGTCCAACTCTCGCATCCATACATGACCACTGGAAAACCATAGCCTTGACTAGATGAACCTTTGTTGGCAAAGTAATATGTCTCTGCTTTTCAATATGCTGTCTAGGTTGGTCATAACTTTTCTTCCAAGGAGTAAGCGTCTTTTAATTTCATGGCTGCAATCACCATCTGCAGTGATTTTGGAGCCCCAAAAAATAAAGGCTGACACTGTTTCCACTGTTTCCCCATCTATTTCCCATGAAGTGATGGGACCGGATGCCATGATCTTCGTTTTCTGAATGTTGAGCTTTAAGCCAACTTTTTCACTCTTTCTTTCACTTTCATCAAGAGGCTTTTTAGTTCCTCTTCACTTTCTGCCATAAGGGTGGTGTCATCTGCATATCTGAGGTTATTGATATTTCTCCCGGCAATCTTGATTCTAGCTTGTGTTTCTTCCAGCCCAGCATTTCTCATGATGTACTCTGCATATAAGTTAAGACTGTATAGATCACAACAAATTGTGGAAAACTTGAAGAGATGGGAACACCAGATCACCTTACCTGCCTCCTGAGAAATCTGTATGCAGGTCAAGAAGCAACAGTTAGAATTGGACATGGAACAACAGACTGGTTCCAAATAGGGAAAGGAATATGTCAAGGCTGCATATTGTCACCTTGCTTATTTAACTTACATGCAGAGTACATCATGTGAAGTACCAGACTGCATGAAGCACAAGCTGGAATCAAGACTGCCGGGAGAAATATCAATACCCTCAGATATGCAGATTATACCACCCTTATGGCAGAAAGTGAAGAACTAAAGAGCCTCTTAGTGAAAGAGGAGAGTGAAAAGTTGGCTTAAAGCTCAACATTCAGAAAACGAAGATCATGGCATCCGGTCCCATCACTTCATGGCAAATAGATGGGAAAACAATGGAAACAGACTTTATTTTGGGGGCTCCAATATCACTGCAGATGGTGACTGCAGCCATGAAATTAAAAGACCTTTGCTCCTTGGAAGAAAAGTTATGTCAACCTAGGCAGCATATTAAAAGGCAGACATCACTTTGCCAATAAAGGTCCATCTAGTCAAAGCTATGGTTTTTCCAGTGGTCATGTATGGATGTGAGAATTGGACTGTAAAGAAAGCTGAATGTGGAAGAACTGATGCTTTTGAACTGTGGTGTGGGAGAAGACTCTTGTGAATCCCATGGACTGCAAGGAGATCCAACCAGTCCATCCTAAAGGAAATCAGTCCTGAAAATTCATTGGAAGAACTGATTCTGAACCTCAAACTCCGATACTTTGGTCACTTGATGCAAGGAACTGACTCATTGGAAAAGACCCTGATGCTGGAAAAGATTGAAGGCAGGAGGGGGACGACACAGGGTGAGATGGTTGGATGGCATCACCAACTCAATGGACATGAGTTTGAGGGAGCTCCAGGAGTTGGTGATGGACAGGGCAGCCTGGCATGTTATAGTCGATTAGGTTGCAAAAAGTCGGACTGAGCAACTGAACTGAATTGAACTGTGTGGGCTGAATACTATTAACACTTCACTGGGATTCACTGCTATACAAAGCAAGTAAATAAATATTTAATAAGAAACCTTTTACATTTAAAAATAATAGATTCACTGAACTCTAAAGATCAGCTTGAATTAGTTAAGCAAAAGCCATAATCATTAGTCAGAAGAGAAATTAATTACTAATGTCCCTTTAGTTGTATAATAAACTCAGTGTTTGGAGATTAACTTCTTCTTAACCTGGACTCTGCTAATCTCACATGAGTCTCAGAGCTCACCTAAAGTCATGTTGTTTCTGTGATCCCTTCTTAACTCAGAGGGTCCCCTGTACAGTGAGAACTCTGAAAATCAAGGCGACTCCACAGCAACCTAAGCTGTGAGCTTCAGCAGATGATGTTGGAATCATTATAACCATGCCTGTGTGAATTGTTTATTACATCTGATTAAATAAAATTAACATGTTCCTCTATCCTATTTAGCCACAAGCACAGGTACAAGGTAAAGCTAAACTGATAAGGAACATAACTGGGCTTTGTTTCGGTTGTGTGCATTCTTTGCAGCCCAGGGAATTCTGAAGGCAAACACAGAACTCAAGACCTGAGTTGGACTGGATCTCCTACATTTAAGGACTATAACTTTTAAGTGTTAATTTTCCATTAATGATGACATTAGTGACCTGCATAGGTGTCTTTTGCTGGGGAAATCATGCTTCATTAGACGTGGCTCTCTGATCTCTGGCAGTCAAAGAGTTACATCCTCTAAGGGGATCTGAACAGTGAGCCTTCCCTTACTTGGTCATTAATAGTACAAAGAAAATATCTACTGCGGACTGAAAAGAAGCAATTGTTACCCATTTGTAAGCAATAAAGTTATGGATCCCCAATACCAACAAATTATGACAGGACAGGAAGAAAACAGCTTGCCCTTCCTCTTCGAAGTGCTACAGTCCTGATAATAAGGACTACCATTTCACTTGCAACATTCATTTTGTCTCTGCTTTGTCCCTGTTCGTTCTGCATAGAGGCAGTTATTTCAGAATTAGGGGAGGAGCATAGAGTGAGGTTAGCGGGGTGGCAGGGAGAGGGAGGCGGGGGCGGGGAGCAAGCTAGAGAAACAAAAGCAAAAAGCTGGGTTAGTCTTTTTACTAATTACTTCCTGTTCCTTTGTTCCTTCTTCAAATGCTAGTTAACTTTCTACTCTTTTCAGAAGTGCCCTCTTCATACACTTCAGATTTCCCAGTTCTTCTTGCAGAGAGGCATTATTTAATTTATGTGTGCTATCAGCTCTCTTATTACGCGTTAGTTCTACAAAGGGCTTCTGGCCTTTGGAAGAAAAGGATATGTTACACCCGAGTGTTAGTCACTGCTATGATGGCTTTTATCAAGCAGTCAGAAGGTGCTGCCACTAATATTTTTGGCAAATTGTTTGAAGGTATATTTCCCAATCGCTCCCTCAGGGAGGTCAAAGAGCCAACGTCTGTTTTGATGCATTGTACACTCAATATTCTATAAAGTAAAAGGAGACAGGAAGCTTATTATTTAGCCAAAAAAAAGGGGGGGGGGAGTTTGAAACTAATTAAGATTCAAATTCATACATTCAGGCCTATCCTAATTTTTACAATTTTGAATAAAATATTAGAATTTTTGTCACACACTGACAAGTAAGAAATCTATCAATACAGGAGGCATCAGTGAGAAGGCTGCAGTATTGCTTTCAGTTCTCCAGAATTATGAGTAAACTTGTGGTTCAAACACCGACAGTAGCATTGACTTGGCTTCACAAGGCGCTGGCGATGTGACTCTGAAATCAATCTCCTATAAACCGAATGTTCTCTAGATTCCATGGGAAATTTCTGAATGGATTTAACTTTCCAGGGAAAGTATCTGGGTTCTCTGTACAACGACTTACTGGAGAACACTACTCAAAGTAAAATGAGCCAATGTCTCAACTCACCTGACATTCACTCACAGCCCACCCCCCCCCTGCCCCCCGGCCTCAAAGCAGGCTTGCTCTGTGCTCCTTTTGCCCTTTCCCTGTCCATTCCCCCAATAAAGTGACCCTCACTTTATAGTGAAGATGCTGAAGCTGGCAGGACAGAGCCAGCAGCAAAAGCAGCATCTCTGAACATACCCTGGTATCCTCAAATACCATGGAACTTGAATATACTCATCTGAATACTCCTATCATCTCATTCTCTCAGGCCTTTCCCCATTTTTACACACACCATTTGCTTCTAAAAATATAACCAAAGAGAAATCAGAAATCAATGTTATACTGTCTTAAGTGTGAAAACAGAAGGGTAATATTGTGTCTTGTTTCTAAACCAAGCATAGGGGAGTAACTTGGCAAAAGGAATAAAATTTAGTGGGTGGGCTGGAGAAATAAAAAATAAAATAAAATAAAATGAGCTGCATATGGCAGTGGCGGTAGCTGGTGCCAATAACTGACTCATCCCAGTCTGCACTCATTATGTGCTCAAGCACTCCCCCGTGCAGGCAGCTTAATGAACACGGAAGCCCCCAACTGCGCAAGCCTCGGAGCAGCAATAAAGAGGCCATGCGCAGGACAGTCGGTGGACCGAGGCTCCGATTTGCACACACTCTAAGAAATTATTTGATGAGGAACGTTAATCTCCCTACATAGTTTGTAATTAGAGCTGCACTATAGTTCCACCTTACTCAGTGTTTTGGAAAAGCTTTCAAATTTAGGTTATGAGTTTTATTGTGGGCATATTATTAACTTTGAACTACTGCTACACCGAGCTTAATGTAAATAACTTCCAAGGGACTAGGCTTCTGTCTACCAAGCAGGGCATTTTGCTCTTTCTAAGTTTTTGAAGCAATGCAGATTTGCTGCAAAGTCTCACTCCTTTTCTCTGTAATTAAAAATAGGGGAATGTACAACTTATTTTGTGTACTACAGTCATGAACTCTAGTGGGTCCCCAAAGTCGCCAACCCTTGTGCTAGAACCCTGGGTCAGTCCACTCACTCTCCCAAAGTCTGGAGGCCTCCCCACTCACCCAGAAGAGCCGACCATGCTTCTGTAGGCAGCCTACCCTGCCATGTGTGGTCAGGCTCATGTCCCCTCTCGCCTGTTAGAGGCTATCACCCAGAAGTTCTCCTAAAGCATCAAGTTTTTTATATTTTAAATTTATTTTTCTAGTTTATTCCCTTCTTTGTTTCCTTTATGCTGGCTAACTATTACTCCAGTTATTACTCTTTTTTTTTTTTTGTCATAAAACTTCTGCACAGCGTTGTGTTTCTCCTTCTAAATCCCATTTCTCTCCCCCCTTGCTCTTTCAAATCCACTTCACTCTGTAATCTTCTGTCCCCTCCCCTGAATTCCATTGAGTTTACTGTTTTTCAGTTTCCTTATGGTCTCTATACTGCTAAGTTGAATGATAACCACTCTATCTTCAAGTTAGAAAAATAACTGGCCATTTTATCTTCCTTAAATCATTTTATTTACTTAGTTCCCAGGTCACAAAAATTTCTTAGCTTTCCTTGGTGGTCGATTAATACTGAGCCAAGGTATCTAAATTGGAAACGTATTTGCTGAAATCCCTTCCTCACGGTACGACCGCTTGGCCACATGAGATATTGGGGGGCAGGTCTGGGAGAAGGCAGTAAAGCAGCGCTCAGACCTGTTTTACGTTGAGAAGGCTGGTGCAGGGACGCAAGGCACCACGGTCACTCTCTGCTCAACTGCGGGAAGGGAGGGAGCCTATCGCTCCTGTCTCCTATCAGGTCTTCTTCAGGCCCCAGGAGCAGCGCACCCCAGACACAGGAGCAACCGCCCCACAGAACTTGTTTAACCAGCTCCCAGGAGTGATAAAATCAAATCCCCACGATAAATTCCATATTCTGTACCACTGGTAGGTCTAAATGTAGATCCAACCAAGACCCAGACCTAGAGATGGAGGTGGAGAACTAAACCTAGAGATGGAGGTGGAAATTGATTCAAATAAAATGAGTAACCCACCTGTCATACCTATGGGGATAATTAGGAAAAATTAGTTATTAATAACATTTTAGCACTTTTAGAAATTTACTGTTTTTAATTATTCAAAAAAGGCCCACAGGGCCTCCAGAAAATTCATGGTATCGACCAAACCTTCTGGGATATGAGGGTGGTGGGAATGCAATTCTACTTTAAAAAATCCACAAATGGATCCTGGCATTCTATGTGGGTTACATAGTTTTAAACAGATTGATGTTTTAATTGTAGAAATGGTTATTTTTTTAATACATGTAGACTAACATTCTTCAAAATTCCATAGCAGGATCATAAATTTGATTTTAGCTATCTTAAGAATATTCATTTTATTAATATCTCATTATTACTTAATAAACCTAGTTAGCATTTGCTTAATATATTATCCATGTTTTGCTTTCTTAGGATCCCCAAGAACAAAGCCATATTTAAATAGTTTCCATTGTATTTGGAACAGTATAGAAATATTGTTTCACCTTGAAAACTTCAAATTTAAGAAAAACGTTCATTATTTTGAAAGCAGTTTAAGACTATCTGATGGCAATGTGGATCACCACAAACTGTGGAAAATTCTTAAAGAGATGGGAATACCAGACCTCTTGACCTGCCTCCTGAGAAATCTGTATGCAGGTCAGGAAGCAACAGTTAGAACTGGACATTGAACAACAGACTGGCTCCAAATAGGGAAAGGAGTACGTCAAGGCTGTATATTGTCATTCTGCTTATTTAACTTATATGCAGAGTACATCATGAGAAACGCTGGGCTTGATGAAGCACAAGCTGGAATCAAGATTGCTGAGAGAAATATCAATAACTTCATATATGTAGATGACACCACCCTTATGGCAGAAAGTGAAGAAGAACCAAAGAGCCTCTTGGTGAAAGTGAAAGAGGAGAGTGAAAAACTTGACTTAAAACTCAACATTCAGAAAACTAAGATCATGCATCCGGCCCCAAAGACTTCATGGCAGATAGATGGGGAAACAGTGAAAATAGTGTCAGACTTTATTTGGGGCAGCGGGGGGCGGGGGGGGGGGGGGCTCCAAAGTCACTGCAGATGGTGACTGCAGCCATGAAATTAAAAGATGCTTACTCCTTGGAAGAAAAGCTATGACCAACCTAGACGGCATATTAAAAAGCAGAGACATTACTTTGCCAACAAAGGTCCATCTGGTCAAAGCTATGGTATTTCCAGTAGTCATGTATGGATGTGAGAGTTGGACTATAAAGAAAGCTAAGCGCCAAAGAATTGATGCTTTTGAACTGCGGTGTTGGAGAAGACTCTTGAGAGTCCCTTGGACTGCAAAGAGACCAAACCAGTCAATCCTAAAGGAAATCAGTCCTGAATATTCACCGGAAGGACTGAGGCTGAAGCTGAAATTCCAATACTTTGGCTACCTGATGTGAAGAATTGACTCATTTGAAAAGACCCTGACCCTGGAAAGATTGAAGGTGGGAACTGAAGGGGACATCAGAGGATGAGATGGTTGGATGGCATCACCGATTCAATGGACATGAGTTTGAGTAAACTTTGAGAGATGGTGATGGACAGGAAGTCTGGGCAGCTGCAGTCCATGGGGTCGCAAAGAGTTGGACATGACTGAGCAACTGCACTGAACTGATGACAATGTACACTGAAGGAACACCTGAAAAGGTGCCTGTGGCACACAGCATTCATGAATGAAAAGCTGAATTCATGAGATAACAATCTTCTACACGCTACTGTACTTTTTAAAAAGAAGCAAATTTTGTAATTATTAAAATAGAGGTAATGATATATTTAATTCATCTATAAATACTAACTAGATTTTTCCATTTTTATCCTCTTTAATTTGAACATCTGATCTTGCTTCTATCACCAGTCACATCCACAACTGGGTATTGTTTTTGCTTTGGCTCCATCCCTTCATTCTTTCTGGAGTTATTTCTCCACTGATCTCCAATAGCATATTGGGCACCTAATGACATGGGGAGTTCCTCTTTTGGTATCCTATCATTTTGCCTTTTCATACTGTTCATGGGGTTCTCAAGGCAAGAATACTGAAGTGGCTTGCCATTCCCTTCTCCAGTGGACCACATTCTGTCAGTGGAGAAATAATTCCAGAAAGAATGAAGGGATGGAGCCAAAGCAAAAACAATACCCAGTTGTGGATGTGACTGGTGATAGAAGCAAGATCTGATGCTGTAAAGGGCAATATTGCATAGGAACCTGGAATGTCAGTTCCATGAATCAAGGCAAATTGGAAGTGGTCAAACAAGAAATGGCAAGGGAGAACGTTGACATTTGAGGAATCAGCGAACTAAAATGGACTGGAATGGGTGAATTTAACTCAGATGACAATTACATCTACTACTGCGGGCAGGAATCCCTTAGAAGAAATGGAGTAGCCATCATGGTCAACAAAAGAGTTCGAAATGCAGTACTTGGATGCAATCTCAAAAACGACAGAATGATCTCTGTTCGTCTCCAAGGCAAACCATTCAATATCACAGTTATCCAAGTCTATGCCCCAACCAGTAATGCTGAAGAAACTGAAGTTGAAGGGTTTTATGAAGACCTACAAGCCCTTTTAGAACTAACACCCAAAAAAGATGTCCTTTTCATTATAGGGGACTGGAATGCAAAAGTAGGAAGTCAAGAAACACCTGGAGTAACAGGCAAATTTGGCCTTGGAATGCGGAATGAAGCAGGGCAAAGACTAATAGATTTTTGCCAAGAAAATGCACTGGTCATAGCAAACACCCTCTTCCAACAACACAAGAGAAGACTCTACACGTGGACACCACCAGATGGTCAACACCAAAATCAGATTGATTATATTCTTTGCAGCCAAAGATGGAGCTCTATACAGTCAACAAAAACAAGACTGGGAGGTGACTGTGGCTCAGATCATGAACTCCTTATTGCCAAATTCAGACTTAAATTGAAGAAAGTAGGGAAAACCACTAGACTGTTCAGGTATGACTTCAATCAAATCCCTTATGATTATATAGTGGAAGGGAGAAATAGATTTAAGGGTCTAGATCTGATAGATAGAGTGCCTGATGAACTATGGAATGAGGTTTGTGACATTGTACAGGAGACAGGGATCAAGACCATCCTCATGGAAACGAAATGCAAAAACACAAAATGGCTGTCTGGGGAGGGCTTACGAATAGCTGTGAAAAGAAGAGAGGCAAAAAGCAAAGGAGAAAAGGAAAAATATAAGCATCTGAATGCAGAGTTCCAAAGAATAGCAAGAAGAGATAAGAAAGCCTTCTTCAGCGATCAATGCAAAGAAATAGAGGAAAACAACAGAATGGGAAACACTAGAGATCTCTTCAAGAAAATTAGAGATATCAAGGGAACATTTCATGCAAAGATAGGCTCGATAAAGGACAAAAATGGTCTGGACCTAACAGAAGCAGAAGATATTAAGAAGAGGTGGCAAGAATACACGGAAAAACTGTACAAAAAAGATCTTCATGACCCAGATAATCATGATGATGTGATCACTAATCTAGAGCCAGACATCTTGGAATGTGAAGTAAAGTGGGCGTTAGAAAGCATCCCTACAAACAAAGCTAGTGGAGGTGATGGAATTCCAGTGGAGCTGTTTCAAATCCTGAAAGATGATGCTGTGAAAGTGCTGCACTCAATATGCCAGCAAATTTGGAAAACTCAGCAGGGGCCACAGGACTGGAAAAGGTCAGTTTTCATTCCAATCCCAAAGAAAGGCAATGCCAAAGAATGCTCACACTACTGCACAATTGCACTCATCTCACATGCTAGTAAAGTAATGCTCAGAATTCTCCAAGCCAGACTTCAGCAATACGTGAACCGTGAACTCCCGGATGTTCAAGCTGGTTTTAGAAAAGGCAGAGGAACCAGAGATCAAATTGCCAACATCCGCTGGATCATGGAAAAAGCAAGAGAGTTCCAGAAAAACATCTATTTCTGCTTTATTGACTATGGCAAAGCCTTTGACTGTGTAGATCACAATAAACTGTGGAAAATTCTCAAAGAGATGGGAATACAGACCACCTGACCTGCCTCTTGAGAAATCTGTATGCAGGTCAGGAAGCAACAGTTAGAACTGGACATGGAACAACAGACTGGTTCCAAATAGGAAAAGGAGTACGTCAAGGCTGTATATTGTCACCCTGCTTATTTAACTTATATGCAGAGTACATCATGAGAAACGCTGGACTGGAAGAAACACAAGCTGGAATCAAGATTGCCAGGAGAAATATCAATAACCTCAGATATGCAGATGACACCACCCTTATGGCAGAGGGTGAAGAGGAACTAAAAAGCCTCTTGATGAAAGTGAAAGAGGAGAGTGAAAAAGTTGGCTTAAAGCTCAACATTCAGAAAATGAAGATCATGGCATCTGGTCCCATCACTTCATGGGAAATAGATGGGGAAACAGTAGAAACAGTGTCAGACTTTATTTTTGGGGGCTCCAAAATCACTGCAGATGGTGATTGCAGCCATGAAATTAAAAGACGCTTACTCCTTGGAAGAAAAGTTATGACCAACCTAGATAGTATATTCAAAAGCAGAGACATTACTTTGCCGACTAAGGTCCATCTAGTCAAGGCTATGGTTTTTCCTGTGGTCATGTATGGATGTGAGAGTTGGACTGTGAAGAAGGGTGAGCGCCAAAGAATTGATGCTTTTGAACTGTGGTGTTGGAGAAGACTCTTGAGAGTCCCTTGGACCGCAAGGAGATGCAACCAGTCCATTCTGAAGGAGATCAACCCTGCGATTTCTTTGGAAGGAATGATGCTAAAGCTGAAGCTCCAGTACTTTGGACACCTCATGTGAAGAGTTGACTCATTGGAAAAGACTCTGATGCTGGGAGGGATTGAGGGCAGGAGGAGAAGGGGACGACCCAGCGTGAGATGCCTGGATGGCATCACAGACTCGATGGACGTGAGTCTGAGTGAACTCCGGGAGATGGTGATGGACAGGGAGGCCTGGCGTGCTGTGATTCATGGGGTTGCAAAGAGTTGGACACGACTGAGCGACTCAACTGAACTGAACTAAACTGAATTTGAACATTGATTTTCTTTTTCTGTTAATTTATTTTTTTAGTAAAGTTTGTTACACTTTAACAAAAAATTATGAAGTAATTCATTTTACTTCATTTTCTTACAACCAATCTTCAGTTTTACATCTATAAAAATTTATGACTGTAGAATGTATGGCTAGCTGTCTAAGGAAAGGAGAAAAAGATCGAGCATCTACCTTTATGGTCATTCCTTCCCCTACTTGTAAAAGTTGTATTTATTGGAAAGATGTTCAGAAAGAGGATGGGTATGTGTATTGTGTTTGTGTGTGTGTGGTGGGGGGGGGGGGGGCGCTTCCCAGGTGGCTCAATGGGTAAAGAATCCGCCTACAATGTAGGAGACTCAGGAGACGTGGGTTCAATCCCGGAGCTAGAAACACCACCTGGAGGAGGGCATGAATGGCAACCCACCCCAGTATTCTCGCCTAGAGAATCCCATGGACAGAGGAGTCGGTCAGGCAACAGTCCACAGAGTCACAAAGAGCTAAACATGACTGAAGTGACCGAGTACACACACAGACACATACATACATATTCCATAGTACTGAAGTGTCTTTGCCTATCAGTACTAATACTCAGGTATTATGCTATGTACTAGGATAAGAAATAGTGGTTGATGTCACAACATCCCCCAGACTTAAATTCTTTCAAAATGTTACATGTTAGATTGCTATCTATAAAAAGAATCTTTTTGAACTGAGTGAAATTGCCCCATGGTTAACATGAGTTTTCTTTATTACAAAGTATTTCCTTCAGTACAGTGGAAGATTACAATTATTTCACAGAGAAACCTGCATGCAGATTTGATTACAATAAGCCACAATACTTCAATATTCCAACAGTTGAGTCCCGTAGTCAGAGAAACTATGTGTGATAAAGTTAGCCTTTTCTGAAATAAAACCAGTGGTTGCCAGGAGATGCTGTGCTTGCTCACAAAAAAAGTCTAATCATACCTTCAGTCTCATTAGTCATAAATGTTATTATTTCAAATAACCTCAAACCTGTGTTCAAATATTTTCTAGGTTTCTAATTTCCTCTCCTTTGGCTGGCACTTCAAGTGTATCTACAGGACTTTTATTGGGTACTTAAAATGAGTAGTAGACTCTTGGAGAGCCAACTGTTACTCCATTTCAACACGAGAGGAAAAAACAATAACCATTTCAATTTTTAGTGAGGACCAAAGAGTGTTTCTTTTTAAATGGGAACAATTCCCACTCCCTGTGCAAAGAAAGTAATGCTGACTGGTTTTCCAGGAAAATTCTCCAGCCTAACCTACGGTGGAAGTCAATGAGTGGTTGGGCTTTCCACTGCTTTTCTACTCACTGACACTGATGCTCGCTAATCCTCGCAGGTTAACAGAAACAAGTATTTAAACAGAAAATAACTAACATGGTCCTTACTCATTTATACTTCTATTTGTTTCCTTAAAATCTTCTTTAAATTTCTTATAAATCTGACTAGTTTATATGAATTTTTACAACATCATGGAAACTGTAAGGATGGCTTCAAATTTTATAGAAAATTAATGACAGAAATAATAAAAATGGTGAATCTTCAGATTTCAAAATGAATAAAAACAACCATCTAACCAACTCACTTACAAATCAAGAAAAAATATCAGGAAAATTTAGCAGAATTCCAGTAGTAACTAGAAAACAAAGGAAACATTGCTTCAAAATCTCATTATCAGGGGTTCTATTTCCAGAATGTCAGTACAAGGAAATCTATGAGTCCAATCCCCTAGAAAAGCAACCATAACTAGTATCTATTCATAGTTAGGATTTAACTGACATTACCCAACACTCCACTCCATCAGAGCTTGTTCAAGCACCCCTGTAGCAAACACCAAGAGAGATTAAATTTTTTTAATTTATTTATTATAATTGCAGGCTAATTACTTTACAATATTGTGGTGGTTTTTGCCATACTTTGACATGAATCAGCCACAGGTGTACGTGTGTCCCCCATCCTGAACCCCCCTCCCACCTCCTTCCCTATCCCATCCCTCTGGTCGTCCCAGTGCACCAGCTTTGGGTGCCCTGTTTCATGTATCAAACTTGCACTGGTCATCTATTTTGCACATGGTAATATACAAGTTTCAATGCTATTCTCTGAAATCATCCCACCCTCGCCTTCTCCCACAGAGTCCAAAAGTCTGTTCTTTGTATCTGTGTCTCTTTTACTGTCTCGCATACAGGGTCATCATTACCATCTTTCTAAATTCTATATATATGTGTTAATATACTGTATTGGTGTTTTTCCTTTTTTTTTATTTGTTTTTTTAATATAAATTTATTTATTTTAATTGGAGGTTAATTACTTTACAATATTGTATTGGTTTTGCCATACATCAACATGAAGACTGTTCTATACATCTGTGTCTCTTTTGCTGTCTCGCATACAGGGTTATCGTTACCATCTTTCTAAATTCCATATATATGTGTTAGTATACTGTATTGGTGTTTTTCTTTCTGACTTACTTGATTTTGTATATAATAGGCGCCAGTTTCATCCACCTCATTAGAACTGACTCAAATGTGTTCTTTTTAATAGCTGAGTAATATTCCATTGTATATATGTACCACAACTTTCTTACCCATTCATCTGCCAATGGACATCTAGGTTAGCTATTGTAAACAGTGTAAACATGTTCTAGCTATTTTAAACATTGGGGTACAACTGTCTCTTTCAATTCTGGTTTCCTCAGTGTATAAGCCCAACAGTAGGATTGCTGGGTCATATGGCAATTCTATTTACAGTTTTTTAAGGAAATCTCTAAACTCTTCTCCACAGTGGCTGTACTAGTTTGCATTCCCATCAACAATGTAAGAGGGTTCCCTTTTCTCCACACCCTCTCTGGCATTTATTGTTTGTAGACTTTTAGATAGCAGCCATTCTGACTGGCATGAAATGGTACCTCATTGTGGTTTGATTTGCATTTCTCTGATAATGAGTGATGTTGACCATCTTTTCATGTGTTTGTTAGCTATCTGTATAAGACAGATTAAATTTTAATTCACAAAACCTAAAATATTTAAAACATTGAACTATACAGGGCATGTGTTGTGACATCAATGAAGTCAAATTAGAATTAATAAGAGAAAGAAAATAGGAAATTCTGCAATTACTTTAATATTAAACAAAGAACTTCTGTATAATCCAAAAGCTAAAAAAGAGTGCCTAAAAGATTTTAAATACTTAGAAATAAACAAAAGCTCAAAGTAAAAACATGTATAAGGCATCTAAAACAGTTCTGAGAGGGAAATTTATAGCAACAAGTGTTTGCAATAAAAATATCAAAGGTCTTAAATCAATAATATAACTCAATAAACTAGGGAAAAGTTAGCAAAATTCCCAAAATAAAAGCAGAAAAGAAAAATTCACAAAGAGCAGAAATCAGCTAAAATTAAAGTAAGGAAACAACTGAGGAAAAAATCATCAAAATAAAAAGCTTGTTCATTAAAAAAATCAATGTTGATAACTCTCTATCAAGATTAGCAAAGATGAAAAGAAAGAAGATACATAATTAACTATAGAATGAAACTGAGAATACCACAACAGCTCCATCAGCAAAGGAAAAAGTATAAGGGAATACTGCAGACAAACATATGATCATAAATATGACAACTTAAAAAAAAAAAAAGGATCAATTCCTGGAGAAACAGGCTGCAAAATCTCAACAAAAGTGAATGAGGTAACTGGACTAGACTACTACTATAACTATTAAAGAAACTGAATTTGTAATTTCAACCCCTGAAAAACAAATACAAAACAAAAAATTCACTCCACAACCAGATGACTTCACTGTAAAATTCTACCAAACATTTAAAATAAAAACCAAACTTACAGTTTCTTCCAGAAAATTGAGCAGGAAGCCTACTTCCCTTATGAAACTATATTACTGTAATACCAAAACCAGGCAAAGACAATAATAAAGGAAAATAAGGAAGATGGTGTAAGAAATACAGACTAGTATCTCTCATGAACTTTGATGCAAAAATCTTCAATGAAATATTAGCAAATGAAATCAGCAATGCATAAAAGGAATTATTTATTACGTACAAGTGGGTTTTATTTTAGATGTGTAAGGCTGGTTCAAAGTTAAAAATTCATCAAAGTAATCCATCATACTTATGAGTTACAGGAGATAAATCATATGACCATATCATTGATCCAGAACAAAACATTTGACAAAATCCAATACCTATTTATGACTGAAAAATCTTTAATTTATATGAAACTTACTGATTCCTTGAAAAACATAATCTACAA
Organism: Ovis aries; assembly: GCF_016772045.2. Taxonomy (NCBI): domain Eukaryota; kingdom Metazoa; phylum Chordata; class Mammalia; order Artiodactyla; family Bovidae; genus Ovis; species Ovis aries. The sequence goes on from NC_056066.1 coordinate 45,472,704, forward strand.
AAACTCACTCAAGGAGAAATGGATAATATGAGTAAATCTACATCTATTAGAGAACTTGAATAAAAAATTAATAAATTTCCAGGCCCAGATGGTTTCACAGAGGAATTCTATGAAACACTTAATACGGAATTTTACCAATTTTACTCAATCTCTTTGAGAAGATAGGAGAGAGAAGACTTCCTAACTAATTAAATGAGGCCAGCATTACCCTAATATCAAAAGCAGGCAAAGAAGTTACAAGGAGAGAAAACTAGAATCAAATATCTCTAGTGAACATATATGCAGAAACACTCAAGTATTTGCATATAGAATACCACAATGTATACAAATAATTATATATAACCAAGTTGGATTTGGACTTCCCTGGTGGCTCAGATGGTAGAGCATCTGCCTACAATGAGGGAGACCTGGGTTCAATCGCTGGGTGGGGAAGATCTCCTGGAGAAGGAAATGGCAACCCACTCTAATATTCTTGCCTGGAAAATCCCTTGGGTGGAGGAGCCTGGTATGCTACACTCCATGGGGTTGCAAAGAGTCTGACACAACTGAGCTATTTCACTTTCACTTTCAAGTTGGATTCATTCCAAATATACAAGGCTAATTTAACACTTAAAACCAATAAATATAATTTATCACACCAACAGGCTAAAGAAGAAAATCTTGTAACCATCAGATGCAGAAAAAGCATGTGACAAAGCCTGGTGCTAATGCATGATAAACACTGATATACATGCAAACTGGAAACAGAGGTCAATATCTTCAACTTGGTTAAAAAAAAAAAATCCACACATCTTTCTCCCTAAGGTCAGGAACAGAACATGGATGCTCCCTCCATCATTTCTATTTAACATCATACTAAAGCCCTAGCTAATACAATAAGACAAGAAAAGGAAACAAAATGAATTAAAGGCATACAGATTGAGAAGGAAGAACAAGACTTTATCTGTTCTCAGATGACATGATTTTCTATGCAGCCCAAGAATTAACAAAAAAGTCTCTTAGAACTAATAAGCAATTAAAGCAAAAGTGAAGGATACAAGGTTAATACACAAAAGTCAATTGCTATCATATATGCCAGCAATGTGCCAATGTAATTTGAAGATTTAAATCAGCACCAGAAATATGAAAAAAAAAAGAGAAAAAAAAGAGAAGTCGCTCAGTCGTGTCCAACTCTTCGAGACCCCATGGACTGCAGCCTTCCAGGCTCCTCCGTCCATGGAATTTTCCAGGCAAGAGTACTGGAGTGGGGTGCCATTGCCTTCTCTGGAAATATGAAATAGTGAGATACAAATCTAACAAAATATGTATAAGATTTATATGAGGAAAACTACAAAGCACTGATGAAATAAATCAGAGAAAGTCTCAACAAATGGAGAGATATTTATGTTCCTGGTTAGGAAGATTCAATATTGTTAAGATGTTCATCCTACTCTAATTAATATATAGATTCAATATAATCCCAATAAAAATTCCAGTAAGTTACTTTATGTATATCAACAAACTGGTTCTAAAATTTCTATTTAGAGGCAAAAGATCCAAAATATCCAACACAACACTGAATAACAACATTAGAAGACCGATATCACCCAATTTCAAATTCTCCTATAAAGACAGTATAATCAAGACAGTATGGTATTAGCAAAAGAAAAGATAGGTAGATCAATAGAACAGGACAAAAATCCAAGAAACAGACTAACACAAAACCTCTAGTTAGTTTGATCTTTGACAGAACAATAAAGGCAATTCCATGAAAAATGGATACTAGCACTGGAAAAAATGTATGAAAGTGAAAGCCGCTGAGTCATGTCCGACTCTTTGTGACCCCATGGTTTGTGCAGTCCATGGAATTCTCCAGGCCAGAATACTGGAGTGGGTAGCCTTTCCCTTATCCACATACAAAAAAGAAGATTAATTCAGACACTGACTTCACACCTTTCACAAAAAGAATAACTGACAATGGATTGTAGTTTCACTATAAAGTACAAACCATAAAATTTCTAGAAGACAGGAAATAACCTATATGAACCTGAATATGATGATGGCTTTTTAGATACATACTCAAAGCACTTGTAAAATTCAACAATAAGACAAACCCATTATAAAGTGGAAAAAATATCTGAACAGACATCTCACCAAAGAAGACATACAGATGATCAATAAGCATATGAAAAGGTACTCTACATCATATGTCATCAAGAAAAGGTAAATAATACAATACTGAGATCCAGAAAATATGGAGACAGTAAAAAGACCAGTGGTTGCTATGGGTGGGAGTAGGGACAGAAATGAATACGTGGAGCACTGAGACTTTTGGAGTGATGAAACTAATTCTGTGTGACATTATAATGGTGGATACATGTCATTCTGCATTTGAAAAAATTCAAAAAATATACAACATAAAAAGTGAACCCTACTGTGAAGTCTGGACTTTTCTTAACAAGAATATAGCAATGTTGATTACTTAATTGTAACAATAGTGCCACACTAATATATTAATAACAGGGAAAACAGTGTTTAGGGAAAGGTGGATAGTATATGACGCAGTTGATACTTCTAGTTCAAATTTTCTACAATCTTAAAATTTCTCTAAAAAATAATGATAACAAGAAGTGCTAATGTGGCTGTGTATAAACTGCATCTTCCTTACATTGCTTGTGAGAATATAAAATGACATAGCCCCTCCAGAAAAGAACATGACAATGTCTTACAAACTAAGTATGAGCTTACTGTACACTTCAGAAATTTCACTGCAGGACATTTATACAAGAAAAATGAAAATTTATTTTCACACAAAAATGTGCATATCACACAGACGTTCACAGCAGCTTTATCTGTAATAGCCTCAAAGCGGAAACAACCCAGATGTCCTTCTACAGTTGAATGGTTAACCAAACTGCTTACAGTTTTTACTAAACAACTGTTCTGCAGCCATAAGATGGAATACTACTCAACAGTAACAAGAGGGCTCCTGACACAAACGACAACTTGGGTGGATCTCAAGGAAGTTGGGCTTCCCTGGTGGCTCAGAGGGTAAAGCATCTGCCTGCAATGTGGGAGACCTGGGTTCAATTCCTGGGTCGGGAAGATCCCCTGGAGAAGGAAATGGCATCCCACTCCAGTATTCTTGTTCCCTGGGTTGGGAAGATCCCCTGGAGAAGGAAATGGCAACCCACTCCAGTATTCTTGCCTGGAGAATCCCATGGATGGAGGAGCCTGATAAGCTATAGCCCACAGGGTCTCAAACAGTCGGACACGACTGAGAGAAAATTTTTCATTTTCTTTTCAAGGAAGTTAAGTTGCATGCAAAAAGCCAGTCTCAAAATGTTGCATTCTGAATATATCTATGTAACATCTGGCAGTGACAAAGTTTTAGCCTGGGAAACAGATTAGTGGCTGCCAGGATTTAGGGAGGAAACAGGTGGGAGGGAGGTGGCCATGTCTGTGAAAAAGCGGTACAGGGAATCTGTGATGAAACCATTCTTATATCTCCGTGTCTTGTGGTGCTCATGTAGATTCACACATATGATCAAATTACACAAGCTGAACACCCGTGTGAGCAACAGTGGTAAAACGTATAGTGTGTATGCTGCTGACGCTGCTGCTAAGTCGCTTCAGTCGTGTCCGACTCTGTGTGACCCCCTAGACGGCAGCCCACCAGGCTCCTCCGTCCATGGGATTTTCCAGGCAAGCATACTGGAGTGGGTTGCCATTTCCTTCTCCAAATAGGGTATATGGGTTATATCAAATTTCTTTTCCTCATCGTGATATATACCATAGTTACGGGAGATGTTGTCATTTGAGCAACTGGGTAAAAGATACAAGGGGTCCTTATGTATTATTTCTTACAACTCCATATGACTCTGCTATTACTTTAAACCACATAGTTAGAACATACATAGTATGAAATTAATCCAGGCTACATAGTATGAAATTAATTACAGAATGGCCTCTCAATAGACACATGATTGGTAAAATACATTACATATATTTATATATAGTATATTATACATTACTTTTATGTATGTTGTGTTATATTGTATATTATGCTATATATATGTTACTATCATCTACCTATACTTACAAAATAGAAAGAGATTAAATTAAGAAAAAACTATAAGGAAAAAAATTACATGCAATCTAATGCCATTTAGGTTTGGCGTCTCACAGTACATCTTAGTGACAGTGCCGTAGAATTATTTGTTGTGAAAATATTATAAGCGAAAATGAAACTTGCTCACTCATGTCCGACTCTTTGTGACCCCATTGACTATACAGTCCATGGAATTCTCCAGGCCAGAATACTGAAGTGGGTACTTCCCTTATCCAAGGGATCTTCCCAACCCAGGGGTGGAACCCAGGTCTCCCACATTGTAGGCGAATTCTTTACCAGCTGAGCCACAAGGGAAGCCCAAGAATACTGGAGTGGGTAGCCTTTCCCTTCTCCAGTGGATCTTCTGGACCCAGAAATCGAACCAAGATCTCCTGCATTGCAGGCGAATTCTTTACCAACTGAACTATGAGGGAACTATATTATAAGATGCCTCCAAAAGACAGACTCCCACATGTCCCACTAATCCATTTGTTATTTGGAATTTCACGTAAGATGCTTCTGGTGAACCTTTTCTACTTCATTTTTTCTGAAGGAACATGACCTAAATAATGGCAGTTGCTACTGTACAGCGTACCTGTGAGCCCGAGGTGGGTCATAGAAACCAGGCACCTCAGGCGTTAATCCCTCTGCAGAGAGATTAACCTATAAGAATCTATAGATTAATTTTATTAAATTTTCTTAAATTATTGCCTCGGAACAAATAATCAACTTGGTTATTCAGTCTATATGGGTTTCTTTCAGAGTTTTAAAACACTAAGTAAACTCTCTTATCACTCTGCTGTCTGATGGATCAGTTGGAAGACTATGGTTTCTACCCAGAGTGACACAGACATCTCTTCAAACAGATGCTCTGCTGTGCAGAACACACTTTAAATATTTCGAGGTTCCACTCTGCTCCTGCCCATTTACAGGTATTCTACCTTATCTAACAAGAACATTTTTCTTCAGGCACAAACAATCCAGTGTATCAAAACTAAATAAGGATTTATACAGAGGTTGTGCGAAAATTAAAATGAGATACAGTGTGATGCCCAGCAACTTTAAGATGAATTGTTTTAAGCATTAGGGAAAATGTGTAATGTTTGGAACTTAATAAACCCTAGGAGATCTCACAGAACCTTTGTCTTTAAAATCATTCAGTCTTGAATCAACAGGTAAAAATGCTTTGGCACAAAGGTAAGAGAGAGAGAAGCTAATGCTGTCTACCCTTTGAAGAGAACCCCATTTGGGCCACAAAGCCACTCTTCGTCAAGGTCGTGGAAGTGGTCCCCTCCTTGCACTCTTAAATTCTGCCAAAGTAACAGAAATCAAGACGATTTTATAGAGTCTGCTTTGTGACGACTGAGAAACTTTGGCCTCTCCCTAGAAGGTCATCCAAAACAACACAGGATTCTTCTTAAAAGTCCATGTCATGTGGTTGACTTATAGATACAGATATGAAGGATGAACATGCAAAAAGCCCCAACATTTTCAAGCAATGAATTAAGACTCTCAAAAATATGGAGACGAAGACTTTTTTTCACTGCTGGCCCACTTACAAGTATTCTGAAGAGAAGTTTTATTAACTCCCATGGAGGCACAAGCCACTGTGGCAAATACAAGAAATAAAAAGAGGTAAGAAATGCAGCCTCTGTCCTCCAGTTATCTTCAATACAACTGAAAGAACAAAATTTATTACACAATAAGCACAATGCAAAGAAGGTACACTTTTATTTGTCCCAATGCATTCATTGAGAAAATATGATGAATCTTAGGAACGTATGTCTACTTGAACCCAATGAATGGTGACATTTAAAAAATAAAAGCAGAGCCCGGGTACTTGGCATGAGAGAAAGCAGCAGAAATTTAAGAAGCCTATGCATAATGTAGGCAAATGTACTCAGTGTAGTTTCTTTATCAGCAGGCATAAATCTCCTAAGGAGGAAGGAGTTCTTTTCATGGATGTGTTGGAGAAAGAATTTAAAACCCTAAAGACACCAGAAGACATATAACCAGTCAATTACATAACCTTGCTGCAATTTATAATTTGAAGTTTAGAACTATGACTATAAATTCATCCTATTTTTATTGGTGCTCTGAGACCAAAGATGAAACAATAAAATATTCACTAACTGACCAATTGTGGTGAATTCTGAACTCTTACTATCATTGCATGTATAAGATATTTTTTCTTATGCATGCATAAATTATATTCATTCATATATATTTCACATGTATATAAAGTATAATAGACAAGAGAAATTTTTATTAAATTACTATTATATTTTTATTAAATTACTATTTATTTTTATATTATATTTTTATTAAATTTTATTATATTACTATTATATTTTTATTAAATATTTATTAAATTATATTTTTATTAACTTACTATCTCAGCACAAATAATCAACTTGGTTATTCAGGCTATACAGATTTTTTCAGTACCTTAAAGGACTAAATGAATGCTTCTCTTATCACTATGCTGTCTCTGACGTATCAGCTGGAAGACTACATTCTATCCAGTGTTATGTTGGCCGTGCAGCAATGATATAATGATCAAGCTGAGGGTTAATTCAATCCATATATCCTGTGGGATTGGCAGTAGGAGAAACAGGCAAAATGGACTTTGACAACCAAAGCACAATTTCAAAAATTACTAACTACATGTATAATTTTATTAAACAACAGTGTCAAGCAGCTGGATTAGGAAGAGCTAATAGGTTATTGTTTGTAAAAAGTCAATTAGGAATCAGTGGCATTTAATAAAGCTGATTTTTCAGGATGTCTATCAACATCATATTTTTTATAATTTGGGAAGGTCACATTTTGCTCACCTTATTAAAAAGATTCTAAGTATATGAATTTTGATGAAGGTATTCACTGTACAAATGAGTCATCAGTGTGAAGACCAATCATTAAAATTTCGTGCTCCCTAATATTGAGGAAGGTGTAAGTTGTATGCTGGCCTTCACACACCACCTTATTTTCATTTTATTTATACTGCATTTATACTGCCTGATTAAATTATTTTGTTATCTCTCTAAACATGGCAACTTCATGCAATTTAATTTTGACTACCATATCCACAATGTATTTCCTTGATGATGTGGTCTAAGAATCTGAATATATTCATCGAATCTCAAAATATTGAACCTTTAAGTTCTCCTTGGTATCAGTAGCTCCCAATGCAAGTATCTTTAATTTGCTAAATGCTTTGCTTGTGTTTCCTAACAGTCCCAAACCACAGAACCAGAGCATTCACCAACTGTAATTACAATTCACAACTCATCTTTCATAGAACCTGATCAAGAGACATTGCAAAATAATTTTCAGAAATGCAATTTTTATCACCTTCTTTACTATCTATCAATATAATTCATAACTGTCATTTTAAAGCTTTAATTTCCTGGTGGATATTGCATTATTGCACACCCAGGATAAAGGATTAGGAAAAGCCACATCCCTTAGCGTGCACGTTTCGGCAGACAGACGTCTGCTTTTCAGAGCTTTGCCCACTAAGCTGATCTTTCTCAATCCCATGCCGTCCTAAAGCTAATTTCCACACCCTCTTTCTCATGCCCATCCGGAAAGAGGTGCAAGAGCTTAAAACTAGGAAATCATCTTAAGTGAATTTCCATATAATTTAACTCTTGACTGCTCTGCTGTTCTTACAGGTTTTCATAAAAATTGACAGGTCAAGAATTTAAATAAAATAAAGGTATATACGTGAAGCATACAGTATCAGTCAGCCTTTCGAATTTTTCATGGCCTGATTTTCCTGACCGGTGCCCTTTCATATACAGAAATCAACCTTATTTTTTCCAAAAATTCAGAAACATGAAACAAAATTATACTGGGATGTGTGATAGTGTCTGGGATCTCTAAATAGGGAAAGAACAAATATTGAAATGAAATACTGAAGGAAAGAAGTTTTAGGGAGAGAGTTTTAGAGCCTGCTTTCTATCCAGTTATTAATTTCCTCCCAGTTTCTGATCACATCTAGGAAATCTCTTACCATGATGTATGTAATATGTTCATGTATCTCCAGTTCTTATCTTAATGAGAATATGATATGTTTATAGAAAGAGAGCTACATCAGAAACTTTACAATATTGAGATAAATTCATACAAAAAATGCATATATACCATCCTAAAGTACTGTGTGAGAGAGTGGAAAGGCTGGGTAATTCCAGGGACATGAGATGAGGCATGGCTATTGATTTCAAACACACAAAATGATCAACTTACATAGTAGGCTCTGCTACTACTGCTGCTAAGTCGCTTCAGTCGTGTCCAACTCTGTGTGACTCCATAGACGGCAGCCCACCAGGCTCCCCCATCCCTGGGATTGTCCAGGCAAGAACACTGGAGTGGGTTGCCATTTCCTTCTCCAGTGCAGGAAAATGAAAAGTGAAAGTGAAGTCGCTCAGTCGTGTCCAACTCTTGACCCCATGGACTGCAGCCCACCAGGCTCCTCCGTCCATGGGATTTTCCAGGCAAGAGTACTAGAGTGTGCCATTGCCTTCTCCAACATAGTAGGCTCTACTAGGATGTAAAGAGACTAACTGAGTTGATCATCTGCTCTCAAGTTTGAGGCGGGAAAAAAAAGACATGTTCAGCAGTCAGAAAAATTCCACGCAACACAGAATTAGAGTATAAATTGAGTATTTGTTGTTGTTCAGTCGCTAAGTCATGCCAGACTCTTTGCAACCCCATGGACTGCAGCATGCCAGGCTCTTCTGTCCTCCACTATCTTCTGGAGTTTGCTCAAATTCATGTCCATGCTATCTAACCATCTCATCCTCTGCTGCCCGCTTCTCTTTTTGCCTTCAATCTTTCCTGGCATCAGGGTCTTTACAGTGAGTCAGCTCCTCGCATCAGGTGGCCAAAGTATTGGTATTACTGTCAAATTGAGTATTACTAACTGTCAAATTATATGCTAAATACTGTACTATCGAAAGTATGGTTTTGATGGAGGAAAACAAATTTTGATGAAAATAATAACACTTTCTAAAGGAGGTGATATTTGAGTCAGAAATTAATAAATAGATAGGAGTATTTTATCATTATCATATCACTTTTCTACCCCGTTGACTTTAGCTAAGTCAATGCTGTCCTTTCTAAAGTTTATCAACAAAAGAGCTGTCAATAAAAAAAATTAAAATTATTGTTATTTTGGACATACATCTAGTTACTTAAATGATGTTTGTGCCAATCTTGTAGATGATAAGTTGTGTTTTGGTTGATTTTTTTGTTTTGGGGTTTTTTGGTTTTGTTTTGTTTTTTTGCTTTACTATGATGAATTTGAAATGTGATGATTTTCAGACCTTAAAAACACAAAAAAGTTAAAGTCAGGGAAAGAATGACTAGCGGCATATTACCCTGACCCATTCTTTCTAACAGAAACTGATTTATATTCTGTTCCTGATTGTGATTGTTTGCTCCTCTATGGAAAAAATTGATTTTATCCTGCAGGTCAAGCTTGGGTAAGTCAAAAAACAAAGTGAAATCAGCGAAAGTTATAAATGACCCAAGGCTATGGAAAAATCTTTTTATTGCGAACAGAACTCACTCCCCACGCTCTAGAAGTTCTCATGAGTAAATATGTGGTAATATCCTTAGAATTTTGGATGAGGATTCCCAGGGCCATGATACAGCAAAATACAGAGTCTTATGAAGCTTTATAACATGGTAATGTTTGTTTTTTTTTTAATTTTACTTTATTTTACTTTCAGTTCAGTTCAGTTTTACTTTACAGTACTGTATTGGTTTTGCCATACATCAACATGAATCTGCCACGGATGTACATGAGTTCCCCATCCTGAACCCTCCTCCTACCTCCCTCCCCATACCATCTCTCTGGGTCATCCCAGTGCACCAGCCCCAAGCATCCTGTATCCTGCATTGAACCTAGACTGGCGATTTGTTTCTTACATGATATTATACATGTTTCAATGCCATTCTCCCAAATCATCCCACCCTCTCCCTCTTCCACAGAATCCAAAATGGAATTTAGAATGATGGTAACGATAACCCTGTATGCGAGACAGCAAAAGAGACACAGATGTATAGAACAGATTTTTGGACTCCATGGGAATGTTTATAGAGTCTGCTAATTACTGGATTTTTCCTCCTAAATGGCCAGAGCTAACTTACCCTTGACAACACTGAGTAATTTAAGTGCCATGTGAACTAAAGGAAAAGAAGTAAGGCCTTTGGCAACTGAAGAGTAACTTCAGAGACCATTAGAGATGTTTCAAGAGAATTAAAGTGAGGATCACCATGTTCTATGCAATGCAATCATTTTTTCCCTGTATTTCAGTGAAGTTTTCTGACAAATGCATGGTAAAATGGCATCTGTTTTGGGAGTTATGACAAAATAGTGAATATATATTCATGGTATAAGAAGTGTCCAAGGAACCCTAAGAAGTCATGATGTATGGAGTATGTCTGAGTTAACTGAATGCAATCTCATTTTCCTTTTTTTTTCCCAAATATTCACATTCTTGCATAATCATGTTCATTATGTGTAAAATCCTTATATAAAATGTCAAGAAATGAACCCAAACAAACAAAAAACCCATGTCATTCTCTTCTACCTCCATTAATCTGAGAGTTATTCTCATGCCCACTGCACTTTCCACCACATTCAGCATCTTCTCACAGTCCTCTTAAGAGTTACTATATTTCCTGTCATCCAGGCCCAGTGAAGGTGTGTGATTATTACTAAGAACAAAGCAAGTGCCCTTAATAAAAAAAACTGTATCTAGATACTGGGGTGGGACAGTCTTAAATGATTAGTATTCCACTTCCTACCTGCATACCATTTTAAACTCAATAAACTAAATTAGACTGAATGACTATTCTGTTTATGCATTGGTTTACTTCTTTTGTACTGTTCAACTAATCTTTTCTTCCAGTAATTGGGCTTTTGTATCAGACTGCTTATAAAGTATAAAATAAACTAGGAGTAAGAAAGAATCAAGCATTTTTCATAATATATAGAAATAGGGAAAACAGCCTCCCACTGTTTCCTGATTTATTTTCAGCCAGTCCACCTGTAACATATTGAGGGCTGAGTAAATACAAAATGTCACCTCTTCCTGTCTGTTTCCTTCCAACTACCTTCCTTCTCCTCTTTCCTTAGAATCCTGAAATGTAAGATTTCATGATCACTATCTTCCAAATTGCCTCTCACTATCACATTCTCATTCCTGCCCTCTTGATTCTTAGAATGGGTCAAGAATATCCTGCTGCCTACCACATTTCTCTAGGCTGTTTGTCAGAAAAGAAGGGTAAAATCCAATCACAACAAATGAGTGTGTTCTACTAACTCTATGAGCTATTCTCCACACTTTTTAAAAGCATAACATAGTGAATCTATTTAAAAGACATGGCCCGTGCCTATACAACAATTTCCAGAGTTCAGTCTTGATTGAATAAGTATACTTTAATAATGGAAAAAAATTAGACTTCAACCATTTATAAAATACGGTGCATTTATCCTACATGCTCAAAACATTTAGCCAAATTATAAACAATATTTTACTTTACCACTCATAATTTTCAGCTATTACTTAATGCATATAGTTTACTTATTTCCTATTTCTATACTATCCATAAACATTTAAATACCAGAGGTATTTTTTAAATATGTTTATTCATATTTATTTACTGCTTATATTCTTTAATGAATAAATCATCTGCAAAGGTATTATGAGGAATTTTTGCTTCCAATAATGTCAATCTTTAATACACTTCAAAGGTTTAAAATCCTACAGAATATATTTTTCTTACAGCTCTGTAAATCACACAGTACTTCTACAACATCACCATAAATTCAGAAATTAAGGAGACTCCTTCTAAATTACCCATAGGGTAAAGAATAAATATGAAGAATACTAGAAAGTATTATAACTATAAAACTGCTTTCCCAACATTTTAATATGAAGCTTTTAATATGAAATTTATTCTTCTTTTTAAATTTGAGATAAATGTTTCTGTAATTAATTTTCAGAAAAAAATGAAAAGGATATAAAAGATAAGGATAGAAACATGAAATATCCTATAAACATGCTCTAAATAGGTAAGTAAAATCTAGAATAGCTCTTTGAAAAAAATTAATAAAACTGATAAACTCATGGGAACACTGATCAAGACAAAAGACAAAACAGAAACAATCAATATCAGAAATGACAGTGTACATCATTATTTATCTCAAAGATGTAACAAAGATAATAACAACAGGGACGTCCCCAGTGGTCCAGTGGTTAAGACTCTGAGCTTTCATTGCAGGAGGCATGGGTTCTATCCCTGGACTGGGAACTAAGATCCCATTAGATACAGGATGATGCCAAATATATATATGGGAAAATTTCAATGATTATGGATTGTAGATTAAATAGATTAATCTTAGAAAATATGTGTATATATATATATATATAATTTTTTCTTCCATTTCTAGTTTGTTGAGTGTTTTTGCCATGAAAATGTGTTGGACTTTGTCAAATGGCTTTTATGCATTGAGATGATCATCTATGGTTTTTTTCTTTACTCTGTTGCTATTACATACTCTGGTAATGTAGACTGAGTTTCAAATATTGAGCCCACCCTCTCCCCTCCACTCTGGATATTTCTATGGCTCGAATCTTTACTCATTTCCATCTGTTTTTTAAATACCACCAGTAACTAACGTCTACTGTGACCATTGCACTAGTCCTGATTTATTCCTTTTTTTTTTTCCTATAAAACAAGATGGCTAGAAATGGATTCTTTCAGTTTTAATTTATGTTGAAATGTCCTAATTTTCTCTTCGTGTCTGATGGTGGTTTCATAAAATACAAACATCGTGGCTGAATATTTTCAGGGTTTTGAATAAGTACCTCTGCTGCCTGCTAGCCTACATTTTGATGATGAAAAATCAATGCTGATTTTCTTGATCTCCCCAAAATACAAAGTCCCCTTTGTCTCCTGCTGGTCTTAAGATTTTGTCTTTAACTTTGTCTTTCAGCCACTTGACCATGATGAATCTAAGTGTTGTTCCCAAGTGTGGTTCATTGAGTTTCTTCAAGGTATAAAGTATATTTTATATTTTAATATTAATTAAAATATTAATATTTTAAATCAAATTTGGAAAAATTTAGTTTGGTCATTATTCCTTCAAATATTTTTTCTTCTCCCTTTTTCTCTTTTATAGTTTTTATTTTATACATATTTTTAAACGCTTAACATTCCCCATCAATATTTCAATATCTTTCACATTATTACTTGAATTATACAGTTTCTATTTACATATCCTCAAATTCACTGACTTTTCTGTTAATTCAAATCTATTGTTGACATCAATTAATTAATTTCCCATTTAAGTCTCTATAATTTTTAACTCCCAATTAATATTTTTTTATAGACTCTATTTCTCTTTTATTTTTCTTAATTGCTGTGAAAGTGCTGCACTCAGTACACCAGCAAATTTGGAAAACTCAGCAGTGGCCACAAGACTGGAAAAGGTCAGTTTTCATTCCAATCCTAAAGAAAGACAATGCCAAAGAATGCTCAAACTACGACACAATTGCACTCATCTCACATGCTAGTAAAGTAATGCTCAAAATTCTCCAAGCCAGGCTTCAGCAATACATGAAACGTGAACTTCCAGATGTTCAAGCTGGTTTTAGAAAAGGCAGAAGAGCCAGAGATCAAATTGCCAACCTCTGCTGGATCATCAAAAAAGGAAGAGAGTTCCGGAAAAATATCTATTTCTGCTTTATTGACTATGCAAAACCTTTGACTATGTGGATCACCACAAACTGTAGAAAATTCTTAAAGAGGGGAATACCAGGCCACCTGACCTGCCTCCTGAGAAACCTATATGCAGGTCAAGAAGCAACAGTTACAACTGGACATGGAACAACAGACTGGTTCCAAATTGGGAAAGGAGTATGTCAAGGCTGTATATTGTCACCCTGCTTATTTAACTTATATGCAGAGTACATCATGAGAAACGCTGAGCTGGAAGAAGCACAAGCTGGAATCAAGATTGCCAGGAGAAATATCAATAACCTCAGATATGCAGATGACACCACCCTTATGGCAGAAAGTGAAGAGGAACTAAAAAGCCTCTTGATGAAAGTGAAAGAGGAGAGTGAAAAAGTTGGCTTAAAGCTCAACATTCAGAAAACGAAGATCATGGCATCTGGTCCCATCATCTCACGGGAAATAGATGGGGAAACAATGGAAACAGTGTCAAACCTTATTTTGGGGGGCTCTAAAATCACTGAAGATGGTGATTGCAGCCATGAAATTAAAAGACACTTACTCCTTGGAAGGAAAGTTATGACCAAGCTAGACAGCATATTGAAAAGCAGAGACATTATTTGCCAACAAAAGTCCGTCTAGTCAAGGCTATGGTTTTTCCAGTGGTCATGTATGGATGTGAGAGTTGGACAGTGAAGAAAGCTGAGTGCTGAAGAATTGATGCTTTTGAACTGTGGTGTTGGAGAAGACTCCTGAGAGTCCCTTGGACTGCAAGGAGATCCAACCAGTCTGTTCTGAAGGAGATCAGTCCTGGGATTTCTTTGGAAGGAATGATGCTAAAGCTGAAACTCCAGTACTTTGGCCACCTCATGCGAAGAGTTGAATCATTGGAAAAGACTGTGATGCTGGGAGGGATTGGGGGCAGGAGGAGAAGGGGACGACAGAGGATGAGATGGCTGGATGGCATCACCGACTCGCTGGACATGAGTTTGAGTGAATTCCAGGAGTTGGTGATGGACAGGGAGGCCTGGCGTGCTGCGATTCATGGGGTTGCAAAGAGTCGGACGTGACTGAGCAACTGAACTGAACTGAATTGTTGATTACCTGTCAGCACACATTGCTTGAATACTGTGAACATATTTTCATTCAGTTACTTGGGCATTTTTATAGCATCTGCTTTCGAGTTTTTGTCTGCTAAACCCAACATCTGTGTCCACTTGGTTTTAGTTTTGAGTGGCTGATATTTTCTTAATTATAATCATACATTTCTGTTTCTTTGCATATCTAAGAATGTGGGTTTAGAATCCTACAATATAAATAATGTATCAGATAAAGTGGTATTCTCTTTTATTTTTCTGAGGGCTGTTGCTTCCTTACTCTAGGAATATGCCTTGACTTAAACTAAAATGTCTGACCCGCGAGTACAGCTCCTGGTATATGATGTGATGTCTTGGTTTTTCCATCCCTTTTTTTCTCCTAGATTTCTGAGCTATGTGTCAACTGAAGGACTTAAAGTTTCTCTCACTGCCAACACCTCCCAGATACATTTCTGGAGGATCTGCTGTGAGCTCCCACTCCAGACCATAGAATCCATCCAGGAAAGCTGTGGGCATCTGCTGCATGCCTGAACTGAGGCTGTCAACACCAGCTGGTAAAGCTGTGGGGAATCTCTCTCACCTTGTGTCAAGTCCTCCACCTCAGACAAATAAATACGTTGGGATTTTGCTTCTCACCTAAATAGAGTCCGTTACCTCTTGCTGGCAAAGCTGCTTGGTTTTCACTGCCAACCACAAAGAAGCTGTCTTTAATTCTGTCCAAGGCTGGGTGGAAGCACAAGCACTCCCAGACAGAATAGTCAAGTTGAGCATCTTTCCCTAGCACAGCAGCAGTTTCTCATGAGTAAACAATTCTCAACTGATAGTTGGCCTTTTATCATTTCCCTGGGTCTTCAAATGATTGTAAAAATGTTTCCAGTTTTATACTAGACTTAATGGACTATGATTAACATTCCTTTTCATACATATTCAGTTCTTTTGTTCCTGCCTCCTTTTGCCAGAATATTTGGAAAAAAAAAGTTTAACAGTTTCAAAATCATATTCTAAGCTTAGGCAATAGGCTAGGAGAGAATGCAGGGGGAGAAAAACACAAATCTGTGATTCACTTTAAAGAACCACGCTCACACACATCAAGTGAGCTTTCATGGTTTCCTGAAAAGTATGATATTTTTGTCAATTTACCTTCCAACTCTTCCTAACTGTACTAGTCAGGATTCTCCAGACAAAGAACCACAGGAGATTTTATATATACATATAACGACTGCTATGATAGTCACCACCTAGGTGTGCCTCACAGGAGGATCCTAGAACACTTTACAGATTAATGGCATTTCATAGAATCCATAGGAGTTCCACTATCAGGGTTTCATAACACTCAAGTGTACCATTTGTGGCTGAAGAATATTGGAGAGAATTAACATGAAGCCAATCAAAGCGTCCTGCCACCTTATGTATAAATGGACCCTAAATCTCTCCTTTACACATTTAAGTCTTTGGCTAATATTATTTAAGTAATGTTCTCTTTCATGGTAAAACATTTCAGAGTAACCCAGAGGGTTCATGAACACAAAATTTTCCACTATATTAAACTGCTCCTATCTTTAATCCTCTAGCTTTTCTTATAACTTTTCTTGTTCACCATTAATTTTTAGCTGTTTTGGTTTGTTTGTTTTTTGGTTTGGAAGTCTTTTTCTTTTGAACATCTACTGAATAGTTGAGATGAAAGATGTGTTCAGGTTGATCATAATAACGAGTCGTTTTGATCATGTGTAAATAGGATTCTGAGCAGGAAGCACTGGAGAACTGTTTCTGCTGATAAGACAACATGCTGTAGGAGTGAAATTTCATGGCTGTATTTTCCTGAGCACATTGAAACTAGAAACCACCAAAAGTTATGTAGGGCTAGTCTCAGTCTCTTGCTTATTCTGCCAAGAATGATTGGATGGTTTTGGACTCTTGGAATGTCCCTCAAGTAGAACCATACCAAACAACTTCTGCCATTTCCAGTTCTCAATTCAAAACCAGCATCGTGAGTCTGAGGGGTGGGATATACAGTCTTACAAATGACTACTCATGGAGACAGAACACATCGTCACCAGTGGGAACATACATTATTTTAAACACTGCCATTTGGGAAGAATGCAGTTCAAATAACTGTATTTGGTCATAAAGGAAATCATGCACCAATTCCACTACACATACAAATATTTCTATGCAGACAACTGCACTGCTCCATGAGATGAATGTAATTTCAAAGGAGTTTCAGTTCAGTTCAGTTGAATCACTCAGTCATGTCTGACTCTCTGCAACCCCATGGACTGCAGCACGCAAGGTCTCCCTGTCCAACACCAACTCCTGGAGTTCACTCAAACTCATGTCCATTGAGTGGATGATGCCATCCAGCCATCTCACCCTTGGTCATCCCCTTCTCCTCCGGCCTTCAATCTTTCCCAGGATCAGGGTCTTTTCAAATGAGTCAGTTCTTCACATCAGGTGGCCAAAGTATTGAGGATTCAGCTTCAGCTTCAGTCCTTCCAATGAATATTCAGGACTGATTTCCTTTAGGATGGACTGGTTGGGTCTCCTTGCAGTCCAAGGAACTCACAAGAGTCTTCTCCAACACCACAGTTCAAAAGCATCAGTTCTTCCACACTCAGCTTTCTTTATAGTCCAGCTCTCACATCCATACACGACTACTGGAAAAACCATTGCTTTGACTCTATGGACCTTTGTTGGCAAAGTAATGTCTCTGCTTTCTAAAATGCTGTCTAGGTTGGTCATAGCTTTTCTTCCAAGGAACAAGTGTCTTTTAGTTTTATGGCTGCAGTCACCATCTGCAGTGATGTTGGAGCCAAAAAAAACAAAGTCTCTCACTGATTCCACTGTTACCCCATCTATTTCCCATGAAGTGATGGGAGCAGATGCCATGATATTAGTTTTCGAATGCTGAATTTTAAGCCAGCTTTTTCACTCTCCTCTTTCACTTTCATCAAGAGGCTCTTTAGTTCTTCTTCACTTTCTGCCATAAGGGTGGTGTCATCTGCATATCTGAGGTTATTGATATTTCTCCCGGCAATCTTGATTCCAGCTTGTGCTTCTTCCAGCCCAGCGTTTCTCATGATGTACCCTACATATAAGTTAAATAAGCAAGGTGACAATATACAGCCTTGACATACTCCTTTCCTGATTTGGAACCAGTCTGTTGTTCCATGTCCAGTTCTAGCTGTTGCTTTTTGACCTGCCTACAGATTTCTCAGGAGGCAGGTCAGGTGCTCTGGTATTCTTATCTCTTTCAGAATTTTCCACAGTTTGTGGTGATCCACACAGTCAAAATCTTTGGCATAGTCAATAAAGCAGAAGTAGATGTTTTTATGGAACTCTCTTGCTTTTTTGATGATCCAACAGATGTTGGCAATTTGGTCTCTGGCTACTCTGCTTTTTCTAAAACCAGCTTGAACATCTGGAAGTTCACATTTCATGTATTGCTGAAGCCTGGCTTGGAGAATTTTGAGCATTACTTTACTAGCATGTGAGATGAGTGCAATTGTGTAGTAGTTTGAGCATTCTTTGGCATTGTCTTTCTTTGGGATTGGAAGGAAAACTAACCTTTTCCAGTCCTGTGGCCACTGCTGAGCTTTCCAAATTTGCTGGAATATTGAGTGCAACATTTTCACAGCATCATCTTTCAGGATTTGAAATGGTTGAACTGGAATTCCATCACTGTCATTAGCTTTGTTCATAGTGATGCTCCTTAAGGCCCACTTGACTTCACATTCCAGGATGTCTGGCTCTAGGTGAGTGATCACACCACCGTGATTATCTGGGTCATGAAGATCTTTTTTGTATAGTTCTTCTGTGTATTCTTGCCACCTCTTCTTAATATCTTCTACTTCTGTTAGGTCCATACCATTTCTGTCCTTTATTGGGCCAATCTGCATGAAATATTCCTTTGGTATCTCTAATTTTCTTGAAGAGATCTCTAGTCTTTCCCATTCATTTTCCTCTATTTCTTTGCACTGATCACTGAGGAAGGCTTTTTTATCTCTCCTTGCTATTCTTTGGAACTCTTCATTCAAATGGGTATATCTTTCCTTTTCTCCTTTGCCTTTTGCTTCTCTTCTTTTCATAGCTGTTTGTAAGGACTCCTCAGACAACCATTTTGCCTTTTTGCATTTCTTTTTCTTGGGGATGGTCTTGATCCCTGTCTCCTATATAATGTCATGAACCTCCGTCCATAGTTCTTTAGGCACTCTGTCTATCAGATCTAATCCCTTGAATCTATTTCTCACTTCTACTGTATAGTTGTAAGAGATTTGATTTAGGTCATACCTGAATGGTCTAGCGGTTTTCCCTACTTTCTTCAATTTAAGTCTGAATTTGGCAATAAGGAGTTCACGATCTGAGCCACAGTCAGCTCCAGGTCTTGTTTTTGCTGACTGTATAGAGCTGCTCCATCTTTGGCTGCAAAGAATATAATCAATCTGATTTTGGTATTGACCATCTGGTGATGTCCATTTGTAGAGTCCTCAAAGGAATTCAGGGCACAATGTTCAACAAACTATTGATTACATCTGAAAAAATGATTCTCGTGAGATTCAATTCTCAGGTGAGGTGTCGGGAGACACCTCATTCATTTTGAAACCTTTACCTCTTTATACATAGGAACTTTTACTAGAATAGTTTCTGGTATCACTAGTCAACCTTGATTAAATAATTTTTTGTTGTTGTTTTTTGGTTTTTTTTTTTTACTTGGAATGAATTTTCATCATTCCTTCACTGACTTTATTGGTAAATAGTAGTCACGGTATATTTCAGTCAATTTGACCTTTCTAAATTAAGTCAATTAGACAAATGATGAAGCTAAGAATTTTTTGGTTGCCACTGATAACAACATTCAAATATTGGATTTCCATATTAGTTTCCTTCTTCTGCAGGCTCCCTGGTGGTTCAGTGGTAAAGAATCTCCTGCAATGCAGGAGACATGGGTTTGATCCCTGAGTTGGGACGATCCCCTGGAGGAGAAAATGGCAACCCACTCTAGTATTCTTGCCTGGGAAATCCCAGGGTCAGAGAAGCCTGGTGGGCTACAGTCCATGTGGTCACATAAGAGTCAGACACAACTTAGCAACTAAACAATAACAACCCCTTCTTCTGCATCCTGAAGTTTTTATCACATGCCCAAGGAATGGAGACTACTATTATGATTTAGTATTTCCACATGTAAAATGAAATTCATCATTCAAAAGAATTATCACATGACCTGACAATGCTTTATCATATAATTGTATCATCCCTTTATATAACCAAGAAGTAATAGAAATAATAATAGTAATCCTCTTTCACAGAGATTATTTTATATAATCATCACAATAACTCTATGAAAAATGTACTAATTACCCTGAGCTACAATGCCAGAAAAGAAAATAGAATCCAAGTCTATCATAGTATAAAGTCTGTTTTCTTAACCACTTGAAAGAAACATTTGAGATAAATTAACAGTTCTCCAGGAAAGATTAGCCTTGATAATGTCACTTTCAGTGATGTGTGTAGAGGGGGTTGAAAGTGACAAGACACCTAGAAAGACTGGAGCAAAAAAAAAAAAAAAATACCATAGGATTCCCTATGCCATTTATGAAGAAAATAATTTTCAGATATGTTAAACAACTTCCCCCAATCACAGAGCTATTATCTGAAGCTCCATACCACTTTAAATAAGACCTCTGAATCCTCAGATTCCAATTTTTCTTCCAATTTTCACTGTTATCTCCATTTCTACAAAAGAGGGAGTTAGAACAGATGAGAAATAAAGGGAAGGATATTCTCAGCCGTGAAACTGTACAGCAAGTATCGGACCCCTCTGAAAAGATCATACAAGCCTTCAACGATACACAAGCACTTCATGTGATTTGGAGTGTCTCAGAAAACAATACTGAATTTTGACATGAAAAAGAAATTGTGTGTCAGCTAAGCTGCACCTGTGTCAAGGCTGTGAACGCTCTAAGTCAGGAAACATAGGGTTCCATCACTGATCCATTACTTGCTAGCAGAAAAACTTCTCTCAAGTTACTTTACTTCACTAGACCTTAATAGTTACAGAAGCATAATGCTATTGAGTGAATTAGATATGATGATCCATGTGAAGTGGTCAGTACACTGTTCCATACATCAGTTCAGTTCAGTTCAGTCGCTCAGTCGTGTCCAACTGTTTGCAACACCATGAACTGCAGCACGCCAGGCCTCCCTGTTGATCACCAACTTCCAGAGTTCACCCAAACCCACATTCATCGAGTCGGTGATGCCATCCAGCCATCTCATCCTCTGTCGTCCCCTTCTCCTCCTGCCCCCAATCCCTCCCAGCATCAAAGTCTTTTCCAATGAGGCAACTCTTCGCATGAGGTGGCCAAAGTACTGGAGTTTCAGCTTTAGCATCATTCCTTCCAAAGAACACCCAGGACCAATCTCCTTTAGAATGGACTGCTTGGATCTCCTTGCAGTCCAAAGAACTCTCAAGAGTCTTCTCCAACACCACAATTTAAAAGCATCAATTCTTTGGCACTCAGCTTTCTTCATAGTCCAACTCTCACATCCATACATGACCAGTGGAAAAACCATAGCCTTGACTAGACAGACTTTTGGTGGCAAAGTAATGTCTCTGCTTTTCAATATGCTATCTAGGTTGATCATAACTTTCCTTCCAAGGAGTAAGCATCTTTTAATTTCATGGCTTCAATCACCAGCTGCAGTGATAGTGGCTACTTAATACTTGTTAGCTGCTGCTGTTGCTTTAATATGAACCAAGGGAAATTGTCACATCTAAACAAGATGCTTTGTAAGTAGTGAAAATAACATTCTCTGACTTAACCACAATGAGATACTATTTATTGTGCTGATTCAAATGTAACATTATAAACCTACTAGAAGAAATGTGATAAATATCTATAAAGAGACATTTATAACCCATGAGATCAAACCAGGGAAACAGTGTAGCCAAGACACATTTTGGCTTACAAGTGATGGAGTGCAGTAGTAATTTCAATTTCTTGACTCAAGTATTAGTGCAAAGTAACAAAGAAAATCAGAAGTGAAAAATCTTCATTTAATAAAACTTAAACACAACTGCCATCACCATCCACAATATCTGAGTATAGCGGCAAAGCTCAGCAAAGACAACAGAGAAAAGTAACCTGAGGTGGTGACCAAAAGAAGTAAAAATCGGTCTGATCTCAAATTTCTCCATGGCAAAATAAAATTCTAGGAGACAGAGAGCTCAAATACAAAGTATGGAGTGAAAGTATAAACCAAAAATTTTATAAACAGCCGAACTGTCACTTTAAATAAAAAGTCATAAAATGAAAAAAATTAAATCCAATAACCTATAAATCCTTCCTTTAAAAAAAGGACAAAATTCAACTAATCAAAAAATGACCTAAAATATTACTATTAAAAGTTTGCAATGTCATGGAATTTACTTTACTTTAGTGTAAACTAAAACAAATATGTTATTTATGGGTAAAGAACAGAATGTTTGTGTCAAAGGTCATACATAATAATGCAGCTATGAAACAAAAGTTGTGAGGAAAGACATAAGAAAATGGAAGATAGTATAAACTTACAATTCCATCTTTTACAGAAAAGAGATGAATGGTGTGAATAATAAAGATGATAAATACAAGCATAAAGTTAAAGAGTAAAAAAAGTTTCATATACTAAAATTAGGTAGTAAATTAAGAGAGGCATACAAAGGGAATAGAAATATATTTACTGCACTCTTACTCATGGTGTGAATAAATTTTTACTACATAAAAAAGGAACTTGAGTAAAGTACAGAATTGTTTTTGTAGATTTAATGCAAGCCTAATTAATATTCCTGGGTTTATTTTTCAGAAATTTCCTCTCTTATTCTAGAATCCATGCAGCAACACAAAGGACCAAGAACTTCCAAGGATATTTGAAAGCAGATTAACAAATCTGAAAGACTTAACATGACCAGATACCAAGGTTTATTATAAAAAGATAATGTGGCATCAACACAAGCGTTAACTAAATAGTCAATGAAACTCAGTAGCAAATCCTGAAATAGACACAGCCATATGTGGTTAATGGCCAATGTGGCCCTACAATGCAATGGGGGAAATACTGCATTTTTCAATAAGTAATTTTGTGTCAACTAGTGCATTAGTCTTCTATGGCACCATAAAAAAAAAAAATTACCACACATGTACTGGCTTGAAACAACCCAAATTTATTACTCATCTTTTCTGTGGGTACTGATACAGGTGAGCAGGGACCTTTGTTCAAGGCCTCACATAGGAGGATGCACAGGAGCTGATAGTCAGGGCTGGAGACTCATTTAAGGCTCTGGGTCGTGGTTGTTGCTGGAATTCACTTCCTTTTGGTTGTTGGGCTCAAGCCCTCATTTGATAGAGACTGCTTTACCCTCACATATGGGCCCCTCTCCAAAATAGAAGTACACTCCTTCAAAGTCAACAGGAAAATTTCTCTCATACTTTGGAACTCTTCCTTCAAAAAGGGCAAAGGCTCTCTGAAGAGCTCATCTGATTAGATCAGTGCCAGTTAAAATAGTCTCCCTTCTAATTAAATCAAAGTTAGCTTAATGACATCTGAAAAATCACTTTACCGTTTTTCTGTAACATAGCCTAATCAATCACGGAGAGGAGACTTGCTAGGCACAAAAGGCTGGAATCTCAGAGGGCATATCAGAATTTTCCACCACAATGAGATACACCTAGAGAAAAAAAAAAAAAAAAGTTAAATCCTTATCTCGAACTATAAACAAAATTCAATTCTTATCTTACCTTATAAACAAAAATCAAGAAATTCCAGATTTGGGTGGGGAAAAAAATCATGCTTTAACAAAAGTGGAGAACAGTACATTAGTGATTGTGGTTTTGGCAAATAGCTCATTAAGACAGAAAAATATATTAACAAAGAAAAATGATAAGCTGACTATTTCAAAGTTAAGAACTTCTGTTTATTAAGTCATGTTTGATTCTTTGCAACCCCATAGACTAATATAGTCCATGGAATTCTCTAGGCCAGAACACTGGAGTGGGTAGCCTTTCCCTTCTCTAGGGGATCTTCCCAACCCAGGAATCAAACTGGGGTCTCCTGTGTTGCAGGAGGATTCTTTACCAGCTGAGCTATCAGGGAAACCATTCTGTTTATTAAACTAGAATAAAAATCCAAAGTATGAAAAGACATTTGTAATGTATATATACAACCAACAAAAGCCTCTTATATCCACAATATGTAAAGAATTCTTACAAATCACGATAGGAAACAGAAAATTTAGTAGTATGCCAGAAAAAAGACTTGTAAAGGCAATTGAAAAAATATATGCAAATGACAAATAAGCATATGAAATGCACTCAATTTGATTAACAGTCAGAGGAATGAAAATAAAAAATACAATAAAACATAACACTCACTTCAGCTCAGTTCAGTTCAGTCGGTCACTCGTGTCCAGCTCTTTGCGACCCCATGAGTTGCAGCATGCCAGGCCTCCCTGTCCATCACCATCTCCCAGAGTTCACTCAGAGTCAAGGCCATCGAGTCCATGATGCCATCCAGCCATCTCATCCTCGGTCATCCCCTTCTCCTACTGCCCCCAATCCCTCCCAGCATCAGAGTCTTTTCCAATGAGACAACTCATCGCATGAGGTGGCCAAAGTACTGGAGTTTCAGCTTTAGCATCAATTCTTCCAAAGAAATACCAGGATTGATCTCCTTCAGAATGGACTGGTTGGATCTCCTTGCAGTCCAAGGGACTCTCAAGAGTCTTCTCCAACACCACAGTTCAAAAGCATCAGTTCTTCGGCGCTCAGCCTTCTTCACAGTCCAACTCTCACATCCATACATGACCACAGGAAAAACCATAGCCTTGACTAGACGGACCTTAGTTGGCAAAGTAATGTCTCTGCTTTGAATATACTATCTAGGTTGGTCATAACTTTTTTTCCAAGGAGTAAGTGTCTTTTAATTTCATGGCTGCAATCACCATCTGCAGTGATTTTGGAGCCCCCCAAAATAAAGTCTGACACTGTTTCTACTCTTTCCCTATCTATTTCCCATGAAGTGATGGGACCAGATGCCATGATCTTCGTTTTCTAAATGTTGAGTTTTAAGCCAACTTTTTCATTCTCCTCTTTCACTTTCATCAAGAGGCTTTTAGTTCCTCTTCACTTTCTGCCATAAGCGTGGTGTCATCTGCATATCTGAGGTTATTGATATTTCTCCCGGCAATCTTGATTCCAGCTTGTGCTTCTTCCAGTCCAGTGTTTCTCATAATGTGCTCTGCATATAAGTTAAATAAGCAGGGTGACAATATACAGCCTTGACGTACTCCTTTTCCTATTTAGAACCAGTCTGTTGTTCCATGTCCAGTTCTAACTGTTGCTTCCTGACCTGCATACTGATTTCTCAAGAGGCAGGTTAGGTGGTCTGGTATTCCCATCTCTTTCAGAATTTTCCAGAGTGGCCAAAATTTACAAAAAGATTAAAATGTGAAGTACTGCAGAGCATGTGAATGAACTGGGAACATTACTGGAAAATGCTTTGTCCATGCCTGCTAAAACGGAACATACCCATCATTGTGCAGAGCAATCTCATTTTTAGATTATGCTTAATAAACATGTACCCAGAAAATAAAATAAAATAATAAACATGTATGTACCATGAGATAGGCCAGCATATTCCTAGCAGCACTATTCCTCAGGTCCATAAAATGGAACTACTCAAGGGCTCTTCAGCAGAAGACTGGATAATCACAGTATATTTATTTAACAAGATAATATTCATAACAGGAATGAATGTTCTAAAACAATACACAGTATTGAAATAAACACCCAAACATAAAGTTTAACAAAATAAGTGATACAAAAGAAGGAGTGATTATATAATTTATATCCAGTACATCCAGGAAAACATCTACTTCTGCTTTATTGACTATGCCAAAGCCTTTGACTGTGCGGATCACCACAAACTATGGAAAATTCAATAACCACAGATATGCAGATGACATCACCCTTCCACTCTTATGGCAGAAAGTGAAGAACTAAAGAGCCTTTGATGAAAGTGAAAGAGGAGAGTGAAAAAGCTGGCTTTAAACTCAACATTCAGAAAACTAATATCATGGCATCCGGTCCCATCAGTTCAGTTCAGTTCATCATGGCAAGTAGATGGGGAAACACTGGAAACAGGGAGAGACTTTGTGTTTTGGGGCTCCAAAATCACTGCAGATGGTGACTGCACCCATGAAATTGAAAGACCTTGCTCCTTGGCAGAAAAGCTATGACCAACCTAGACAGCATATTAAAAAGCAGAGACATTACGTTGCCAACAAAGGTCCATAGAGTCAAAGCTATGGTTTTTCTAGTGGTCATGTATGGATGAGAGAGTTGGACTATAAAGAAAGCTAAGCATGGAAAAATTGATGCTTTTGAACTGTGGTGTTGGAGAAGACTCTTGAAAGTCCCTTGGACTGCAAGGAGATCCAACCAGTCCATCCTAAAGGAAATCAGTCCTGAATATTCATTGCAAGGACTGATGCTGAAGCTGAATCTCCAATACTTTGGCCACCTAATGGGAAGAACTGACTCATTTGAAAAGACCCTGATGCTGGGAAAGATTGAAGGCAAGAAGAGGAAACAACAGAGGGTGAGATGGCTGGATGGTATCATCGATGCAATGGACATGAGTTTGAGTAAACTTTGAGAGTTGGTGATGGACAGGGAGGCCTGGCGTACTGCAGTCCATGGGGTGGCAAAGAGTCAGATACAACTGAGCCACTGAACTGAACTGAACTGATACAGTACATAAAAGGAAAAAACAGGCAAAACTAACCTATACTATTAGAAGTCAAGATGAAGTTTACCCTTAAAGTATGCAAAAAAACTGAAAGGAAATGTGGGCAGAATTTTGAGGCTTGAGTAATGTTCTTTTCCTTGAGCTGGATGCTATTTACACCAGTGTGTTAAGACTGTGAAAGATTTTTGAAAGGCACACTTCTAGGATATTTGCACTTATATGTATATTACACAGCAAAATAAACTTTTACAAATAGAACAGAATGCCTCCAATTGCATTTAATTTCCAAGTTCAAAATTAAAATAAAACGATGTTAAAGATATCAGTTACAACCAAAACAAACACATAAGAAAAGGTCAGAGTTACAACTTGAATATCAAGCTTTTATTTCAAGACAGAAAAACAAAATGAAAGAGAGCAGTGAATGCCTTTATAATGATAAATTTGAAATACACAATGGATATCTAACAATTTTGCATATACAGGCAAAAAATAACATATGTTCATCCAAGATGGGCTTACAACAAGCTCTGAAAATTTGCATCTCCAAAAAACCAACAACAAAAAAAAGGCAATAATTCTCATAGTCAACACTTTCAGGACTCTGGAAATCAATCAAAGACTAGCTACAGAAATAAAAAATTGGTATGGTATTGCCATAAGAATAGACATTGTAGTCCAATGAAATAGATTTGAGAATTTAAAAATAAAATAAACCCATAGACTCACGGCCAATTTATTTTTTGGCAAGCAAGGCAATACCCATCAACTCAGACAAATAATCTCTTTAATAAATAGTGCTCAGATAACTGGACATCCACATTAAAAGAATGACAGTGGGCCCCCAACCTCCACCATGTACAAAAATTATCTTAAAACAGATCAATCACCTAAATATATTGAAATTTTGAAAGAAACTTGGGAGGAAATAAGGAATGAATTAGGATAATTCACATCTTAGGTCAAAAAGCTTCTCAGTTGAGAAACAAAGTTGATGGTTCAGCTCAATTCAGTCACTCGGTCGTATCCAACTCTTTGCCACCCCATGGACTGCAGCACGCCAGGCCTCCCTGTCCATCACCAACTCCCACTCCCCCTGGAGCAGCTGTGAGGAGATACCCCACGCTGAAGGACAAATGAGAAGCCCCAGCAAGATGGTAGCAGGGTGAAATTGCATATGAAATCAAACCCCATACCTTCCAGAGATGTTCGAAGGGTTCAAACAAAACCTTGTGGGCACCAGGACCCAGAGACCCCACAGAGACTGAGCCAGACCTACCTTAGAGTGTCTCCTGCGGAGGTACGGGTCTGCAGTGGCCTGCTGCAGGGGCTCTGGGGGCAACAGACCTGGGTATGGCATAAGCCCTCTTGGAGGAAGTCACCATTAACCCCACCATAGAGCCACCAGAACTTACACAGGACTGGGGAAACAGACTCTTAGAGGGCACAAACAAAACCCTGTGCTCATCAGGACCCAGAAGAAAGGAGCAGCGACGGCTACTGACCCACAGTTGCCCAGTAGTCTCCAGCAGAGGCGTGGGTCTGCAGTGGTCTGCTATAGGGTCAGGGGCACTGAGTGCAGCGCTGCCTGCATGTGACCTTTTGAAAGAGATCACCATTATCTTCAAAGTTTATGGTAAATAAACAAAGCCACTAAAGAACCAGCAGAAAATCTAACATAAACTCAGATTAAGGCATGGCCTCCTAGGTATGTTTCAAAGCTCAGAAAATAGGAGGAAAGCTACATCACAGCGGCAGTCTTTGGAACCAAAACCCAGAAACACTACGAATGTTCACAGGGACCAGCCAGTGACCCGGCCCAGGAGCAGCCCCCGCGCGGAGAGGACTCGCAGGCTCCAGCGCCCTGGGGCTGGGGCGGCCATCTTGGCCAGCCCTCTCTCCGCCGAGGGAGGAGACCCGCACTGCTACCCTACCGTGGGAGACGCGCACACTCACCTCGCACGGCCTCCTGTCACTGAGGCACCTGCCGGCCGGAGTCTGCTCAGGGCGTTCTGTCAGGTGCAATCACCTGAGGGCGGGCGTCAGGCCTGAGGCACGGGAGGCGCTGGGTGTTCACCTTTGCTGCCCCAGAGTGCAGCCTCCAGGGCTCGGCTTTCGTCGGGACCCCAGGTTTACGACTTGGGGGTTACCTCTGAGCCCTGGGTTTACATGAGGACCCCAGTTTATGGCTGAGCCCACTTTACAATGTGGGGCGTCAGACAAGGGCTTTAGTCAGGTGAGGGTGTCCGGACCCAGACCACGCCCTGAGTTCCCACAGGACCGTGCCCATCGGAGGGCCCAGGAGCCAGCACTGCGGAGGCAGAGGCGACTCTTTGGGGCCCCAGCAGCTTCCCGGTCTCTACCAGGTGCGTGTGCAGGTGACCAGGCAGCTCGGGTGGGAAGGGGGCCGGTCCACCAATGGTGAGCGTGGCCTGGGGTGACTCTGATGCCCTGTAGGCCGGGCCGTGGGCACCTGGGGCCCTCAGGTTTGCTTGGGTTTCCTGCAGGGCCTCTGTGATTCCAGGATCAGTGATTGTGTATGTACTGTCCATGTTAAGTATGTAGTTTATATAATACTTATAGTATATGTAATGCCTATAACATTATAATGCTTATAGTATATATAGTGCATATATAATAGTTATGTACAATACCTATAATATATATAATAGCCAGTGATTCCAGGATCAATCATTGTGTGTGTACTGTGCGTTTTAAGTATGTAATTTAAATAATACCTATAACATTATAATACTTAGAGTATATCTATAATATATAGTATTTATAGTACATATATAATAGCTATATATATAATACCTATAATATTATAACACCTATAATATTATAATCAGTTCAGTCAGTTCAGTTCAGTCGCTCAGTCGTGTCCAACTCTTTGTGACCCCATGAATTGCAGCATGCCAGGCCTCCCTGTCCATCACCAACTCCCAGAGTTCATTCAGACTCAGGTCCATCGAGTCAGTGATGCCATCCAGCCATCTCATCCTCGGTCGTCCCCTTCTCCTCCTGTCCCCAATCCCTCCCAGCATCACAGTCTTTTCCAATGAGTCAACTCTTCGCATGAGGTGGCCAAAGAACTGGAGTTTCAGCTTTAGCATCATTCCTTCCAAAAGAAATCCCAGGGCTGATCTCCTTCAGAACAGACTGGTTGGATCTCCTTGCAGTCCAAGGGACTCTCAAGAGTCTTCTCCAACACCACAGTTCAAAAGCATCAGTTCTTCGGCATTCAGCTTTCTTCACAGTCCAACTCTCACATCCATACATGACCACTGGAAACACCATAGCCTTGACTAGATGGACCTTTGTTGGCAAAGTA
The DNA here is from genome assembly GCF_016772045.2 of Ovis aries. NCBI lineage: Eukaryota > Metazoa > Chordata > Mammalia > Artiodactyla > Bovidae > Ovis > Ovis aries. Next base: position 45,502,762 of record NC_056066.1, read on the forward strand.
ATGTCTCTGCTTTTCAATATGCTATCTAGGTTGGTCATAACTTTTTTTCCAAGGAGTAAACGTCTTTTAATTTCATGGCTGCAATCACCATCTGCAGTGATTTTGGAGCCCAAAAAAATAAAGTCTGACACTGTTTCCACTGTTTCCCCATCTATTTCCCATGAAGTGATGGGACCGGATGCCATGATCTTCGTTTTCTGAATGTTGAGCTTTAAGCCAACTTTTTCACTCTCCACTTTTACTTTCATCGAGAGGTTTTTTAGTTCCTCTTCACTTTCTGCCATGAGTGTGGTGTCATCTGCATATCTGAGGTTATTGATATTTCTCCTGGCAATCTTGATTCCAGCTTGTGCTTCTTCCAGCCCAGCGTTTCTCATGATGTACTCTGCATATAATACCTATAACATATAGTATAATACCTATAATATATAGTATATATAGTAGTTATATATACCTATGATATATAGCATATATTGTGCATATAATGTATATAACTGTGTGTACATATGTACATATATATACTGTGTGTATTAAACACATTTATCAGAAAGGGAAACATTGTTTCTTAAATGTAGGAAAAGATGTTCAAACTCCCTTTTAATAAAAGAAATAAAAATTTAAAAACAATTGACAATTTTTCACCTAGTTAAGTGGTAAAGATGATAGATGAATAGATAGGTAGATATACTTCCCACCAGAAAATAGGAAAACAGACTGTCTCATTTACTGTTCTTGAAGGATAAGTCAGCAGAATTCAGTGAAAGGTAAGTTTTACAATACCCAGTGTGTGTTCACATATACACAGACATAAGTATGGAAATTACTTTGATCTAGCAGAATTTTTCTCCTTAGCAGTTATTTGCTGATATTCTTTCACCTGTGGGAAATGAGGCATGCACAGATTGTTGCAGCGTGGTTTATACAAACACAAATTGGATGAGACATAAATACCCATTAATGGAAGACTTGTTAAATAAATTATGTACATCAATAAAGCTGAGAACCCGGTAGGGAGCATTTAAGGGAAAGAGGCAGCTGTATATGTATTTTAAGTAAAACAGTAGGAATAGATGAATGTGTGTCTATGAGTATGTATGCTTGTAAATAAAAATAAATGTGAAATAAGCAAAGCTTGTTACTTCTGAGGAGGAACATTGGATAGATGGGAACAAATTAATTTCACATTCTTTGTATACATTTGTATATTACCTGTTCTACAGAATAAATATCAGAAAAGTAAACAAACATCCAAGTTAATAACAATGAGATGCTGTGCAGAGACTCTAGCCCAGGGCTCTAATCTCTGACTTTTCCTCTAACAATCTGTGACTTAATTAAGGTCAGTTCCTTAACACCTGGACATCCCTATTCTTATCAGGTAGATGAAGAGGGGACTTATAAAGAGCACTTTAGGGATCATTTGATTTCCAGTCATCTATCAAGCTATTCATGTCATAAGACAGATGCAGCAAGACCCAGTGTTTTATGGGTATTGTGGTTTTGGGGTTTTGATGTCTCTCTCTCTTTTTTTTTTTAATTGAAACCATCTTCATTGGTCAATATGCTTCCTGCACAGTCTAATGGAGGGAAGAGAGACTTTGCTCAAAAACTCCTTTTATTTTATTTATAATGTAAGTCAGTTGCCATACAAACACTGTCTTCAGTTTCTCCCATATTCTAAAAGAAAGACAATAGTCCAATCAGAGTATTATTCCTCATTATGTAATTTTTCTATCAAAAGCTTGGGAGGGTTTTAAGTTCTATCTTGATCTGTTTGCTGCTTCATGCGTACGTGCTGTAATTACATTCAAATTGACACCTTCAGAGTAAAAAATTTTTTTCTTCATGATCTCACTGCCTTAGGTAGTTTCTCAAAGTGTGCACACCCCCGAAATAAAGTTATGTGATTCTAAAAATGAACTCATTATGCACAAATTGTTGCCTAGGAAAAGAGCCATTTAGAGGAAATCGCAGACGCACAGATTTGAGTGAACAACTGCTCATCATTTTCCAATTAGTTCTTGTGTCTGTGTGTGTGTTTTCAGCCTTTAATGCTGTACCTTTCTGTCTTCGCTTTTTTGTGTGGATTGTACAGCAGGCTTGTTTCTCTGCCTTCAAGCTGCTGTTGAAAGGTTTATGGGATGTTGCGCTTGTGGATGAAAGTCTATTGGCCCCGCTCAGAAATCTGTTGAAAACAAGCTATCCTGTGTATTCAATTTGAATCATAAACTGTGGAGTAGAGGATCTGGTGGGAATGGCCTTGGCTTATCCACTGAGGTGTGTGGAAGATGAGTTTTGTGAGAGAGACTGAGGAGTGCTGGACGTAGATAGAGAATAATCCTTGATTATTCGACTGACAAGAATACATGGCGAGGCTTGGGAGGCAGGGATTCTTAGGTCATCTACAGCCATGTGTTTGCTTCCAGGACAGAAAGTACTTCTATCCCCAAAAAGTGTTTTCTGATTGAAGAGATGCTTGGGAAACTCGGGTGACTGCATTGACTTCCAAGAGGTTGCCAAACATAGTACAGATGTTCTAGATTTATTCTAAGGGGCGTGGGATTTTCACCCTATTACCCGTGCACTATGCCAACAGTGCATTCAGTAAAATGCCATCACATTCAACATTTCATACCGTCCATCTCAACACATGCCCCTTATCTTCACGTGTGATATATGGGCACTGAGCTCACATCCATGAGAGTACTCTGGGTGTGTACGATGTACAACAGAAACACTGCTTAAATCATGATAAGACAGAGACTATCCACGGAGAGAAGGCCAGCTATGGACTAAGGACAAAGATCTTAAGGCACTGTGTTTGAGACTGTTTATGGAGTAGTGAGCTAACCGTCCAGCTGTTTCTTTGTGAGCACATACCTGCTAGGTTTCTGCTCCAGCCATGCACCACAGTGGGTGCTGTGATCCTGTGATTCCACCATAACTTGATCAGTGGCACTGCAGCTAAGTAACTGATTGTACGTCAGGCAGCAGAGAGATCTTTGATTAATCTCCTCCTGGTATGTTTAAAAGATGGAAAACCCCCTACGGGTTCCCGTTTGCTCTCCTTCTTTGCAGAGATCAGAGACAAATAGTTCCTTGCCGTGTTATTCTTGTCTGTGTAAAGAGGATTTGTACAAGAAAGTCCCTGGTGTAAACAGTATTGAAAACTTGTCTGAAGGATTAAAGCACCTCTAGTGATCTGCCCCCAGGACTGTCTTCTTGCAGGCTGCACTGATGATGCCAGGAGCAAGCTGCTTTGGATGGTGCTCAGCACTGGCATAGAAAATAAGTACAGACTGACACAGTACAAAATCAAGCTTTGCCTCTACATTTTAATGTAGATATTAAAGGATGGCAGATTCAAGAGATTAGGATATATGCATAATGTATCAACTGAAATTAGAGACACAATGAGCTGTTTTTTATACGTTCAGTGGGCGTATTGAGCTATGTAAATGGGACTGTTAAGAACAGAGAAAACCAAAGCAAAGAGAAATCAAAGTATAGGCACAACAAAATGCTAACACTTGAAAACACTTTAGAGCTTGTGGAAGTAGGATTCAGGATTTTTTCCTGCTACATCAGAAAAGTAGTTCAGTGTCATTTGCTAGTTCCCAAACAGGAACTTTGGTTTGACTGTCAAAATAATCTCTTCGGATTAGCGAATCGTTAACAACTTAATCCAGCAAAGCTCTGCTCTTATTTCCAGGCCAAGGTTAGTAAAGAATGTTTGGCACTTAAGCTGGGACTCGCTGGCAGTCCTCTAATGCACTGACAACATTCTGAAGATTACAGATAAATCTAATTCACAGATAGAGCCCCGCCCAAGATGGCACCCATCTGTTCATCTTCTCTGCCCTCCGGAGTGGACAGAAGTCACTCACACGCCAGTCACCACCTTTGTACCTGCTCTGTCACGGGTGGGGGTGCACTACTGACCATTTAAGCTACTCCTTAGGATGGGAAAGTTAGAGTGGAGGAGAGCCCCTGTGAGGAATCTGTACAAAGTGTCCTTTCCGAATTCACTGGACACTTCTACAGGTTCCCATTCACTTAGTGCAGCTTAGCCCATATTCGCAAATATTTGAAGAAGAAAAGTACTTGTTGCCAGTAATCACACCACTTGAAGAGAGACATCTATAAATATGGACACCATGAATCAGCACACCTTAAAAAGTTTTTCCATTTCAAAATGACATTTGAGATGGAATCCTGTGGATTAAAGAAAAAGCAGGAACCTGTGGGTTTAACAAAGTAGGAGGGTTGTTTTTTTTTTTTCACCCCTTAGTTTCCAATATTGTATAATATGATAATGTTTGCTGTGAATCTACAAGATTACATTGCACGTGTGTGCTGTGAGGTTTCTAACTGTTGCCTCCAGCTATTGCACAAGATTATTAAGTGCTCAGAATAGGTTTACTTTGGATGTCAGTTGTCCAGGGAGCTTTAACTGGTATGCTTTGTCACATATATTTTACAGCATGGTTCAAAGATACTGGGTTACTGGGAGCCTTTTCCACAAACTGCTGTCCCATTTCCTTGGCTCAGTGTGTCCTGAACTACATAATGGGGAGGTACAATCATTTATCTTCCTCATTTTCTCTACAGTTACACACACACACGGATGAAACATTCTATTCCATGTGTCCTACTGCATTTCCTAACTAGTCTGTAAAAATCATAACATTTATTGTTAATATGGACTATTGTGGGCTTCCCAGGTGGCTCAGTAAAAGAATCCACCTGCCAATGCAGGAGACACAAGAGACGCAGTTTCAATCCCTGGGTCTGGAAGATCCCCTGGAGGAGAGTATGGCAACCCACTCCAGTATTCTTGCTGAAAAATTTCACAGGTAGAGGAGTCTAGCAGGCTATAGTCCACTGGGATGCAAAAGAGTTGGACATAATTTAGCAACTAAACAGCAACATGAACCATTGTACAGATGTCTACTGAAATGCCAGCATACATTTTTAAATTTCTAGAACACATCCAGTGAGGGACTGTACTCTATTGTGATTTTGCCATTTGGCAATAGTTTACATCAGTAAAAAGTCACAAGAATGTTGAGAAGCATTTTTTTTTTTTTCAGATTGCATGTGGTAAGATTAAATGGGAGAATGTTGATGTTCCATTTTGTGATTCCAGAAAAGTCTTTTTCTTTTCTTAGTTCCATAAACTATAGGTATGGCATCATTATTTTTATCTGCTACTTTTATTTCATTTTTGATTTTTGTGTTTATATTTTTTAAACTTCCCATGTTTTGTATATTCAGGGATGGATGGAAACTTTGCCAGAAAATCAGTTTCTTTACCCTTGGGCCCATATCCTCTGTGCTTTCAATAATTGGAAGAAAAAAAAGATTCAGTGAGAACGTGAACTTTCCCCTTTTGCAGGATCCCTCCAAGTGTTCGATTGTCTGCCCACTGAACAGTATGCTCTACTATAAGTTTCAAAATATTGCTATTCTCACTTACTGTACTTTTTGTGTTTGCATAATTATAACATTTTCTTTCTTTCCTATACTCCTACCACTCCATATGTATATACATATATATATATGTATATACATATACGTATATGTCAGAAAAAATGACAAAAGAACCAGGGAAAAAAATCACAAAATTCAATTTGAAGAAGTTTCATTCCTACTGCTTCAACTGAACTTTCATTTCTGCTGCTCTGGGCTCTGTGGCCAGCATGCCAGCTGCTTGACCTCCCTTGTCCTCATCCCTGTCCTCCAAAGTTAATTAGTTTGCACTTTGTGACTGGCTGCTGTTGCCTAGAGTCCCTGGAGTTAATCATGTCACAAGGGAGTGTGTGTTCACTCAGGGACTTTCTATCACAGTGCTAATTGTACGGTTAGTCTAAGGCGGGTGCAGTGGTGCCCATGTAGTCTCTTGCAGAGGAGGGAACATAAATCTAAGCGCAGGCAGCTCTTCTCTCTAGCAGCTGCGTGTGGAGGGCACGAGACAGTGCAGATTGCAATGCAATCTTGGTGTGGATTGCATGTCTATCTGTAATCTCTAAATACCGCCAGAGGAGAGTACTTGTTAAGCATTCAGGTACAGGAACTAAATAAAACATAAAATTTCAGGGAAAGAGTATGGGCAGATGGCATTACCATATTATAAGTATGACAGTGTCATATATCAGGACAGACAAGTGTTTCCCACGTTTCTCCGAACATTACAGATATGTGCCCTGATGCTTTAGAAGACCCCTGAAAACATGAAGAAAGTTTCAGTCTTTTTAACTTTACCTCTCCAGTGTATGTGTAGTGGTAGCTCATGGTTTTAAGTTTCAATTTTCTGATGATTAACAATGCTGAAAACTCTCTGTTTATTACTTATTTTTATATCTATATTTGTGATGTATCTATTCAGACTCTTTTCCAGTTTTTATACATTGGTTTTCTTTGTTTCTGATTTGTAGTATTTCTTTATACAATATATTACTATTAAAAGACCTTTGACAGACATTGCAAATATCCATGGACTGAGATTTCATTTCTTACAGTGTTTGTTGATGAACAGCAATGTTTAATTATGATGAAGCAAAACATTTCTCCTTTGTCCAACACTTTTATTGTTTGCCTTCTTTATTTAAAAAATCTGCCAAACTAAAATTTCTAGTGCTTTCTTCCAGATGGTTTATAGTCACAGTTTACATTTCAATCCGCATTACTTGTTCTCTATGTGGTAGGGGTCAAAGTTATTTTTTTTCTATATCAGTACCCTCTTTTTCAGCGAAAAAATGAAAAAAAGTGAAAAAAATTTGTATGGACTTACTATTAGCTATTGAATTGCTTTGGAGCCTTTGTTGTAAATCAGATGACCAAATTAGCATGAGCATATTTATTCTATTGGTTTAATTTCCTATCTTTATTGTAAATATTCTGCCATTCTATTTTTTTATTTAAGCTTAATTATTCTGGGTGTTTTGAATTTCCATATAAATTTTAGAATCAGCTTGTCAGTTTCTACAAATACAAACGAATACTGACACTTTGATTTAGATGCACTGTACATACCAAATGATCCGTGTGTGGGCAAAGGATATATGGGAAATCATATACCCTCCCCTCAATTTTGCTACAAACCCAAACACATTCTAAAAATAATCTATTACAAATGACTGAGTCTGTAGGTATGAAGGATATTGATTTTGTGTTTGATTTTTTTTATAATATCTTTTTCTAGTTTAATGCTGGGTAAATGCAGACATAAACTGAAAGGTTGGTATAGAATTGTAATTATTCTTTCTTGTATGCTTAATAGAATTCACCACTGGAACTGTTTAATTTTTTTAATAGTGACAAGGTTAGTCGTACTTTTCTTAAGTGAGCTTTGGTGATTTGTATCTTCCAAGGAATTTTCATCTATTAATAGAGAATTATTTTTCCCCTTGTCATTCTTTTACTGGCCATGGGATCCGATGGCCCCCATCTCATCCCCAGTATTAGTAATCCATTTGCTCTTCCTTTCTTAGTGTATTAATCAGTATAGATTCGGATTTATTCACTTCACTGATCATCTTAAAGAACCAGATTTTATATTCTCTTATTATACTGTGACTATTTTCCTTATTTTAATTGAACTGATTGCTGCTTTAATTTCCTTCATCATACTTACCTCACATTTATTTTGCTCTTCTTGGTCTAGTTTATTAAGGTATGCACTTTTCTCATTGACATCAAAGCTTTCTTCTTGTCTGATGTGAGCACTCGTTCCTATAATTTTTTCTCTATGCTACTTTAGCAAAGCATCGAGAACTCTCCTGCGCTGTGATTTTATTCGGTTACACGTAGGCTCTGTTTGGTCCTCTCCCACAAGGTGCTGCCTAGCAGTGGCCAGGGATGGTTGTAGTGCAGCCCATGATGGGTATGTTATTCATAGCATTTCTTGTGTTTCTTATCCACATCTAGATCTGTTATGAGAAGTTGCATTTTCTCCCACTTTGGCTGGGAAAACTCCAATAGACCCTACCCACCATGACCTTCAGAATCTCAGTTCTTAACCTCAGAACACTCTTTTTGCCTGACGTGAATTGCTGCCCCTCGTCCTGAGCATAAGAGCCCTGCTCTGTGAGCTCCTGTTCTCCATGGCAAACCCTGGAAATTCAAGCCTCCACCCCTGCTCCACACCCAACTCTGGGCTCTCAGCTCAGTGGTACCACGGCACTCTGCTTGGATGCCTTAGTTTTATCCTGTGGTAGGAAATTGCCCACAGATGGAGAACCAGTGTGGTCATGGCACTCACCCCACGAGCTTCCCATTTCTAAAGCAAATGCCCTCCGATGAATGGTACCTTCACTGCCTTTACCAGAGCCTGACAACAGTGCCTCGTGTGTCCTGTCCAGCACTGTCGCTGTCGAGAGTGGAAGGAGTTAGCCCTGCGCCAGCTACTGCATCACAGCTGGACATCAGAATCTCCCTTGTACACCTTTCAAGTAGAGGGATCTTCAAAAAACAGAGCTGTTTCCTCCCAGCAAGTGTGATGTTTCTAAATTGTGGTTACAAAAAGAGCAACAAAAGCAAAAGTGTAAACAGCACATCTGTCTCCTGCAGTGTAGCCCTCACAGTCATGTGAAGAGTGTCAGACACACCTGCCAGTGTGAGTGCCCTGCCAGACACTGACGGCTGAGAGCCCATGCCTACACCAGTCACAGAAAGCCACAAGCCTTTAAAATCACACATCTGGGGGACATCTCCAGCTAGAGCCATTGGCAGTATATATTGCCATGTTTCCAAAATGATAGTAATAACCACAGAGTGAGAGCATTCAGAGGACACACCATGAAAAGACATGACACTAGGTGCGTCCATCTGGAAAGGCAGGTTACTAGATGCATCTGACTCTCATGTCAGCACACTGCTCTGAAGTTATGGGGTTTTTCTTTTTTTCCCCAGATTTATTGAGATGTAACTGACATACAGCCCTGTATATGCTTACAGTGTACAGCACAGTGATTTGACTTACATATGGAGCATGAAGTGATTATTACAATAAATTTAGCGAACATCCAATTATAAGGTAAATATATGCAAAATTAAATAAATTTTTTAAAAATTTTACTTGCGATGAGAATTCTGAGGATTTACTCAATGTAATAATATGAAGAGTGAAAGTGTTGGTCACTCCGTTTTGTCTGACTCTGTGCAACCACGTGTTCTACAGCCCCACCAGGCTCCTCTGTCCATGGGATTTCCCAGGCAAGAATACTGTGGTGGGTTGCCATTCCTTTCCTAGGTGATCTTCCCAACCCAGGGACTGAACACAATGTGGGCCTCCCACATTGCAGGCAAGTTCTTTACCATTTGAGCCCCCAGGGAAGCCTCAAAGTAATAACATACCAGCGTTGATTTTATTGTTGTTGTATATTGCATTTCTAGTACGTATTTATATTATAATTGGAAGTTTGTTCCTTTCGATTGCCTTAATCCAATTTTTTCTTCCCTGACCCCCTGATTCTGGTAACCACAAACCTGATCTCTTTTTCTGAGTTTGTCTTTGAAGCATAATTGATCTACAACACTATGTTACCTCCTATTACACAAAATAAAGATTCAATATTTCTGTACATTTTAAAGTTATCACCATAAGTCTAGTTATAATATGGTTATTGACTATTCCCCACACTGTACATTTCATACCCATGTCTCATTCACTTTGCAGCTGAAAATTGGCACTTCTTGTTCCCTTGTGCAGGTATGTTTTTTTTACTTCCTTAAAGAAACGCCTTTGAATAGTCACCACATCCTATCTTTCTACATCTTTCTTAACACTAAGCTTTCCTCTGTTCTTCCTGTTTCTCCTCTTTTACTCACAAGAGCACAGGTGAGTAGAAATCGTGAACAGTTGACAAGGTCCAGGTGTACTGGGAGAATAGGAAATCTAAGCAACTTGTTTCTCCTACTGTAAGCCAGAGGAAATCTCAACTATGCTATCTGTGGAAGATAACCATGGCCTAGGGCATGGGTGCATTATCTAAGAATGGTGTGTCCAAATAGTGGAGTACTTTGAAATGCCATAAAACTCACAGCAACATTTATACCTCAGTTGAAAATCAAAACATAGACTCCTGTCTTTACCAAATCCTAGGAATTTGTAGGAGGCATATGTTTTTCCCCAGAGTCAACTTCTGTAAGATAATGAAAATTGATATGCTAACCTCTGTTTCAATGAAGCAGTTAAGAATTTGTTGCCTGGTAACAGAGTTAGTATATTTAATATTTATTTCTTGAAAAGTACACATCTTGATAGATTTTTTAGAGATATTATGAATCAGGTGAAAATATTGACTTGATATTAAAATGGTTTATTTCTAATGGCTTTGAAAATTATAATAATAAATAGTACATGTTAGCTCAAAAATAATAGTTGTCCTTGGGACACAAAAAGCTCAGGGGCATATTTCAGGCAAACCCCAGCGGAAAATGAGTCCCTTAGGACAGTTATTGATTTGAATCCGCTGTGGGCTATATTCCCTGTGTCCATATTTCAAGGATTCATCTTCCTCATATTTTTTCCTGTTTTCACAACAGCTCTCGCTCCAGCTCAGGCTTGATGGGCAAAAATTATATTTGATGCTGAGTACACATCTGGTCACTACTGACATTAAGTGCTCTGAAAATCCATCCTTGTTGACAGTGGGGAGGGCCGTGTCCTCCAGGAAGTTACTTGCCACTTCATTGTTGTTCGGTCACTCACTCCGTTGTGTCCGACTCTGCGACCCCATGGACTGCAGCAGGCTGGGCTTCCCTGTCATACCATTCTCTTATTTGCAGTCGTAGTACGATAATTTTGTGGCTGACCTGGTGGCAGTGTAGTATAGCTTTTAACTGTGTAACACTTTAAAACTGAACAGCTAAAACCATAAAAATACAGTGAAGCTTTATGTTTATTTGCACTAATATGGTGACATAAGACAGGAGAATGTTGTGTGATTACATTAAATGTGACAGAAAATAAAGTGTAAAACTTCTTCAAGTAAATTTTCATTGATCATTTTTGCTAAGCACCCCATCCAAGGATCCCCTCACTGTACTGGAACTCTGACTCTTCAAGAGAGTCTGATTGCAGGTATGTGTTAAGTAGAGCTGACATTGGCTTCCTGGAGCTCCTGGGGTCTCTGCAAAGAGGTGTCCCCCTGACACCCACAGCCCCTCCCCATCCACTGCCTCATAGAGAGCCTCCTGCCTCTTGCAGCATCTGAGCAGGTGGTCTGGGTCTCTGACAGCGTACCCCTGAAACTCATCTCACTTTGGATCATCTTTGTGTTGGGTTCAGTGAATATTTAATTGTGTATTCTCTATTAGCTCATCCTCACCATGAAGTTCAAGTTCTGAAGTTTTAGTCAAACCAAAGGGAAGAGTGGAAGACTCACTCTTACTCACCCTTATTTTCTCCCTCCCTGAGGATGGAGCCTCTTCTCCCATCTCCCACCCAGGACCCCAGGGACTGGCTACGATGCTTGTTTCTTAACATGGTGAAAACATCCTGCTGATGCAGAGGGCTTCATAGGAGGCAGGCCAGGAGGGTCACCTGGATTGTGAAAACTTCGTGGACACCCCTCACACCTGACCTGTGGTCAGTCTTCATCATCTTGCATTACTTAGTCGTAAATCTGGCCTCAAGATATTGGACCCCCATACTAAGGCCAGGAAAAAAAAAAAAAAAAAACCAGCTCATCATTGTTGCCTGGGGGAATGTTCACCAGATGTGTCCCTTAGGAGATATCAGTTGGTTGGACATGGCCACTAAAGCACCTGACAGATCACTCCATCTGTCAGGCCACCTCCTCCACCCACACGCCTTGGACGCAGCAACAGGAAACAGTTGCTCGAGAAGGGAGCGCATCACATTCATACCCACGCAGTGGCCTCCCCGACCCCCGCATGGGCTCTTGAGGCTGCGGTGGGGCCAGGTCACCTCTTTAACGGACTGGAGTGCAGTTTTAGCCAGAGTTAAAGGGGATCATCATTAGAAACTGTTTCCTTCCTAATGGCTGTGATGACGACCTTCTACTTAGATAGCTCCGCTCAGCTGGAATGGCCACAGCTTATTACGTACTTAAAATAATGCACTTTATCAATCACTAAAATGCCACTTCTTCTAGGCGGGAAAAACACTGTCCTATTAGAGCCAGTGGCCATTGGACCCCCACACTGAAGAAGAGGGGAAGAACATTACCTTCTGAGGAGTGACTTTGTTCTGAGTAATGTGTTTTGGTTTGTTTGTTTTACTCACAGTCAGCTGTGTCCTTTTCAAACATGCTAATGTTTAATTGTTTCCTAAGAATACTAAATACAGGCTTCATTTATACAGCTCAACTATAAGATTACCCCTCTATGCTGCTGCTGCTGCTGCTGCTGCTGCTGCCGCTAAGTCGCTTCAGTCGTGTTCGACTCTGTGCGACCCCATAGACAGCAGCCCACCAGGCTCCCCCGTCCCTGGGATTCTCCAGGCAAGAACAGTGGAGTGGGTTGCCATTTCCTTCTCCAATGCATGAAAGTGAAAAGTGAAAGGGAAGTCTCTCAGTCGTGTCCGACTCTTGGTGACCCCATGGACTGCAGCCTACCAAGCCCCTCCATCCATGGGATTTTCCAGGCAAGAGTACTGGAGTGGAGTACCACTGCCTTCTCCAAAAGACAGATTACTCATCAGATGAGTAGAATTTAGGGGGGACTTCAGTGGTTTTTATTTGTATTTATAGAAAAGACAGATTACTCATCTATAAATACAAATAAAAACCACTGAAGTCCCCCCTAAAATCTACTCATCTGCTGCCTATATTTTTTAAGGAAATGTATTTTGGAGAAAAAAATTTTTCTCTTACCTACAACAGTTTGAAGTAAAATCCTCCACACTCAGGGTGTCTTCTTTTGTGGTCACCATTTCTTGGTATGTCTGAGACTGAAGTGCAGTGCTCTTCCTAAAGCTGTCCTCTGACAAGTGCACCTCACAGGGTGACCACCTGGAAACATCATTGGAGAGAACTGCTGTTTCCCTGGCCCTGGGTGTCCAGCTCTGCCATCTCCCGAGGCACACAGATGGTGCCTCGGCTCCTGTGAACCCAGTCCTTTCTCTCAAGAAGCATATGGGTTTCATCACAGACACCCCCAGAACTCTGACTACGGCAGCCCCCACTCATCTCACTCTAGCCCTAACCCTAACCCTGTGACTACCTCCATACTTGTCTTATTACATGGCCCTTTCCTGAGTGTTCCATCACATGGTTCTGTTTCCTTACCTGGATATGAACTTCAAGGTGGCAGAGATCCTCTCCTTTATCCAGACACCTACAGTCCATGGGGTCGAAGAGTCACCACGACTGAGCAACTAAACTGAACTGACAGCACTTTGTCCACCCAGGCTGAGATTCAGCATCTACAATGTTGGCTGATTTTGGCCATGTCACTGCTGGAGTGGGCGGCACTGTCTCCATCCATACCCCACACAGCCAGGTACCTGCTAAGCATGTCACAGCTCTTACTGTCTTTCTGGGAGGGAGGTCAAAACCAAACGCCCCAGTTCCTGTGCTTTTAAATGTATGTAGGACTCTCTTTTGTCACAATGACTCGATAACACACATCACAGTTTGCCAGTGAACATGGGATGCGGGGCCAGGAGTTGCAGCATTTGAAACCTCAAGGTGAACATTCTCTCTTTGAGTTTCTCTGTCTCTGAGACTGTCTGTTTATTCTTTCTCCACTTCCCCCTTCCCTTCCAAACCCTTGAATGCAGACTGACTGACCGTGAACCAGGTGACAGACACCAGGTTTCAGGGACAGCTTTCCAGGTCCTCACCACATCATCAGAGGTGGGAGGTACAGCTGCCTTTAGCACTTTGTCTCCATCATTATCCACTGGGTTTTATCAAGTGCAGACTCAGAAGTGCATTTGGCTTCCAAGCTATAAATCATGAACAGGAACCATATCAAGGCTGAAGGGGAGCAACAAACCGAGATCAGCCCTACAGCAAAGTACAAACCAGTAACATCCATTGTCCCTGTGGAGAATTGGATGAGATTTCCTCATGGGAGATTGTCCACAGTGTATGGCAAAGCAATTTCCACCCTAACCCAAGGGAACAGTTCCCAAGGGATGGGATATGGGTATGTTTCATTTACATGCAGGTCAAACCTCCAATTGATTTTTAACTGTGTTGTCTGTCAGTAAAAAAGAGAAGCAGTCCAATTTTAGGGACTTGGTCCCCATACGCAAGCTACTGTGTATGTAACTGTATCCTGTTTAGCCTCCCTCAGTGACAAGCTTCTCAGCCATGTGTCCTCCCACCCTGGAGAGCTGCAGGCATTGCTGACAGTTCAAAGGTCATGGGCTGAGTCCTGGAGAAGGCTGTGCACAGTGGTTGTCAGGAGCCACAAAGGCTTTGTCACCTTCTTTACTGCTGAAAATGCCAGCCTATTCACTTCTGAGGTTAAAAGAGTAACAGGTTTCAACAAGTCATCAGCCATTTGTACCTGAGCATGAATTAGGTCCTTCAGATTAACATGGAGCTTCCAGTCCAATGGAGACCACGATGATGACAAGGGCTCAGAAGGCACAGGGAAATACCTAGAGTGTGGTTCTCAGCATTTATACCAGCTGCTCCAAATCACCTGGAGACACTTGTCATAACTGCAGAGTCCTGGCTCCATGCCCAGGAATACACATGCACATGTGGTCTGGTCAATGTGTCTGCTCTTTAATACAAAATATCCCCAAATGTCCTAGTCCAAAATACTGTGTTTTCCCTTCAAACATCAAAACCTAATTGGGCCTGGTTGGGAAAATCCTGAGATATCCATGGCCTGATGTGAAGCAGAAGGCAAGCAAAGAGGAGGTGGAGGAGGCAGGCCAGTGCAGGCAGCCACCACCATCCTCAGAGAAAAGACGGCACCCTCCATATCAGCATCCAGTGTGGAGACAGCATGAGTGGGATCCAGCTGGTCTGATGTTGAAATCCCATGTCTAAGGGCAGAAGCAGGAGTTCTTGGTGATGGCTCTGTGTGTGCCTCAGCATACCTGAGCTCTGGCACCTTGTGCCACACTGCTAAAAATGGCATCTGCAGCCTCCATGATATCAGCCAGTGATGATGCAAAGAGAAGCCAGGGGGAAAATTGTTGAGGGTCAACAAATCCAACTTTGGCCAAACCCAGCAAGACCTGGTGTCCAGATCAGACTGTCATAAAGACTACAGATGGGAAGCTCTCTGTGATATTTAGAAGGAAAAGCTACCATGGTGAGGCACACAGATGCAGAACTTGATTCCCAATAGGAAGACATTTCTGATAACTCCTCCTGGCATGAGCTGCTAGGAAGACATTTCTGACACCTCCTCTGGGCATGAGCCGCATTCTGGGAGTGATTTCTCAGCATTCCTTGCTAGAGGCTTTGGGGAATATCAGCTTCCAAGTTCATCCAGTGTTGACAGGATTCGGTTCCTTGTGGTTGTAGGACTGAGGTTCCTGATTTCCTTGCTGGCTCTCAGCCAGGGCTGGTCTTTGCTCCTGGAGGCCCCCAAATGTCTTCTCAGGTTTCCGTGTTGCTCCATCCAGCCATGGAGATCAGGCTTGTTTCCCACTTGGAGCTTCTTAGGCTTCACTTCTGCCAGCCTCTCTTATTTCCAACCAGAGAAAATTCTCTCCTCTTAGAGGCTCGTGTGATTAGATGGGCACACTGAAAATAATCCAGGGTAATGTCCATGTTTTAAGATCCTTGACATGAACCACATCTGCAGGGACCCTTCAGCCATGTAAGACAGTGTATAATTAGGTTGCAGGAATTAGTAACATCACTGGGATCATTCTACTGATACATCCTTCCATGATGCCATCTGTATGGCTTATGAATAGACTGCATTTCAGCCACAGCAGAAAAACTCTGGCCACTCCCTGAAATGAGGATTCAGCAGGTTTGTGGAGGAGTGCAGGGATCTGAATAGTTTACATGTCTCATTTGATTCTTTGAAAGGCTTTGTCTGTATCCTACCACAAGGCCTCTAGAGAGATCTCAGGAGAATTGAGTGCTTGTGGGTATATTTGGAGAGAACAGACAAGATGCAGAGTGAGGTAGGATAAATGTTAAGAAAAACACCATCTGATTGAAAATGAACACACCACTAGGAACCTCGCTCTGCCAAGGATTCAGCTCTACCTTTAGTTAAATTCCTGGAGGTACAAGTTGTGACGTGTTCCCTGGTGGAACAGGCTGACAGCAGAGGTCAACAGCAGGATGTGTATGGGGATGGATTCTGAAGGACTCTTGGTGAATGACAGATATGACAGCAGCAGTGTTTGGGGGTCAGGTGCACCTTGGTTTACATTCAGATAAATTTTTTTGAAAAGACTTCGTGTTCATTTACCAAAACTGACTTTTGATATGAAAGATAAACATCTGTGTCTATGCTTATTTTCTAATTTAGAATATGTCTTAAATGTCAGATGCCACAAACATTTCTTGATAACATATATTAATTGTTCCTAATAATTTAATACATTCAAAAATTATGATAAGGAACTTTGTGGAAATGTTTCTTAAAGGTTTTGGGTCTTTTATATTTGGTAAAGATCTAGAAGAAGAAGTTTGAGCTAACCAAATGTAAAGAAAGATTTTTAGTGTATAAGAGAAAAATAAAATGCAAATTGTTTACTGGTGTGACCTTGAGATGAATGCGAACATCACCACATTGTTAGTATGTGGTGTGGTATTTATGCACATTATGTGGTGTGGATTTATATGCATTTATTACACTCAGAATATTTCTAATCAAATGAAGAACTGTATTGATTACAATAAATTATCTTTTGGTGGAGTCGAATCTAACCACTTGTTCTTTAATAGAGAACTTTCAGAAATAGAGAAGGTTATTATATAATAACCCTTGGCCATTCTTCCACATCCTGTGGGATTTCACACAGCAGAAACACTTAATTTCACTCCATGTCCAGGCTTGATATCTTTATATATCTGATCAAGCTCATCTCACTATTAGGAGCAACCATTAAACTAAAATGGGAACATTTATCTGTGCAAAAATCCTTATTCACCTGATGGAGATACTGAATAAAGAAGGTGAAAGGAGTTTAAAATTGTGTCTGAAGTTATAGGCATGTAATTTACATACATATATAAATATGCAAATATTATTAAAATATTTAATGTTAAATTGCTATTAGATACATAGAGACAGACAGATGGAGAGAGAGAAAGTCACATTTCCTAGTGTCCAATGTTGAGGAATTCCAACTTGGACATTTGGAAAGAAGAGATGGTTCAGAAGATGAACAAATCCTTTGGTGTGGACTATTAAACAAATTTATCTACCATATAGCAGAGTCCTAGTAAAAATGAAAACAATTTGTGTCACTTCATGGATACAGAAATGGCCCAGAGCATGAAGCACTCTTCAACAAGCAGCCTGGGTGGCTTGAGCAGAAGGCAATCTGAAGGTATGCAAAGCAGAAAAAGCACAAAACAAAACAAAGTAGAAGCTCATCCCCACATTGTGTTTACCCTCAAGGAAGTGTGTATGATCGTGTTTTAGGAAGTTCTATATTATTTATTACCATTACTCTGGTTATCTGGATGAAACTGAAAAAATGTCAGGTTTACAGTAGACGGTTTGGGTTTAAGGCCAGCTAGCTTGCTAGACAGGCTTGGGCAAGTTGCAGACACACTCTGAGAACCACATAAAATGATGGAAACAAGCCATCTGCAATGCCTGGTCTATGAAGGGACTGTAAATGTCTGTGATTCATCATACAAACCTTCGCTCCTGCCTGTGTTCACTATTCATACTTCAGTAACTCCTGTATCTTATTATAACATTATCCTCATCTTCCAACCCTTGGCTCCTTTTGACTCCTCAAAGTGAGCTCTCTTTCATCAACACAGACCAACGCAAGGTCTGTCTGTCGGGAAAGGTCATTGTGTTTGGCAGGATGAGTGCCATTATCTGCGGTCCACTGAACTCCAGGGGGAGAACATGGACAGCTTCCTCTCAGGCAGGATGAGCATGGACGCCTCTGGAGTACTGGTGACAGCTGCATTCCTGCTGCCATGCGGCTGGGCCTCCTCCTGCGATAGAGAGGACTGGGGCCTGGCCCCAGCTTCACCACTGATTCTGATATGACCACGGTCAAGTTATGCAGCTTCAAGCTTGACTCTCTTTATGTGTGAAATGGAGTCCGTGACAACTGTTGGTGTTGGCATTGAACGGGGGAGTCCACTTAAAAATCTTCAAGCTCACACTATTTAGCACAGTGCAGCCACTCAAGCAGGGCTTGTGGGTGATGGCCTCCTGGAATCCCATTCAGGAACATTCTGCTGTCACAGTGGGTCCCAGCCATTCTTTTGATGGGCATGATCATCCTGGGGGTCAAGAGAAGAAAATGAGACTCCAGAAACTTACAGCCAAAACCAATCCCAATTTGCACAACCAGAAAATCACCTTGGGCCCAAACCCACATTGCCCTTGCGACTGTGTGTGGAATAGTCCTCCCTTACCTGTGAGAGGGCTATGTAAAGTCCCCGCCCGGTTAAGCTCAAGAGTGCCCTGACACATGGCTTTGGCAGTGCCCTGACACATGGAAGCAGGTGTCACCTGTTCCCAGAAGCCTTCAGAGCTTGGGCAGGCTTTCTCCTCAACCATCCACCTGGTCCAGAGAGAGGGAAGACATGGGCATCAAGACACACAGTTAATCCTCCCTTCTACAGAGTAATCTTCCCTCAGACTGAACCACATTAAAGGCCTATTGTCTTTACCATTTAGTACCAAGAAATGATCAATCAATTATGTCCAGTTACCAATAATTTCCTGCTTATTCAATTTGCAAAGCTTCTATGCAGTGCTTAGTGACTGGGATGAAGTGAAATTTCCATGTAACATAAATACTTGTTATTTTCACTAAAGTTGTGTTAGCAAATGTTTCTTCCTTAGGCAGTGAACAGTGAATAAAGCTAAATGTGAATTTAATTATTTGAGATAAGGCACAATTCCACAGATTGAGCTTCAGAAACTGTTGAAATTTATTGTTATGATTATACATCTGAGGTGAATTAGTCTTTGAGTCTTAATTTTAAGAAATCCCAATTCAGAAATGAAATTGTTAGTCAGTCAGTCACGTTCAACTCTTTGTGACTCCATGGACTATAGCCCATCAGGCTTCTCTGTCCACAGGATTCTCCAGGCAAGAATACTGGAGTGGGTTGCCATTTCCTTTCCCAGGGGATCTTCCCAACCCAGGGATCAAACCCAGATCTCACTCACTGAAGGCAGATTCTTTACCATTTGCACTACCCAGGGAAGTCCAGAAATAAAATTAGATCTGAATAATTCACATTCAGTAGATTCTGGTTTGAATGTAACTAAATCATGATGCCGTGATCTTATCTAGTAACAGCATTGACCAGTTTATGGGGTAACTAATCAGATAATCTGATAACCCATAAAATAATCCTATGAAGAATTCAACATTTAAAATGATGGGGACACTATATGTAAGGATTAAAGGTATCAGGTCAGAAGAAAATGACTAGTCACATGGAAAAAATGACATTTTATATAGTATCCTTGCTATGTTTAGGATTGGTCTCCTAATGTAATTTTTAAACTATAACACAAAAGGAGCTAGTAAATTTTTATATCACAATGTAAATCAGAAGATTCCTGTGCCAACCTCGTCACCTACAGAACAAATGAGAAAGGCTTCCTAATTTTTTTTGTTTTATTGTGTGATGACTTTGTGTGTTTCTCTTGCAACTGCTGTATGGGGCACTTAGGAAGCAATAGTATGAAAGTAAAGTCAAAACCAAGAGCAAAGAAAAAATGCATTTTTGTTCACCAATACAAACATGAAACAGTAGAAACATATGAAATATAAAGAGTGAATTTATTGTAAAGCCAAGAATACCTAGCGTTCTGAAACACAAGAGCCAGTGTTTGAAAATATGCAAAAGTGACCGTTAGCCATGCCAGAAAGATGTGTGTGAATCTGTAGAATATTATGCTCACTTTACTCTTAATTTGATATTACAGAAATGGAACTTGAGCTGAAGAGGAAAGCAAGATCCATACTGACACTCCAGGATCTTACCAGCTCCTCAGAAAGGTTAGTGAAAGTTGGAAGCATTCTTTGAAATGGAGGAGTTGAAGGAGACACAGCTCCTTGAGGGGAGTAAACCTCTTCCGGGAGCAGAGGTCTGCAGTGGGTGCTGGAAGGCTACTTGAACAAAGTCATAGCGTTTGAGGTAAGAAAGGGATGAGCAGCAAAGGAGCCCAAAGCCCTCTCACTTTCAGAATAAAATTCTGTGGAGGCTTTCTCGCCCGTAGTTGATCTGGAAGTGTAGTTTCTGAGACCTTTTCGATTCAGAAGTCTAATACAATGACTCTGCCATCACCAGTCTTTTGCTCCATGTTAACTCCATTTATGCATCATCCCCTCTTCATCAGTCAACAAACATTTGCCAAGATGCTCTCAACTGCCTGAGCCTGTGAAGGCACAGAATGGAGAGATGGAAGGGGCATCATACCTCTCCTCAGTGAAGTTTCTGAAACAAGGACATGTGTGCCCTGAGGACCCCAGAGGTAAGACTGCGCTCTGAGCACCTGTCTCAGAATCTGACGTGAGAGGCCCAGCCCTCAGGTGGGGCTCGCTAAGAACAGTCTTGTGGCTCCTCAGAACATGGTCTGAAAAGAGCCACGTGAGGAAGCGACTGGTACCATTAGTCAGTTCTTACCAGTGACATACAGGGACCTGGGATTTTAGGCATTTTTAATACTCTTCTTCATAAGAGTTTAACCACCGAGTTGAGCAAGCCAAGTATGTCTCTTGGTAACTATTTCATTACATGCTTCCTGCACATGATTTAATTACACATTTTGCTGGGTGGTGGTGGAATTTTAAACATCTGATGTGTTTTGATGTGGAAAGTCTCAGTGACCAAATTAGTTTTATTATCTATCCAAGTTATGTCAATACAATCAATACATATATGCTAAGGTCCCTTAATATACAGAGATTATATAGATTATATCATAATGTAATACAGATAAAGAGATTATCTCAATAGATGATAAATAGATAGAGATGATAGGCAGGTAGATAGATGACAGGTAGAAATGAGACAGAGACAAAGGATATCCATAGCTTCCACATGGAATACAGGGAATTTCCTTTATTTTTGAGGGCATCCTGTGACTACTCTGAAGAATCTAATTTCATCCACATATTTAGTTATGAAAACTTTGAGGGAAATATATTAACAGTTGTCATTTCTGAGTTGTTAGTATTCAGTTGTTTGCATCTCTTTCACAGCTCTTTCACCTTTTTTTGTTTAGTTAGCAAATATCTCAAAAATTTTAAACAAATCTATTGATTTTCCAAAACAATTTTACTTTTCCATATTTACATGCAGTTGAAATAGTTTCATCTCTCACATATAAAAAACTTCCCTAGGAAGAATGTTTCTGAAAAGTTTACTTCCCTGCCATGCTAGTTTACTCCCAGAAGCTCTCTGCATCAGGCATTGTATGAGGAAAGAAAGATTCAGTCATAGGGAGGAATGTGGATATACATAAATGTTAGACACAGTTAAGAGAAACAGTTACCTTAACAGTGCTTGTATTTATTCATTGGGATTCAGCACATACCAGCCTATAAACAGACTGGGAGCAGAGGGTTATAATACGAGGCTGTCCTGATGGGATGGGCTAGGACGAGAGTGGGGATGGGCCAGACCCATGGAATAGAGACGTTGCCTGGTCAGGTTAAGTGCACATGGTGACTTTCAGAAAAGAATCTTTTGAGAATGTGGATCATGTCAGAATTTTAATGTGATAACATTGGAACTGGCACATAGAATGGACCAGTAGTAGGATATTCCTACCGTGACATTCTTGAGCTGAAATTTAATCTGAACAAGAGACAAAACTTCCATGTGTGTAGAATCTGGCATGAGCTTGAGAGAGCATCACTTCAGGTCTTCACTCCACCCCTAAGAAGGAGAGGCCCAGAGAGGCCGTCTCAGGATCCTCCTCTGGTGACTTCCTGGCTCACAAAATCTGCAGGTCCTCTAAAGCTCCCAGCCAGGACACACAAGGAGGGACCTTGACTGCCTGTTTGGTTCTCTGCTTGTGTCTGTGCCCTCAAGTACCAGGCAGTAATCTGCGGAGGACCGGGAAGGCCACAGAAGTGAGGCTTTAACTCGCTAGAGTGTTACGGTGCTCTGTGAGTTTTGTTGTTTTGAGAACATTTATGTAAGACTGGCCAAGGGAGCTGAGACTGCAGGTGCCAATTTTATGAATCAGATAAATCCTTACTTGTTAGCTGCAGTTGTATACATTTTCCCCTAAAGACACTGTAGCTTCCAGCTTTATTAGTAAACATGACACACTGGAGATCAGGTTCTTTGTGAGGCTGGCCACGTATCTGGCCCAGCAGAGAGTGTTGCTTGTGTCGAGATACACTCATTTCCCGTGAGCCAGCCATTCAGGATCCATGCAGTGTCATTTGATTTGTTTTCCCCACTTTGTTCAGATATCTAGCTTTTGCCAAGAAGCCAGGGGATACTTTCGTCAGAAACGCAGAGTAGCAGAGCCATTCTGCATTCTGGAATCAGATTTGGCTCCCATTGTGTGCTCCCTCAGACTTAAGAGTTAGATGCCCTTGGCAATCACTTAAACCTCACAGCTTTAGTTTTCTCATCCGTAAGATGGGTAGGATGATATTCTGCACGGTCATCAGGCCTGATGCATAGTAATCAAGAGCCAATATCTGTTCATTTAGGGCATGAGGGCAGCAACAGAAAAATGGTAGCACAAGCAGGTCTTCTGTGAAGAGGAGGTCATAATGTGACAGACCTGAGGCATGGCTGAGCTGAAGCACTCTCAGGGGGAAGCCACCGTCCCGTGAACCCTCCACAGATTGTCTACAGAACAATTTCTTAGAGCAGCTCCTCCCCACACAGGTATCATGAAAACTCATGGCCATCCTCATGATAAAAGCAGAGAAGAGGAAAACCATGTGGTTACCAGGACAACTTCAGAGGCTACTGAGCAAGGGTTTAACTGATGTCCTGGATAGATGACAGTTTAAAGTGTAGTGAAGACATTTGAGCATGAAATATGAGTGAATCTCTCCACCCACCTGGACATCCAGAAATGATCTCAAAGGAAATGACAACAGCAGTCCAAAAGCACTAAATGTGGATGTTTCCATAAGAGGAACATGAGGAAGGGAGAGTAGTGATGAGCTGGTTAAAGGAGTCTCTAATGGAACAGACACCTCATTGGAATCAACAGAAGATTGTAATAGGAATGACTGAAGAGCAGGCTGGGTGGGAGAGAGGTTTGTCAGGGAGCATAAGCCCAAAGTCCTTTATCCTAAAACTTCTATGGTTTACCAGGCTTTCATGCTGATTTCCCATTTCTTTGCATTGCACCCACAGTGTACTGACATCATTCCGCTACCAAAGTTCATAGCTGGGATTGTTCCAAAGCCTCAGATCAAGATGCAGAGTTAGGAGTGACATCATTATCATGGCAGATTAAGAGTTTTTACCTTCTGACCCTCAATTTAGACAATCACCTGTGGACTAGAGGGCTTTTGTGAAGTCCAGGGTCCAACAGAGAAGCACACCTTTGGAACAAAACAATAGAGGAGCAGATGCACTGAGAGGGGCCCAGGAGTGGCCTGGCTTTGCCCATGTGAGGCATGGTCTCTCCCGTGGGGAGAGTGTGCAATGTGCTGCCCCCTAGGAGTGCGGAGCCTTGTCACAGAGACCCATCCGGAGCACTGAAAGTCCATGAAGTCAGGAAGACAGTACACAGAATACAGCAAAGTCCTAACCTGTAATAAACATGCTGTTTTGTTTGTGAGTCAGTCATTTGAAAGAGGAGCAATAGAAACATGGGTCGGTCCAGAATAAGACGGGTCATCTGTGTCCGAATGTGAGACCAGACAGGTCCTGCTTGAATAAGTTTGGGGGGAAATCACGTGAAAGTTAAAAGATGTGAAACATGACTCCTGACTCGGACTATGTGAAAGACAATAGCATAGAAGAAACACCAGCTCTTCCCTGCGGCCATGGGGCAGACTTGACCTGCCACGGGGGCCATAACTCCATCTGGTGAACTTAGTGAACTCCAAGCCATCAGATGCCCACCAGTTTGAGAAGCTGAGTTAATACTGAGACCTGCTCACAGCCACGCCCCTTAAGGAATCAGAAGACAAGAGGATGCCGCTTACTCTGCTGTTATCATTATTACACTTGCTATGAAAGAAATGCGTCTGTCAGATTATTCTTCTACTCACTCCTGCCTCAGGTGGGAAGCCTGAGCACCTGTCTGTACCCACATATGTGACCAAGATTCACGGGAGTGAGTATGTGTGAGGGAGAAGCATGAACTATGATATATGTTTAGAATGTTAAGAAAGGATCAAATGGAAGAACTTTTGAGTCAAGATGTGAAACTGAAATTTTCAGAAACTGAAATCTCAGGCCAGTTTCAGGCAGGGAGACAAAAATCCGAGTAACGCTCAGCATCCAGCTTCAGACCCGACAATTCGGGTACTCGCAGGCCTGTGTTTCTGAGAGTCCCTGGGAGGAGGAGCCCCCAGTCTGATGAGGTCCAGCTCTTCAGAGGGCATGGCGATACCAGACACACTACTCATCAGCACTTACATGTGGTTCATTGGCACTGCAGGATGGAAGGTCCCAATTTTGTTCAAAAAGAAAGAGCCACCGCCTTGTAAGATGCCACCATCTGGTTAGCTCATGCAAGTTCATGGTGTTCTGTCTCACTTTCTTTCCAGTAGAGTACCACATTCTGCACTGACAAGGAGGCCTTCCTGCTCTGCTGTGCCAGCCAATTTTTTCTCTTTTTTAGCCATTAGCAGGGAGGGTGTCCTTGTGGTGCCAGCGAGAGCATCAGGGCTGTAATTTTTCCAAATCGCTGGTTTTGTTTAGCAGAATGGAGTTGGCTGTCCACAGCGATCCTGACAGCATCATGGGGGATGTTTAGACCCGCAAAGCAATTAGGAGACTCTCAGAGGAAATCCCACACGCAGCTGATCTCCTGTGAGAGCCAAGCTGGTGTCTCAGAACCAGGTCACACAGAAATGCTTGTCGACCTTCAGCTTGGATCTGCTTTTTTGTCTGTTCTTGGAGGGTCACTCTGCCCCACGCGGCTCACAGGCCCCTTCCCCACTGGCCCCTCTCCTAGGGTCCCGAGGAGGAGAACTGACCAGCTCCCCGCTGTGTCTTGTTAGGTCTGTGGTTCCCAGAGGTCGACACTCTTCGTTCTGGCACATGCATCTCTCTCAGAGATCAGCATTTTATGCTTGTCAAATTCCTGCTGATCCTTCATGATCCAATCAAGTATCATCTGTTTTTAAAATTAAAAGACCCCTGCTCCCTGGAAGAAAAGCCATGGCAAACCTAGGTAGCATATTGAAAAGTAGAGACATCAGTTTGCCAACAAAGGTCTATCTAGTCAAAGCTATGGTTTTTCCAGTAATCATGCACAGATGTGAGAGTTGGGCCGTCAAGAAGGCTGAGTGCCAAAGAACTGATGCTTTTGAACTGTGGTATTGGAGAAGACTCTTGAGAGTCCCTTGGACTGCGAGGAGATCAAATCAGTCAATCCTGAAGGAAATCAACCCTGAATATTCATTGGAAGGACTGATGCTGAAGCTGAAGCTCTAGTACTTTGCCCACTGATGTGAAGAGCCAACTTATTGGAAAAGACCCTAATGCTAGGAAGTATGGAGGGCAGGAGAAGGGGGTGACAGAGGATGAGATGGTTGGATGGCATCACCAACTTAAAGGACATGAGTTTGAGCAAACTCTGGGAGATAGTGAAGTACAGGGAACCCTGGCATGCTGCAGTTCATGGGGTCGCAAAGAGGTGGACACAACTGAGCAACTGAACAACAATTTGTAGTTATCCTAATTTCCCCAACAAGTTCCTTGGTCATGAATGTTCATTACATAGAATTTGCAGGTGCCTTGATCCCAGACACCCAGCCTCCGGAACAGTGGAGGGTCCCTCCTGGTTGTCAGCTGCCTGCCTGTGGTGTCCTACTGGAGCATCCTGGGTGGGCTGAGACAGGAGTCAAGCTCTGTTCTTTCAACACAATGTTGTCTAAACTCACACCTCCCATGAGAGACTCCTGGTCTCCAGTCTGTCATGAGGGTATAACACAATGTCCTTTATAGGGGAAGACAGTTGGCAGCTGATAAAGGTTTGAAATCCAAGTCTGAGTGTGACGCCAAGCAGTTGCCCACTTGCTTTTTGCTGCCCAGTCCTTTTCTAGTCTCTCCCAATGGACAAGAGGACCCTAGATGAGGCGAACAGGTATGTGTGGACACAGATGAGTCTCCACTTAAGACTCTATGCCTTGTGGACAAGAGTCAGGTTACTGAAGTGACCAAGATCTTTGGTACCTGAATAAAGATCCTTCTGCCCCACTGCAAGCAAAAATAATAATAGATTGTCTAGTATAGTTCACCCATTTTAAAAACCACACTGCCTTTTTCTTATTGTTATATTTAAGATATGATAAATAACACATAAATATTTTAAAAGATCCACATAAATTTGACAAAAATAGCAGTAGCTGCTGTTTATTAAGCATCTTCTATGCATAAGCCACTGAGCTATGAACTTAAGAGATGGTTTCTCATATCTTCCCAGTAGCCTGGTAAGGTGATTATTGTTATACTCTGTGTTATAGAGAAGCAGGCTGAGCGTGATCAATTAAGTGAAGAGCTGAAGATCAAACCTGCTTCTTCTGGGTTTCAAGGCAGTGTCACACCTGGATGGGTTTCCTTGATGTGTTCCTGGGCAGTAAGGTTAAGCCCACAGGAAGTCGGCAGCCTCCCGGAGGGCTGAAGAAGCCAAACACCTGCTGTGCCTCACTTTGGGAAGACTGAAGTCCGCCCTGAGGAGACGGCTCCCACGACCCACGGTCCATTGGCCTCACGCCAGTCAGGGGCCTCGGGACCTTTAAGTGCATTGTCCTGCAGACGTGTGAGTAGATAGATGCTTCGTCAGTGTGGAATGTGCGTGTTGATCTAAGGTGAGGGGAGACACCGCAGTCCTCTGACCGTGCCCCAGTGCGAGGAAGCGTATCCTGGACCAGGAGGCAGCCCCAGGCGTCACGTGTGCGTGCTCAGCACTGGTCTCCCAGCCAACCTGGGCCCCTGCTCCTGCTTTGGCCTATTGGAGAAGTTGGGTTTTATTTAGGGAGATACGAGGTTATTCCTAAATAGTTGAGTTCTGTGGGGAGGGCGAAAGCAGTTGTGAGAATATTAAATTTCCATAGGACATATTAAGTGCAACAGACTATAAAGGTTTCTCTCATGGATGGGATTCCTCAGACTGTGAGGCTGAGTGGAGGTCATCAGGACTGGGCATGTTACATCACTGAGAAGTATTAATAAATATTCCAAGAACTTAGGGATTCCATAGAAAAAGAAAACAAGCTCTGATAAAAGATACTGGCTCATGAAAAGCATTTTATGCAAAAGGACTCTGAATAAAACTAGGAAAAGAGTGAAAGTCATTCACCCTTACTGAAATAAATGGGAAAAGTCCCTCTTTTTAAGTCCATTATCAAAAGTGCTTAAAACCCCACTGGGCAGAAAGAGTTCAGTCCATCTGTTCCTTTGTCCCTGGAGACAGAGCCAGTAAAAACCAAAGAAAGCGTTCTCTTTCTACATTTGGAAAAGGAAGAGGCCTCAAGGTAAGTTTTCCTGCTGTTACTGTGAGATTACAACCCTGGAGCCTCTTGCGAGGAAGAGGTTTCAAGGTAGGTTTTCCTGCTTTTACCATAAGACTATAACCCCGGAGCCTCTTGCAGGCCTGAATCCAGGTTCAGTGTCTTTTTATTTGGTTAACTGTTCAGGGCTAGGGGGCCTACAGAATAAAAACACTGGTTAAGCTGAGATAATATTTTGGGCTTCTTTTGCTAAAATGTGACAGCACTAAATGTGTTACCATACTTTCATAATTTTTTTTTGTTTAAAGTGGTTATCCCTTTTGTGGCGGGGGGCGAATAAAATGTGATTTTTATCTTAAAAAACAAAATGTTACCATTAATGTTAAATGTTTTTTAAAAAAAAAAAGGGAATGTAAAGATGGATATAAAGATGCCTGATCCTGTTACTCCTGCATAAAATCCTTAGCAGATTAAAGAACTTTCAGAATAAGATTCAAAACTGAAAATAAAAGTGCTAAAATACTTCAGAGTCTTCATTTAAGTGCATATGAAAATGACTGATGCTTATGGAATTACAGAAGCACACAGCCATGTTTTGTATCTTCTTTCTTTCAGTCATCAAACCGGACATGGCAGTGATTCTGGGCAGGCTCGCTGCCACTGACCCACCGCACTCATTCCCACCACATGCACCTTCTTCACTTTGCAATCCATGTAGTGAGAGATTTCAATTTCTTGTTTATCTGTTTATTAGATGCATACATGAAAAGTGGGATTTGGTGTTTTAAAAATTTGGTGATTGCTCTGTTTGTTTACAAGGAATACTGTTTTGTAATATTTTTTCTTGTAAATTTTTTATGGTTTTGCTTTAAGAGTATAAAAGCAAAACCATTTTTTTTTAATTAAGCTAGGCTTTAGTACATGAACCAAGAACTTCCAGATGTTCAAGTTGGATTTAGAAAAAGCAGAGGAACGAGAGATCAAATTGCCAGTATCCATTGGATCATAGAAAAAGCAAGTGAACTCCAGAAAAACTTCTACTTCATTGACTATGCTAAAGCCTTTGACTGTGTGGATCATCACAACTGTGGAAAATTCTTAAAGAGATGGGAATACCAGGCCACCTTACCTCTCTTCTGAGAAATCTGTATGTAGGTCAAGAAGTAACAGTTAGAACTGGACATGGAACAATGGACTGGTTCCAAATCGGGAAAGAGTACATCAAGGCTGTATATTGTCACCTTGCTTATTTAACTTTATGCAGGGTACATCATGAGAAACACTGGGCTGGAAGAAGCACAAGCTGGAATCAAGATTGCCGGGAGAAATACCAGTAACCTCAGATATACAGATGACACCAACCTTATAGCAGAAAGTGAAGAGAAAGTAAAAAACCCCTTGATGAAAGTAAGAGGAGAGTGAAAAAGCTGGCTTAAAACTCAACATTCAAAACACTAAGACCATGGCATCTGGTCCCATCACTTCATTGCAAATTGATGGGGAAACAGTGGAAACAGTGACAGACTATTTTCTTGGGCTCCAAAATCACTGCAGATGGTGACTGAAGCCATGAAAGTAAAAGATGCTTGCTCTTTGGAAGAAAAGCTATGCCAAACCTAAACAGCATATTGAAAAGCAGAGACATTACTTTGCCCAGAATGGTCGAATTTGCCCAGAACGGTACAATTCTTTGCGCCAAAGAATTGATGCTTTCGAACTGTGGTATTGGAGAAGACTCTTGAGAGTCCCCTGGACTGTAAGGAGATCCAACCAGTCCATCCTAAAGGAAATCAATTCTGAATATTCATTGGAAGCACTGATGCTGAAGCTGAAACTCCAATACTTTGGCCACCTGATTTGAAGAACTGACTCATTTGAAAAGACCCTGATGCTGCAAAAGATTGAAAGTGGGAGGAGAAAGGGACGACAGGATGAGATGGTTGGATGGCATCACCGACTTGATGGACCTGAGTTTGAGTAAGCTCCAGGGGTTGGTGATGGACAGGGAAGTCTGGCGTGCTACAGTCCATGGGGTTGCAAAGAGTTGGACACAGCTGAGCAACTGAACTGAGCTGAACTTTGCTTTCAGAGTAGTTTTAGTCTCATTGTACGAGTCGAAAAATGTTCTCTTTTATTTTCTGGAAGACTTTGTGTTGAATTGCTATTATTTCTTCCAAAATTGTTTGGAGGATTTTACCAAAGAAGACATCTGGAATTGGAATTTTATTTCTTTAGTGGAATCATGGTTAACTCTTCTTGGGTGAGACTGCATAATTTCTATTTAATCTATCAAATATATTGCCTTACAATTTTTTAATATTCTTTTATCTTTTAAGTGCTATTAAGGTCTATAGTGAGCTCACTTTTACTGATAATATTGGAAATTTGTGTCTTTTTCTTTCTTGATGACTCTAGCTAGATTTTTAATGAACTTCTTAATCTTCTCAAAAGGTCAGTTTTGGTTTAACTGATTTTCTCTAAGTTTCTGTTTTCTATTCACTGATTTTTGTTCTTTATAATTTTGGGGGTATGGAATTAGCTTTTCTTTTTTCTAATATCAAAATTTGGAAACTTACACCACTAATTTGAGACTATGCTTCATTTTCTAATGTAAGCATTTCATGAATTAAAGCCCCCTCCAGGTACAACTTTAGGTGCATCTCACCCAGTTTCATAAATTCCACTTCATTTGTATTCAATTAAGATATCCTGTAACTCCCCTGAGATTTCTTCTTTGGCTCTTGGATTATATAAAAGAATATTGTTTAATTTCCAAGTTTTTGGATATTGTCAAGATGCCTCTGTGTTCCTGCCATTTTTAGTTTAATTCTGTTGTGTTCAAAGAACATACTTAGTATAATTTCAGTGCCTTTACATGTGTTGATATCTGTTTCATGGCCAAGAGGACAGTCTGTCTTCAAATGCGTCGTGTGTACCTCACGATCATGTGGTTGCTCTGCTGTCGGGTGGCGTATGCTACAGAATGCTGACTAGGTGAAGTCAGCAGGTTGGTACTGTTCAGGGCTTCCATGCTCACATTTTGTGTGTCTGTTTATTCTATCAGTTACTGAGAACAAGGTGTTCAACCCTCCGGAAAAGATTTTGAATTTGCCTATTTTTCTTTCCAGTTCTATCAGATTTATCTTGAACCTTTGTGATTAGTTCCATGAATATTAATCACATTAATTCTTCTTAAAAATTATCTATTTTTATATAGCATCTCTCTTTACGTGATAATAGACTTGTTATACAGCCTACATATTTAATGTTTACAGCTTAGATATACATGTTTAAGTGTTTAAAATAATGGTTCATAATTTTAGTACAGTTTTCAAATACATAATAAAATATATAAATACAAACACATACATCCAATGAAAGTTTAAAGTAGTTTCTGATTTGAATGTAAAACTGACAACTTTGAATACCTTGAAAATTATATCAGGGTATAGAAAATTATATCAGGATACACATTAAGATGAAATGTTCTTCTACTTGATCCTTCTTAACAAATCTTCCTGCATTTCACTCAAGCCAGGTCATGTATCACAAATATGTAATGGAAAAATTGTTTCTGCACTATAATTATTCAAGAAATTGATAACTAAGAGACCATTTAATCAGTAAAAAATAAAATTTATAATGATAGACCTGAAGTGATTCAGAAAATAATCACTATAGCATCAACTCTGAATTCTTAAAAAGCATTTGGGATTCAGACAGCTTATTAATGGCTGTTATTTAGTCTGTTTGAATGTTAGTGAATGTACTTACATTTATACTACCTGTAAAAGTTACAAAACTGCCTTTATTTCTCTGAGAAGCTGGATTTGAGACGAGATTTATTTTCTTTCTTCAGGACCATACTACTCTCGCCTCGCAACAGTGGTCCTCTGTCTGCACTGACCGCAGCCCTGAGCATGAGCACATGGGAACAGTAACAAAATTCTGGGTCTAGACGGTGGGATGGGTCACCGCAGGCAGTGGGATTTGAGATGTGGTTCACTTTCCCTTTAAACACATCAACACTCCTCTCGACTCTGTTACTGTTCTCACGTGCTCACATACAGGACTCCGGTCAGTGCAGACAGGACCACTGCTGCGAGGCGAGAGTGGTGTGGTCTTGAAGAAAGACCCCAGCGGGCTTGTCACTGTGACCCAAGCTCCTATGACACCCACACGTTTCACAGTGCTGGAGAAGATGGATATACCCTGACACGCTGGCAAGGCTTCTTCCCATCACTCCTGGGGCCTGCTTTACCTGGTCCACTGGACTTAGGAAGAGGCGGGTTTTTTGGTCTGGAGTGGAGGTCAGTGGAATAACTTGAGCTCCAGAACAGAGCTTGCCATCAGAAGAGAGGAACCTGCCAAGGGAACAGAAGGAAGCTTGAACACAGAAGAAACATGTGGGAGGGGTACTAGAAGGAAATTTTTAACATAGAAGCCTGATCACGGATCTGCCCAGATCTTTCTTATATGCTTAAAGCAGTTAGACTCCTACCAGTGCCTACCTGTAGGTAAATAGCTTCAAACCACAGTGCCCCAGCCTGCATATTGGCAAGGGGTTTGGTGGAGGCCCTTGTCCAGTATCCAATGTTTAAACTCCCCACAGCACCCTCTAAGTCTGTGCAATTCCTCGAATTCACAACAGCCCATGGCAGGGTTTCACCCTCAGACACTTCTGAGGAGCAGCATCTTCACAGGAAGCCAGGATCTGTCAGTTCTGACCATCACGTGGTGGTTTTGGTTGACCACAGAGGTCAGATGGAATGAATTGCCCTCCTCTTCCAGAGGTCAGCCCTTCATATGCTTGAAACCCTGCTGCCTCTCCACCAATTCTCCATGTCTCCTTCCGCAACAAGCTCAGTTGTCCAGTTCTATCAACACTCAAAACATTCACCATTCTGGCTGCTGCTATAAAAACACCACTTTGTCCATGTCCTTATTAATGTGTGATGCTGAGAACTAAAGAAATATCTTTCGCTGTTGTCTGGGAAAAGTAGAGGAAAAGAATCGATCTCTTCCTAAACAATGCTTCCAGAAAAATCAGCGTTTATTATTGAGGTCATTGCACACTATTACATCAGAGCAGGTGATAAACATGATTCCACTCCCTTGTGTTTTCAGAAGGAGAATTCCAGAGACAAAGCTCTCATCTGCTTCAGAAAGGTTACATGATGAGGAGGAAGAAAATGTCCAGAACTGAGAATTCCATTTTATTTCCTCACTCCTACATTTTTCACTTTTAAGAAAATAGTTTTTTCAGCTCCCAAAGGAAGTAGATAACAAAAATAACTCTCAAATTTTTGTCCCAAATGCTATGACTGGATAATTTTTTTACTTTAGAAAGGATTTTTGAGAAGTACCTAACCAAATGCACATTCTGAGCACTTGAAGAGACACCATTTTTCTGTTACACATACATATTAATAGAAACTTTTATAGAATGCTCTATCCATTGAACTATATCTTCATTAAATCCGAGAAATGTAAAAATCCAAATCCCTGAATAGGTCATCATTGCAAAAAACGTGAATTACACCAAATGTTGACGTTTTTTAAATAATATCA
The DNA here is from genome assembly GCF_016772045.2 of Ovis aries. Lineage (NCBI taxonomy): Eukaryota > Metazoa > Chordata > Mammalia > Artiodactyla > Bovidae > Ovis > Ovis aries. Next base: position 45,536,066 of record NC_056066.1, read on the forward strand.
AGCTGATAAAAATCAATGTTCTTTCATTTCTCTGGAAAATGTACCTTCTACCTCCAAACCAGTAATTGTATCAAGATAAGGAAGGAGACAGTGCTGAGTGACAATGGGGAGAATTTTGCATAGCGCAGGCTCTGGAGTTGCACAGGACTGCCTCAGAATTGCAGCTCCACCATTTAGTAGTTGTATGAAATTGGGGAAATTACTTAACGGCTTTAGGACTTCATTTTCCTATGTCAGACAGGGGCAATGAAGAGGATTCTGCTGTAATGATGTAGAAAACTTCTCAGAAGACATCCGTCACCCAGCACCCCTGTCATTTCCTATAATGAAGGCCTGGGCTAATTCTCACTCTCTGAGCCTCCCTGCATCTGTGTGACCAGCACAATTTAAGAAACTCTGGGAAGTTCGCAGAAAGGCCTTTCTCATGCATGTGCACCAGGCTATAGGCTACTGCCCATGCCTGTGTTTGCCTTCGATACAAATGCCTTCCTCTTTCAAACTGTACTGTTTTTTTTTCCCAAAAAAACCAATCTGTAAGTAGAAACCCAGATGGGCAAATGTAGAGCACTGCTGCTGCTGCTGCTAAGTCACTTCAGTCGTCTCCGACTCTGTGCGACCCCATAGACAGCAGCCCACCAGGCTCCCCCGTCCCTGGGATTCTCCAGGCAAGAACACTGGAGTGGGTTGCCATTTCCTTCTCCAATGCATGAAAGTGAAAAGTGAAAGGGAAGTCGCTCAGTCGTGTCCTACCCTCAGCGACCCCATAGACTGCAGCCTTCCAGGCTCCTTCGTCCATGGGATTTTCCAGGCAGCAGTAATGGAGTGGGGTGCCATTGCCTTCTCCGAATGTAGAGCACAGCGTAAGCCAAACCCTGGCCACTCATAGCAACCCTAGGTACAGAGAACACCAGCATCACCTGGAGCATGTTAGGAACAGAGATTCTCCTTTATCAGCTTTACTAAGGCATCCATTGCCCAGGAGATGGATGGGTGTACCTGAGCCTGAGCACTTGTGGTCTGGACGCCAGCCTGCACGTAATGAAGAGGATGACAGAACAAGGCGGTGTGTGAGCTCCCAGAGCAGCCAAAGTAACAGCCATGTGGCGAGAGCTGGTGGAACCCCTCACTTGACACACAAGGGAACTGTCAAAAAAAATTGCTTAGTGCAGATGTGAATCCTTGAAAACTGGATCCCAATTCTACATGATTTTTGCAGAATGATAATTCTACTGAGGGACACGTGGAAGAAAGAGGATTGGAGAAACAAAACCAGAGGAAAAGTAACTTTAGTTTAAATCTTCGGTGTATACTCAGCACTAAATACTAAATTGAGGTGCATGGAGATGTCATCCCTCTTCTTCACCAGAGGATCTCTGTGCCTGACACCATGTGTAGGAAGCAGTGTTGGATGAATGAACTGGAGCCAAGGAACAGGAAGTAAGAAAGCTTCCTGGCATTTACAGTGGAATAGTAGATCTTTCAGCTTCTAGGAAGGATCTGTGGAAGAGTTTGCTGGTACCAAGAATACTGGGAGATTTGTGCAGACTGATTAATTGAACATTTAAAAGCTTGTTTTCATGTACAGTTTACTCAATTTATATAAGCAATTACCGAATTTGCATGTACAAATGGATGCAGCTGCAAAGCCTAAGGTATTTTTTTTTTCATTAGATCTACTAAATTTGAATCAGAAAATAGGTTTAAAAGTCGCATTTGGCACAGCTCTCTGCTAATGATAAACACAGCCCAGCATCCTGTACTCTTGAACAAGGTTACCGGGAAGGTCACTTACAGCAAATAAACTAATAGGATTTGAAATGCATGAAATCCTGTTTTACAGTTAAAATGCAAGAAGAGAACGGATCTTAATCACTTCCCACCTTGATCAACTCCCAACGCCTGCCTCAGTGATTAGTTACGTAGAAATAGGCCAGAGGAGTTCAGCAGCAATCCAGTGAAACATGTTTACAGTAATGACAATAAAACACAGTTCAAGTTGTTATACAAAGTTGATGCTATTTTCTTTCCATTTTTTCTCTCAGTTTCACAAGGGAGTTTAAAGGATGGGCAAGAATTTTAAGGCTGTGGTAGATAAAACCATCAAAATTTGACTAGATTCATACTGAGAAATATGACTATGTCCCCCTAATTTTTCTGAGCTCTTTCTCTGGTACTGACATTTTGCACTGCAGAAAAGTGGCTTCAAGTATGAATAAGAAAAAGGATGTTGTTTTTAAGTACTGATTGCTTCTGGGCAAAGAGAATTTCATGGTGGTCACCTCCAAAATCTTAAACCTCTAAAATCTTGACCAGATATTGAATGTATAAGAAGGTTATCGGTAAATTCACATTCTTGGGAGTTTCTTCATGTCCTAATAGTAAGTTAATTCAGGAAGCATCTATCTGATAAATTTTAATGTCATTTGTACACAGACAGGAGTGATGATCTTGGTTTTCTTTTGAGGTTTTCCTAAACAAACTGAAGTGCTCCAGCATTTGTGTATTTTAAATTGTGTTGGGCATTGTAAGCTGAAAGGGTTGCTTTTCCCTGTTGTAAATCCAACATAGCTTTTTCATCCCAGATAGCTGTAACATTTTTATCTTCGTTAAAGTACATCAGAAAGGGTTGAGGTGACAGAGACTCCGGAACAGATGAAACAAATCCAATAAAGTTCAACTTGTTTGAGGCATTGCCACAAAACCCAAACTGCCCTTATGAGAATATATAAGGCAATTTGTTCCTGCAAGCTAACAAGGAGGTTCTATCTTTACTGTTTTTCTTGATTTATAAATTTCCTTAAAAATCTTTGACCTTAGAGTCCCATAACCTTGCCTTTAGGATTTCGTGAACTCCATGTTTCCCTCTGATGAAAGCAATTCCTATGTAGTGGAATTCGGCAACAGCCCACCTCCACAGAATGATTTGACATTTCCTAGTAGTCTATCCAGAGAAGGCAATGGCAACCCACACCAGTACTCTTGCCTGAAAAATCCCATGGACAGAAGAGCCTGGTAGGCTGCAGTCCATGGGGTCATGAAGAGTCAGACACGACTGAGCGACTTCAGTTCCACATTTCACTTTCATGCACTGGAGAAGGAAATGGCAACCCACTCCAGGGTTCTTGCCTGGAGAATCCCAGGTATGGCGGAGCCTGGTGGGCTGCCATCCATGGGGTCGCACAGAGTCGGACACTACTGAAGTGACTTGGCGGCAGCAGCAGTAGTCTAGACATAAATGAGGTTTAACTGACTTCCGTGTGGAAGCACACACTCATACTCTGTATGTTAGTGTTTCACTGACATCACTGAGATTTCTCACTGCCGTTGTTTCTCATGACAGTGGCTGTGTGAGTGCTCACAGGTGTGCCTGGCTTGTATGTACTCTGCTCATATAGCCTGCAGCACAGCTCTGCAGTGTAGGTAATATGATTATCCCCACTCTACAGATGAGAAAATGCAAGTCACTTGCAGGATTCACATCTAATAAATGACTGGCTGATGATCTAGGAAACGAGATTGAAACCCACTTATCTCAGTGGCATAGCCAAAAACAGTTAGGGTTATACTCGGAATCACTGGATGTTAAGTCCAGGCACTACTATTACTGAGGTTTCTGGGACTGGCTTCTGGTGTATATAACTTCTCATATAGTAGTGTAAAAGTTAGGTTTTTTAACTGCTAAAGTGTGCCCCAACTGAAAAATCATAAAAAGATTCTAATGAAAACAATAAAATCCATTTTTTTAAAAAAAGTTCTTTCAGGCCTTTAGATTATCATTCTGAATTTTATATCTCACCTTAAATCAGTTCAGATCAGTTCAGTCGCTCAGTCGTGTCCAGCTCTTTGCAATCCCATGAATTGCAGCATGTCAGGCCTCCCTGTCAGCCCCCGGAGTTCATTCAAACTCACGTCCCTCGAGTCAGTGATGCCATCCAGCCATCTCATCCTCAGTCATACCCTTCTCCTCCTGCCCCCAATCTTTCCCAGTATCAGAGTCTTTTCCAATGAGTCAACTCTTTGCATGAGGTGGCCAAAGTATTGGAGTTTCAGCTTTAGCATCATTCCTTCCAAAGAACACCCAGGGCTGATCTCCTTTAGAATGGACTGGTTGGATCTCCTTGCAGTCCAAAGGACTCTCAGGAGTCTTCTCGAACACCACAGTTCAAAAGCATCGATTCTTTGGCGCTCGTCTTTCTTCACAGTCCAACTCTCACATCCATACATGACCACTGGAAAAACTATAGCCTTGACTAGACAGACCTTTATTGGCAAAGTAACATCTCTGCTTTTCAATATGCTATCTAGGTTGGTCATAACTTTCCTTCCAAAGAGTAAGCGTCTTTTAATTTCATGGCTGCAGTCACCATCTGCAGTGATTTTGAAGCCCCCCAAAATAAAGTCTGACACTGTTTCCACTGTTTCCCTATCTATTTCCCATGAAGTGATGGGACCAGATGCCATGATCTTCATTTTCTGAATGTTGAGCTTTTAAGCCAACTTTTTCACTCTCCTCTTTCACTTTCATCAAGAGGCTTTTAGTTCCTCTTCACTTTCTGCCATAAGGGTGGTGTCATCTGCATATCTGAGGTTATTGATATTTCTCCCGGCAGTCTTGATTCCAGCTTGTGCTTCTTCCAGCCCAGAGTTTCTCATGATGTACTCTGCATAGAAATTAAATAAACAGGGTGACAATATACAGCCTTGATGTACTCCTTTTCCTATTTGGAACCAGTCTGTTTTTCCATGTCCAGTTCTAACTGTTGCTTCCTGAACCTGCATACAGGTTTCTCAAGAGGCAGGTCAGGTGGTCTGGTATTCCCATCTCTTTCAGAATTTTTCACAGTTTATTGTGACCCACACAGTCAAAGACTTTGGCATAGTCAATAAAGCAGAAATAGATGTTTTTCTGGAACTCTCTTGCTTTTTCCATGATCCAGCGGATGTTGGCAATTTGATCTCTGGTTCCTCTGCCTTTTCTAAAACCAGCTTGAACATCTGCAAGTTCACAGTTCACATATTGCTGAAGCCTGGCTTGGAGAATTTTGAGCATTACTTTACTAGCATGTGAGATGAGTGCAATTGTGTGGTAGTTTGAGCATTCTTTGGCATTGCCTTTCTTTGGGATTGGAATGAAAACTGACCTTTTCCAGTCCTGTGGCCACTGCTGAGTTTTCCAAATTTGCTGGCATATTGAGTGCAGCACTTTCACAGCATCATCTTTCAGGATTTGAAACAGCTCCACTGGAATTCCATCACCTCCACTAGCTTTGTTTGTAGGGATGCTTTCTAAGGCCCACATGACTTCACATTCCAGGATGTCTGGCTCTAGATGAGTAATCACACCATTGTGATTATCTTGGTTGTGAAGATCTTTTTGTACAGTTCTTCTGTGTATTCTTGCCACCTCTTCTTAATATCTTCTGCTTCTGTTAGGTCCAGACCATTTCTGTCCTTTATCGAGTCCATCTTTGCATGAAATGTTCCCTTGGTATCTCTAATTTTCTTGAAGAGATCTCTAGTCTTTCCCATTCTGTTGTTTTCCTCTATTTCTTTGCATTGATTGCTGAGGAAGGCTTTCTTATCTCTCCTTGCTATTCTTTGGAACTCTGCATTCAGATGCTTATATCTTTCCTTTTTACCTTTGCTTTTCGCTTCTCTTCTTTTCACAGCTATTTGTAAGCCCTCCCCAGACAGCCATTTTGCTTTTTTGCATTTCTTTTCCATGGGGATGGTATTGATCCCTGTTTCCTGTACAATGTCACGAACCTCTGTCCATAGTTCATCAGGCACTGTATCTAACAGATCTAGTCCTTTAAATCTATTTCTCACTTCCACTGTATAATCATAAGGGGATTTGATTTAGGTCATACCTGAATGATCTAGTGGTTTTCCCTACTTTCAATTTAAGTCTGAATTTGGCAATAAGGAGTTCATGATCTGAGCCACAGTCAGCTCCCGGTCTTATTTTGGCTGACTGTATAGAGCTGCTCCATCTTTGGCTGCAAAGAATATAATCAATCTGATTTCGGTGTTGACCATCTGGTGATGTCCATATGTAGAGTCTTCTCTTGTGTTGCTGGAAGAGGGTGTTTGCTATGACCAGTGCGTTCTCTTGGCAGAACTCTATTAGCCTTTGCCCTGCTTCATTCCATATTCCAAGGCCAAATTTGCCTGTTACCCCAGGTGTTTCTTGACTTCCTACTTTTGCATTCCAGTCCCCTATAATGAAAAGGACATCTTTTTTGGGTGGTAGTTCTAAAAGGTCTTGTAGGTCTTCATAGAACCATTCAACTTCAGCTTCTTCAACGTTACTGGTTGGGGCATAGGCTTGGATTACTGTGATATTGAATGGTTTGCCTAGGAGACGAACAGAGATCACTCTGTCGTGTTTGAGATTGCATCCAAGTACTGCATTTTGGACTCTTTTGTTGACCATGATGGCTACTCCAATTCTTCTAAGGGATTCCTGCCTGCAGTAGTAGATATAAATGGTCATCTGAGTTAAATTCACCCATTTCCAGTCCATTTTAGTTCGCTGATTCCTAGAATGTCGACGTTCACTCTTGCCATCTCCTGTTTGACCACTTCCAATTTGCCTTGATTCATGGACCTAACAGTCCAGGTTCCTACACAATATTGCTCTTTACAGCATCAGACCTTGCTTCTATCACCAGTCACATCCACAACTGGATATTGTCTTTTCTTTGGCTCCATCCTTTCATTCTTTCTGGAGTTATTTCTCCACTGATCTCCAGGAGCATACTGGGCACCTACTGATCTGGGGAGTTCCTCTTTCAGTATCCTATCATTTTGCCTTTTCATACCTTAAAATAATTAGATTAAAAATGTTTCACAGATTGGCTTGTATACGGTCTACAAATCTGGTCTATAAATCTTCTGAAAGTTATACTGGCTTTAAAAGTATATAGTCTTGGTTTTAATTTACCTTATCAAAAGAGTCTCAATTCCATTATTCCTAATTAAAGCTACTAATTGAATTATAAAGCACAGTGCCTGGCATCCAACCATGTACTTTAAAGTCCTTGTCTTGTCTCCGCTTCAACCCCTCGAGAGCTGCACCCCCAAGGTCGCGGCAGTGGTCAGCAGCTGGGTCAGACACAGGAAGCTGCAGCTCATGGTTGCCCTCTGAGGCAGTTCCTAATTTTAGCTTCAGTGTGTCTGGGAATTACATCCCAAAGTGTTTTAAAACATCTTTGCTAATCCCCTACTGCTTTCATTTACTTATACCTAGTTTGGCATCGGGAGAAGGCAATGGCACCCCACTCCAGTACTCTTGCCTGGAAAATCCCATGGATGGAGGAGCCTGGTAAGCTGCAGTCCATGGGGTCACCAAGAGTCGGACACGACTGAGCGACTTCTCTTTCACTTTTCACTTTCATGCATTGGAGAAGGAAATGGCAACCCACTCCAGTGTTCTTGCCTGGAGAATCCCAGGGACGGGGGAGCCTGGTCGGCTGCCATCTATGGGGTTGCACAGAGTGGGACATGATTAAAGCAACTTAGCAATAGCAGCAGTTTGGCATCATCATTGGTCTCTTTAAAAAAGAAGAACAGAAAGAGCAGGATTGTGGTAGGCAGGTTAGAAAAACAATGAGCGACTGACCTTTGGAACTAATTTACATGAGGACTATTTGAATGCAACTACCTGTGACTGTATCCTACCTGCTTCTTCTCTGAAAACCTTGGCCTGTGGCTATAGCCCTCGCCTCAGGCTGACACAGAGTCCTGATTCCTCTGCTTCCGGTGGCCACCAAGATGGCTCACCTAGACTTCATCACAGGTCAGCCAATGCTGCTGACTGACTCTGTCCAATAACAACTCAAAAGCATTAAGCCTCTAGGAATTAGAATAAGGTTGTCCGTGAGTCTCCTGATCTTTTGAACCAAATCCCTCTTTGAAAGGAAGCTCACCAACTATCACTCTGATGACTGCATCATGTAGAAATGAGCCAAGACCAAGCTTCATGGACACAATCCATTAAAAGAGCATTGATCAGATAGAGCCATTTCTTCTATATTGCCTGCAATACAATATATTCAGAGCACTTCATATTTCACTGTAATTATCAACAGAATGATTTTCATTGAATTTCATTTCTTCTCTTAATAAAAAGAGCTTTCAAAATGAATAATAAAAATTTTCTGCTCATTTTTTATGCACAAAGCATTCACCAGAAAAGAAATGACCCGTAAAACGAATCACAAAGGTCATTCACTATAGGGTTAAGACACTTTTTAAAAAAAATTCTACAAAGCTTTGTGAATTTTTCTGTGGATTAAACTATTCAGACTCCCACAAATTGTTAGTCAGTGTACGAAATGTGATACAGTTTTTTTGTTTATAGATTTTCATACTGCTTCTGAAGTGCAATTTAGAAAGCTCCAGCATATTTAGTTCATTCGCTTATAAAAAGTCTGTTAAAGTCTTCTAAAAAAGCTTTGTATAAATTGTGAAGTTTGTGTGTTTTCAAAGCTGTTTGGAGAAGTGAAATCTGTGACAGATTATTTTAATATGATGTGGTCAATGTGTTTATTCAAATTATATCTGTGAAAAAAAGATTTAAATAATCTCAGAAATATATATGTATGTATGTATGTATGTATGTATATATATGTATATACACACACACAAAGACACACACACACAGAGAAAGAAACCCTATTGTAGTAGATTTCTGACCTGGAATTCAGATTCATATTTTGAATGATCACCTCCTGCCATCCCCTCTCCATCTCTGGTTCCATCAGTGAGTTTACTCTTCCTCACTTTCCCAGCAGATTCCCAGTTCCTTCCCAGCTCAACTCTGTCCTCTGGAGATGCCGGTACTGCACTTTCTGCACCCAGTCCCTGACAGCTGCATTGTTGATGGCCACAGTGCCTCCAGGAGCCTGATAACCAAATATATTTCTTCACTTGGTTTAGTAGTTTAACCAATCATGATTTAGTATAGAATATAGCCCTGAATGTTCACTGGAGGGACTGACATTGAAGCTGAAGCTGCAATAATTTGGCCACCTGATGCAAAGAGCCAACTCATTGGAAACGACCCTGGTGCTGGGAAAGACTGAGGGCAGGAGAAGGGGCAACAGAAGATGAGATGGTTGGATGGCATCACCAACTCAACGGACATGAGTTTGAGCAAGCTCTGGGAGATAGTGAAGGACAGGGGAGCCTGGCATGTTTCATTACATGGGGTCACAAAGAGTCGGGCATGACTTAGTGACTCAACAACAACCACCATTTATAACTATTGGTTACTGATGTGTATACAGTCCACATGCTTTATAATCTCGGTAAAGAATTCACCAACTTCAAGATTTTGCTTTGTTTCATTTTCCATTCACATGAAACATCCAGGCTCTACAGTTAGATTGGCTGGATTCAAATAAGACTCCCACCACTAGTGCTCTGTGCACCCAGAGAATTCACTTTCCCACTGTGCCTCAAATATATATAATATCCAGGGCATTAATAGAAGCTACATGCATAGTTTGAATATTTAAAGGTACGTAGGTAGATAGATAGATGTTAGGTGACAATACAAAGAGATCATAATGATGATGAAGACATAGAGATGCACTGAATCATATCAAAGACTTCAGCAAATATTAGCTATTATTGTTGCTGTTACCATCTATCATCACCATTGTCATAAGCATTTAATTCCAGGTATTCTGAAAAGCAAAATGTTAGACTATTATTCCCTAAATTTGAAGAATGTATTTCAGATCAACTGAACAAGGAAATATATACATGTATACATACTGTATTATAATTATTTATTTGTTACCTGTTTATTATATATGCCCATATGTAAGTTCAATTGAGTTTTCCAGGCCCCTCACTCCTAGGAATGTCTCCCATCTGCATTCTCAAAGCGTGCACCCCCTCATATCCTGCCACACAGATGACCACCCTGGGGGAGTCCTCTGAGTGTCTGTCGTTTCACACTGAAAACACAGAAGCTGTGCTTCTCGGTGGTGGTGGCAATGCGGGTGACCCTGGCAATGGAGACAAGGCTAGAAGCTGGCTTACTGAGGACTTACTGAGCACCCAGCACCACATTCTCAGCTGTATTATCTTCAAGTAGTTTATTCCCTTCAATAACTCTGACATGACTGCAGCACACTTCTTACCTTACAAATCAAAGTGTCAAAGGTGGAGAGTCTGAGTAAGTAGGACCAGCTCAGGAAGCCGGAAGCCAGGGGCTGGAGTTTGTGTTCTCACAGAGACGCTCAAGGCAGCTGCTGTGGCTCAGCTCTGGGGCAGTGATGACGATCATGATATTTTCTATGAAAAATAAGACATAATAAATGCAGCAGCATTAATGCTGGAGTCTTCTTGATTTTGTTCCCTGTTGGAATCAGAATATTGACCAGAACTCTCAGGCTTTAGGCAGCTCAGAAATCTCTGTCAAATTAACTGGATTCTAGTTTCAAGACTCTCTCCACACACAGACCAATCAATACATAAGATGAATCATTGGAGAATGGTTATGCCTTTGCCATGAGATGAAAGTATTATGCTTGAGTGTGAAATGCTCTTTGTTCTCCAGCCAGCTCATGTGCATTTCATGGAACAAAGAATAAATGATGTAAAATAGGACTCGAGTTTCATTTCCCCTTCACTAACGGACCGGTAGAAATTCTTAGGGTTCTTTGTGTATTTCTCCTCTCCGTCTGCCGAATGTCCTAGTGTTCTGCTGTTCCACACTGTGTCATCCTATTGGATCTACGTTAGGCTGTCGCTTGGTTTCCAGGATCTTACTCTCAACCTTGGTTTATAAATTTTCTGAAAGTTTATATTAAGTACAAACTTACCAGGGTCTCTATTGCTTTATACAGTGCCTTACATTTCTGTTATTACTCTAGAAGATGATTTTTCTGCTAGATGGTGATCCGATCCTTCCTGCCACCTCTCCCCAACATTGTTTTATTTCTGTCCCACTGTGGAAGACCAGAGTTGTTCTCGTCAGCAGGACTTCTCCCCCTCAGCTGAACCTGAGGCTCCATTTGGGTAGACATTTAGTCTTCATGAAAGCTGCCTGTACATAAAGTGTTGAACATCTCATGGATGTAGAGGGTTTAGTATTTATCATTTTATGCTCAGTGAATGTCATGCAGGCCATACTCCTCCAAATGACCACTGTGTCCACCCCAGACCTGCAGTAGTCAGTCACTGTGACTGACAACCAAGTATCCTTATATGTGCTTTCCCACCAATAAACACATCTGAATCATTTAGAATCACTCTGCCAGTTAACAGCTCTTTATACAGGTCCTCATGTATGATGGACTCTATTCTGTCCTAGATCCTTAAAATGTTTATGAAACTGAGTCTTTTGGCTAATATAATTTTCTGATTACCTGAGGTTTATCTAAAAATGTTTTCTGAACTTTCATTTACTCATGGAATCATAGAAGTGGAAGAAATTTCAAATCCCATTCTGGTTGGTACCCTTACAAACCTTTGAGCTGCAATGTCAGAGACCCAGCTTGACTTTGTCTGGCCTGCAATGGGTCTTCCAAGACGAAATGTGAGAAAGTCAAGATGGGCTTTCCCTCAGGAGGTCTGGAATCTGGGACTAGGCCTATGATTTCTGCTTATTTTGGTGGCAAGCTTCTCTCTCTTCGCCGAACCTTCATATGAGAAGAGGAGTTGGCCCTTAAAATTCTGGGCTCCTAATCTTGAGATCTTGGAGCCCAAAAAAACAAAGTCTGACACTGTTTCCAAAGACGCTTACTCCTTGGAAGAAAAGTTCTGAGAAACCTAGACAGCATATTCAAAAGCAGAGACATTACTTTGCCGACTAAGGTCTGTCTAGTCTAGGCTATGGTTTTTCCTATGGTCATATATGGATGTGAGAGTTGGACTGTGAAGAAGGCTGAGCACCAAAGAATTGATGCTTTTGAACTGTGGTGTTGGAAAAGCCTCTTGAGAGTCCCTTGGACTGCAAGGAGATCCAACCAGTCCATTCTGAAGGAGATCAGCCCTGGGATTTCTTTGGAAGGAATGATGCTAAAGCTGAAACTCCAGTACTTTGGCCACCTCATGCAAAGAGTTGACTCATTGGAAAAGACTCTGATGCTAACAGGGATTGGGGGCAAGAGGAGAAGGGGACAACAGAGGATGAGATGGCTGGATGGCATCACCGACTCAATGGACATGAGTCTGAGTGAACTCCGGGAGTTGGTGATGGACAGGGAGGCCTGGCTTGCTGCAATTCATGGGGTCGTAAAGAGTCGGACACGACTGAGCGACTGAACTGAACTGAACTGAACTGAACTGAATCTTGAGATCTCATAAGTATTAAAAAAAAAAAAAAAAGATCTTTTACAGCTCCAGCTTAAAAGAAATCAACCTAGATGAGCCCTGGGTCCAGTGCCCACCCTCACACTAGCTCAGGGGTGGTAATGGATGGGTGCCCAGGCACTGGTCACTCCTCCTTAAACTCTGTGCCAAAGCAAAGGCAGGATGTGTTTCCCCAAAGGAGAGACTGCAGGACTGAAAAAAAAATGAAAGAGACTCTGCTGTTCACTTTTCATTTTGCAATTGCTGATACCATGCACAGATATTTAAGGGCCATCTCCTGGGTTCATGTTGACCATTGGTTGCACAGCTGAGGTTAGAATTTGGAGTTCTCCAGGCTCTAGGAAAAATGTGTGTGCCCTTGATGAAAGTATTTCTAAATGTTCTGACCCCCATAGAAAGAATTTAAAATGTGTTCGATGACTGGCAATCATACATGATCTTGACTGCCCCCAGATAGTCACCTTATAGTGGCACATGTTGAAGTATGGAGTTCTTCACTAATTGAATAGGATGCACCCCTTGACATTTCATAATCTTGGACACCCAAGTGAAATGAAGCTGTTTTCCTATCATTTCATTTCTCTTGTAAAATAGTAGGGAAAAAAATCAGTTCAACTGTGGGTCCCAGTTAGACATTTTAAAACTTTTGAAAGATCTATGGCCCTCATTTGAACTTGGGAGCTCCTTAATAACCAGATAACATTCTGTTAACTAATAAATAAACTTCCCTGCCTCTTCAGCTAATAAGCCTGTCATAGCTTGCCCCCCGTATGAAGAGGACGACAGGAGTAAACAGACTCCCAGTGAGAGGCGTGTGCTGTGCTTGTGATGAGTCAGTTCGTGTCATGATCTTATTTTTAATGAGAGCATTTTAAAGAAGCTAAAAATAAGTCCATAAATGTAATACTATATGTGGTATACACAAATCACCTCCATCTGGCTAATATCTAACCCCTGTCTTTGAAATGGTAATTACTGATTCTAAAAAGCAGTTGAGGAGAAATGTACAAAAAGCATTCTTGGGATCTAACAGATGGGATCTAACTGCAAAGCTCACACCTCTACAAAAATCTTGAAGGGTGTGTAAGCAAAAGCATGTTTGTGCAAGGTTCCTGGGGAGGGGAGCGGGGCTGGGGAACAGCTGCATGCTTATTTCTGAGTATCCTGTTACCTTGCTTTTATTCTTAGTTTTTTCTACTCATATCCACCAACTGCTCTTGTCTAGTGCTCCCTAATGAGGGCTTTAAAGACAAACTGTGCGTCATAAGCATTCACTGCCCCTCAGGGAGCTGAGTGAAACGGCCCTTCCTTAATCTCCCCTCCAGTTCGGACCTGGGTCCATGAACCCAGCCTGGGGACTGATGTCATGAGAACTGTCAACCCAATTAGAACTACCTAAAACCCCCACTTTCATTTTCTGAACTTTAAAATGTATGTCATAGAATGTGGGACAAAATAAACTCTTGCAGTTTGTGTGAAACACTGGGGCAAACACACATCATACACACTTAAAATGTTTCTTGTACTTGATATGCCTGTGCAACAGAATCACTAGAAAAGCGCTGGAACAAGCATGTCTTCCAACATACGCATTAGACAGGATCCTCAGAAGAGCGGAGATAAGAGAGGTGTGGGAGGAGTCGACCCACATCGGTTGACAGTATGGGTCAGAGGTCAGCTAAGTCTTGCTTCAGAAACAGCAGGTACCTCACCAAGCAGGACTGCTCTATAAAAAGGAACCGAGATTGATCTTTTTCATTGCAAACTTGGTGAAAATTCCAAACAATGTATAGAAGTTGCTATAAGATCATTGCGTAGCAACCACATGATAAAACCTGATTGCCCTATTATTTTTTTCATCTGGAATATTCCATCTGAACTTTTAAATACACTCTCCCATCCCCTCTGAAGCTCTCCCTCACACAGCAGCAATCTGGCTTTTGAAAGAAGTGTAGCCGAAACATCCACGGTGGTTTTAGGAGCTACTCGAACAGTCAGTGGCGTTTATATTTCAGCCCAAAGTTTTTCGACAGTGCCCCCTGTGTTCTAGAATGTTCCATGCTGCACCAGATGTTGCAATCCAGAATGCAGTTTGGCAGTGACCACTGCATCATACCAGAGCCTGCTCTTTTGGCATCTCTCATGCCTGCAGTAGGAAAGCCAAGCCTTGGAATCAGAGAAAACTTGAATTATGTTCTTCTTGTTAATCTCTCTATGAGTTCATTTTCTGAATTTTAAAATGTATGTCACAGACTGTGGGGCAAGGTAAACAGTTGCAGTTTGTGTGAAGCAACTGAGGCATTGTGTCCCCCTTGGGTGTGACATAGAGCCCAGCCCCTCTGTGAGCCCACCCTGCCCCATTTCCCTTCATGTTCATCGAAGGCTCCTCCCCTGCCGGCCCCCCGGCCAGCAGACTCTCAGGAGAGGGAGGCGTGGACAGAGGTGGATGAGCTCAGCCTCTGCAGGGACTTCGGCCTGTGGCCTCTGGGGGCTGCTTCCAGCCTGGATGTGGGAGCCTCCCTCTGCCTTGCGAGGAGGTCCCACTTACCTCCACATCCTGTTCCATCACCTGTTTAACCAGTTTCCTGCTAAACTCTCTGCATTACAAAGCCTCAGAGTTACTCCTGTGCTCTTGGCCCATCACCATAGGTCTGTTTCTGTGCCACACAATTAACATTTGCAGATGGCCATCCGGCTTCCTTCCGGGTGCATGGGGTGGGCTCAGGTGGGGTGCCCCCGCCTCCAGAAGCTTCCTGGTCTTCCGGGCACAGTGCTGTCCCACCTGGGCCTTCACCCAGAACCCCCCTTCTTTTCACTGCTCCCGTGACATTCAGTACTATACCGTCAACTTGCTGTCATTTGACTTTCATTTATTTTTGTTATTTCTCAAAAACAATCCCTAGAAGGTACAAATTGTGTCTTTACATTTTTTTCCTCCCTCAAATCTATCGCAGGCACCTCGACACAATATCAGAGGTTAACATTGTTGGAAAAAGTCTCAGCAGTTTGTGTTTTAATTGCTGGGATGTTAGTCACAACAGCACAGAGGGCCTTAAAGAGATAGATGGAAAAATATATAAAATCTTCCAGCTGAAAGAGGCACTGTAGGTAATATCATTTACTTTTTATTTTATACACGGGAAGGTAGAGATTAAGAAAAGCTGGTGAGTTTATTTAATGACACAGAGCTCTTAGGAGAGACTCCTGCTTCCTAACCTGGTGTGCATTCCAGCAGAAGAGAGGGATGTGCGTCTCAGACTTCACAACAAGGCTGGATGTCCAGAAGGAACAGTATTTAGTTATTGGTCTTTATTCTTTTTGAAAAAATTTTTAATTTTTTAAAAATTTATTTGGCTGAGTCAGATCTTAGTTGCAGCAGTTGAGATCTTTAGTTTTGGCGTGTAGGATCTAGTTCCCCAACCAGGGATCAAGCCTGGGCCCCCTGCATTGTGAACACAGTCTTAGCCACTGTGACCTGGGAACTCCTGCTTTTCATTCTTAAAAGTGAAAATTTATTAATTACAAAAACAAGCCTCAGTTCAGTTCAGTAGCTCAGTCATGTCCAACTCTTTGCGACCCCATGAATTGCAGCAAGCCAGGCCTCCCTGTCCATCACCAACTCCCGGAGTTCATTCAAACTCACGTCCATCGAGTCCATGATGCCATCCAGCCATCTCATCCTCTGTCGTCCCCTTCTCCTCCTGCCCCCAATCCCTCCCAGCATCAGAGTCTTTTTCAATGAGTCAACTCTTCGCATGAGGTGGCCAAAGTACGGCAGTTTCAGCTTTAGCATCATTCCTTCCAAAGAAATCCCAGGACTGATCTCCTTTAGAATGGACTGGTTGGATCTCCTTGCAGTCCATGGGATTCTCAAGAATCTTCTCCAACACCACAGTTCAAAAGCATCAATTCTTTGGCGCTCAGCTTTCTTCACAGTCCAACTCTCACATCCATACACGACTACTGGAAAAACCATAGCCTTGACTAGACAGACTTTTGTTGGCAGAGTAATGTCTCTGCTTTTTAATATGCTATCTAGGTTAGTCATAACTTTCCTTCCAAAGAGTAAGCGTCTTTTAATTTCATGGCTGCAATCACCATCTGCAAGCCTATACGGCATTAAAAATACCTTCATACATTATTTCAAAATATCTGGATATCATACTATTTTAGGTAAATGATTGAGAAATATCTAGATGAATTTGAAACATGCCTGTGTGCCCTCTGTTCTGTGAATGTTTGAATATTTATATTTTCAAGATAGGCAATTCTGCTGTGTCATGTAGCTAGTTAATACACTACCAGCATGGTTGAAATACTGAATATTGGCGGGGGGTGGGGGGAGGGGTGGATTTCACAATGAAAAGTGGGGAAAAAATTAAAACAAAATCATCTTGACCTCTTGGAGTGCTGGTTGTGAAGGGGCTCCAAGGGTATTCTCAGAGCAAGTTGTTGGACAGGACCAGACTGAGCCGAGCAGATCTAGGATCAGTTCCAAACTTATTCCTCAATGATGGTCCCAGACTGAAGTGAGATCTTGGCATTTTAAGAAGACACAGTAATCTCAGCCATATTGTTGAGTATTGATCCCTTTGAAGCACTTCAAGCGTAGCAGACACCGAATACTTGGGCTCAGAACACCAGCAGGATCTGAGCCTTCTCCCTTGGATGTGAAATCCTCATAGGAGAGATAGGAGGGAAGCACCTGGGCATCCTGGGATGTCAGTGGCACCTGCCGTGACGTGGAGCAGGCAATCAGGACCCACGGTGGGTGGTCACCCAGCATCCTCACGATGGCCTTCAGCTGGTACAGAACCGTCCTGTTGAGGGCAGACAGATGAGCCACCCAGGCCACACAGCAGTGGCACACCTGTCAGCCTCCATCCAGGGCTGGAGAAAGGAGGGCTTCTCTACTTTCCTTCTGGCCAGCCTCCTTTCCGTCTAAAAGAGTGAATTCACACAGAAATAGATATATTTGTTTTTGTTAATAAGTAATAAAAAGAGGCATCAGTTCCATCAGTATCACTTCTGATCACAAGTAAACACACGACCAGCCCTGTCAGCCCTGCAGGCAGGCTGCAGCACAGCACAGCAGAGCGAGGTAGACAGAGGGCCTACTTACCACACTCTGGGTACCTTGCTTGGCCCTTGAAGCAATTTGTTGGGGCATTTTTTTTCCTGGGCAAGAAATGGGATCTGGTTCCCCATGTTGGCAATCTAGGAAAAATGCTAAAATCATCAACTCTGCAATAAGGAAAATGAAAACAAAACATGACTCTAGCCATTTAATTTCTACCGAGGACATTAAGACGGGAAGCAGAATTTTGTCTCTCAGTAGAAAGAACATGTTAAAATGAAATCAGTGTTTTGAAGTTTGTCAGGTACAGATATCATTCTGATAGCTTTGGACATCACTTTTATATCAGCTGTTGCAACAAGATAGCTGTGGCAACAACTTTTATCTGTGCTCAAAATAGATATTTATTTAACAGTCTGCAGATAATGTAATATCAACATGCCGTGTGCAATATAAACAACGAAAGGAATTTTCAAGAAATACCAGAGGAACAAGAAAGTCAAAACATAAAATACTTCACCCACAGAGTTTGTAGGTCTACCGTGAGGGAACACAACACAAGAAAGATTTTAGGGAAAATAGCTAATTAAATGTGCAAACTTTAAAAGTGTAAAGAGTGGTCACTGAGTAAATTATTCATAACGCAGTTTCCCTGTGAGAGAACACAGAGAGTAACACAGAGAAATGGACATTCAGTGTACTCCATGGAACTGGGGTGGGAAACAAAGCCGCCCAGGACTGCTTCATCCGTCGCCTCGTCACGGCTACCAGACGTGGTCATGCTTGGCTCTGGTCCCTTCTGCTCAGACACTCATTGTACCATGTGTCACTCTGAGTCACAGCTGCAGGATGGGTCCTGACCCATTTCCATAGCTCTGGCCCCTCAAAACTCCAGTACTCCGAGCCAGGTATACTGAAATGTGTCCCGAGACTAGTGAGGTTGTTCCATCTCCTCACTGCAGTTCTGTGGTGTGAGGAACTGGCAGATGTAGACATAGACCCCTCGGGGGATGGTGGAATAACAGAAGACATGGAGCATGGTCTTCCTGACTGCTAAACCAGTCCTCCAACTAGAGCGCCTCCTTCATAAACATGAACTTCGTACACGTCTGTGGGAGTCTGAGTTCTGCAGCACAACTGGACCCCTCAGTTCCAGACAGGCAGTTAAAGACCTGTACGAATGGCCCACGGAGCCCTGAAGATGAGACTCGCCTCCCATCGTGTCTGCTTGCCTCCTCATGATTCCTCCCTCTCCCTCCAGCTCACCAGACGCCCTCTGTCTCAGGACTTTGCGCTTGTGCTTCCCACTACTGGGAAACCACTGTCACCAGGTATTTGCCTCACTCCCTTCCTCACCACTTGAAGGACTCCCCTAAAATCCAGCTTTCCCAGTGAAGACTCCCCCAGTGACACTATTTCAAATTGAAATTTGTTTTCAATTTTATCATTCTCTGTGGCATTTACCACTCCTTCACATGCTCTACGTTTTACTCATCTTGCTTGTTTTCTGCCATGCCAAATCTGAGCTCCCCAAAGGACAAGGATTTTTATGATGCCTATCCTACGATAAGCACTTGATAAACACTTTGGCAATTTCTGTGTGGAACATGTGTGTGTGTGTGTGTGTGTGTGTGTGTGTGTGTGTGTGTGCACACTTCAGTTTCTTCCAAATAGTATGTATAAGCCCCACTTTCAGACATTTTGAACCCAACTTTTTAAGAAAAAGTCATATTGCATGAGTTGGATAAGCTGGCTCATGGTTCTTCCTTCTAACTCACATTCAGAGGTGAAGATTTGATTCTCCAATAGGGTATATTAATAGTTACTTTCTCTAGGACAGAAGGCTGTCAAATAACCTACTGATTTCCTCTTTTGATTTTCCTTGAGTGCTGTATTTTTTAAGCTCTAAAGACCTTGGTTTCCAGGGGAGTTAGAACTTTGAATACATCATCTTTCAACTCCAGTCGCTTGGGATTTGGGGGCACGTCAGGAGAGTCACAAGGGATTTGTTCAAGGTCCAGTAACCTTTCCTGTTTTATTCTTCCGGGCACAATTTGACAGATGTTCACTGAGTGCTGTGCTTGAGGCTGAAGATACAGCAGTGGGCATGACGGAAGTAATCACCCCTCATGGAGGGTGCAGGCCGTGGGGAGAAAATGAAAATAATAGAATCACAACTTCTTGTAAATGCAGCAAAGTAGAAAAATGGACTGTGATGATCCAGGCAGAGAGCCTCAGGGAGAAGTGAGCAGGAACCTGTGTGCAGTGGTCCTTGAGCTGACCTGAAACACAAAAGGACTCCTCGGCCTTGAGCCTGGACTGACCCCATGGCTATGGCCCTGATGAGTCTATTCCTCCCAGAGCCTTTGTTTTGTTGACCCTCAGGGGTCAGAGGTGAACCCATCTTCTGCAGAGATGAAGGTGCTTCCCAGAAGCTCCAGACCAAGACGCAACTTCCAGCTGTTGGGCTGTCTGTTAGTGTGGATGCCTGTGTGTCTCCTCCCTGTCGTGTGGTTCTGGGTGCTGGGACATCAGCTCTCCAGTATCCCCGCCCAACTCCCTAAGTGGTTGCTGCCCATCAGGGTTTCCTTTCTCCTCCAGCACTGTCCACTGATGGTCTTCATGTTACTAAAGTAGCCCAGGCTTAAGGTCATGAAAACCTTGCATGGAATGACATAAAACAGAGGCAGGGGACATTATAAAACAAGTGTTGAATTGGGTAGATGTCACGAGAACCTCTGATGAGTAATTAGGAATAAGAAATAGTAGGTGAAAATGCTGTATCTGACAAGTGACAAACAGCATAGGCAGAAAATCAGCCAGCTTATCAACTAATGAAGGGTCATTAAGTAATTTAGCTCCCTGTGACCTTCTTGATATCCTAATATGGGGGTCAGAAATGAAAAACAGCAAATACTTCAAAGACCGTGAGATAACTTTGAGGGAATGGTAATGGCTTCATCTAGAGTAATGTAGCTACACTTTTTTGAGTGCATCTTCTCTTGTGTAAACATTTGCAGGCAGCAATTAGCCTGTGCCCTCCTATGCAGCCCATACTAACCACTCTGACAGAGCAGAACACGTTCTAGTGGGGCACAGGGTGCTCATGGTGAAAGGATTACAGCATTCCTCGCAAGTGTTCTAAGTATCACTTTCTCCCAGAAAATTGTTGATATAAATGCATACTATCTTTGGGCACATTTTCTGTTCTTCATTTCAGATTCTTAAGAGAAAGGTACAAAGTTAATGTTGCATATTATTCACACTTATTTTCAGGTTAGCTCAATGCCCCTTTGTTTAGAAAAATAATACAAACTTTTGCTTGTAAAAACAGAGTTGTAACATGACTTTGCTTCCTGTCTTTGGTTTCTACTTACTGTACTAATTATAGTGTTGCTTATGCAAATATGAAAAAAACAGTTTTACTGTTTTATAGCAAACCAAAGACATAATTTTCTGTTCTCTATTGAATTAATAGTACATTTATTTCCTGAGAAATGTCTGCTTGCTTTCTTATGAGAGTCCCAGTAGAAATCAAGCCATCAGAATTCCATTTGAGATGGCACAATTTACTCATTTTAAAGTTCTTCATGAAAATGTTAATTCTCCAGGGATTATACAATCAAATACACCAATTAGTACAGGCACAGTCAAATATATGTGACATAGTTCAGGACCATTTTCACAGAAAGATATTGTTGGATAATCTCTCCCCTAATAGTTGTTTAGAACAAGCAGGTCCTCCCTAGAGCCACTCGTGTTTCCTCATAACAACCAAGACCAGGAGAAATTCGGCCTTCGAGACAAGCAGTGCCCTCACAGGAGATGTACGTTTCTTTTGCTTTAATCTGCATTTGTTTTAAAGATTTTCTTTCCTAACCTAAAATCAGTTATGAATTTAATGACAAAATTTTTTAAGATCCTTTATAGTATATTATGTGAAAAACCAATAGCCAGCCATTAGGGGCATACACACATGCACCTGTTGAGCTGAAGGTGTTAATGACTGGGCTGATCAGGACTAGCTTATGAATTACTATCAGTGTGACCCCATGGTTGGGGGCATGAATACAGCACTGGATATCTTGGTTTCTATTCCAGGGTTTACCACTTACTAGCTGTGTGATCACAGGCAAGCTACCCAACTTCTCTGTTCTTCAGCTTCTTCATAAAGAAATTAGACATACTAATTGTAGTTATATCACAGAGTTCTTGTGAAAATTATATGGAGATAATACTTAAAGCACAGCAGAACTCTAGCGCATATTAAGCACTAGATACGTATTAGCATTTATTACTTTGGGGGGACTGTGAAGACCTAACATGAAATATGTGAGTATGAGTCAATGTAAAAGCATGTTTACATTGTTTCCTCTGAATTAATTATATTTTGGAGCCTACCATGTTCATAGAGTGTCTGTACGGTATTACAAGTCGTCAGCCAAAGTGGAACAATATCTTCTCCAGGGTAAACTTATCCCCTCCCTCCCACCACCTCTAGACAGCTGGGACCTCTAGAATGACTTAGAAAAGACAAAGATCAAACCAATTGTGAGTCGCTAGGGAAGCTTTCATATCCTAGTAAAATAGACAGTTCGGGACAGAGTAAAAGGACATTTAAAGGAGATGGGGAAGAGCAGCGCTGAACGAGGAAGGGAGCTCTGAGAAATCTCTTCCCCTCGACCTGTAGGAGGAAGGAACATCTCCTGTCCATCAGAAGTTCAAATCCACATTTCTTCTCTCATATTCACGGGGAAAAGTCCTCTAGGCATCAGCAGTCAGGACTTCCAGCAGCCAAGACCGGAATACGTCACTGATGAATAGTCAGGAATGGAAAACACCGCAATTGAAGGGCTCCAGAAGTTCAGAAGATGACTTGAATAAAATGAAATCCAATCACTATCAAAAAACAAAAGAGAAGGCTCTCTCAAAATTCCTCTGATGGTGCGTGCAACCTGTATCCCTCCATGTTTAAATGGTAAATATTTATAAATGTGATCCTTCTCAACATGGATAGTGAAAATATTTCCTTCTCTGACTTCTCTGATTGGAGTCTTTGCTAGCCTACACTCCCAGCCTGTGGACCCCTTGGTTTCAGTTCAAGTCCCAGCTCAAATGCCCCCATAATACGATCATAGCAAACTGTGATCCTGACTTTAATCTACAGTCCCTCAGTAGCAGCACCACCCCATCCAATTCTTATGACATCCCACTGGGTAATAAAGGTGTTTGTATTCCATATACAAATGATTGTCTTAACCTCCCAGGTGGACAGCCTGGGAGCAGAAACGTCTGACTTACTGATGTAAAGTTCACAACTCCATTAGAGCACCTGAGTAGACACTGCAGAGTTACGTAAATGCCCTTGTTAGAAGTATATAGATATTAATAATTCCCTGAATCTCAGCTGAAGGTGAAACTCAAGGTTGTTTATGAAAGAGAGAGAAATATTCGATGGCTCATGTTTAGCTGATGATGTGAGAAAGTAACAATTTCAGCCAGAATAGAGAAATTGATACAAAGCATTAGACAAAAGTGAAGATGAAATGACACGGAGTATGGGGCTGATGAGAATCAACTGAGAGATTCATTGCTGAAAGAGGCACTCAGCTGACGGTAGGTGAGCTCCACCTCGTCACTGGGAACAAATACCCAGCATGAAATAGAGAATCAGAGTTAACAAGGCAGTACGCTAACAAGCAGAGAAAAATTATGTGCAATGCTTGAGGGGATAATAGGATTGGAAAAGAGAAACTGAAAGAGAAAGCGAATGAGGCAGAGAGGAGCTGTATAACAATTGTATCTGCAGTAGTTTAAGGGGTAACTTCTGCGTGTATGCAAGACAAAAATAGCACACTCTCAGGACTGGAAGTTATGAAGCGTGAGAGGGATTGGGCCAAACTTTGAACAGCAGGTCCACCTGTCAGACTGTCTCTTCAGAGTTGCCCTTTGGGACCTGCACTCAAGCAAAGCTCAGAGATGCAACAGGGAGAAGAGGCATGAGGTCCCATTTAATTTATCTCCTCCACGGTGAGAACATCCATCGGGGCAGGGTTCTGGGCCAGAAATAAACCATCTTACTGAGATGCAAAAAAAAAGACCAAAGATTACCAATTTCACTTGGACATTTTCAAGAGTTTCTGGACCATTAGGGACTGAATATTTCCAGATCACCGGGACCTGGATAGCAGCCAGGACTGCCCCCCCTCCAGTTCACATTGTCCCCACGGTGCTGCCAACTGTCCCCTGTACCCCTATGCACTCTTCCCACCTCGTGAACCGGGCACTCAGGGTTTTACACTCTTGGATCTCAAACCAAAACCCATCTTTATTTGTGATGATTCACTTTTCATTTCTCAGCACTGGTGTGGCCTTGCACACCTCTCTGTGTAGACATTCCAATCTCCTTGCTTTACCTCAAGCCCACCACTTGACGCTCCTCTCTCATGTCCTTAAAGGATCACCTCAAGTTCAGATCAAGGGCAGGTTCAGTCTGCTCCTGCCCAGAGGCGCTCAGTGTTCTCAGCTGGTTTGTGGGGTATGCAAGGAGTGCTGTGTGACCCCACAGCCATGGGGTAACAGCAACCATTGTCCAGATCACTGGTGGCACAAAAGAGCTTCTCGTCTCTGGGGTATTTACAGCCCCTTAGTCATGTGGCTCAGAAGTCTTCAGGCAGCTTCCTGTGATGGCGTCTGAATAACCAGGACAGCCTCATCTCAGAATCCTTAGCCTGACTCTACCTTCGGAGACTTTCTCCACAGGAGATAACATTGTGTGATGACAGTAATACTGGCCTCACAGCACAAGTTGTGAAGTTTTCCTCCTCGTCTCTTTTTTGGAAGAGTTTGAAAAAAATTTCTCTATTAAATATTTGGTTGAATTTATCAGTGAAGCCAACTAGGTCTGGGTTTCTCTTTTTAAGGTAGTTTTTAATTACTAATTCAATTTCTTTGTTTTATCTATTCAGATTTTCTATTTCCTCTTGAGTCAGTTTCAGTAGTTTGCTCCTTTCTAAAAACATGTCACATGGTTTGAGTTAGCTAATGTGTTGGCATGCAGTTGTTCATAAGCAGTCCCCCATGATATGTGTTATTCCTGGAAGATGGTCAAGAAGATTTCCTGTTTTATTTCCAGTTTTAGTAGTGAACTTTTTTTCTTCTTCAGTCTAGCTAAAAATCTGTCCATTTCATTGTTTCTTTCCCATAACTGCCTTTTAGTTTGCTGGTTACCTATTGTTTTTCTATTCTCTTTCATTAATTCCCACCCTAATTTTCATCATGCTCTTCCTTTGTTTCACCTTGGGGTTAGTGTACTCTCTATTACCCTGTGTCTTAAAGTGAAAGGTTCAGTTCAGTTCAGTTCAGTTGCTCAGTCGTGTCCAACTCTTTGCAACCCCATGAACTGCAGCACACCAGGCCTCCCTGTCCATCACCAACTCCGGGAGTTCACCCAGACTCACGTCCATCGAGTCAGTGATGCCATCCAGCCATCTCATCCTCTGTCATCCCCTTCTCCTCCTGCCCTCAATCCCTCCCAGCATCAGAGTCTTTTCCAAAGAGTCAACTCTTCGCATGAGGTGGCCAAAGTACTGGAGTTTCAGCTTTAGCATCATTCCTTCCAAAGAAATCCCAGGGCTGATCTCCTTCAGAATGGACTGGTTGGATCTCCTTGCAGTCCATGGGACTCTCAAGAGTCTTCTCCAAGACCACAGTTCAAAAGCATCAGTTTAAGACCTTTCTTTTTTAATATAAGCATTTATGTATAAATTTCTGTTTACATACTGCTTTGGTTGTATCCCATAATTTTTAACATGTTGTGCCCTCATTTCATTAATTTCATAGTTTTTTGAAACCATTAAAGTATTCAGAAACTTCTCTTGTGATTTGTTGTTTTATCCATTGGTTATTTAAGAACATGTTGTTGGTGATGGACAGGGAGGCCTGGTGTGCTGCAATTCATGAGGTCACAAAGAGTCAGACACGACTGAGTGACTGAACTGAACTGTGTAATATTCACATATGTATGAATTTCCCAAATTTCTTCCTGTTATTAACTTCTGACTTCAAGCCTTTATGATCAGAGAACATACTTTTTTAAATTTCAGCATTTTAAATTTATTGAAGTTGGTTTTATGTCCTCCTATGGTCTGTCCTTGAGGATAATGCATATCCTTATGTTCTCAGATGGAGTTTTCTGTAGGTGTCTGCTCTATAGAGTTGGTCATCAGTAAGCTGTTAGTATTTCATTATTAAATTCTATGTGCCTCTGGAGGATAATAATGGCAAAGACTGGATCCAACTGCAAAGAACTCATAACTACCTGGAGAAGTAAATATTTGAGAAACTGATGTACAATAAGTATAGTGGCCACATGACTGGAAAAAGTCAGTTTTCATTCCAATCCCAAAGAAAAGCAATGTCAAAGAATGCTCAAACTACCACACAATTGCACTCATCTCACACACTTAGTAAAGTGATACTCAAACTTCTCGAAGCCAGGCTTCAACAGTACATGAACCACGAACTTCCAGATGTTCAAGATGAATTTAGAAAAGGCAGAGGAACCAGAAACCAAATTGCCAACATACATTGGATCATCAAAAAAGCAACAGAGTTCCAGAAAAACATTTATTTCTGCTTTATTGACTATGCCAAAGCCTTTGACTGTGTGAATCACCACAAACTGTGGAAAATTCTAAAAGACATGGGAATACCAGACCACCTGACCTGCCTCTTAAGAAATCTGTATGCAGGTCAGGAAGGAACAGTTATAACTGGACATGGAACAACAGACTGGTTCCAAATAGGAAAAAGAGCACATCAAGGCTGTATATTGTCACCCTGCTTATTTAACTTATATGCAGAGTATATCATGAGAAACACTGGGCTAGATGAAGCACAAGTTGGAATCAAGATTGCTGGGAGAAATGCCAATAACCTCAGATATGCAGATGATACTACCCTTATGACAGAAAGCAAAGAACTAAAGAGCCTCTTGTTGAAAGTGAAAGAAGAGAGTGAAAAAGTTGGCTTAAAACTCAACATTCAGAAAACTGAGATCATGGCATCTGGTCCCATCACTTCATGGCAAACAGATGGGGAAACAGTGGAAACAATGACAGACTTTATTTTGGGGGGCTCCAAAATCACTGCAGATGGTAACTGCAGCCATGAAATTAAAAGACACTTGCTGCTTCGAAGAAAAGCTATGACCAACCTAGACAGCTTATTAAAAAGCAGAGACATTGCTTTGCCAACAAAGGTCTGTCTAGTCAAGGCTAGGGTTTTTCCAGTAGTCCTGTATGATGTGAGAGTTGGACTATAAAGAAAGCTGAATGCCAAAGAATTGATGCTTTTGAACTGTGGTGTTGGAGAAGACTCTTGAGAGTCCCTTGGACTGCAAGGAGATCCAACCAGTCCATCCTAAAGGAAATCAATCCTGAATATTCATTGGAAGGACTGATGCTGAAGCTGAAACTCCAATACTTTGGCCACCTGATGCAAAAAACTGACTCATTGGAAAAGACCCTGATGCTGGGAAAGATTGAAGGTGGGAGGAGAAGGGGACAACAGAGGATGAATGGTTGGATGGCATCACCGACTCAGTGGATATGAGTTTGAGCAAACTCCGGGAGTTGGTGATGGACAGGAAGGCCTGGTGTGCTGCAGTCCGTGGGGGAGCAAAGAGGCAGACATGACTGAGCCACTGAACTGAACTGAACTGAATTGTACAATGAAGGGTAATATTTGTGTTAGAAATTGTGAGTAGAGAAAATATTGTTCAGAAGTGTCTGATAAACTGAGAAATATGATATTTGAAGGACAAAAGATTTTAGGGGAAGAGGGATTTGAGCTGTGTGCATCAAAGATGGGTAGGATTTGCGACCACAGAAGAAGTAGATGCAAGCCATTAAGAGTAATAGGAGTTAGAAACTGTGTGGTTAGCACAAACCAAACTTGAGAATTGTAGATTAACGGAGTTGACAACTGGAATGCAAATAAAAGATAAAGTGGCAGAGAAAAGGTAGACAGAAAATTTAGAAATATAGTGAAGAGTGTGTGAGTGGTTGGTCATCAGTCATGTGATGGACTAGCATGACTCCCAACCACTTCTTATTTGGTGGTGCCATATTTCGTGTCATATCTTCTCTCTTATGCCCTTTTTTACACTTGGCTTGATTAATGCTCAGATTATTGCTTAAAATCTCTGTTACCCACCTGACCTCAAAAGGTATCTGTTTTTAAGTAACGCTGTTAAAAAGCCCAAGCCCCTACTTCCAGTCTGAGGGAATATCCACATTCTTTGTCCTATGCCCTTAAATCTATCAACACTGATTTTATTGAACAGCTCCGAAACCACCAATAATTGATCATTTTGACTTGTAAACACATTAATCTCACATGGCTCAATTTAATATGCTCCTTTCTTGGGCAGTTCCAACACACAAAGCCCTAAAATGTTCATTCTTGTTGGGGATTGAGCCTTTCCCTGCATTTCTTTACTCATTAGATTGGGGCTGCCCATCACACAAAGGAGCTGTGTGATTTTATTAGTTATAGGAGATAAAGGCACACAATCTTGGGTTCTCCTTTCATCCACATGCTCTGATTTACATAATAGATTCATTCCAAATTGTTTCTATTTGTCTCTCAACACAGCATGCTCCATATGGAGGCCTAATGAACACATTAACAGAACCTGTGGTGATCCATTTGTAAAGGACAAATTGGTTCCTCACTAGAAGAATCATTCCACACATATATCTACAAGTTCACACACACACACAGCCCTGTGGATGAACATAGGCCATACCCATTTTAGGCAGATTTAATGTCTTAAAATCCAAAGTAGTATTTTCTTTCTCCTTTAATCTGAATTTACTTACACTTGAAGTAAAGAAGAAAAGCTGTTTCTAAAATGTTAGATTCATTACATTTGCTTTATTAACTCAAGTAATTCTTGATACTTTTATGCCATGTCATTTATATGTATTATATAATGTACATACATATGTATACATATAATATATACTTGATAATATTTCCAAGATTTCTTCCTGTTGTATATGGTAAGAAAATTTTGACCTGTAAATCTGAATGCATGTACACAGCTACATTTGATTGAATATATTATCAAAAAATGGAATGCAGAGATGAAAATGTGTTTTAATGAATGGTCTCACATAAACTCTTTCTGAAATGACAAGGTAGACAAATCACTTGGCCTGCTCTTGAATTTCTTTGTACTGAAACCAACAGCACCATTCTACTCACAAAAACATTGATTATCCTAGTGTTAAGGGGAAAACATAAAAACCGGGTTTTAAATCATTCAGAACTAGAGAAAAGTGACTGTCTTTTGTGTGTTTCCTCAAGATTGCCTCGTATTTTAGACATTTTTCAGCTGCTGTATTGTGGATATATATTGGTTAAAATTGTTTTTTTCTATTTGAGTTCCTATGAATGAGTCTAAAAAGTTATTTTGTATGTAGTTGAGGATATATAATCCCGAAAGGTTAATGAATCTCCACCTTCTTCAAACCTGGTCAATAGCAGTCACCTCTGGAATGCTAGAGTCTTTGCACAGGCCTCTCTCTCTGTCTTTCTCTCTGTCCACAAGGATCCATGTCTGTATCTATCCCTGTACCAGGATCTATAAATGGAGATATGAAATGATGGTTCGTTTTCTTTGTGAATTTGACTGGGCCGCAGGGTGCCCAGACATTTGGTCAAGCTTTGTTCTAGGTGTGTCTGTGAGGTGCTTGTGGACGAGGTGAACAGTTGGTCAGTAAACTGGACACTGCAGGCGGCCCTGCTCCGTGTGGGTGGGCCTCCCGCAGGTACTGAAGGAAAGCCTGCACAGAGCAGGACTGCATGAGCAGGCGCTCTCTCCTGCTCGTTGTTGCGCTGGGTGTTGGGCTTCTTCCAGCCTTTGACTCAGACTCTCAGGCTGAAATCACAGTGTAGGCTCTCCTGTGCTCCAGCCTGCAGACTGCAGACCCTGGGACTCCCGCGTCCATGAGCACTGAGCCAATTCTGTACAGCAAATACATTCCGTATCTTTGTATGTGTGCCTAGTAGGTGTGTGTGTGTGTAGTGTATACATATGTATGTAAATGTTCCTATCGTGTGTGCATGTGCACAAACGCCTCCATGCATGTACATACACACCCCAACCCGAGCTCCCGAGAGGGTTAGGACACACTCCCTGAAGTCCTTACTAGTTTGAGGAGGAGCGCTGTGGGTCGTTATCCAGAGACCCAGGACACTAAATGCGATGATGACAGTCCATCACTCAGGCCTGGAGTGTGACACGTGTACTGCGGCTGGTTTGGGCCTCTGAGCTTTTACAGCAAACATAACTTGAAATTAATCTCATATTTTTTCCCTTAAAAAAAAAGTCAGCAGTTATGACACTCATTTATGCAGTGTTTTGTCTTCACTGTTGTCACAAATTCTGCCACTCTTCCTGAATACTGTCTCTGCGCGGTGTTGCTAGGCAATTCCTGACATGACTGGATTTAAATAAACACGTGGATGAGCACAAGTGACTGCATCCTCCAGAAAAAGCAGCAGCCTCCACCACCGAGCTCTCCTCATGCCACACTGAAGCCACAAGGGCCCCTTCACTTAGTCATAGCTACTTCGACATATTTGGAAAAGTTTTTTTTTTTTTAATTTGATGTGGAAACAGTGGTAAGATTTTTAAAATTGTAAAATATAAAAGGATATAGTTTTAATAAAAAATTGGAATTTTGCAACTAGTGATGGCTCATCATATCCCATTCCAAGAAAAATTTTAGTGCTGAATCTTCTTTATTAAACTTGATTTGCACTTTTAATGAAACTGATATTAATACCTTTAATTGGTATTCATCTATTTTACTAATATTTCATGGGAATGAAATTTCATATAGACAATATCTAATGTCTTTAGACCTCAGAATTGGTTGTTCAGAAATATTTACTAGAGACATATGTGAAAATCCTCAGCTAGACATTTTATGGAGCACAATGACAAAGAAAATGTAGTTCTTGCTCCAGAAAATTATAGTTGAATATTGTTATCGATACTCATTCTTATTTCACAGAGAACATGGCTTCATTTTATGGGGTTTTTTTCTATCTAAATACCATATGCTTGTTGTAAAAGGTAAATAAAATAAAAAGAAAGTAAGAAATAGAAATAACAATAAGAAAGAAAATATTAATCCATAAAAAATCTGACCCCTGACATGAAGAGGCCATCCTTGGCTAATGTGTCCTGGTCTGCACACATGGGCACCCATGGAAACAGGGTCACACCATCACACAATTGCAGCAAATAGGCCATCCCACTTTCAGCCCTCCCCAGCAAAGGCAGTTCCCCCAAACAGGTGGACACTAAAGCGTAGATTCAGCTGCCAGAAGACCCAGAAGGCAGCAGGGCCCCCAGGCCATCTCAGCTTCAAACTATCGGAGCTGAGGACACCCACATTCTAACAATGAAGGAGGTGAGGGACCATGTCTCTCGAGGGTCCTTCACTTCTGCCTGGAAGAGGGGTCACTCTCGCAGGTTCTCCCAGGCCCTAAAGTCAAATCAACTCAATAGATTAGATGAAATAAGAATGCCTTATATTTGTAAGTGCTATGAATGTTTCAAAGTGCTTTCCAGTTCATTAGCTTTACACAGCACCTCTCTGAAATCAGAACCCTGGAGAATCTTAGCAAAAACAGAAGTGGAGCCCAGTGCCCTCCCTCTACTCAGGGAGGCCTAGTTCTGGTGTCACTCACCCACGTGCAGTCCCAGGGCAAGGAGCCCAACACCCAGTGGCCCTCAAGGAACGTTTGTGGAGGAGGGACAGATGGAGTGAATGGACACAGCCTGGGGGACATCAGACGTGCATAAACTGTCACCACTCCTACCCCACCTGACCCCCACTCCCTCTAGTCTCCCCAGGGATGCAGAAGATACAAAGAGATGCAAAAACACTGGCATTTGTAGATTTTCATGTGAGTGGATGAAATCAAGTTAAAGAAGGTGGAGCTGTGCCCTAAATCACTGCAGATGGTGACTGCAGCCATGAAATTAAAAAACACTTGCTCCTTGGAAGAAAAGTTATGACCATCCTAGACAGCTTATTAAAAAGCAGAGACATTACTTTGCCAACAAAGTTCTGTCTAGTCAAGGCTATGGTTTTTCTAGTAGTCATGTATGGATGTGAGAGTTGGACTATAAAGAAAGCTAAGCATCAAAGAACTGATGTTTTTGAACTGTGGTGTTGGAGAAGACTCTTGAGAGTCCTTTGGACTGTAAGGAGATCCAACCAGTCCATCCTAAAGGAGATCAGCCCTGGATGTTCATTAGAAGGACTGATGCTGAGGCTGAAACTCCAGTACTCTGGCCACCTGATGCAAAGAACTGATTCGTTTGAAAAGACCCTGATGCTGGGAAAGATTGAAGGTGGGAGAAGGGGACGACAGAGGATGAGATGGTTGGATGGCATCACTGACTCAATGGACATGAGTTTGAGTAAACTCCGGGAGTTGGTGATAGGCAGGGAAGCCTGGCATGCTGCAGTCCATGGGGTCATAGAGTCAGACATGACTGGGCAACTGAACTGAACTGAACTGACTGAGCAGAGGTCACACACAGTTGCAGACAGCTTCCTTTCACTGCCCTGAGGTGAGGTGTCCAGTTTGAGACGGTGTACTATTGTCACAGGGCCCATGGGGGAATCCTGGCTCACCTGCAGGGGCTCATCCTGGAGTCTGCTCTGGAAGCTTCCTGCATTTGTCTGGCACCTTAACTTTGCTGGTCACAGCAGATGCAAGTTGGGGACAGGACGCTTAAGAAGAACATCATAGAAACAAAATATTGTTTGTGACCAGAAATGTTCACTCAGCTCTGACAGAGTGGTACAGAATGCTTCGTGGGAGCAACAGTGGGTCTTAATTATCAGGAGAAATGTCAGTGGAAGAAGATTTTAATCATGAAGTGAAGCCATTTTTTCTCCTCTGGATTTGTTGCTTCCAAGAAGAAAGTGTGCAACAAACTTAGGAAGAATTTATGGGGCGTTTCCCACATCATATTTTATGCAAATTGTAATCATTCCATATGTTGTTTGGCTTGTTTATGAAGTTTGAGGGTAACTATTTAGAAAAATGCATGCCTAATGGTATCTGAAAAAGCTTATGCTTTTAAAGAGAAACCCATATGTCACTGCTAACAGATACATTTTTCTAAGATATAGATTCTCTCTGTAAGTAATTTCTTCCTCCATAAGTTGATTCTCCTTAACCACCTTGGCTTTGGTTTTATATTAAAAAGGCAAGCTATTTCATTGTCTGAAATGGGAGTTAGATTGAGTAGTACATTCGGTTATTCCTTCTTGTTCAAGTTTGTTGCAAAAAAAAAAAATCTTAGATTATTTTTACCAGTGTTTATCACCAGTTGTACTAACATGAGAAATGTTATGGTTTTTTAAAGAAAAGCCTGATCTTTATGTATCTAATTGCACTAAAGATAACTATCTTTGCATCTGTGTGCCAGCCAACCAAATGTATAGTGAGAATCACAGTGAAACAACTTGAACCCCACCCGCTTCCCAAAGCTGGAAGTGTGTTTTATCATAAATCCATACATTCAGGAGTTGGTGCCTAGAGAAACAGAGGAGAAATGATGAAAAGAAATTGCCCCATTTCTTCAGTTCCATCATGGGCAGTTCCGTGGGCCCGCATGGGCTTTGGGCTGATTCAAGGAGGAACAGGATGGGGCTGAAGTTCCAAAGACCTGGAAGTCAAAGTTTACATGACAGAACAATGTCATTCCTTTAGAGGCAGAAGCTGTCAGTGTTGGGGGCTGAGGACAGAATGTGACTGTGTTTGGAGATGGGTTTTTAGAGAGGTGAAGAAGGTAAAATGGGGTCCCTGGGGTGGGCCCTGATCCCATAGAACTGGTATCCTTATAAAAGGAGGAGAGGACACAGACCTGCGCAGAGGGATGACCACATGGGGACATGGGGAGAAGACGGGATCGGCACACCCAGGAAACTGGCCTCAGGAGGAACCTACCCCGCAGACACTTCTGCTGCAGATGCCCCACCTCCAGGACTGGGAACAGCAACTCCCAGTCTGAGCTCCTGTTTCTGGGATGTTTTGCTTAAAGGAGCCTGAGCTCACTGACACAGGGGTCAGTGGTGGGCTGCTGTCCATAGGGTCACACAGATTTGGATACGACTGAAGTGACTTAGTATGCATGCATTGGAGAAGGAGAATGCATTTGAGGGGCTCTGTGGGCTCAGAGGGATTCTACCAGGACAAATTCCCTGCGAGGTGTAACTAGGAGCAGCTTCCTGGTGGGTGACCCAGACCACAGCCTCCAGTGGGGATCGATGGTCCTTAGAAGTTTACAGATGTGCATGGAACATAATGTGGGAAGTTCTGCTTCCTTTTCTGCCTCTGTAAGCCTGCCTACTTACTGACCATAAGAGATGACACATCCGTAAGAGCAGAGAGGAGAACACTGAGTGACCACAGCTATGAATCATGAAGCACGGCTACCGATGGTACCGGTATCCACTTAGTTCAAAAGTGTAGCCTTCCCACGATGTTCAAAAGTTTTAGTTGTGGCTTTGAGTCAGAAAATAAGAAATATAAATATATCAGGATTACTATTCAGGGCGTAAATTTTATGCATATTTTTCTGACTGTGCAGACTAAATTTTTTCAGTCACAAGATTTGAAAATGTCTTTTGGAATGCCAAGAGGAAGGCAAGATTTTATTCTCAGATGTCAATCAGAATTGCTCTAACTTTTTAGCTCTTTTGACTAATATCACAAATATTTTCTTGGTATGGAAAAATAATCTCTATATTTCTGCGGCTGCTGCTGTTTAGTCTCTTCAGTCATGTCTGACTCTGTGCGACCCCATAGACAGCAGCCCACCAGGCCCCTCTGTCCCTGGGATTCTCCAGGCAAGAATACTGGAGTGGGTTGCCATTTCCTTCTCCAATGCATGCATGCATGCTAAGTCGCTTCAGTCGTGTCCAATTCTGTGCAACCCCATAGACAGCAGCCCACCAGGCCCCTCTGTCCCTGGGATTCTCCAGGCAAGAATACTGGAGTGGGTTCCCAATGCATGCATGCATGCTAAGTCGCTTCAGTCATGTCCAATTCTGTGCGACCCTATGGACAGCAGCCCACCAGGCTCCTCTGTCCAAGGGATTCTTCAGGCAAGAATACTGGAGTGAGTTGCCATTTCTATATTTCTAGGTAGCAAATTTAGGAGCTCCTATAAATGACAGACAAGAAATATACATGTTCCTTCCAATGAATTTTTACAAATGTGAGACTTTGGTCCTCCGTTTGTGCTGCTGCTGCTGCTAAGTAGCCTCAGTTGTGTCTGACTCTGTGTGACCCCATAGACAGCAGCCCACCAGGCTCCCCATCCCTGGGATTCTCCAGGCAAGAACAATGGAGTGGGTTGCCATTTCCTTCTCCAGTGCATGAAAGTGAAAAGTGAAAGTGAAGTCGCTCAGTCGTGTCTGACTCTTATTGACCCCATGGACTATAGCCTACCAGGCTCCTCTGCCCATGGGATTTTCCAAGCAAGAGTACTAGAGTGGGTTGCCATTGCCTTCTCTGGTCCTCCATTTACCTTTTCTTTATTCTAGTGCTGAAGAAAGAGAAGTAAGGTTTATACAATAAATGAGGATCTTCATCCATGAGATTTCTTACAAAAACGAGTAAGGAGAAGCAGTAACAGACCTTTCAAAATACATCAGAACAAACATATTATTTTCTAACACTGAGTAACTATTTCTAATTTCTTGGCAGCTAAAAGTAACAGGTATTTATTGTCTCAAAGTTCCCATGATTGGGTCTCAGGGAATTGCAACAGAGACATCAGATACTCTGCAGTCTCACCTGCTACTTGAGCTTTTCTCCCTGGTGTTTGGGGTTTTGGCAGAAGTCAGCTCCTTGCAGCTGTGCAGACGGAGACCCTGAGTTTTGCTGGCTGTCACTGGGAGGGGCTGTGATATCATGCTCTTTGCTATAGGCCATGTGACCACAGGTCCCACCTGTGCTCACAGGGAATAGACTCCATGAAGCCACCAAGGCATCCCCTCAGCAGGGAAAGGGAGCCCTGAGGATTGGGAAAAACATGTAATGCAACCAGAGGTGAGTTCCTGAAAACAGCTAGGGAAGCATTATACAGGCAGAAAATGATACTTTACCAATTATGCCCAAAGAAAACTCATTTGCAAGTACAGATGGATGATAACCGTACTGTTTTTCTTTTGTGTCTTTATTTCCAGTACAGCCCTAACACTTCAGTGTATTGTTTAGAATAATGAGAGGATTTATAAATGTATACATTCATTTACAAGCTTCAAACACAGAAAGAGTAGTTGTATCATGGATAAAAAATTATTTGGGTGTGCAGAGCATCTTTTGCTTTAATATCAATGAAAATGTTAAACTGTTTGGTTGATTCTATCAATAGCAAAACATTTGGGGACTTGGGGATGGATTCTGGAAGGCAGATAGGTCAGTTCAGACTCAGAAACATCCAAGCTGACCAGGAGTGAAGCTGTCCCTCTACCCCAGCAGACTAGGGAAAGAGCTGCTATCCATCTCTGTTTCCAAAGAGCTTGCTCAGAAGACTCCATGGTTCAAGAGACAGACACTGAGGAAGAGAGTCTGATGCTGGGAGCTGTCCCAGGTGCTGAAGCCACAGCCGGACACAGAGCCAGGGACGCACCCCCCTCTCCCCCCACAAACTAGACAGTGTGTTAGAAAGCAGAGACATTACTTTGCCAACACAGGTCCATCTCATCAAAACTATGACTTCTCCAATAGTCGTGTATGGATTTTGAGAGTTGGATGGTAAAGAAAGCTGAGCGCCAAAAGAATTGATGCTTTTGAACTGTGGTGTTGGAGAAGACTCTTGAGAGTCCCTTGGACTGCAAGGAGATCTATCCAGTCCATCCTAAAGGAAATCAACCCTGAATATTCATTGGAAGGGCGGATACTGAAGTTGAAACTCCAATACTTTGGCCACCTGATGCAAAGAACTGACTCATTGGAAAAGACCCTGATTGAAGGGGTTTTTTTCATTTTGTTTTTTGTTGTTGTTGTTGTTTGGAAAGGAAAGATTGAAGGCAGGAGGAAAACGGAACGACAGAGGATGAGATGGTTGAATTGCATCACCGACTCGATGGATATAAGTTTGAGTAAGCTCCAGGAGTTGGCGATGGACAGGGAAGCCTGGCGTGCTGCAGTCCATGGGGTCACAAAGAGCTGGACATGTCTGAGCAAC
The DNA here is from genome assembly GCF_016772045.2 of Ovis aries. Taxonomy (NCBI): domain Eukaryota; kingdom Metazoa; phylum Chordata; class Mammalia; order Artiodactyla; family Bovidae; genus Ovis; species Ovis aries. The sequence goes on from NC_056066.1 coordinate 45,572,779, forward strand.
TGAACTGAACTCCCCCTTCAGGGAGCACTGCTGTGAGAAGAGGCCAATCAGGAAGCAGTGTGCACATGCAAAGTGCTGACAGGTGAGAGAGAGGGTGAGAGATGTATAAGGAAGGATCCAACTCACAGACAGGACAGTGCAGAGGGCCTTCCTAGAAGGGGAAAGGAAGCCAGGCCCAGGCTGGGGCTTGTTCCAGGTGGATGTGTCAGGGATCCAGGGGCTGAAAGGTGAGGGCAGGGAGGATGGAGGGAACCACAGGAGAGATGCTGCATGAATGAGGGGCTCAGACCTATTCAAGACATTCAGAGGTTACGGGGAAATGGAGATGGAAACAGACGGACACCAGAGAGAGAAGAAGGGTGGACCCTCACCTGGCACTGGGAGGGGTGGAAGGAGGGTCCAGCCCCCAGAGGAGCCCTGGCCTTGAGCAGACCTGGTTTCAGCTCTTGAGAGCCCTGGGGGGGACTGAGATCCAAGATTTTGCTAACCTTTGACTCACAGTTCTGTAGGCCAAAGTTGCAGAATTGTATGAATATACTTTAATTTCTTTTATTTGTATTATTTATTTTTTGGCCGAGCTGGGTCTTCATCGCTGCTTGTGGGCTTTTCTCTAGTTGTGCTGCACAGGCTTCTCACTGTGCTGGCTTCTCCTGCTGTAGAGCACGGGCTCTAGGCACATGGGCTCCGTAGTTGTGGTGCACAGGCTTAGTCGCTCCACGGCATGTGGGATTTTCCTGGACCAGGGATCCAACCAGTGTCTGCTGCACTGCAAGGCAGATTATTAACCACTGGACCACCAGGGAAGCCGCTGGATCATAGGAACTGAGGAAGAATGTAAACTGGGTTCAGGAAAGAAGTTGATGAGGGCACAGGAGGAGGCAGGGCCTCAGGTCCTGGGTACTCGGTTTCCAGGACCCTAAGTGATGGTATGTCACTGACAGCTGATTATGACTGTTGTAGGTCACATTTCTCTGGTGTAGTCATTGCACAACTCCCTAGCTTATTTATATCCCTTCCTCCTACAAACCAAACCTATCCTCTTCTTTTAGTCTCAACTTCTGCAAAGAAAATTTCCCCTATTTCTATCCAAAAGTAATCACTCTCTCATATTTTCACAGCACTGTCTTGTATTTTAACTCAATCGCATTCTTCCTTTTCTAGTTTCTGTCCGTGGGTGCATTGTATTTCTTCCAAGCTCATTGACATCTCCATAAAGCTTGCCATGGTGCCTTTCCAATAGAAAGCACTTACTGAATTAATTAAACATTGATATGAAAACCTGTCACATATTTAAATAGGATAATATAGTTAGCATTCAGTTACTATGTAAATGCAACTTGAATTTAGGTTGTCCTCTGCCCTAGGGATCGCCTGGCTCCCCCATTTCTCAGCCAGGGGAAACTCAAAGCCCCCCTGCCCCAAGTCCTTACTTCTTCATGTTCTCCAAGATTCCCCAGCATTTCCAGACTTGTGTTGTGTGGTCCTCAGAGCTGATCTGAAGAAAGCATTTGGAGGAAAGTGCAGGCAGCCATGGGGATCCGAGAGTGGTCACAATTCCTACAAGGAACCAAGTTCATACTGGCAACTCTGCTTTCTCTGCTTGCCTGCCCTCAGGCAAAGCCCATCACATGTAGTTTCACTGGCTTCATTCATGGTCCAGCTGCCCTCCTCTCCTGCCCTCTTCTTCCTTCTTTCTGCAGAGCACTAAGTACATTCAAGCTGGCTTGTCATGCCAAGAGGATTTCTTTTTCCTGCCATTTTGGGGCACCCCAATGCCCAGGGTCTTTCCTGGGGATAGAAAATATTTTTCCAAAGTATGATTTTTCCCCTAAAATGAATTCTGATGCCTAATGTAGATAGTGTGAGAGATGGAAAATGTCAGAGTCACAAACAGTTTTATGTATTTGGTTTAAAGGTGTGATGTCATTCTTAGTATTTCTGTGGTATCTACACTGAGCAAAATAAAGAGAAATGAGAAACTCATTCTTTCAGATTTTCTGCACTCAAAATTCCAAACAATTAACTTGCATGCTTGCATGATTTTGTACTGATTTGGTAGAATGTGTGAGTTGCTCAGGTATTACATGGAGGCAATCTGAGACATTCGTCTTCATTCTCTTATTCCCCCAGGTACCATTTCCTAATAAATATATGCACTCTATAAAATCGATGTCATAAATATAGACAGCTGACTCATAATGCTAACTAACAGGATTTCAATCTTTTCTCCAAAGAATGTGCAAAGCAATTCAGCTCCAACCCAAGTGGGAAAAAAAATATCTGAAACTTGTATTTTTAGCAGGCATCTTCGTTATGTAAGATGCTGAGAAAAAATGTAAACCCATACCTGGCATAGGAAAACCATTCAGAGGACATGCTCTGCCCTTTTGCCCAAGTGTGGTTATACTCACACCTCCAGAAAGGGAGTCATGATCAGTAGATCATTTTAGTCATGATCAGTCGATTACCAAACACTAATTAGGAACCTGTTCTATACAGAGCCCTGTGCTTAATGCCTTGGGACAAATAATGGGACATAAGCCTTGGTGTCACACAAAATTACATAATATTGTTGCAGCCCTACAGTTGGCATAAGCGTCACGGTGGACTGTGGGATTATGAATAACTTGAAGCATATCGCATTATAGAAGCTCAGAGAGATCAATAGTGAGTCTATAAGCACTGAGAAGGTAGAGGATGTGCGTGTGTGTACATGTGTGGTCTGTGCAGATGTGAGGGCCGAAAGGCTTTGAGAAAGAAACAATAATGCAAGGGTCATACATCAGCTGATCCAGGAAGTCATAAAATAGCCATGATAAAGGGCAGTGAGCTTGCAGGCAATTTTGCTCTGATTTCTAGTAGAAGAGTGATGTGGAGTCAGCTGTTTTCATTGGTGATGATACTTATGGCAAGGATTGTAGCCCTCCCTACAGAGCTCAGTGACTTGTTTGGCCTCTGCATCTGTGGGGTGAATGCAGCAGAATGAAAACAGGGCTATTTAATCCTGCCTTGATAAATTATCCGTCAGAGTAGTGTTTTTCCCCATCATCTTCCAAGCCCCACAATTAAAACCTTCCTTACCTCTGTTCTTCTTTTTGAAGCCCAGTCTTTTCAGTGACCCCTGTTCCATAATTCTGGAGAGAAATAATGGCATATTTATATCAGTGGGAGCCATAGAAATGTTTCTATTCTATACATGTTGGTAAAGACAAAAGTTTAAATGTATTTATAAAAATTTAAAGGATTAGGACTTTTAAGATTATGATATGAAAAACAATAGCATTCTATTAATCAGTAGCAGTTATCAAGGTGGTATAAGAAAGCAACAAAAATGTATAATAAAGAGAAATATAATATATTGTGGCTAGATTAATATAAATAATTTCCATTTTAACAAAGGTAAGTGGGTAAATAACATCAGATTAATGTAGAAAGCACCTTTCAGTCACACAGTCATTCAAGATAAACATATTTTCACATGACACAGAAATGTTGAGAAAAATAGAATAGCCCATTACAAAGAAAAAAAAAAGTGGGTCAGAATATTGATAACTAGATTACAAAGAGACATGTAACATGAAGAAGGGGTTGAGCTCTGTCAAGGATAAGAAGCTATGGGCAAAAGGAAAGGGGAGAGAAAAGAAGCAATTTATTGGTAAATCTGATTGGGAAACAAAGGACTACTGATTAGCAAACTTTGAATTCAATAAATATGTGTGTGTGCACTGTAAGCAAGAATGGAACCAAGCATGAACAATCACTAAAATAATTTCTTCTTACATTTCTATATGTGATTATGTTATATAGATTGCCAATTTTTCTCTCTCAAAGCAGAGACACACTCTTCATAGCAAGACACACTAAAATAATTATATTCATCATCAGCAAAATGGAATTCAAGTCACCTATCTTCACTGGAAACCCTTATAGTATGATGGGGAAAAGTGGATATATTCATTTTTATTGAAGTATAGTTAATTTATAATGTGTTAGTTTCTGGGGTACACCAAAGTGATTCATATAGATGTACATATATATGTGTTCGTGCGTGCTAAGTCACTTCAGTCATGTCTAATTCTTTGTGACCCCATGGACCATAGCCCGCCAGGCACCTCTGTCCATGGGATTCTCCAGGCAGGAATATGGAGTGGGTTGCCATGCCCTCCTCCAGGGGATCTTCCTGACCCAGAAATTGAACCTGCATCTCTTACGTCTCCTGTATCGGCAGGTAGGTTCTTTACCACTGCCACCTGGGAAGCCCCGTATGCATATATATATGTATATGTACATTTGCTAAGCTGCTTCAGTCATATCTGACTCTTTGTGGCCCCATAGACTGTAGCCCACCAGGCTCCTCCATGCATGGGATTCTCCAGGCCACAATACTGGAGTGGGTTGCCATGCCTTCCCTCAGGGGATCTTCCCGACTCAGGGATTAAAGCCAAGTCTCTTATGCTGCTGCATTGGCAGGAGGGCTCTTTGCCACTAGCATCACCTGGGAAGCCCGTGTATATACACATATAAAAGTATATATATATATACTTTTTCAGATTCTTTTCCACTGTAATTTATTCCAAGATGCTGAATATAGTCCCTTATCTATTTTATATATGGTAGTGTGTATCTACTAATCCCAAACTCCTAATTTATCCTTCCCGCACTTGCCCCTTTGGTAACCATGAGTTTGTTCTCTATGTCTGTGAATCTGTTTCTGTTTTTTTTTTTCATTTGTAGTTTATTTTAAATATGTAGCATATGTGATATCATGATATTTGCTTATCTGCAAAGGAGTGGGATACAACTGCTTACTCATAAATAGTAAGCATCCCACTTCTGACTCCAAATGCTATACTAATCTAAGTCTTTTCATTTCATTTAAAGTAGATATAAACTTTTGTATGTTCAGTTTGATGCTGTAGGATTCTAGGTCACTGCATAATTAGGAAAAGCCAAGATTAAGAATGGTTTCCAGGATATTTCTTCCATTCTTCCTGAATGAAAGGATTAATTTTCATAAAAGAACTTCATTAAAAGATGTCCTGCTCCTACTCAGTTTAACCCAGTAAGAGGGTCTCACTGCTTGTCTCCTCCTGGCCTGTATGCAGCCCCCATGCATTGCTTCTCTCCCACTCTTTGTTCCTGCATGGTCTCTCCCTCTTCCATTCCCTCTGTCCCCATGTCCTTCTTCAGGTCTGACTCCATATTCCTATAACTTTCCAAGGAGGATGTTCTGCACACCAGCCTGGGTTCTATTGCTGCTTCACCAGAGTGCTTAGTACTATACCATATTTTCATTTTAAAAAATGAGCACAAATAGTAGAGAATGACTTGGGACTATGAGACATGCCTTGGGATAAATAACACTGGTTTTGGTGTTTTATAACCAACCAAGTCACTTCCAAAAGATTGTTCAGAAGATTTGAAAAAGCCAGGCCTGCGAAGGTCTCTGAAAAAATCAACATGGTGGAATAGCTAGTTACCAAGATCCAGGACTAATCAACCCAGAATCCACTATTTGATATTTGATCCTAATTATATCAGGACTTCCCTGGTAGCTTAGAGGGTAAAGCATCTGCCTGCAATGCAGGAGACCCAGGTTCAATCCCTGGGTCGGGAAGATCCCCTAGAGAAGGAAATGGCAACCCATTCCAGTATTCTTGCCTGGAAAATCCCATGGACAGAGGAGCCTGGTAGGCCATAGACCATGGGACCGCAAAGAGTCGGACATGACTGAGTGACTTCACTTCACTTCATATCGGGGCTTCCATGGTGGCTCAGAGGTTAAAGTGTCTGTTTGCAATGTGGGAGACCTAGGTTCGATTCCTGGGTCGGGAAGATCCCCTGGAAAAGGAAATGGCAATCCACTCCAGTATTCTTGCCTGGAGAATCCTATGGAGGGAGGAGCCTGGTAGGCTCTAGTCCACGGGGTCACAAAGAGTCAGACACGACTGAGCTACTTCATTTCCTAATTATATCTAAGTATTAATAAAATGTGAACATGAGGAGATTTTGATGGAAAAAGTCAATCTAATTATAATCAAAGTTGGACTTTTTAATGACTCATCAGTCAGAGGGCTGAGGAAGCCACTTTGCACCCTGAGTTTATATTCACAGTCATGTATGGATGTGAGAGTTGGACTGTGAAGAAAGCTGAGCACCGAAGAATTGATGCTTTTGAACTGTGGTGTTGGAGAAGACTCTTGAGAGTCCCTTGGACTGCAAGGAGATCCAACCAGTCCATTCTAAAGGAGATCAGTCCTGGGTGTTCTTTGGAAGGAATGATAGTAAAACTGAAACTCCAGTACTCTGGCCACCTCATGCGAAGAGTTGACTCATTGGAAAAGACTCTGATACCGGGAGGGATTGGGGGCAGGAGGAAAAGGGGATGACAGAGGATGAGATGGCTGGATGGCATCACTGATTCAATGGATATGAGTTTGTGATGGACAGGAAGGCCTGGTGTGCTGCAATTCATGGGGTCGCAAAGAGTCGGACACGACTGAGCGACTGAACTGAACTGAACTGAATATGTGAAACTTCTATTTGAAAAATCTTCAAAGAAAAACATCAGGCTGTCTTACTCTGTTTTTACTTCTGAGAAGACAAATCAACTTATTAGAAACATCATATTGCCTTTTCCTGACATACTGAAAAAGCCATCAGCTAATTCTCCAATTATTATACTTTTTGGGTTTTATGCTAACATCTGCCAACCAGACCATCAACGTCTAGTAAGTCAACCTCCGAGAGCCTTGTCAGAGAGAACAGATGCTGCATGGCATCACCATGCTCTGCAGTTTGGAACAAGCAGTCAGCTAGGCAGTGCGTGTTCACCCATTTTTAGATTGCACGGTAAAAGAGTGAAACAGAAATGTGGGAAACAGGAAGACCCAACATCTTGCAGAACAAGCCCTCCCAGGGTCACTGATTCTCAAAGTAAAATCTCTGTTATGAACAGCTGAGTCTGTCCTGACAAAAAGAAAATAAAATATTTAACAAAATTATGAGTGAGCAAATTGGAAGAAATAATAGAAACTGTTACCTGGGGATACAGGGTTGGGGAGACAAGAAATTTTGGAGAGTGGTGTATTTGTGCATTATCTTGATCTCAGTAATAGTTTCTTGGTTGTATACATTTGTCAAAACTCATCAAAATTCTGTGTATTAAAATATGTAGATAAATGCATGTCAATTATACTCAAATAAAGTTCTAAAAAAAAGTGACAGAAATTATATCTAAGCAATTCCTGGCCAATGAGTACATTTTGATGAAGAATCTTTAAAGTAACTTACCCAGCAAGGTTAAGACATCATCCTCAGTGGATAGACCATCATAGCACAAGGAGCATTAAATCGCATGCCCCATTACCAAGAATGAGGGCAGAGAAATAACTTTATCCAGTGAATTATTCATGTGTGGGTTTACTGAAATTTGATTTCTTTGTCTTAATTAGTATAAAACTTCGAGTTGTCCCTTCCACCAGTGCAAACTGGTAGGAGTGGTGAGATTTACATGAAACGTTCTACCAAATATTGAGTAAATTGACATTCGGGTCTTATAGAATATCTTCCCAGGAAGAGCAGAAAGAACATCTCCAGTGCATTTCTTTTATGAGGCTAACCTAATCTTGAAACTAGTTCCTACTGAAGACTAAAAAATAAAGGAATATTAAAAGTCGATAATCACTCATTAGAAAAACTAAAATGTTGACATAGTAATGCATATATATGTATAATACATTTTATATTTTATGTTAATTTAATATTATACGTGTGTATATGCATATATAAATAATATTTCATCACAAAATCATATTGATTTCTGGAATGCAAGAGTAGTTAACGTTTGGGGGCTAAAATATCATGCAATTCTTAATCCCTTCAGTGCACAGAGCTTATTCCCCAATATAAAAAATTCTCAACTAATGTGAGTCTAAAAATATGCTTACCTTCCCATTTCCAGCACACTATTTTAACACAGGAGATACGCTAAATTATATTTTAACTAAATTGGGAGAATATCACACCCTTGTAAGTAGTGTGCAAATCTTGCTGAGCACCAGCAAAGGGAGGTGCTTCCCTTGTGGCATTATAGCATCACGTTCAGGGCCATCCTTCTGTGACACTTGTCCCCAAATGTGCTTCCGTATGACCTTTCAAATTTATCATTTGTGTGTTTTCCCCTAGAATTTCCTAGGTTCTGAAAACTGGAAAAACAATTGAAGAAACAAGTTTGCCAAGCTCAATAGCCAGCAGGTGGTCCTGCTGCTGTCCAGTGCAGCCATGAGGAAGGGTGTCCCAGCAGAGAGCAGCCCCTTCTGGGTCCTTGTTCCCTTATGCACATGCTGCTCCCTGAAGCAGGTCTTCAGGCTGGAGGTAAAGCTGTGTGAATTACTGGCTCTGCTAGTCAGGCCATTTTGGCCTCAGCTGTTGCCACAGCTTAGGATATCCCCAGCAGGGAAGGCACCCCATGTCTGCAGCGGGCATGGCCGTGGAAAGGCCAATGTCTGCTCCCTCTTGAGCAGCAGTAGTTGTCCTGCTGCCCCTTGTGTGACTTCCCTCACCTGGGAACGGTGCCTCACTCAGAGCTAAGCACCGTCCCTGCTGCTGGAGGGCTGGACATTGAGCATTGCTGGTGGCTGGGTGCCTACAGGGCCAGCGCTCTTCACATGGTGTGTGTTCTCCAAGCAGAGGCTGTAGTCTTGCCCTACATTCTGGGCACAGGATCCCCTACTGCAGTAGGGCTTACCCTCTCCTGCTGAGCTGAGAGCTGAGGTAGGGGCAGTTATCAGGAACATGGCATTGTAAACATAGGAAGACAACAGTTTCTTTTGTATTCTTGTTAATCTGAAATGTTTCTATGGTTAACACATCTATTGAATTACCTGTAAAGTTTAACATAAGATTTTTCTAATATTCATTCTATGAATACAGTGAAATCACAGAACTGTAGATACTGGTAAAAAGTAACACTGAGGGTCATTTTAACTTTCATTATTATTAGATTGAAAAAATGTGTCTACTGAAGTCTAACCACTATGAAAAAAGGCCAGAAGTTCATCTATTCAACTGTTATCTTGTTAAACTGAGTCATGAATTAGTGAGAAGCTTTGTCACTTTTTGTGATATAAATTAATTTTTAAGCACAGATTAAATATTAAGAAAATGAAAACTTGAAACAGATGGCTAAAGCTTATCATATGAAAGAATCACAGTAGATTTTCTGTAGGTTTTCACAAAATACATTCACTTTTATTTTACCTGCTGAGGACTAAGACTTAAGAGGGAAAGTGCAGTGAGAGAATTTCTTCCATAATTTCCAAATGGCAGCTACATTTCCAAGTTCACCCCATTCTACACTTCATGTTTGGAAGGACATCTGTGCATTTATTTCTCCCTGAAGAACAGTAGTTCTCTGCCTTTTTCCAAAACATAAACTGTACTCCTGCTCTTGTGATCTGGGAAATTTTGAAGACTCCCTGTTCTCTATGGTGCGGCAGACCCACCCTCGCCCAGGTTCTTTCTCCTTTGTTTCAGGTGTACAGCAATGTGATTCAAAAATAAGTTCATTTGTCTCATATTTTAAATTCTACATATAAGGTATGTCAGATAGTATTTCTCTTCCTGACTTACTTCACTTAATACGATAACCTCTAGGTCTATCCTTCTGACTTCAGATGACATTATTTCATTCTTTTTTATGACTGAGTAATAATCCAGTGCATGTATATACCACATCTTCTTCTTTATTCATTCACCTGTGAATGGACATTTAGGTTGTTTCCATGTCCTGACTATTGTAAATGTTTACTGTTGCCAAAATGACATTGGGGTGCATCTATCTTTTCAAGGTGGCTCAGTTGGTAAAGAGTCTGCCTGCAATGCAGGAGACCCAGGTTCCATCTCCAGGTTGGGAAGATCCCATGGAGAAGTGAATGGCAATCCCACCCCAGTATTCTTGCTTGGAGAATCCCATGAAGAGAGGAGCATGGTGGGCTACAGTTTATGGGGTCACAAAAAGTCAGTCACGACTGAGCAACTAAACCTACCTACCTAGCTTTTCAGATTAGAATTTTCTTCAAATAGATTCCAGGAGTGGGATTGAAGGATCTTATGGTTGCTCTGTTTTTCCCCTGGGGTCTTACTCCCTCACAGCTTGCCTCATAACCACTCATGCACACATATGGATGCATTCACACACACGCATGCATTCATGTGCATATGAACACATGCACATATGCACACAAGCACTCATGAGTATACACTCATACATGCACGTTATGTGTGCACACATACACACATGCATGGACACACAAATGCAGACATACATAGATACATATGCACACACATACACAGCCTGTGCTCACCCCCACCCCCCTGGCCCAATGCACCTCTGGTTCCATCCCCGTCTCCACTAGCCACACAGCCAGTCTTCTTCTTTTAGCTCAGAAGCCAACTCCCCTGTTACATAAACAGCTCTGTAAATGCAGAGAAGCTGTCTTTTCTAGGTTCTGGCTAGCTTTTTGAAATTCCTCTAACAACCGGACTGATGAGATATGTTATGATTATCTCTGTGTGTCTTTGTTCACTAAAGTATCAACTCCTCAGGAGGCAGGATGACCAGGTGTGAACAATGTTATGCTGTCTGTGATGATTCTATACAACACGTGTCGCTAAAGGTCCTAAATGTCAGGGTCTCATCATCTTAAGAATCTCCTCCTCCTCAGGTTTATATAGGTCTTCTAAGCCTCTCCTCGCAGACCTTAGATTAGCTTCAAAGCAACACTTCTCTGAAATCTCAAAACTGTGCCTTTTGCTTTGCCATTTTTGACATAATAATTACCCAAGAAGTTAAAGACATCTCAGTTGTGATTCTGGACACCTTCTAATTTTTGAAGTCCTTGGATTTTTTTGACCACAGGCTGTGTTGATCCCTCACATCACCTCCTGGTCACTTTGTGCCCTGTCCATGGTACTGCCTGAATTTCTCAGGGCATAGCTTCTCTGCCCTGGTGGCTCAAACAGTAAAGAATCTGCCTACAATTTCCCCTAAAGTCAGGAACAAGACAAGGGTGCCCACTTCCAGCACTGCTATTCAACATAGTTTTGGAAGTTTTGGTCACAGCAACCAGAGCAGAAAAAGAAATAAAAGGAATTCAAATTGGAAAAGAAGAAGTAAAACTCTCACTGTTTGCAGATGACATGATCCTCTACAAAGACTCCACCAGAAAATTACTAGAACTAATCAATGAATATAGTAAAGTTGCAGGATATAAAATCAACACACAGAAATCCCTTGCATTCCTATACACTAATAATGAGAAAATAGAAAGAGAAATTAAGGAAAGAATTCCATTCACCACTGCAACGAAATAATAAAATACTTAGGAATATATCTATCTAAAGAAACTAAAGACCTATATATAGAAAACAATTAAACACTGGTGAAAGAATGAAAGAGGACACTAATAGATGGAGAAATATACCATGTTCATGGACTGGAAGAATCCATATAGTGAAAATGAGTGTACTACCCAAAGCAACCTATAGATTCAATGTAATCCCTATCAAGCTACCAACAGTATTTTCCACAGAGCTAGAACAAATAATTTCAAAATTTGTATGAAAAAAAAAAAAAACCCTCGAATAGCCAAAGCAATCTTGAGAAAGAAGAATGGAACTGGAGGAATCAACCTGCCTGACTTCAGGCTCTACTACAAAGCCACAGTCATCAAGACAGTATGGTACTGGCACAAAGACAGAAATATAGATCAATGGAACAAAATAGAAAGCCCAGAGATAAATCCACGCACCTATGGACACCTTATCTTTGACAAAGGAGGTAAGAATATACAATGGAGAAAAGACAATCTCTTTAACAAGTGGTGCTGGGAAAACTGGTCAACCACTTGTAAAAGAATGAAACTAGAATACTTTCTAACACCATACACAAAAATAAACTCAAAATGGATTAAAGATCTAAACATAAGATCAGAAACTATAAAACTCCTAGAAGAGAACATAGGCAAAACACTCTCCAACATAAATCACAGCAGGATCCTCTATGACCCATATCCCAGAATATTGGAAATAAAATAAAAAATAAACAAATGGGACCTAATTAAAATTAAAAGCTTCTGTACAACAAAGGAAACTATAAGCAAGGTGAAAAGACAGCCTTCTGAATGGGAGAGAATAATAGCAAATGAAGCAACTGACAAAGAATCTCAAAAATACACAAGCAATTCCTGCAGCTCAATTCCAGAAAAATAAACAACCCAATCAAAAAATGTGCCAAAGAACTAAACAGATATTTCTCCAAAGAAGACATAAACATGGCTAACAAACACATGAAAAGATGCTTGACATCACTCATTATCAGAGAAATGCAAATCAAAACCACCATGAGGTACCATTTCACACCAGTCAGAATGGCTGTTATCCAAAAGTCTACAAGCAATAAATGCTGGAGAGGGTGTGGAGAAAAGGGAACCCTCTTACACTGTTGGTGGGAATGCAAACTAGTACAGCCACTATGGAGAACAGTGTGGAGATTCCTTAAAACACTGAAAATAGAACTGCCTTATGACCCAGCAATCCCACTACTGGGCATACACACCGATGAAACCAGAATTGAAAGAGACACGTGTACCCCAGTGTTCATTGCAGCACTGTTTATAACAGCCAGGACATGGAAGCAACATAGATGTCCAACAGCAGATGAATGGCTAAGAAAGCTGTGGTACATATACACAATGGAGTATTACTCAGCCATTAAAAAGAATACATTTGAATCAGTTCCAGTGAGGTGGATGAAACTGGAGCCAATTATACAGAATGAAGTAAGCCAGAAAGAAAAACACCAATACAGTATACTAACGCATATATATGGAATTTAGAAAGGTGGTAATGATAACCCTGTATGCGAGACAGCAAAAGAGACACAGATGTATAGAACAGTCTTTTGGACTCTGTGGGAGAGGGAGAGGGAGAGGGTGGGATGATTTGGGAGAATGGCATTGAAACATGTATAATATCATATATGAAATGAATCACCAGTCAAGGTTTGATGCATGATACAGGATGCTTGGGGCTCGTGCACTGGGATGACCCAGAGGGATGGTATGGGGAGGGAGGTGGGAGGGGGGTTGAGGATGGGGAACACGTGTACACCCGTGGTGGATTCATGTTGATGTATGGCAAAACCAATACTATATAGGAAAGTAATTAGCCTCCAATTAAAATAAATAAGTTTGTATTTTAAAAAAATCTGTCTACAATTCATGAGACCTGGGTTCGTTCACTGGGTCAGGAAGATTCCCTGGAGAAGGGAATGGCTACCCACTCCAGTATTCTTGCCTGGAGAATCCCATGGACAGAGGAGCTTGGCAGCCTACAATCCACACGGTCACAGAGTCAGACATGACTGAGCAACTGACACTTTCACTTTCACCACAGTGCTGCCTGAATTTCTCAGAGAGAACATAGGTTCCTTAGGAAGAAGACACAGAACAAACTAGTGATAACATGAGATTTTATCTTCACAGATTCACATAGTTCTGGTAAAATAAACAGACTTTCATGCATAATGTTCCCTTCCTAAATACATCTTCAGTGGATGCAATTTATAAACCGGTTTTGTCAGTAAATCATTCCACACATCCAAAAAAAAAAAAAAAAAGAGGAAAAGATTGATTCAATCTTTGCCTTTTTGTAACATGATGAGAAATACTCACATTGAATCTTTGAATAAATTATTAGATACAAGTAAACCACTATAAAACAATTTTTAATGTAACTATTTATGGCCCTTAACTAAATAATCAACAACTAAAGAATAAACTTAAACACTGGGTAAACATAATAAAATACCCCTCTCCAAATAAGTACCTTTAAAATTGGGCCAGCTAAACACTGAGTGTGTGTGTGCTTAGTTGCCCAGTTGTGTCCGACTCTGTGCAACCCCATGGACTGTAGCCCACCAGGCTCCTCTTTCCATGGGGATTCTCCAGACAAGAATAGTGGAGTGGGTTGCCATGCCTTCCTCCAGGGAATCTTCCTGAGCCAGGGATCAAACCCAGGTCTCCCACATTGCAAGCAGATTCTTTACTGTCTGAGTCATCAGGGAAGCCCAGTTAAACATTAGCCAATGTGTAATTCTCTTAGGAAACAAATCAAAGAAAGGAAAGCAATATTAAACCCCTCTGTCTCTCTCTCTTTCTCACACACACACACACACACACACACACAAACTCAACAAACTCAGAAAATTATTTGCTTCAAGAATTGCAGTTTAGAGCTTTAACATATAAAGATTCTTACAAATTAATAATAAAATATGAACAGAAAGTAAGAATAAATGCAAATATCTAAAGAGGAAAAGCTCAATAAATACATAAAAGGTGTGCAACATCACCCATAAGCAGCAAAATGCAAAAATATACCAGATTCCATATTTTACATATCAAAAGGAACAAAGTGTATCTAAATTAGAATGCTAGTTTTGTCAAAAATACAGTGAAAAGAGACTTGTCACGCACTGCTTATGGGAATATAGGTGTTAGAACACTGTATATTGCTTTGGGATTGTCCATCAGAGCTCTTTCAGAGTTCAGATCCTTTTACTCATTATTTTTGCAATAGGAATCAGCTTCACCTTCCTAATCAGAGACTCATGCTGTGATCTGTGTGCAGGTGTGTTTGCAATGGCATCATTTATGAAGATGTGTATTAGACAGCTGAAACATGCAGCCTCCCAGGGGCTCAGTGGTAAAGAATCCTCCTGCCATTGCAGGAGACTGGGGTTCAATCCCTGGGTGGGGAAGATTCCCTGGAGGAGGAAACAGCAACCCCCTCCACTATTCTTGGTGAATAAAACAACAAAAACAAATGCAGCAGGGGGGTTATGACACTTCTAAGGATGGATGCTCTGGGATAGCCTGGTAAAGTTCCCCTGATGTGCCCAAATCTTCCTCACGAGTGTTCCTCTCCTAGACTATGGACTTCGTTCATCTTAAGTTTCATCATGATCTGTGTGTCATTTTATGAAAATCTAGATCGTACTGTGTACATTTGTAGAAGTTCCTCTGTTAGCTACAGTCTGTTTGAAGATCATGAGTGCTTGATATTCACGCTACTGGTTGAGAATCTCAAAACTGTCCACTCAATGTTTTTAGATGATTCATGTTAGATGACAGATATATTAGAACTGTGGTGATGGAGAAGACTCTTGAGAGTCCCTTGGACAGCAAGGAGATCAAACCGGCCAATTCTAAAGGAAATCCACCCTGACTATTCATTGGAAGGACAGATGCTGAAGCTGAAGCTCCTCTATGTTGGCCACCTGACACAAAGAGCTGACTCATTGGGAAAGACCCTAATGCTGGGAAAGATTGAGGGCAGGAGCAGAAGGGGGTGACAGAGGATGACAAGGTTGGATGGCATCACTGACTCAATGGACATGAGTTTGAACAAATTCCGGGAGATAGTAAAGGACAGGGAAGCCTGTCCTGCTGCAATTCATGAGGTCACAAAAAGTCAGACACAACTTGACAACTGAACAACAAAATACTAGAATGAATTTGCTAAATTATTAAGAAATTCCCGTACATAATCCTTGAATAAATAATTTAATAATTAAGTCCCCCAAACACCTCAACTTTTCATTTTGTATTGCATGTAGGTGCTGAGTACACACATTTTAAATTTCTGTCCAGACTTCATAATTCTTCTGTGATATTCAGCATCTTCATGAATAGTAGAAATGCAGAAGGCTTTATTTTTTTTCTACAGTAAAGTCAAAGCCATGAGAGCACATTTTTAGAAAATTCAACAGAGCACAAGTATTTGAGCACCTAACCAGAATCTCAGGTTGTACTTTTGTTATTTCTTATTATAAAAATGGTATTTCTTAATTTTTTTTCTAAAACCTTGAGATAAAAATTTAAGTCATTTCCCTGGATGTAGCTAGCTTAGATTTATTAAAAATAAGTGCATTTTCCTACAGCAGACCTTCCTTCTGGTTGTGATTTTCTCATTTCTGGAGCCTGTTTGCAGCCTTGGAGTAGATCTGCTGGAGAAAAGCCCTCTCAGTATCTGTTTATCAGAAGATATCTGCATTTACTCTTCTTGGAAGATGCTCTTCTGGATACACAGACCTAAGTTACTATATTTTCTCTCAGCACTCTGAAGGCACTTTCCCTGTCTTCTGATTTCCACCTTTGCAGCTGAGAAGTTCCTTAGCAGACAGTGTGCCTTTCTGTCTGTATTTAAGATCCTTATTTTTTCTTTTTCCTGGAGTGTCATTATAACATACTGGGATGTCTGTTTCCTTTTGTTTCTTCTCTCAAATGGTACTTGTGCTCTCTGCATGTATGATCAGTGTCCCTCTGCAATTTGGTGACACTTGTGACCCCTTGGGCTCACTGCTTCCCCTGGCAACTGTCTGTATTTCATGTTAAATACTCTCACTAAAGCCTTCATATCGCTTAATTTCTCTCCAATTTCCCCTCTGTCACACATCCTGAGTAATTTCTCAGACTTATCTTGTAATTCATGAATTCTCCCTTCATGTGAAACAGATCTTATTCTTAATCTGCTCATTGACTTTTTAAATTCGGCCTTCGTAATTTTCATTTCTATTTGTTCCATGTGTTTTCAGACCTCCTTAATTGTCTCTTGATGCTTGCTCACTTTTCTGTGGTGATATTTATCTCTTTAAATACTTCACATTTAGTTATTTTATAGCCTCGATTTGGTAATCCCCATTTCTGAAGCATTCCTCCCATGTCCACCAGGCCCCACTGCCAGGACCACCATCAAAGTAAACATTTAGATTTTTTTAATTTCAACATGGAAAGTATTGCCTACAATATATAATCTTTTTTATTGATGCATAATTCACTCAGCTTATTTGTTTGAGGGATTCATGTATCAGGATTTTTTTAGTTGCTAATTATCCAACATACGTAGGGCTGTATCACAGTTTGTTCATGTATCCTTGTATTAATGGTCACCTGAGCTGTCTCCAGGTTTTGTTTATTACAAACGGAGCCTCGTGAACATCCTTGTACAAGTCTCTTCGTGAACTTGCATCCTCACTTCTCCGTAAAAACCCCAGGAGCAGAATTACTGCTCACTAGAGTGGCTGCATATTTATTTTTATAAGAAACTGCTATGTGTTATTTCAAAATACTTTTAACATTTTTACACTCCATCCAAAAATACGCGAGTTCTGGGTGCTTCAATCCCCACCAACCCTCGGTATTTCAGGCTTCACTGCAGCGGCCACACATTCTCCTGGGTTTCACCTGCTCGTCTTCCTGTGGAAAGGGCCTCATGCCACACTGTAGCTGTGTTTACGGGCTGCTTGAAGACTTGTTGCTGAGTTATAGCAGACTGTTGTCCGTGCTGGGTGCCGCTGTCCTTTCAAATATCTATTCTGTGAACACTCATTCCCACTACGGACCCTCCTTTCCCTTTCCTTAATGATGTCTTTTGGAAGAGATTAAAAATTTTTGATGACAGCTAGCTTATTATTTAACTCTTCTACGGTTATTATTTGGGAGATCTGTCTAGGGAATTCACCCCTCTTGTGAAGATTTTCTGAAGATTTATATTTCCGTGTTTACATCCATAATGCATTCAAAATTGATTTCTGTGTATGATATGATGTCCAGGAGGTAAAGTCTACTTTGGGGTGCGTGAAAATAGCATGGTTCCAACACCATGTATTGAGGAGATTTCACTTTTCCTGTTGCACGGTTTGGCATGTTTGTTGAAAATCAGTTGTCTGTTGAAGTACACACTTGTTGGTGGGTTCTCTGCCCTGTGACTTTACCCATTTGCCAGTATGTGTCGAGGAGCCTGGTGGGCTACAGTTCATGGGGTTGCAAAGAGTCGGACACGACTGAGCGACTTCTGCGTGTGTGTGTGTGTGTGTGTGTGTGTGTGTGCACGCATTCTACACTGTCTTGATCACAATAATCTCTGGTGGGTCCTGACATCAGGGAGAAGAAGTACCCCATGTTTGTTGTTATTTTTCATGACTGTGTCTGAATAGTCTCTGTCCTTTGCACTTTCATATAGATTTTGCAATCAATTTATCCATTCTTCAAAGCAGGCTTCTGAGATTCTGATATGAAAGGCATTAACCAACCTATAGATCAGTTTGTGGAGAACTGATATCTTAAAATCCACTCTTCTAACTCTTGAACATGGTAAGTCCACCATTTATTTAGGTCTTCAATTTCTCTCATTAGTATTTTATGATTTTTCAGTATAAAGATCTTACATATCTTTTGCTAAATGTATTCCCAAGTACTTTGTCTTTTTAGAAAGCATTGTAAATTGAATGTTCTTTTTAGTTTCATTTATCAATTTTTGGTGCTCATATGTAAAAATACAATTGGCTTCTTTATCCTGACCTGGTATCCTGAAATCCTCTGAATTCAATAATTTGTTTACCAGGTTTGTTGTGGATTATTTAAGATTTTCTCTCTGCTTAAAAAATTCTCTGAAAATAGAGTTAATTCTTCCATTCAAATACTCGCACCCTTTGTGTATTTTTCATTATTTATTATAATATCATCTAGGGCCACTGGTACAATGACTAATAAAAGTGGTAAGAGTGACTATCTTCCTTGTTCCTGATCTTAGGGAGAAATAACTCATATTTCACATAACATGTGAGATTAGCTCATAGATAACCTTTACCAGGTTAAGTAAATTCCTGAGATTCTTGTTTTCAACATTAGTGGGTGTTAATTTTGTCAAATTTTGCATCTATTGAAATGATTGCATGTCTTTCCCTCTTCATTCTCTATTACAGTAAAACATATTATTTTATTTCAAAAAGTTAAATGTATTCCTGGGTTAACTCCATTAGGTTATGGTATGCTATCTTTCTATCTATTGCTGGATTTAGATTGGTAATAAATCATTAATGTTATTTGCATCTATGCCCATGAGTAATTTTGGTTTTTAGGTCGGTGTTTACGAGAAATATGCTTCTTAAATTTTCCTTTTCTGTCTTATTGGGACGTGCTCCCTTCTGCTCTGTTTGAAATGTGTAAGATGGTGTTATTGCTCTCTAAGAGAATTCACGGTAAACCCACCTGGGCCTGAAGCTTTCTCTGTGGGAGGATTTTTTGATAATTAGCTTAATTGACATAGGGCTATTTATATTTGCTGTTTCATCTGCACTCAGTTTTGGTTAATTTTACTCTTCTATGAATGTGTCCCTCTTATCTAAGTTGCCTTATCTGTTGACATTAACTTGTTCAGAATGTCATCTTTTCCCCTTAACAGGTTTATTAAACCTGTAGTAAAATTTTCTCTTTCATTTCTGGTGTTGGTAATATAATACAATGCTTACAAAAGGAAAATAAGATTATTCCAGAGAGATTGAAGGTAAAATATGAATATAGTTGTGCCAGGTGAATGCAAATGAAAATAAAGCAGGTGTCACACCTTGATATGAGACAAAAGCTGGCAAAAAGGAAGAGAAACTCTGATGGAGCATTTAATAACAAAGAGTGTTAGCACTTCATGATACTGAGGGATACAACCACCAGTACAGAGCTAGCAGTCATTAGGAACTACACCCAGATAAAGCAGCAACATTGTTTATAATGCGGACACTAGAGTCAGAAACATAGTAATAAGAGGCTCACTTATTTGTCTCAACATAAAACATGGCAAGGGATACAAACAGAATAGAGAAGACAGAAACCACAATCATTAAGGCAGATTGTATTGCTGTAAATCATACTCTAAACCCACGTAGGTGGTTCTGCATTGTATCTGAAGAGCATTTCAGTGCATTTGGATAACATCATATATGAAACGAATCGCCAGTCCAGGTTTGATACATGATACCGGGTGCTAGGGGCTGGTGCACTGGGATGACCCAGAGGGATGGTATGGGGAGGGAGGTGGGAGAGGCGTTCAGGATTGGGAACACGTGTACACCCATGGCAGATTCATGTTGATGTATGGCAAAACCAATACAATATTGTAAAGTAATTAGCCTCCAATTAAAATAAATAAATTTATATTAAAAAATGAAAAAAAAAAACTTGGGATGACTTAGGTTACAGACAGAACTTCAGTGTCCCAAAGAAAAATAACAAAATCAACAATTTCCAATCATTATGAAAGATATTGAAAATTGGAATGAATATCAACATTTAAAGCAAAAAAGCCTTCCTAGAGCTTTTTAAACTGCTAAGTTAAACCATGGCTAGAAGTGGGGAGAATTGAACACACACGTTTGAGTAAGACAGGAAATTCAAAACAAAGTTTCAGGAATGCAGGAGTGCTTTAATAGTAGGAAATCTTTACCTTTTAGCTTATAACTTTTTACTCTTAAGAATTAACTCTTTTAACTTAATGCATTATAGATCTCATATTAATACAGTTAACGAGAAATCATACGGTCATTTCTAAAGTTTCTGAAAATGCATTTTGCAAAATCAAAACACGTTATTTTTTCAAGTTCAAAACACTCAGTATGATAGAAAATGACAGCACTTAACAATACCTATAGAATCTATATGTATGTAAGAAACTTTCTTTCAATAATTTTATTTTGATTACAGTTTTGCCATTGTCAACCTCAGATAATTTCTCATTGTTATATATTTTTCAGTTCAAATACAAATATGTTGTACATCCCCTTTTCTTTAGCATTGTGTGGAAATATGAAACAGTACAATCACACACTTATGTGAGAGAAAGCTAAAGTCACTCTTACTTACAGATGATATAATTATGTATGAGATAAAACCAGAGGAATTGATAGAAATGCACTAGCAAAAGATAATTTATAAGTAACATGTTGTAAAATCAACACACACAAATAATAACTTTTATGAAAGTGAAAGTGTTGGTTGCTCAGTCCTGCCTGACTCTTTGCGACCCTATGGACTCTAGCCCACCAGGCTCCTCTGTCCATGGAATTTTCCAGGCAAGAATACTGGCGTGGGTTGCTATTCCTTCCTCCAGGGGATCTTC
Organism: Ovis aries; assembly: GCF_016772045.2. Taxonomy (NCBI): domain Eukaryota; kingdom Metazoa; phylum Chordata; class Mammalia; order Artiodactyla; family Bovidae; genus Ovis; species Ovis aries. Next base: position 45,593,794 of record NC_056066.1, read on the forward strand.
CCGACCTGGGGATCCAACTCGGGTCTCCTGCAGTTAAGTAAAGGACACTTACAAGACATAATGGAAGGAAATAAACTATTTAGGAAGGAAGGAATGGAGGAAGGAAGGGTGGGGGAAGGAAGGAATAGGAAGGGAAGAAAGATGGATGGAGAGGAGGGACGTACAGAGATTTCAACAGTGAGCAGAAGTCTTATGTCAATTCGATAAAGTAATTGTCAGCCTCATAACAGAAAACCATGGGTGCCCTTTTGCTATCACAGTAGTTCTGCAGTTGTTTGTTTCTGGTTTTGCTCTTTGCTTGTGATTCAGTCAGTGGTTTTACTGGGAGCCACTGGACTCAGCCCCAGACCTGCCTTTGCTGCACTGTCGGGACTCTTGCAGGGGTTAAAGGGTGTTTGAGTGGGACCCCTTCTGCTGGATCCCACCCACCAGGGGAGGACACCTTTCTTTGTCTCAAGATCACACGGCCTGGGCTCAGAGGAAGGTGGTGCCCTTGAGATTGGACTGAAATGGAGCCTACTTTTTCCTCTGACATTCAGCTCCCAGTTACATCTGGATGGATCCGGCCTGATTAACCACTTATGAGATGTCAGGAAAATCACCAAATACATTTCTTGTGCAAGATTGCTCTATTTGAAAACTCTCAACCTCTCATTACCATGGAAACCACAAAGATTCTACGGTGGGTTACAATATGAGGTTTTTTTTACTTGGCTGGTTGTGTGTAATTAACTTTTGTTATATCATATTTTTTTTTTTGACTCACCAGAAAAGGCTGCTATAATACTTGCTGTATCACTAACAAGCCCACATCTGAGCTCCGTTTGAAAGGAGGAAGCCCGGGAGGAAGACCGGGTTCCTGCTCTGGCTCTTCTGTGGGCTGTCATTAGCTGTCTGACTTTGAAAAACGTGCTTTTCCTTGGCCTGGGTATCCTCATGCGTGGCGGCTGCAGCAGGGCTGGGAGGGTGGGTGAAAGGGCTCAGGAATGATTCAGAGTCCTTCCTGGCAGAAGAATTCTGTGATTCTGCAGTTACTTCTCTTTCCAATTAAAACACAGTCACCATCACTGTCTGAGCACTTGAAATAAATGACCCCCACCTCCGCAGCCTGAATACTTTTCTCAGTGAAGTTAGCTTGATTTTCTAACTGGGGGATATTAAAGAAGTGTTTGAAGTAACTAATGTTGGACCAGTAAGTAAGCCAAAGTAAGCCAGTTGCCCCCTTACCCAGTGCAATGATAATAATAGCAACAATTACTATGATAATAGTCTCTCTACCACTTGTGACCATCCCTGTGCGCCCGGCATGAGCTAGGCTCTCCACAGTGCTTGATTCAGAAAACTCTTGACAGGTGATTATCATTCTCCCTTCTCATAAGGAAAGTTCAAAAACCAAATAACCATCCTACAGCCTCTGACTTCTTAACTGGTAGAACTAGGTCTCAGTTCATGTTCGTTCACCCTGTTAGTTCCTGTGGGGTCTTAGCTGTGTACTTACCACACAGAGTCAGGCATTAGTTCCACTGACATTTTCTAAAATTACTACCCGACAATTTATAGATTACCACAATTACATGCAACCACTTAATTTTGACCAAAAAGTTAGGAGTAACACTGAAAGCTTACATTTCCAACCTTATTTTGGTCATGACTAATGTCAAAAAAAAAAAAAAAATCCAAAGTAAAGTGTCTCCCTCCAAAAAAAACTGCAAAATGTCAATTCTTGTCTAGTAAATATGACATTGTCACAAATGATCAGAGGTATCAAAGATGAGGAGTTAAAATAAAAAAAAACCTTTGTGCACCTTTACGTATACCTCCTACTCCAGTGTTCTTGCCTGGAGAATCCCAGGGACGGGGGAGCCTAGTGAGCTGCCGTCCATGGGATCGCACAGAGTCGGACGTGACTGAAGCAACTTAGCAGCAGCAGCAGCAACGTGTGATTATAGTCATAGACTTTTCCTTTTCTGTAACAGTGTCTTGGGGATGGGGGGGCGGCGTTCATTGCACTATTTCATTGTGTATACTTGTGCACTGATTAATATGGAACTCTCAAAGGAAGTTCTGTCAATCACAAGTTCAGTGGTTGGCTCACATCAGAGAAATAACAGCCAGTCATCGAAAAGCATGGTGGCCTTAAATATCCACACAGACAGTCCAGCAGTTTAAAAGGTCACCATATACAACCTAGTCTCCTTTTTATTATACTTTTTTTTTTTTACTTTATTTTACTTTACAATACTGTTTTGGTTTTGCCATACATCAACAGGAATCCACCATGGGTGTACACGTGTTCCCAATCCTGAACCCCCCTCCCACCTTATACTTTTTATTTTAAAATTTACCTGAATGTCTGCTAGATCACCCTGTCTTTGAGTTCTAAGTGAAATGAGTAAAGCCTTCCTCCCAAAGTGAATGGGGAGCTCTACCCCTGCCCCCAGTTCTGAAATCCCCCAGCTCCCTTCCCTGTGGGACTCCTCGGCCCCCCTGACACCTGACCTCCTTGTCTTCTTGGCAGCAACGTCAGGGTATCAAGTGATGTCAGGTACCAAGCACGTGATGTTGGGGTACCAAGTGTGCTGGGGTACCAAGTGATGTCACGGTACCAAGTGTGTGATGTCAGGGTACCAAGCATGTGATATTGGGGTACCAAATGTGTCAGGGTACCAAGTGATGTTGGGGTACCAAGTGATGTTGGGATACCAAGCACATGATGTTGGGGTACCAAGTGTGTCAGGTACCAAGTGATGTCAGGGCACCAAGTGATGGGGGGTACCAAGCACGTGGGACACTGCAAACTTTAATGAGGTTCTGGAAGTGGGCCCGGAGGTGGCTTCCCAGGTGAAAAACTCAGAGGTCTTGTGAAAGCAATGATGCTAGGAGCTTCTCTCCAGCTGATTTCAACCCTGGGCCACCAGGCTCCTACTTGTTTGCTGCCTCAGAGCCATCTCAGCTCCCAGTGCCCTGGACCCACCCAAATGACCATTTTCTATTATTTTGCTGTGTGGAGCTCCTTAGCAACTTTTAAGTGTTTGCTCACTCTCTTCCTTTACAAGCTCTCATTTGAAGTGTAGTTAACAGTAGATTGCTGGAAAAAAGGCAATTGGGGTCAGGATCAACTCGGGTCATTTGTAGCTGATTTCAAATAACATTTGTTTCTCACTCTCTATTTTCTCTCACATCTGTTTATATTTTCGTGGCTGGCGTCCACTGTCTTTTGAATGGACTAATACACAGGAAGTTATGATTGACAGTATTTGGAAATATCCATAGGCATCTGAATACAATCATCTACAACTAACTTGACCCACTGCTTGCAGTGTTCCAGGCAGGGCCATCCAGGCCCAAACAAGTCAGTCAATCATGCCCACCGGGAGAAACAAGCAAAGCCTGCCCACCCAGGGCTGGACTGGCAAGAGAGCAAGACAGGCAGGGCTCTCACGGCACAGAGAAGGGTACAGGTCTGCCTGCTGGGGTGGCCCTCCGCCGCATCACTCAGGGAGCAGACAACTTTCTCTGCTGCGCGTGGGCTGGAGATAGGAGCGCAAAGCAGAGGAACTGGCAGTTTCTGGCCCACACTGGCCAGTTGCCGGAGAGGCTATAGTCAGGCTCGCCAGCAGGTAGCTGTCAGACACAGTGAGGCGTTAGGCGGAGGCTCACCAAGTGAAGGAAGGACCAGTCCCTCCTTTCAGGAGTCCCCTTCAGGGCTTCAGAGACCTTGGAACCAGCTCACACTTGCCAGCTCCATCCTTGATAAGAGCTTTGAGTATCTATATTTGTTTTATTTCAAACCCAAAGGCCAAAAGTGGGATTTGTTGTTGAAAAGGAGTCAGTTGTGAACAGTACTCATTTGTGACCCCTACATTCCCCACCCAAAGCCATTCATGGGGGGACAGCCAGTGACATTCCTGGTTTTATCACTACCATCGAGCAGCTCAGTACTGGGTCTCTTGGTCACCTGTCCACAGGCTCTCCCAGTCTGCTTCCTAATATCCCATTTTTCATGATTATTACTTGTATTTATTTTACAAATAACTGTGGATTTTGCTCTTCCTGTTTTTCCCTGATAAGCGGCCTGCTAAATGAAATACAATGAGGCTATTGGTGCAAATTACTGAGTAGATAATGTTGCCTGACATTGGGGTCAATGGTGTTGTTAGCAGTGGAAGGTGGTTACATTTAAACAAAAGATTGTTCAAATGAGGGAGCCTGCAAGTTACTGGCCGGTCACAGAGGCTAAAATTATAAATATGCTAATATGTCATGCTATCATACTATGACTCTTGTTAATAAAATATTGAAATATTATAATTATGTCTAAATATAGTAGACACAGTGCTATTCAAATTCTTATCTGATATTTGACCATATTTTAAATTTTTATCTTGTCAGCCATAATTTAGGGGAAAGAAAAAAGAACTCCACAAATATGATTGATTTTGCTGTCATCTCTTTTAGAGTATAAAACACCTCCTTTTTCACTTAGGATCTTTTAAGAAAAAGCTTTTGAATTTAATTCAAAATGAAAATCACTCTGGGGTCATTATGAGTCTTTCTGTTAATTTTTTTCACTTGATTTTGACTGTAGAAAGTACATCCAAATCATCCTACCCTCGCCCTCATTTACAAAGTATAGAAAAATCTCTATTTTAGAGATTTATTCATGGGTGGCTACTGTATTATTTACAAACTAACATGTATTGGCTAAATATTCTAAAATAAATATATTTCACTTTTCTGCTTAATGTCTAAAATTCACAAATTCAACCTTTTACACATCACTTTTTTTAAGAAGCTAAGAATTAAAATCCCTGGAGCATATTACTACCCTGTTGGATTTTAGCCAGTTGCCAGGGAAAGGAAAGAGTTACATGGGTCAGGCAATTCACATGGTAAGCGTCACACCTGAATATAGCTATACCTGTGGCAGAAATTATCTCCTCTGAGCAAATCAAAAAGTTTTCCTGAAGGGGGCTTCCCTGGTGGTTCAGACAGTAAAGAATCTGCCTGCAATGCAGGAGGCCTAGATTTGATCCCTGGGTCAGGAAGATCCCCTGGAGAAGGAAATGGTAACCCTCTCCAGTATTCTTGCCTGGAAAATCCCATGGAGAGGGGACCCTGGGGGCTGCAGTCCACGGGGTCGAGAAGAGTCAGACACAACTGAGCGACTTGCCTTTCACTTTTCACTTTTCACTTTCATGCATTGGAAAAGGAAATGGCAGCCCACTCCCGTGTTCTTGCCTGGAGAATCCCAGGGACGGGGGAGCCTGGTGGGCTGCTGTCTATGGGGTCACATGGAGTCGGACACGACTGAAGCGACTTAGCAGCAGCAGCAGCAGGAAACAAGCTCAGGACTTTTTAAGTGTCCTGTCTCAGATAGGGCTAACTAAACATCCACAACCCTCCTCTCCTGGTGTCTCTGGACCCAGAAAATATGAAGAAAAGCTGTGTGACAAGCTCAGTTCTCTCCAAAGAGCCTTGAGACTAAGTCTAAACAAATCGGGTCAAATTTGTGCTCATTTCTGTGAACTGGCCGGGGTTAGGTCTGGCTCTCTGTCCATGTTGTTCAGTAGAGTGATGGGCTCAGTAGATGCTGGGTGGCCAGGTGCGAGTTCAGGGAACTTTATACCTGGGAGGAGCTGCAGAGAGATTGTATAGCAAAATTTGCACATTTCACAGCAAAGGACAAAACTGGAGGCCGTAACTGTGTCCTCAGGGGCTGCCAGCAGCCTGGGGGAGAGGGTGGTCTGAGCTGTGACTCCAACACTGTCCTCTTTCCCTACCTGGTCATTTAGCTTGGGCTACAGGCCTCTGAAGGGACACTGAGAGTCCGGCTTCATGAGGAGACACACCTGTGGGAGGACATCTGGCTTGGCCTGGGCTGGGTGGAGGACAGGGGCTCCTCACAAAGGCACCTGTTTCCTGGGGCTGCTCAAACCTGTGCCCCTGCGCTCCTGCACTGAACCTGGACGATATATTCTCACAAAGTGAACCCAAGAAATGGACAAAGAATCATCCTTTTTCATCAGCACTTGAGTCAGCATTCTGTGAGAAAAGCAAAAACTGTCTCTGGCATTTCAAGGAAAATTGGATTTAAGCAAGCTTTGAAAGGACTGGGGAGGCAGGACTCGAGGAAATCACAGAATTCAGTAAAGTGAGACATGCTGACTCTGGTCAGTGATTCTCAGGGCCCCTGCCTACACCCCGCCACCAGAGACTCCCTGCTGGCAAGGAGAATGGCACAGGTAACCCCAGGCTTCCAGAGAGTCCCGGGCAAAGACTGAGGAGCCGTGCTGGTGCTCCTGCCCCACCAGACATCTGCTTGCCTTCTTCACCTCCTGCCAAGAAATGCCCACCCGGATAGCCAGTCCCCACAGTTAGGAGAGTCTTGCTGCTGCTGCTGCTAAGTCGCTTCTGTTGTGTCCGACTCTGTGCAACCCCATGGACGGCAGCCCACCAGGCTCCCCAGTCCCTGGGATTCTCCAGGCAAGAACACTGGAGTGGGTCGCCATTTCCTTCTCCAATGCATGAAAGTGAAAAGTGAAAGTGAAGTCACTCAGTCGTGTCTGACTCTTAGCGACCCCATGGACTGCAGCCCACCAGGCTCCGCCATCTTTAGGATTTTCCAGGCAAGAGTACTGGAGTAGGGTGCCATTGCCTTCTCCGTAGGAGAGTCTTGCATTTATACAAAAGTGGCTCCTTCCTCTTTGTCCAGTCTCCTGAGCCATATGGAGCAAATGCTGCAGCCCCTGGACTGAAGGCGCTTCTCAGAACCATCCTTTGGGCTTCCTCAGGATGAATCAGACAAGTTCCTGCAACCACAATCAGTGGACCGAGCACAGCTGGGCCAACAGTAGCAGCTGCTGATTGAGCATCATGCTGGTTCTTCTCTGGATAGATTCTAGGTTACTGGAGTGGGTCGCCATTTCCTTCTCCAATGCATGAAAGTGAAAAGTGAAAGTGAAGTCACTCAGTCGTGTCTGACTCTTAGCGACCCCGGCATGTCCCCAGAGGCCCCTTCACTGGCCTCACAAGCACTCAGAACCTCGCTGTCCACTCTTTGTCAAGGTTACTTCCACTGAAGTGCCAGGTTTCATGCTCAGGTATCGGCCCCAGAGAAGGCTCTCCAAATCTGCACACAGAGATTGACTCTGTCGTTTTCTCTAAACGTGAGCCTTTATCGGCCTTGGTCCAGCATTCCCACCCGCTTGATATCTGAGGAAGGGGAGGGGACAGATTGTGGTATTAAAAATGTGGAGAGGAACATAAGGAAACCTTGGTGAAGTGAGTGTAGGATGAAGAGGCCCCCAAACTGGGGAAGAATCATGGATTTCATGGACTGGGTCAAGAGTAAAAGTCCCATGAAACCAAACAACTTCTGGGGTAAGTAGAGAGACATTTTCTTCAGCTTTGTCCAGTTGTAAGATGGGCAATGTATCCACTGAAATCTTCACTTAAGAGGCAAAAACACTCTCTGTGAAAAGCAGACTGTCTCTCAGCAAAGCCATTTATCTCACAAGATATGGATTTTTCCGTCGCTTTAGATATGCCAGTCAAGTAGAGGGGACATAAAAATAAACCGATCTTAATGCGGTCTCTGTCCCATATTAGACACTAAAACTGAGTTATATGTCCACATATTCCCAGCTGGACAATAATCATTTTCAATCCCTTTATTTATAGCATGCATCTTGGGAAGAAGTACAAAATACATAAAATTCTTAAACAGCAGTAAATAGACTAAAAATTATTAGACTTGTATCATTATTACTACTGTAAGTTTTTATGTTCCTATTTTAAAGGATCATGTAAGTCCAAGGGGATTTTTCATTTAATGAATGATCTTGCCCAATAAAGTAAGAGGGGAAAATCCCTCCTTCTGGGACACGAATCCCATCCTCCTCTCCTTAGTAACTCAGTCTGTGACATCAGGGCCCTCCCACGACATCTCAGAACTGAAGACTCTGGGACACACATCCTGACAAGGGAGCTTACAGGGTCATTTCATCTCTGACCATAAGCCAAGTGTCACTGTAATTAGTATAGTCTCTCCTAAATGCAGTGATCCAATATGCCATGGTTTATGGGCTGAACGTGTGTGTTTATGAGTGCCTATCAGCTGTCAGAGACAGCTCTTCTAAGTTCTATCGAATTTGGGTCACAGTGGTTGGACAAACATCACGACCTACTTTCTGAGATCTTTCAAGTTAATTGCATGGGTCAATATGATTTTTGTATTAACATACTGGAATAAAAACACAATTTTAAATAAAAAGCACAGTACATGCTCTCCAGTTTCTTTCTTCTCAGTCATTAAGGAGGAGAGTATTAAAATCCATTTCGCTGGGACAGCCCCTGTTTATAGTGATCAAAAACTGGCTCCCACTTGACTTGTACTTGATACTTGGAAACACCAAGGTCTGGAGACAGTATGGTTTTGTCCAGAAGAAATGCAATGGGTACCGTCGTGTGCCAGCTTTCAGCAAGCTCTTACATTTGCTACAAAACATCTCTGCAGTAACTTCCTGCTCTTTCCCATGATGCAGGTCGATTTCTGGCACTTTTACTTTGGGCAGTCGAGTCAGTGCACAATTGTTACTTGATGCTTTCTGGTTGTGAGGTGTTTTAACTGCAGCAGGTGCCTGCCGTCCAGCCTTGCTGACGTTGGTGGCCAAGTGGATGCTTCCCTGTCTCCCTCCCATGGGCATCTCTCCTGGAGCTGTGAGCTTGGCTCCAAAGGAGAAGGACCCCTGCAGGGTGTGGGTGTGAGAAGACTGCCGCTCTAGGGGACACAAGTAGGACGCAGGTGACACTGCAGAGTTCAGAGGAGCCGCAGCCCTACTTCAGATCCTGCCCCAGGATCTGGCGCCCAAGAGCCTGAAGTAACAGCTCTCAGGGGCTGAGGGTTCTTATTGAAAAGTGAAGGCTTGGGATGCATTCTTCAGTATCCCGTCCAGCTCTCAGATTGCCTGCTCTTAATGAGCAAGATGACTCCTCACAGCCATGGGTGTGCCCGGAGACAGAACAGGGGATAGACACAGCCTGGTCCCAGCCCTCGCCTAGGATATGAGGCAGTCCTGTAACAATGCAAACAATGGGGCAAAGCTAAAAGAAAGACTCACAGGCTTAGAGAAGACAGTCAAGTGTCACAATGTGGACAATAAGTAAAATAACTTCAAAATCCTATTTCATCTAAATCCATCCATATCATTTTATTAGAATTATTGATTTTTTCCCACATTCTTGCTGAATGAAGATGGATTACTAGGTAGCAAATTTGTAGATAGTAAAACTTACAGGAAATCACTCAATACACGGAATACATACATAGAAGGAAGTCCAACCCAGTAAAATACAGTCTAATTTGATGACATAAGTATAAAAGAATAGACCTAAAGTAACCATTTACACAAAGAAAGAACATCATATTATGTATATTATATATTTGTATAAAATACATATAATGCTTGCATGGATATAAATATGATTTAATATAATATATAACAGTCAGTGACTGTCAGTCTGACTGAAAAAAGGACAGGATTCTTCTAATGGAGAAACCTGGGGCTCAAGAATCAGACAGAGTTGGCCTTTCCTGATGGCTCTGGGCCTCTGTTTGTGGGACTAACGTGGAGTATTCACCCTGCCCCCTTCCCTGTGTGTCCAGAATAACAAATCTCTTAAATGGACTGCGTGCATGCTGATTTGCCCAAGAGAGCTACATGGTGGACAAGTCTTACCTCGCAGATAATCAGGTGCCCAGATAGGTCCCATGCTCCTAGACTTTAAAGGGATGAAAGGAACCACCCAATGCCAACTGTCTGCTCCCACTTGAACAACGAAGATTCACTGAAAACATACCAGAGAAAGGAGACGCTCCTCATTTTAGTGTAGTGTTAGGGACAAGAGAAGACAAGAGAAGAGAGGTTCGTTACTATGGGTCACACTGGAGTGGATGAACTGAGAGAAATACAGTCATTTCTCCTCCAATTAAGAAGTAATGTTTGTTTCAGGCGCTCATCAAAGAAAAGCCAATGTGTAATTATTAACTTAGGTCTGTAATAGGTTAGAGATCTACCAAAAATAAATATGAGCAAAGACTGGCTCTGAGAGTGCCCTGTCTGGGAAGAGTTAGACATACAACCAAATAAATATGCAATGATACAGATATTTGCATAGAAGTGAATTACATTAAAAAGTCAGGCACACATTTTCCCTCAGTTTAGAATTCGCATTTATTTCAGGTTGTGAATTGGACTTCAATCTTGACAGATTTAAGTGGTAATCTGTTATAGTATGAGATGGCATGCAATGTATTTATTGACATTTCAAATTACAGCATTTTCAATGAGAAAGGTATCTAATTTTGAGCTACTGAAACAGCATGGTGTAGTCATATATTTCCTGTTGAATAGTCATCACCTAGAGATACAAGATTCTTATTTATAGCAGGTATCTAGGATGGGAGTGCCATGTACAAAAAATGATGCTAAATAGATGAAAAGTCACCATCATGGTTATTAACACGCTGCACTTCTATTTTAAAATGCTAAAGAATCCTATGATATTTCTGCATTTAATAATTGTGTGAGCTCAAAAAAAAAACCCAAAATCATTATTTCCTGACATTAATGAAGTCAACTTTCCCAGCACAATTTGAATAGGCAATTGAACAACGGGACTCAAAAATGCATTAAAACCAGGTCAGCTTCTCGGCATTTCCAACAATATGTCCACAATTCCATGAAGGGTAATCTTAAACCATTTTTCAGAACAGCCTGTACATCTTTATCTTAAAATTCCAAATGTTTCAACAATAGACGATTGTTAGAACCAGACAATTATTTTTCAGCACCCATTGATTAATGACTTAGTCTGTGACACAGGGAGAAGCTGTAGAACAAAGGAGTCCATTATAATAATGCACGGGCATTAAACCATCTTCATTAATAGAATCTTCGGAATGCAGTTTAGCATAAAGCCAAACATGCCATAAAGAAAGTGGAGAGGTGAGAATTTTGAATATATTTTGGAAACTCACTTGATATAAAAGAAGATTAAATAATGTTGTTGCTTTCTATTTAAATTCTCTCTCTTACACACACACATAGGCACACACAAAGATTTAACTGGTAACAACTGTCTTAAAACTGCATTTTTAACACTAAAAGAAATGGATAATACTTTTAAATTCATATATTCATAGTGGTCATTGGCCTTATAGAGACCAGTATTTTTTTAAGAAAATATTTGTCTATTTATTTGGCTGCATCAAGTCTTAATTGCCACACACAGTATCTTCACTGCATTGTACAGAATCCTTTATTGGGCACACAGACTCTCTAGTTGTATACACGAGCTTGCTAGTTATGGCACACGGGCTCTCTGGTTGTACACACGGGCTGTCTAGTTGTGGCACACAGGCTCTCTAGTTGTGGCACACAGGCTCTCTAGTTGTAAACACATGGACTCTTTAGTTGTGACACACAGACTCTCTAGTTGTGCACAAAGACTTTCTAGTTGTGGCACACAGACTCTCTAGTTGTGGCACAAGGACTCTCTAGTTGTACACACAGGCTCTCTAGTCATGGCACACGGGCTCTCTAGTTGTGCACAAAGACTCTATGGTTGTGGCACATGGGCTCTCTAGTTGTGCACACAGACTCTCTAGTTGTGCACACATGGACTGTCTAGTTGTGCACAAAGACTTTCTAGTTGTAGCACACAGGCTCTCTAGTCGTGGCACACGGGCTCTCTAGTTGTGGCACACAGACTCTCTAGTTGTATACACAATCTCTCTAGTTGTACACACAGGCTCTCTAGTTGTGGCACACAGGCTCTCTAGTTGTGCACAAAGACTCTATAGTTGTGGCACACAGGCTATCTAGTTGTAGCACACAGACTCTCTAGTTGTACACACAGACTCTCTAATTGTACACACAGGCTCTCTAGTTGTGGCGCACGGGCTCTCTAGTTGTACACACAGGCTCTCTAGTTGTGGCACACAGGCTCTCTAGTTGTGCACAAAGACTCCATAGTTGTGACACATGGGCTCTCTAGTTGTGGCACACAGACTTTCTATTTGTACACCCAAACTCTCTAGTTGTGCACACTCTATAGTTGTGGCACATGGGCTCTCTAGTTATGGCACACAGACTCTCTATTTGTACACACAAACTCTCTAGTTGTGCACACTCTATAGTTGTGGCACATGGGCTCTCTAGTTATGGTGCACAGACTCTCTATTTGTACATACAAACTCTCTAGTTGTGCACACTCTATAGTTGTGGCACATGGGCTCTCTAGTTGTGGCACATGTGCTCTCTAGTTGTGGTACACAGGCTCTCTAGTTGTACACACATGAACTTTCTAGTTGGGCACACGGGCTGTCTAGTTGTGACACACAGACTCTCTAGTTGTACACACAGACTCTCTAGTTGTACACACAGGCTCTCTAGTTGTGCACACAGACTCTCTAGTTGTAGCACATGGGCTTTCTAGTTGTGGCACATGGGCTCTCTAGTTGTACACACAGACTCTCTAGTTATACACACAGGCTCTCTAGTTGTACACACAGACTCTCTAGTTGTACACACAGGCTCTCTAGTTGCACACACAGGCTCTCTAGTTGTGACACACAGGCTCTCTAGTTGTGCACACAGACTCTCTAGTTGTACACACAGGCTCTCTAGTTGTACACGCAGGCTCTCTAGTTGTGCACACAGACTCTCTAGTTGTAGCACATGGGCTTTCTAGTTGTGGCACATGGGCTCTCTAGTTGTACACACAGACTCTCTAGTTATACACACGGGCTCTCTAGTTATACACCCTGACTCTTGAGTTGTGCACACAGACTCTCTAGCTATGGCACACAGGCTCCAGGGTGCACATAGGGCTCTCTAGTCACAGTGCATTGACTCACTGGACTTGTACAAATATTTGTAACTTATACTATTCTCTAACTAAACACAAACCAATAAAAGAACAAACAGCAACATCAATAACAGCAACTAAAGAATCTTGCCATAGCAGTAAACTGAATGAACTTCTGAAAGCAGCTTTTTACAAGTGTATATATATGTGTGTACATACATGTGCATATATGAACTTATACAGATATGAAGGTGTTTCTAAAGAAATCAGTGATCTCTGGACGTTTTTAAAGTCCCAGGTTATTTTGGAGCGGGGGTGGGTAATGCTGCTGTAATGTAACTTCTCTGTAGTACTCTAGACCACTCTTACCCATTTCAATCTTGTGGACATCAGCTTTTACCAAAGTTGACCTGTTCTGACCTCAAGGTTAATGATACAGAATGCAATTAATTAATGAGGTTTCCTGGGCATTTAACCCTGGCAGGCATGAGGCTGTCTTTGTAGGTTTGTTTTAGATAAGCGTCAATCCTGGTTTTCTTGGAAGAGAGGAATTAAGACTTCAGGGCAGGCTCAGGGAAGGAGAAGGTGTTTTCTCTCCCCTGTGAAATAAGAAAACAGTGCTCAGAAAACCACTGTGCTGCAGGTTGGGTGGAGGAGGGATGGAAGCGGAGGAGGGACAAGGTGTGGAGGGGGAAGATGGGGTGGAAAAGGGAGAAGGGATGGAGGAAGGATGGGGTGGAGGGACAGGGGAATGCAGGGTATCAGGGGTTTCTGCATCCCAGCTGCAGGCAGCCAGCACTACCTGGGTGAATGTGGGATCTTCTCCAAGCTGCTTCTCTTCCTTAGTCCCTGCTCCCTGAAAGGAGGCCCTGATCCCTGCCCCTGCCCCAGCAGTCGTGTGTTCTATTAACAGAACATTAGGAAAGGCGCTGTTGCTCTGGCCTCTTCAGGGTTGCTCCCCATCCCCCCGGATGAGGTTCCCCCCAGGGCTGCCTCACTGAACAGGTGGTGCCATCTTCACCAAAAACAAGGAGGAAGGGCTGCATCTGCCCTGTCCTCAGAGGACAGTGTCCAGCACTCAGAAGACACTGAAAAGGGCACTTCTTCTCCTTATTCGTCCGCCTGCTGATGCAAGAGACGCAGGAGATGTGGGTTCAATCCCTGGGTCAGAAAGATCCCCTGAAGGATGGCAACCCACTCCAGTATTCTTGCCTGGAGGCTCCCATGGACACAGGAGCCTCATGAGCTAAGTCCATGGAGTCCCAGAGAATCGGACTGACTAACCACATTCTCATTACTCATGGTGGTTATATTCTACAATTTTGTCATGAACCCTGAATTAGTGAATATTGAACCACTCTTATAGAGGAAATACAGGGTTAGGTTCCTACAAGCTTCTGGTCACATTTTATTCGACCAATCAATACCTAACTTTGATTCTATGTGTTTTTGTTCAGATAGCTTGTTCAGTGTAATGAGGATCCACTGACATCGACCCTACTGCCCACAGCGCTGTCATTCACATCTGAACACTGCTTAGCACACGGGTATTTTTCCCAGGTCACAGCCTTCTTGAGCTTAGGCACGGAGGACTAGGCTGGAGCCACTTTAACAGCAAAGTCGCCAACAAAAAGCACAAACATGCAGAAGGGACCTATGCTTGCCACCTGAAACAAGAAGGGGGAGCACTGGCCCCCAGCTCCTCCACTGGGAAGGTCCAGGCTAGGTGACTCAAACAGTCTTCACTCTGCACAGGTCAGAGAGCCCCGTGCACAGAAGCCACACCGGTGCTGCTTTAGGGACACGAGCTGTATTCTACCCAGTGGGCAGGTTCACAAATAAGGAAAGTGAGAGTGATAAAGATAAACAAAAACATTCCATATAAAAATTTTAGTACTCAGCTCAATAAAGAATTGCTCATAGTAGTGTATTATCATTGGAAGATAATGATAGTTCCTGGGAGGGCGCAGCAAGGGGCAAAGAGAACCAGGCAGCTTGTTAGACAGCTTGCGCCCATTCACAGACACGGTAAGAATCCGGGGATGCATTTTGAGATTCTGAAAGAATTCATCTGAGGCGTCTGGTAATTATGTTACATCCTTCACCTGAGTTCAGAAAGCACACAAACTAAAACACCACCGTTTCTTGAAGTGTTTCTTTTAACTTTTCATAACGTTTAAAATGGAGAAGGCAATGGCACCCCACTCCAGTACTCTTGCCTGGAAAATCCCATGGACGGAGGAGCCTGGTAGGCTACAGTCCATGGGGTTGCAAAGAGTTGGACACAACTGAGCGACTTCTTTCACTTTTCACTTTCATGCATTGGAGAAGGAAATGGCAACCCACTCCAGTGTTCTTGCCTGGAGAATCCCAGGGATGGTGGAGCCTGGTGGGCTGCCATCTCTGGGGTCGCACGGGGTCGGATATGACTGAAGCGACTTAGCAGCAGCATTTTAAAAATGTGTATAAGATACAATACTCACTTATAGATTATCTGACTAGAGGTCCAATGCACAGGCCTCACTATGCAACATGTACATAGTTCATTGTCTAAGTTGTTGTCAGTGTCTAACAGCAAAATGCTCCAACATGTCACTCTGTTGACTGCACATTGATAAGCAAACCCTCCCTCATGCAAAGAGTTGACTCATTGGAAAAGACTTTGATGCTGGGAGGGATTGGGGGCAGGAGAAGAAGTGGACAACAGAGGATGAGGTGGCTGGATGGCATCACTGACTCAATGGACATGAATCTGAGTGAACTCCAGGAGTTGGTGATGGACAGGGAGGCCTGGGGTTGCAAAGAGTCAGACACGACTGAGCGACTGAAGTGAACTGAACTGAACAGCTTCTAAACATATGAAAACTTCCTTTCTTTATTATTGGACTCTCCACACTAAATCAAATCAGAACTAATTAAAATGTATGGCTATAGCAGAACAACCAGTTATCTTCGACATCTGCAAACTTTGAAACATTTTGGCATACATAGAATTTTTGTCTTTTCTGGGTATGACTGGTCACCAATGCAGCCAAGAAACTACTGCAAGAAGGAAAGCAGGTTATCTTGACTGGCCTTGTGTTCTCATCACCAACACCACCATCTGTGAAGACACACCACAACTTTCTCTTCAAAGCTTAGGTTTCAGACCATACTTAGCACTTCAAGGAACATGGATTCCCACACTTCCCATCATTTTCTTACAGACTCCTGCTAACTGTCCTCTGAGTTTTCAGATTTCCATTGGGCTGAGCAGCAAACCCAGAGGCCCCCATTCAGGATCATGTCCATAGCTTCCTTGAATGAAGCAGGGAAAGGGGGCTCCAGCCAGAAACCGGAGAATGAGGGCAGTGGCGGCTTACAGAAAATGGGAGGGCACCTTGTCCCTCTGGGAAGGCAGTCAAGGTCAAGGCTCTCAGATCCCATGCACCATCCAGACAAGACACTGGCCGATGGGCTCTGACCCAACGTCTTCCCAGAGTCACAACAGAAAGAGGCTCTTCCCTCCCTACGGTCCCCCTGCTACCTGCGCCACAGGAAGCAGAAGGAGACGGAGGAAAATCTGAGGATGGGTTCTGGTTCACAGACCAGTCCTTCTGTCTAGCTAGATCGATATCCATCCTACTGTCCCTTTCTGTAACAGGTCCTGCTTCTACCTCGGTGACCACAGGCTTGGCTGACTGCGTGCTCTGGAGCAGGAGGAGGCTGGACTGCTGGACGCCACGTCTAGACCAGGCCCTGAGAGCCACTGGGGCATGGTTCTCTCCCCTCTACCATGAGCACAGCCATGTCTCCGATCTGGGAAGGAGGAAGACCTGCTGGAGAAGACACGTTGAGTGGACCCTTATTATTGCTCTGAACCCTTTAGATTTGGGACTGTTTGTTACTGCAGCATAACCTACAAAGGATAACAAATAGTGTCTTATTAGCTTGGATCAAATGCTCTTCAACACCTCATCAGTCCTGGGACGCTCCCACGTAGACACATTAGAACCAGGAAAATGGGAAGTGGGGAGGAAAGGATTCCTGAAGGTAGAAGGAGCTTCACAGGGAGAGTGTTGACGCAGGTAGTCATGACTGTGCTCAGACAGCCAACCATGCTCCCACTGAAATGTTTCCCATGACTTCTGCGCAAAATGAAATTCGGAATTTTTATCCTCCTGTCAAGAGCCTTTCAGTGACTCCTCTCAGTTCATCTAGCCAAATCTCCTGCTGTTTGTAAAATTCTGGGTAAGCCAGAATGATTTCCTAAGAATCCCTGGGGAAAAAAAGAGAGTGAGAGACAGACCATCCCTGTTCCCTTCTGCCTGAAATGTCTCTCCGGTCTTCAAACCCGTAAATCTGCAGTGCCGGGGAAAGCTGGTTTTCCACAGCAGGGTTCTTATGTGCTCGGTAATGTTTACTGGGCTAATGAGAACTCAGCTACTAAATGAAAAGTTCTCAGACCACTCCTGTCATGTCTGTTCTTAAGCCGTAATCTCCTCTTGTTAATACCGACACTCCCAGAACTTACTGTATGGTTGCTGTGAGTTACTATTTAGCTTTGGGGTCGCGGCATCTAGCTTCTTCCACCCACCCAGCTGCTGGATGAGCATCTCCAACCATCATGAGGTGCACACCCCTCAAGGGCCATCCCGTGGCCTTGCCTGCAGCAGGGGCTCGGGGTCCTTGGCCTCCCCGCCATCACTAAAGCAGATGTGCACGACTGATAACTCATTCCTGGTAATGGGAAACTCTCAGAATCCTACTCCACCTTTCTGGTCCACGCGAGCCATCTCTCTCTCATTTGAAGTAAGACTGGACGTTGGTGTCACGTGTCCTTCAGGAGGGTCGTTGCCCAGGATTGGACATACCTGCCAATGTGGTGAGCTGCACCCGTTCCTTCTGACTCAGTGGACTAAACCAGAGAACAAAACGAGACACAGTCTTTTCTCACACTTTAGGTTTTAGATTCAGCGTGTCAGTTTTCAATTTCCTTTTACTAAACCAGGCACAACAGTTATTATTATGCTCTTCAAATTTATCCTCTAACCACTATGGTATTGCATTATTCATTTGTGTGGACTTTTTTCTAATGATTCCCATAGCAATAAAACTAGTTCTTTTTTAATTCTAAGGTCTCATTCTTTGGCACTCTTTTCTGAGATCTCAACATCTGGGCACTTAGCCACCAAAACTGCTGTCTACAGCAGCCTCTGTAGAGAATGCGTCTTCACTGGGTGATTTATCTGAGGATCTTGTTCCCTTTTATTAAATCCTTGGGAATAGATTCCCCTCAAATATTCTCGCTTCATTAAAAAAAAAAAACTATTATTCATAAGAGAATTCTAAGGCAGAGCAGGACGACCTGGATGCTGTACGGGCACAGAGGCAGGAGGAGGCCCCTCTCTTGAGGCAGGACCTGGGCTGCTCCGCAGTGCCCCCAGGTGGCTGCTCGGGGACACTCAGCTCTGGGTCGCAGTGTCCTGAGGGCTCGGGTTGCTGGTGTGTCTGTCTGCATACGTAAGTATGTGTGTGTGCATGTGTGTGCATGTGCTTGCATGAGCGTGTGTGCACATGTATCTGTGTGTGAGTGCACAAGTGCGTGCACTTGTGTCTGTGTGAGTTGGAGAGAACAGGTGGACAGATTTTATGATGGAAGCATGGCTCTTTGAAAACTCATTCCTTCTGCCTCTCAGAACCAGTAACAGAAAACAGACAGCATTTGGGACAAAGACTCGGATGGAGATGAACATCTAGGGTTGAAAATGGAGGTGCCCTGAGAGGTGTGTGTGTTGTGGGGAGTTCTGCAGATGTCACTCCACAGGCACAGAAGAGAAAGCAAGCCTCAGCCGTGCAGACTCACTGTTGCCAAGTACAGGGGGACAGCTAGCCCACCACGCACACACGACAGGGGACTGCAAACGGGCCCTCTCTGCTTCCTGTGTCTTCCTTTGTTTCTGCCTATTGTTTTTGGCTGTGTTTGTTTTATCGTGTTGTGCCCTTCTTCCCTGAAACGCTGGCATCTGCCTCAAACCTGAGGGCTGCAGCGTCCTTAAGCCCAGGCTGGCTGCTGGAGGAGGAGGGTGATTAACCCCCGAGCTCTGCTGTGCTAGCAGAGGGGCAGCGGGAGGAGCCCTGGCTCCCTGGCCGCCTGCTTGGGGCTCCAACCAAGCCTGTGTCTCAGAGATAAAAGGCAGCTTCCTCTCCCATGAACACAGAGACAGCAGGTCCTCTGAGGGTTGTCACGGCCGCCGACTGGGTCTGTGCTGGTGGAAGCCTGCTCCTCACGTCCCAGGCCTCCCAGTGACAGGACGACCACGTCTGGCCCTGCAGAGACAAGCAGGGCTGGAGTGACGGCACTCCTGCAGCAAACAGGCCACGGTCACGCCCCGTGCTCAGGAGGCACAGGGGAGCCATAATCGTCCCTGCCCCTCGCCTGCAGAGTGCCCTAGGCAGAGGTCAGCTGGCTACATGGCCTCCGCCTGCAGTCCATGAGGGACTGTCCCTTCTTCCAGCTCCACTGACGAAATGTTACAGAGTGTCCGTGTGGGCCAGGCATTCGTGACACAGAAAAGAAAACCATCTTTACACTGCAACTCTGTTTGTAGCTGAGGTGACTAGTCCCGCACACCCGCTTGCGGACCAACAGAACCACTTAACATACCAAAAAAGTATTGGTCTTTTGTAAAAGACCTTGATTTCTGCTATCGCAACTTGTGGTTCATTTCTTGAGACACTGATGATGTAAGAATCCCAAAAAACCATTAGTCATCATCTGTAACTAACTGTCCATGGCAGTAAAACTGGAAAGTGTGTTTGAGCCTCTTCACTTTAACAAACACATGAAGTGCGGCTTTGATGAGATCACTGTTTAATCGCAACATTGATGGCTGACAGACACAAAATCCTTGTGCAATGAGATAGCACAGGCCAAGAAAAACAACAAAAATAGGAAGGAAAATAAAAAGCTTATGTACCTCAGTAAATACTCAGGAAGCCCAGAGAAGATTATACTGACCCTATTTCCTTAAGTTCAAGGATCCAAATTAATGTATGAAAATTCTCTTTCATACCTTTTTTCTGATTTTTACCAAAAAAAAAAAAAAAACTTGAAAGACGGAGTAAGTAAAAGTAAAAACATAGCATAAATGTGAAACAAATAACTGGGGAATTGAATGCTTGGATGTTCATTGAGATTTAGAAATAAACTATATCCTATCACATGGTGCAAGGTGTGAAAATTACTATTATGAGGTCTGGGGAAAGCATTTAGACTAATGTGCTTAGTAGCCATATCCAGGTATAGTTAGGATCAAAATATAATAATATTGGTTGGAAGCATCTGGGTTTTATAGAAGTGTGGATTTACTGTTTTTCCTTGCTGCCATTTTTAGAAAGCCACCTCTTCTCCTGGTCCTCTGGGATGTCGTATCGAGAGGGACTGTGGCTGTCACATCCTGAAACTTCCCATAAGAAAAAGGCTCCGATGCATTTCTAAGCACAGCTGAGTGGATGGGGGTTCACTGACCTGCTCAGGCCAATGCATTTCTCTTAACCGTGTGTCCCAGGGGTGACCCAGTGACCCCATCTGTCCTCAGGATCTACCGTAGTAGACAATTAAAGGCACAGTTTTCCTCTTTCATATCAACAATGTAAGCTGCTCCCCTCACACAAATACTTCATGTCTAGTGGTAACGAGAAGGGTGCGCTAAAGGATTTTCTTCTGTGAGTGCCTGACGCTTTCAGAGCTCACCTTCCGCTTGATATACATTCTATAAACATTACCACTTGCCTTCATTACAGAATATGCCTTAACCGTAAAGACCAGTTAGGTCAAGTTTATACAGAGTATGCAGTGATCGGGCTTCCCTGGTGGCTCAGATGACAAAGAATCTGCCTGCCATGTGGGATGCCCATCCAGTGAGTAAGAGAGTGTCTGTTCCTTATGATATACTAAATGCGTATCAGTGAACAAGACTGACTACGTTGGTGACTGTACATGGTGCGGGATGGGGTCCTCAAACTTGACTGGACATTCACTCACCTGTGGAGACCTAAAGATGCAAACACTTGACTCTTCCTTTAGAAATCCGATTCCTGTCTTGCGTGGAGACTTTGAGATCTTCTTTTTATTTAACACTGTGGTAAGTAACCAAGGTTAAGAGTCATTGTGTAAACATGGATCTCACAATGTAGTGGCCTCAGAAACTTTTCTAAAAGATGTTTTAAATTTTTATAAATTTCTAGTACAATTTTTTTCTTTTTTTGCCATTTTCTGTGGTTTCCAGTTGTTAAGAAATGAAAATTATTGTGTCCAATTGAAGGCTCTTGTGGTTAGAACAGCTATTAAACTTCACTAGTTTAGGGTTCTACAGAAGATGCTATACCTGGGTGGCTACTGTCACCCACCAGGAGACAAGATAATTAGTGTCATCTAATATTTTTAAATATGTGCCTCATTAAAACTATTTTCATTTTCAAGAGGACTCAATGTCCAGTATCATGAAATAATTGGCCTCATCTTAAGAATGATCCTCTTTCTAAAGGGAGCTTAGAGACGTATGTCCCTTGTCATATAACATTGGCATGTGTTGAAAAATAGGGAACCCGTGTATACCTGTGGTAGATTCATGTTGATGTATGGCAAAACCAATACAATATTGTAAAGTAATTAGCCTCCAATTAAAATAAATAAATTTATATTTTTTAAAAAAGATGGAAAAAAACAAACAAAAAAGATGTCCTAATTTTTAATCCCATGTGATTTACTCACATATTTTACCTTCTTTTCAGTATCTCCAAAACAGGAATGGTCATGGTACTTGAATATACATTTATCAAATCATCTGGAGTGAGGGGGAAGCTTTTTAGCTTTTTTATATGATTGTAATTAACTGATTTATATTTTAGAGCAGTTTTATGTTTACAGAAAAAATTTACTGAGAGTTCCTATATAGTCACTCCCAGCTTCTCCTATACATTCTGGGTTGGTGGGTTTTTTTTTTTCTCTCTACATTTTATCACTTCATTCTCTTATTCACATCATTTCTGAAGAGAAGTCTAATGTAATTCATGCCTTTGTGCCTCTGTACATAAAGCTTTTTTTCTCAGCTTCTTTTGAAACTTTGTCTTTGATTTTCTGCAGTTTAAATATGAGCCTGGTTGTAGATATTTTTATATTTATCCTAACCGGTATTCTCTGAGATTCCTGGATCTGTGGTGTAGTGTCTGCCATTAACTGCGGACACTTTTGGCAATATTGTTACAACTATTTCTCCTATTTATCTCCTCCTTCCAGTATTCTTATTATACCTTTTATAACTGTCAGTAGTTCTTGGATATTCTATTGTGTAATTCTTCCTTTTTCTCTCTCTCTGTATTTTAGTTTTGCAACTTTCTCTTAACATTTCTTCAAGCTCATGGATTCTTTCCTCACCACACCCAATCTACTAAAGGCTCATCAGAAGTGATTCTCATTGCATTCGGTTTTCCTGTCCCACTGGCCATTTAGGCTCTGATAACACCAACAGCGCAGGTCCAGGGTAAGTGGCTTCCCCTGAGGCAGGTGTTCTTAAGAGCCACAGAGTGCTCTGTCCCATTTCACAATGGCTCCTTTCCCCTCCTCCTGCTGAAGCCTCTGGGGACTTCTCTCCAACACCCACTGTCAGAACCTGGTAGGGCTCCAGGAGGTAAAACTCTCAAGAAGTGTGGGACTCCCCATGACTGGGTGCCCCTGGAGTTCTTAACTCTCAGACTCGTCCACACTGGGCCTCCAGCAGCTCGTCAGCTATGGGTCTGACCTCCCAAGGAGGCTCTCCTCATGTGTGGGTTTCCTGTGAATTGTAGTGTTCTGTGTCTTCTTGTCTGTCCCTCTGGTTTCCCCGTGACCTCACTTCTCTGATACATCTGAGAAGAGTTGTTGATTTTTCGTAGGTTCAGCTTTCTTCTTGTAATAAGATGAAAGTGGTGACTTTCTTCACATGTCCTGCAAGAAACTGGAAATCTTATCATCCAAATAGAAAATCAATATTCTTTTGCTTGATGATCAGGGATTCAAACTGAAACCTCACTTCTGAAGATAAAGGGATTTTAAAACAAAGTCACCTGTCACCTTCCTGTCTCTCGTGGGCAGAGGGGCTGAGGTCCCATGTGATTAACAAATTCAGCCGCATGTCTACTGGAATGTGGCACCCAGGTCACAAGGACGGTTGGGTGCATTCTTTTGGATGGCCTCCCTAGGAGATCCCTGGGCTCATTTAATTGATGTTAAGGCCTCTGGTTCCCCAACTGGGAGATGAAGAGGGTGGAGCTGAGAAATGACATTCACACAGCTCCTCACAGACATGGGGAGTGGTTGTGCCCCTGAGGGCTCTCGGAGAGTGGGGGTGTACCCTCCACAGACAGCCCCTTCTCAGGGCCCCCACACACTGGCTTCCACACTCCTGCCTGAATAGCAGCACCCTGGGCTAAAAGAACTTTGAAATGCCTTGCTCAGGCCAGTCATTTAAGGTATCCTTTGGTTCTAACTTTCTATAAAATCCACAGAATGTTACAATAAGGAAGATCAAGTTATTTGGAGAAGAGAGGGAGGAGCAAAATTTACTTAAGAATTTAGCTCTGACTCTCCTTTAAAATTTTGCCCAAGGTGAATGGTGTTGACGCCAGGCCATGAGCCTGTTCCCCTTTCCCCAGCATTATCTCCCATCCCCAGGGACACTTTACTTATATTTATTCTTGTGGATGAATCAGAAAATGCCTTCCGAGTAAACGGGCCAGCACAGGGGCCTTGTGGAGATCATATCCTTGCAGAGTGGTTGGAGGGAAAGATAGGTGCTTCTCAACAGGAGACGTAAATATCGTGACAGTCACGACCACTGTGCACAAGGCTGTTAACCACAAGAGACACACAGCTGAGCGTGTGAATCGAACATCGTGGTCATTGAAATAGGACGAGAATGAGTGGGATTACACCCTCGCGAGTCACACGTGCCGAGACGCCTGCAGGGGTGGGCACCCCTCTTCGGGAGCTAAGGGAGCCCACTTTCTGAGGTGAGAAGCTTGTATTTGAGCTCCAATTTCTGTTGCATTCACATATCATGAGAATCTGGCTGACTTGAGTGTATGGACCTCTCCCATTTATTTAAAACCATTTTTAAAGCAAGTTGATTTACAGTGTTATATTATCTCCAGGTGTATAACATAGTGATTCAATATTTTTATAGTTATACTCCACTTAAAGTTATTACAGCATGACAGCTCTCTTCCTTGTGCTATAGAACATATCCTAGCTGCTTGTCTGTTTTGTAGACAGTAGTTTGTACCTCTTAGCCCCCATTCCTATCTTTCCCCTCCCCTCCCCCCACCCCCGCCACTAGTGTGTCCTCTATATCTGTGCATCTTCTGTTTTGTTACATATGTTTGTTTGTTTGTTAGATTCCACATATAAGTGATAACATAGAATATTTGTCTTCTGACTTATTTCACTAAGAATAATACCCTCCAGGTCCATCCACGTTGTGGCGAATGGCAATATTTCATTCTTTTTCGTGCCTGTTCCACTGCCTAATGCACCACATCTTCTTATCCATCCATCTGTTGATGGGCGCTTGGATTGCTCCTGTATCTTGGCTAATGTAAATAATGCTGCTATGAACACTGGAGTCTGTGTGTCTTTTTGAATTACATTTTCATTTCCTTCAGATATATACCCAGGAGTGGGATTGCTGGCTCCTGTGGTAGTTCTATTTTCAGTCTTGTGAGGAGTCTCTCCACGGTTCCCCATACTGGCCGCATCAGTTTGTGTTCCCACAGCAGTGAATATGGGTTGCCTTCCTCTGCATCCTTGCCAGCATGTTCTAGTCCTCATTTTGGATGATGGTCATTCTGCCTGGTGTGAGGTGGTACCTCATCATGGTTTTGATTTGTGTTTCTCTAATTATTAGGAATGTGTAGCATCTTTTCATGTGTCTTGGCCATCTGTATGTCTTCTTTGCAAAAATGTCTATTCAAGTCTTCTGCCCACTTTTAAAATGAGTTGTTTGCTTTTTTATACTGACTTGTATGAGCTGTTTATACCTCTTAAAGATTAATCCTTTTTCAGTCATATCATTTGCCAATATTTTCTTCCATTCAGTAGCCATACCAATTTATTTTGGTGTTCTCAATATTTAATACACATATTACTATCATGACTCAATTATAAAATAATTTTATTTTTCCATTGTATTTAAAGATTTAAGGAATCTAAAAATCAACATATTTATCAATACAACAGTTTTCAGAGACATAAATGATCATTTCAGTCATGAAATTGTTAGTCCCTTGAAAAAGTGCAATTATGGCACACCTGGTAATATTTTACTGTAATTTTTTAAATATATTTTTAGGGAAATAGAAATATATTCACAAATCATAGGAGTCAAAAGCTCACATTTCAAAATTATTAAAATTCAATACTAAAATTATTGAAATACCATTGTACATATAGGTTATAGATGTAAGATTAATTTTTTCAAATTGCATCTCTCAAATTTTCCCTTTTTAAAAGAAATACCATATTAGCATATTTCCCTTCCTTTATCACAAACTGTTTCCTCGATATGGAAGAAATTGCAAACACTTTAATAATAGCCCAAAGTGATTTTCCGATTCAGTCCTTTACAGGAGAGCCTGGAATTCATTATTGCTTTAATGATGGGCCTCTTGACTCCAGCCAAGGAGGCTTGATATTTTCGCTTATGTCTTGTCCACTGGGAGGTGGTCACTGACAGGATGGATCAGCAGCCCGCACTGCATTGAGATGCAGAACAAATGGGGCTGAGTCCCTCCTGCATGGCTCTGTGGGCTCTGCTGCCACTAACAATTACCAGGGACAGGGGCACAGACGCGCGGCAGGAGGCCTGACCCCAGCGCGGCAGCTCATTTTGCACCCCACTTATTCAGCGCGCCCTGCTCTGTAATCTCCCCGCATTGTTATCTGTGCGTTTACACAGTCACACCTTCATTATGTCCCCAGGGCCAGCATCAGCTGTTTGTCACATCTATTGATTGCACTCAAACTGCAATTTACAGAGATCGCTCTCCAAGGTCCTGAGAAAATCCCGTCTCTGTCTGATGGGCTGGCGGCTGGCTGGTAAGGACCATCACAAGTGTCGGACAGAAACCACCGGGACCCAAAACAGCCCTGTGTCACTCTTGGGAAGCAAACATCAAGGTACCCTTAGGACTGGATACCACTCAGAATGACAGAATTTCACCAAAGCTTGGAAGCAAGCGATGTTGAACGCCCTGTTTGCCATGAATCATCAGCATTACAAGAAAAGAAATGTGGCTGTGAGTAGCAGTGCCCTGCTTCTATGTAACCTACAAAGATCCCGAAAGCAGTCACAGTGAGCATGTGTAACACTGTTTAAACTACTCACCTGCTGCTGCTACTGCTAAGTCGCTTCAGTCGTGTCCGACTGTGTGCGACCCCATAGACAGCAGCCCAACAGGCTCCCCCGTCCCTGGGATTCTCCAGGCAAGAACCCTGGAATGGGTTGCCATTTCCTTCTCCAATGCATGAAAGTGAAAAGTGAAAGTGAAGTTGCTCAGTCATGTCCGACTTAGCGACCCCATGGACTGCAGCCCGCCAGGCTCCTCCGTCCATGGGATTTTCCAGGCAAGAGTACTGGAGTGGGGTGCCATTGCCTTCTCCACAAAGCCAGAAAAGCAGAATTCATGGCCCTATTTTTCAGGTGAGGAAACTGAGGCTCATAGACTTCACGTGATTTGCCCAGATTCCCATGGCCAGACTGACTCAAGTAAGATATGAACTTAGGTCTGCTTGGCTTGGAAAACCAGCCCCTGCCCAGGTTCTGCCTCTACATGCTGAACGCTTCAGGTGCGCCGTCTTAGGGGAGCTGGCTTGACTTTGCCCGCCATACTCATGTGTTTCTCCTGGGATGCACCTGCACTGTCTCCTTCCTGCCCCCGTCTTCCTCACAGGCTGCAATCCTTCTCACTTGCCTTCTCCCATTCCTTCTGCAGAATATCTTTTAGGGGTGTGTTGTGGTAGAGAGAAGGACCTTATAAGAGAAGCAGACACGAGGAAGTAATGAAGTAAGCGTGCTCCCCCAAAGCTGCTCCTTGCTCCAGTTCTCTGCTCACTCGCTGTGCTGTGCACTGAAGGGTAGAGCTTGGAAGGTGGAAGGAAGAACGCAGCCCTGCTTCCCAGGGTTGCACACCTGGTGTGAAGATGACTCTCCAGCACTGACACCAGCACATGGCCAGGAGTGCCCTGAACTCCCACCACCATCCCCAAGTGTACCAGGCACTGGGCTGCAGCGTACTCACAGGGTGGGTTAGCTCAACCTCAGAACAGCCGCAGAGGTAGGTGCTGGTGGGCTTTGCCTCCTGCAGGGATGAGAGGGAAGCTCACGGCCCAGCAGGAGGGGAGTCAGGCCGGCTCTGCTGATGGTGCTGTGGACACTGTGCCCACCACTGTCCAATCCTGGGGGTCTGTGGACCAGGGAGGAGGAGTTTTGTGAGACAATACTGGCTCCTGTCAGTAACAGCACATCTGCACTTGCACACAACTTTCCACGATCCCAACAACTTTCACAAACTTTGGTTCCTCTCATTTTATCCACAGTGCTTCCTTTGTCCAGAGTGGCAGGCTCCAGGGGACGCTGATCACAGCACAGACTGCCCCTCCAGGAATGTCCCTGGTGGTGGGGGCGGGATGGTATGGGGTGGGTACAGAGGCGAGACTGCTTTTTGCTAACTTGGCTGGGCACTGGGAACATGAAGGAGAAAGCGTGGGAATAGCTCCTGGATGGGCACCCCCAAGACATCCAGGAAGCTGGGCAGTTGAGGCCAGCATGAGGACCCCAGTCTTCCAGGGCTAGGCTGCAAAGAACAGCTTTCTGGGAAGACGGTTTTGATAAGCTTTCTCTCTTTCACCCTCAACCAAGAGGGACCCGGGAATGTGTCAGTCGTCCATGCTCTCAGCCGACGGTCTCTGCAGGTGCACTCGCAGGCAAGTCCTCACCGTCTTCTGTTCTTCATGCTTCTCATTTCTGAGGGGCAGGGGCTGCTGATCTCTGTGGAAGTGGGTGCCGAGGAGTGATTTCCCAGCACATGAGAGTCCTAAGAGCAAGGGCTGTTCTATTGGGTCCAAGGTTTTAATTAATAAAAGAATAGCACTGTGATTTGTGGAATGTAGCCATGTGACCTGCAAACACACATCTTGCATTGACAGGTGACAGCAGAGCTGGCTGTCGGAGGGCGTCAGCTTTGTCACGTGCTCTGTGCTCAGATCTCCTTCACCAGATTACACTCCCGCTGGTATGCCTAAGTCCCTTTCACGAGGACCACCTCTGCTCTGTGATAGGATCAGAGTGAGTGCTTTTTACTCGCGGTGACCCCCTCCCCTGCCGACGTTACTCCTATGTAGGCTCAGGCGGGCAGTCGGGAGGGGGGACCTTGGCTGAGGGTCCTGATGACCTTCCCTAGAGCCGGGGCAGAGGTGCCACTGTCCTGGGAAACAGCCACCCAGAGCCATCTGTCTCCCCTATGCTGAACTCGGTAAGGAACCCACGGGGTCTTCTTTCTAGTGTTTTCCCAACTCTTTCTCTCCTGCCTTGACCAAAAGCAGGGAATTATAAGGCAAGTTTTTAAAAATTACTTCCATAAGTGATCAAAAAACCCTGGGGGTTAACTTGGTGTCCCTTTCTTTCTCTGCTCTATTTCTGGGCAGAGGCAAGGGAAAGAGCAAATCGAAGTTTCACAATATACACACAGCCTCAATCCCGGGTGAGAGATGAATCCAGGAACCTAAAGGCGGAAATATAGTGTTTAGACTTTAAACCTTGGGTAGAGAATTAAAACAGGCTTCCCAGGTGACTCAGTGGTCAAGAATCTGTCTGGCAATACAGGAGACACAAGTTCAATCCCTGGGTTGGGAAGATCCCCTGGAGAAGGAAATGGCAACTCACCCAGCATTCATGGACAGAGAAGCCTGGTGGGTTACAGTCCATGGGGTCGCAAAGAGTTGGACATGACAGAGTGACTGAGCATGCAGGCACAGAGAATTGAAATGAAGCCACAGCATCAGCCCACCCCAGTCCAAATACCAAAAATGTATTCCTGACAAGTTCCCATCCCTTCCTTTCAATTCATTACGTTGATTAACACCCCAAACCATTAATTCCATCTGTGCTTCGCTTTCTTCCTTTCTTCATGCCATCACACAGCTCTCTGGGGATATGACAGTGCTCGTTTTGAAAATCACTGGTTCCAAGACAAGATTTGGAACATTAAAAAATTAACTCTTTGAACTGTATCAGTTTAAGACACAAGGAAAATCTAGGATAAGGTGTACATTAAGGAAGCTTTAAATAGTAGTAATTCTTTATGATTCAATAAAATACTAAGGTTTCACATTTCTGAAACTAGCAACTAAGGGCATTTTAAGTGTAAATGTCAGTTATTGAACCTATCTGTAATGTCGAAGAGGATTATTTCAGGTCGTCATTTCTCTTATCCTGCACAAACACTTAGTGGTAGGATACCATACTTTATTCTAAATGTCACAGAGATCATAAAACACTGATATGGACATTGTCCCACAGCTGGCAGCCTGCACGCTAGGAAGGAATGGAATCAGTGCTACAATTAGCCCAGAGGCAGGTTCAGTGAGTCAAGATGATCTTAGACGGGGCCTGGGGTGCCCATGGAACCCACGCAGTGGCAGACCATCTTCTCAGGGCTCCTCTTTTCATTTTTATGTATTTATTTTTGTCTGGGTCTTCATTGCAGTGCTCAGGCTTCTCCTTGCAGTGGTTTCTCTTGTCACAGAGCTCGTGGTTTGTGGTTCCTAGGCTCAGTAGTTTCAGCCCCTGGGCTCCAGAGCACAGGCTCAATAGCTGTGGGACTATTAGTTGCTCCACAGCACGTGGGATCTCCCCAGACCAGGAACTGAACCCGTGTCTCTTGCACTGGCAGGCGGATTCTCCATCACTGAGCCACCAGGGAAGTCTGGAGAGGTGCTTTCGTCATGGAGACCACTTTGACTTGACAGTTGTCCTCATCTTGGGAAGTCTATGGTTAAAATCAGGGCACTGTGTGTTGAGAGACGACACTAAGGCAACAGGATCCCTTTACAAAGCACTCAGCTTGCTTGTTCCTAATTCAGTGTTCCCAGCAGCTCTGCAGTATCTTTCTCCTCATTTTACAGACGAGGCTCGGGAAGGTTCATTGCCTTTCCCAGGAGTGAGCACAGAGAAGTAGAACATGAATCTGGCCTGATGGTAGCAAATTCAGGGTCTTTCCTTCTCTTTACCAGCATTTTCTGAGTAATGCTCCTTTAAACATCAATACAGAACTCAAGTAAGTTTCAGCTAGAAGACAGACTTTGATAAATTAAAATTTGTGATATCGGCCAAGAAAGAAAACTCAGCCAAAATTATTTGTCCCCAGAACTCACATAGAAATAATCAGCAATCACAGAACATGGAACTTGAAAAAAGCAGATCTGCTTTGAAATTGGTAAGGATGCATTTGGTGTTCTCCCAAACTGTAGGCGTGCCTGGGAGAGAGAGCAGGGAGAGAGGGAGAGCTGGCGGTAGGTGCAGCATCGTGCCCAGGGCAGCCTCGCACTCAGAGCCCTCCTCCAAGCTGGACCTCTCACGCCCTCCCCTGCTGGCCGCCCTGCTCCCACCCCTCGGACGAGAACGAGGAGTGCGGCGCGGGTCACAGCACAGGTCATCCCCATGACTCCTCCACTTCCAGGCCTCAGGCCCAGTTTCCTTGATGTGAGTTATTTAATTTGAAGAACAATGGCTGAAGATGAAAGAGTGAAAAAGCCCTCTTGTGCTATTTCTCTGTTTGTGAAAAGTAATAATTTAGTGCAGTCTGTGATGAGGTCATGAGTCGGCAGGCATAAATATGTCCAGGGAACACTCTGTGCTGCTTTTTTCAACCTGGTGGAACTTGTCAGGGGAGGTGAGGGGAGCTGAACTAAACTTTGGATTCTACAAAAGTCCTGTTCATTTCTGCGGGAGTTACTTGCTTGGGGAAACCTGTGAGAAACAAGTTAACTGTACTTTTAACCGGAAGTGCAGATGTTGTGATCAAGTAAAGAGAGAAGCCATGCGTTGGTCTCAACCACAGGTGCTGAGTCCAGGAGCCTAAAGGGGTGCACAGTGGGTGGAGGGGCAAGAAGACTTACTGGTGTGAATGTGCCGCCCTCAGGCTTTTCACCTGCAGAAACAGACCTGTTCTTCTGGAACATTCTAGCTGGCCAGCTCTGCCTCCACTGCACCCTGAGCCTACCTGACCTCGGAGGATCCGAGGACAACAAGGTCCCTGACCTCGGGGGACGCAAGGACAACAAGGTCCCCCAAGAAGGCTTATAGAAGTTCACAAAAGCTACTGAATCTCCAACTCCAGAATGAAAGCAAGCAGAGCAATATGGTAAAAACCACATTGGAACCATTCCCCTGGAGCCCCTTTCTAACCACGATGACTTCGGCATGTCTAAGTCCTCTGAGCCTCAGCTTCCTCAAGAGTAAGAGGATCTATGAGAATCACACCAGAGTCGGTGTGAACTCAGTAACATGCCTGGGACAAGTGGCACATCCGGTCTAGGCCGGCTCTCGGAATGCTCGAACCACAGACCTGGCCCAGGTCCCTCGCGGCTCTAAGGGCCTCAGGAGGAGCAGACCAGACCACCACCCAGAAGCACTGCGCACCTACAGTCCTGAGGAGACTCGCAATGGTGATCCTGGGGTGCAGGGAACACCCCAGGGGCCCCATCCTGCCTGTACTGAGGCCAGGCCTTCCTCAGTGTGAAGACCTGCCCCCCTCCAGACCTGCCCAGCCCCTCTGTCCTTGTCCAGCTTCCAGTTGACGGCTATGCGGGGGCCACACCTGACTTTCCAGGCAGGCCCCCTCCTGCCGGGACCCCCACTCCCAGCTCCTGGTTCTGGCTCAGCCAGCCTGAAGATGGGCCAGTGGAGCCTCCTGATGGACCAGGGGAGGCGTGGGCACCTGCAGCTCTTCCAGCATCTGTGTTTCCAGCGTCTGTGTTTCCAGCATTTGTGTTCCCAGCCTCTGTATTTCCAGCCTCTGTGTTTCTAGCCTCTGTGTTTTCATGTCTGTGCAGCAACGCCAGCTGCTAAGCTGTGCTGAAGTGACTGGAAACAGACAGGAGGCAGGGAGCCTTGTCTAAGGTGTCCTGTGTCAGAGTGTATGATGCCGAGCTCTGGTTCAGAAGCCTTCTCCATCCCCGGAGACACAGATTCACTGAGCTGCCAGGTCTGAGCTTGTTCTGCCTTCCCAACGACACATGACCTTATGCAATTAAACAAAAACAGAGACTAGCCCCTATCTATGCAGAATAATGTCTACGTAAATTATACCCCAGAACTTTCAGAAAGGTAAAAATCAGCCAAGATTTTGATCTTGACCAGCTTTCGAATCAGGATATAAACTAAGTGCTGAAACCCAGGTTTTGAGTATGTGGCCTTGACCACCCCCCCTCTTGGGTTGGAAGCTGTAATACCCGGTGAACACATCCACTCTCCAACCAGGGGGCCAGGGCACCCATGCCTCACAGAAAGAATCTTTGATGATGGGAGGTGAGGAGGGGCTTGGTAAATGCAACCAGGCTGGAAGGCACATTTGCTCGATCTCCCGTTGGCTTCTGGACTCGGGGACTAGTGTTTTGCAAAAGGCTACACAGAAAAATTATGGGTTGGTACTGACTCTGAGTTTCCACAGGGGGAGTCCTACAGCTGCATTTCCAGATACAGTTGACGCTCTCAAATATCTCTCACGCTATAGAGAGTACGTGGGTGGGCAATGCACTTCTCCAGGATTCATGAGAAAGAGCAGCAGAGGTGGGCTGTGAGGTTGGTAGCAGGAAATGGTTGAACCCGGCACATAGAGGGACCCTGGCGTGACTGCGTTTATCAGCCTGAAATGAGCCAGACACTTAAATACCTAAGCAGGAAATACACAAGCCCCTCCTTTCTGAGGCTAACTGGAAGAATGTGCGCTCATTCTTTCAAAAAATTTTACCCACTGATTTACCAGATAATCACAAAGTGATCAGTGTAGCCAGTCGCTGTTGTACTGATTCTCGAGCAGGAGTAAAGGTGGTGATCCCCACTACACAGATGAGCAGAGTGAGGCTAGTCTACACCACTCAGCAGAGGCATATCAGCGGGGCTGGCCTTGGATGCAGACACCCTCCTCTCCTCTCAGTCAGTGTGAGAGCTGAGCCAAGACCCCCAGCTGCCCGCATAACAGCACATCTGAACTTCCCAATTGCTTCCAATGTTCCCCAGAGGGAGTACTTTTTTCTCATATAAAGAAAATTATCTGGAGATTTCTAAGTCCATGAGGAGCTTGAAAAGGGTGAATGTAAAGTAGGAAATAGAAATATTTGTGTGCCATTTTTGCATCATCCTGTTAACGCTAATGACTTTTAGAGTGGATTTTTTTTCCAAACCATTACTGTTATAATTAACAGCCTATGTGATTTAAATGCAAAATGCAATGAAGATGGCTGGATTATTTTCCTTCTTAAATTTTATGTTAGATTTTTAACGTTCCGTAAGTATGGTCTTGAAAAACACAGGATAACCCTGAGAAAAATTGTTCAAACCTGGTTCAATTTGCAATCTTCCTCCTGGTAAATATTACTTTCTTTCATCCGAATGTTACACTCGGTGATAAAACTATCAGATAAAAGCCCTCTCTGCCTTTCATTTCATTGTTCCCTAAATAGAGCAACCTACTGACATCCCTGCCTTAAAAATCAGGCTCCGACCGAACCCCCGCGTCTTTATGCAGCATTTCTTCCTTCGCAGACGGAACAGCCAAGGGATGTGAAGGAGAAAACCACACATACAAACATGCGGGTTCTGAAAAATGAATCCCCCTAAGAGGCTGTCTCCCAGGGAACTGCAAATCTTAGCCCCCGGCCGAGGAAGCGAGGGCTCGGTATTTCTTAGAGAGAGATTTCCCCCTTGACACCCCGGTGTGCGATGGATTAACTAGTTAGAAACTGGTGAAAGGCGGGGTCCCTGCGCCTGAGAGCGCGGGAGCCGGGTGCCCTGTCCGTGCGGCCTGCGGGAGCAGGGCTGGGCGGACTCCTCAGTCCGCTGCCCCCTAGGGCTTCTCGCAGGGAGGCCGGCTCGGCCCTCTCCCCTCCCTCCCCGGCTGGCCCCTTCCCTTTCCAGCGCCCAGGGCAGCTCCGCCGTCCAAACCGGAGCTGAGTTTGCTGACAGGGGCGCACGGGCTGGCAGCGCTGATGTCAGAGCCGGCGGACGGCCGTGATTGGATCTAATTAGACTTCGCAGCAGCAAATAGACAGGCTCCCTGCGTGATCGGCTTCAAAGTGGCTGGTGCCCAACAACTAGCAGAGGTGCCAAAGTAGAGCCTGCGCGCGGAGCCCAGATTCGGGGCGGCTGGGGCGGCGGGCGCTCCGCGGTCCCGGCCTGCGAGCTTGGTGCGGGCTCAGACCGCCGGCTCTGCCCGGCTGGACGCAGATGACAGAGAGCCGCCAAAGGAGACGGTGACAGAGAGCCTCCAGAGGAGACGCCAGGAGTGCGAGCGTGCAGCCCCGAAAAGTGAGCCGGCCCCCGATCCGCAGGAGCGTCCCCGGCGGCCGCGGCCGGAGCCGGAAAGCTGAGAGTGTTGGAGAGGACTCCTGCCCGGGTCCACTCGCCGGCCGCTGCCATGGCATCGGTCCTGGGGACCAGCAGAGCGTCCGGAGGGCTGAGCGGTCAACTCAAATGCAAGTCCAAGCGGAGGAGGAGGCGGCGGGCCAAGCGGAAAGGTAAGGACCTGCTTCCGCGCCGCCTCTCGCGCACTCTCCGCGACGCGCGTCGCCTCTGTCTGCGCGCCCTGCCCGCTTCTAGCGGCCTCCCTCGGGATGCTGGGGCGACGTGGCCGGGGCCCGCCGAGCGCCCCGCTCCAGAGTTCAGGTCCCTCCGTGAACGCCCAGGCTTCCGCAAGCCCGAGGGGGTGGCCAACCAAGCGGGGTCCCCGCGGAAGGCGGTGCCCTCCGCGGCCTCCGGCACGGCTGCTGACCGTCGCGCACAGACGCCGGTGCCGAAGGAAACGCTCGCCTAAGCCCTAAGCGCCCCTAAGAACGAGGGACGGACCTCGCGCCAGCTTCTCCATCCCAATTGTCTTGGAGGCGGGAGTGGGCAAAACCCTAGCAACCGCCTCCCCACGCTGGGTGACAATTTCTATTCCGAGCGGTGCCGGCTGTTTTGTAAACACGGGGACCTGCAGCGAGAACAGGGTTCGTCCGAGGGAAATAAGCAGAAATTAATGCATGAAAAGAGAAACTAGCATCGCAGCTCGTTAGAGATGAGGAAAGCTGCAAACCAGGAGAGGAGAGGAAGTGCCTGGTGTCAGGTTTGAGCCTGGCTCCCCAGGTGCTGGGAGACGAACGAGCCCCAGAAGTTAGTCGTCGGGTGGGCAGCTCAGGGTCCCCTGGGGGCAGGGCGCAGCCGCCGCTGCTCCGCCAGGAGGACGGACTGCCGGTGTCTGTCCCTGGAAGGTGGCCGGAGCCCTCGGTGTGGCCCCCTCTTTCCCAGAGATGAACTTATGTCAGCCGCCCCTTATGTCATGAGCCTGCAGGAGAAAGTTCAGTTATTATCTGAAATGTGTTGGGTTTTTTTTAAGTGACCAAAGAGCCCTAAAGAACACGGGGAAAGACACAACCATCGTGAGTCAGGTTTCCCGGTTTCTCTGCTGGAGGATGCGGAGTTAGTTGTGGTTGAACATGTACCTCCTTCCCCAAGAATCTTCATCCTTGCCGAGGCCTAAGACAAGTTTCTGCCCCATCTCCTCCTAACTGCTTCCAAACGGTCCCGAGCCCTTCCTGACTTCTTCCTGTAGTAGAAATTAACCTGCCGGTTTGAAGGAATAAATGCCAAGAGCACACAGCCATTCATTATGATTACATGTCAGGGTGGCAGGGAGCTAGGTGACAGCTTCTAGGAGGGCTTCAGAGCCTTGGTGTGGGGGTGATTCTGTAATTCTGGTTTAACTCTTGAGCTGCTGCAAAAAATGCTGGCTACTCACTTTGTTCCCTGAAAATTTCACTCTGAAACAGATCTGGTCAATGTCTTCCAAAAACAATGCTAACAGAAAGTGACAATGATATTGAAAGAAAAAAACACAGAATTTAATAATGGGTATAAATTTTTAAAGTAATGAAAAAGAAACATTGCCTTTTATGCTTCAAAATGTGTTCCAGTATTTTTATTTAGTGTATTTAAATATTAAAATGGAAACGTATGGAACAATATTTTACAACAAAGCAAAACCTATAGAAAGAAAATAGAAGCTGATGAACACTCATGTCTTTCTCCAAATTCATTTTTTGTGCCTTTAATTTACAGGCAGTCATGTTAGCTTAGAAGGGATTCATTTTCAGAAAAGAAAGCAAGAGATCTGAAGGAGGACTTCATTGGCTATAAACTATAACAATTCAAAATAAAATTTTATGTGAAATATTTATACACCTTATTTTTAATATACCAAGTCTCTTAATTTTTATAGCCAAAAATGAAGTAGGAAAAGGTATTCAGGATGTGTGTACTAATTCCGATTACTCGCGAATTTATCTGTGAGGTGAAGTTTCCTATGTCATCTGCCAACAGCTTATCATGGTGGATGAGTCAAATCAAACGTCTAAGTGTTCACTTCTTAAGGAAAAGTTAGCAGTGTAGGTGTATGTGGTCAATGAAAAGAAAACAACAATTATAGAGCTCTTTATTTGCATTTTCCTGGGAATAGATCAGTCTGTATATAATTCCTAATTATTACAGATGCTTTTTCCCCCTCTTCTATCAGGACAGTGGTGAATTTAAATTATGTTCTGATATTCATGAGTTTTAACAGCAGAAATAGAATAGAATAGTCTCAACTTTTAAGCTTATCTAATAAAAAAAAACTCTGTATCTGTCACAATTTAAAGCCCATGGGTGTATGGGTGGCTGTTAAGGAATTTTGATAAGGCTCTATTGAATACTAAGTAAAGCCAGTGATTGTGAGCACACAGAAAGAGTTCTTTTCCTATGTAAATGAATAAATAAAAGTAAATGTACATTTTTTGCCAGTGATAATCGTATTTCCACCTATTCTCACAAACAAGAATCATTTTGTTTGCATCATAATTTTTAGTTTCCTGGAGCTGTTAACCAAAATGCTACCGGTTTCTATAAAAATTCTCTAAACGTGGCTTTCCTGAGATTTCTTTATTATGCTTTTTATTGTCAGCATAATCTATAGGATCTGAAATAAAAGCTCTGTTGCTATAGTATAAGTGTGGAATTGACACGATACTCCCATTTATTATTACATAGGATGCAGAGCCTTGGAAATGATTTTTTTTCCTGTAGGAGATATTTTTTAGTCATGATACCACACAGAAAACAGTCTATATCATAAAAAGTAAAAAAAAAAGAAAAAAAACTTAGTCGCAAAATATGACTTTGGGTATTAACTAGGAATGACCTGCATTTGTCTCTCAGGTAAACTTTTAAAAAGACACTAAGCAAATCTCCCCACCCCCAATCCTCCTGTTATTTCATTAGGACTCAGTGCCATCCATTTTTGCATTTTTCTTTGTGTGTTATTTTTTAGTTGGGACTTTATCTTATAAATTGTTTATGGATCTTTTACATTTTCTGTACAAACAAGAAATGTCAAATTTTGACTTTTTATGCAAAAAAGAAAGGCAGTTTTTTTTGAAAAGCTGAGCAAAGGACAGTGTTCCCATCTCACTTGCACACTATGGTTCAGGACGGCCACCTGCTCAGCAACATGTGCACCCACACCATGGTTAAGGACGGTTCCTTCCCCTGTCGCACATGAGCCCCATCAGCTTCTGCTTGTGTCTTGTGCAGAGACTTCCAGGAAATCCTGGCTGCACGTGTAGTTTAGGAGACTTGCCTGCTGCCTCCCACATGGAGCACCTTCTTAGCCAGTTCCTCTCGGAGAATCCTGGAGGCCGTGCTGGGCCTTCCAGTCCCGGGTGAGACTATGTGCAGGTCTGCACGCAGCCTGTCCATACTGGTCTTAGAGTCACACCTGCACGTGGTACAAAAGAACTGAAGGTGTGGATATTGTAAAAGGTTGTAAAAGGTGCATATTTTAACCCTGAGTAGTAAAGGCAAAGGTGGAAGGTTTCTTAAATTAGTATCAGCTCAAGCAGGAAGCACAAAAGGCGGTACCATCAGAACAGGATAGCGTATAAAATAAGTCACTTACATGTATCAGCTCCCTGAACCATGGAAACCTCCAGGGAAATACGCCTGAGGAACTGAATAGGTGTATTTTTTAATTGTTAAAATAGTGTACATATTCTCTTTTGATCTCTTGGTGAGCTTTCTTTGGTGAGAGTAGTTTCCCAAAAAGAAACTGTGTATTGTCATGAAATGCATTTTGTAAATAAAATATTTTTAGCATTTGACCCATGAATACATACAGTGTATAAAACAATTGAAGTCTCTGCAAATTTAAAAAAAAAAAAAGATTGCTCTTTAAATACAAATATATTAGGAAATGGATTGAGAACCAATATAAATTCAGTTGGTTCCAGGAGGTAAATAGGAAGACGGGGTTTTAAGGGAAGTGCATTAGTCACTAACACAGAGAAGGGGAACTTTGGGGAACTATTTGAAATGCTGTAGAAACAATCCTTGGCAGGTAGATCCAGCTGAATGCAGCATCAACACACCACCTGTCTTTTCTGAGGCGTTTGACAGCAAGCTAAGTTAATGCTTGAATTTCACGTATTATTCCAAGAAAATCCCTTACACAGAGTTCTAGAAAATTGGGGGGTAGCTCTGCAGAAGTAAGTAAGCTGATGAATCAGGAGGAGGCAGGAACAGCCAGTCATGAACTTGGGGAAATATGGGGGAAAGTTGGCCAAAGGGGCAGGATAAGGAGAGCATGTGGATGGCAGACTCAGGCTTGTTGTGAAATGGCATTCCATGAAAAGCTGATGAAATAGAAACATGGGCCACAGATGAAGGTGGTAGAGGCCGGTGGGCTCATCCTACCTGGTGGGACTGCCTGCCTCCTGCATTGCAGCCAAGCATCCCTGCACGCACTAGCCTCGCTGGCCGGCAGCTCCAGATCAAGGGCTGGATTTAGTGATGAAATTAAACTGACGGAACTGTTCGCCCTCTAATTGTGTAAGGGCTTTTTCTTCCTTTCTCTTTTTAAAATGTGTATTAGTACCTCTGGTTTCTAGTGACCCGTGTAATAGCAGTAATTTGAGATTGCTTCAAGGGCATTAGATATGATGAGTGAACTTGAATTTAGAATAAAAATATGAGGCTCATGTATCCATCGCTAAACAGTGGTGATTGGGTTGTTGGAGAAGTGCTGCCCCAGAGGGGCGTCACATAAGGATATGCAGAATAAGGAAACTGCAGCTTTCTTTTCTTGAGGCGTGGAGAGACAACTTCTGCCCTGAAAGCATTCAATGTTCAATTTAAAAACCGTAGATGTTTGTGGTTGTGTGTGTGTGCGTGTGTACCTATACATAGAGTGAAGACAGCTGAAACACCTGAGCATTTTTTATGTCTGCCTGCTTCTTTTTCTAAAATGCTAGAAAACAAAAGTCACTGTTTTTGTAATGTGGACAGTTTTGAACAACTCATAAAACCAAAAATAATACCGCGGATCTTCATCATTTAAAAATATTATCTCTGAATGCCACATCGGTAAATGGAGCTCTTAATTACTAGCAAACAAGATTTCTAAAAGGATAAATTTTCATATAATAGGTGAGATTTTAAAGGTACTTATTTTAGCCATTTCTAAACTGGAAAAAAAAAAGGAAAGAAAGGTGAATGCCCAAGTGAAATATGGAAAGCACAAGGTCCTTCGCAAAATATTCAAACTACTGAGTGTTGGCCTTTCCCCGAGCGTATACATCACAAGGAAAAACCACACAGCCACACGCTGCCTGAGCGCGGCCAAGACCCGCTCATGCTGTCGAGTCGCTGTGAACAGTGAAGCCAAATTAACCCCTGTCTGTTCAGTTAAATGGTTCTCCTGCACTGAAATGCAGAAAAGCATGCTGTGGCATACAGGATTATGCAAAGAGAATTGTTTATTCCTCACTAATAATGCATTATAATTCCCTTAAGAACATATCACTGTCAAAGAAAAGAACATTACTTTCAAAAAGAGGGGAAACATCTTGCTTAATTCGTGATCCACTCATGAATTTGGTCTCTGCCTGTGGGATCAGGAGACAGAAAGACGAGGGCAAGCTGAGAGATTTAAAACCTAGCCTCTTATACTCGCATATGTTTGTACCTCAGTTCCAAACACCTCTCTTGGGTGATTAAAATTTTACTTCCTTGTTTATTTTATTTAGAAAGAGTCGGGGACAGGGGCTGTTGCCTGGTTTCCTGACCTTGTTTCAACAGTCACAGCAAAGGCGGCTCTGAGCACCGTGACTGTCCATCCACACACTTGTGAGTGAATTCATTTTCACAGGAATCCCATCCAAGAAACAGCAACTCAGAAGTGGAAATGTTTGCTTTTTAAGCTATCGATAATTTTCCCCAAAATAAACTTGGCTGCTTGCAAAGACAGCCAATTTTTTTTCTGAAGAATGATAAATGATAAATATTTGAAAATATAGAGTTATTCTGAGTGGCTAAGTTCTCTCCAAACACCATGGATATTTAGTCATCTTTTATTATAGTTACAGGTATTAAGTATGAAATAATTTAAGTATGAAAATAATTTCATTTTATTATTTCATGGATGGAGAATGACTGCAACCAGTATCTGGTTTCTGGTAAGAAAGCGGCTAGTCAGTGTCCCTTTTGTGTAATAAAATAGACACACACAAGTTCACTATCATCTGTTTAAATTATGAAAATTATCAAGTTAATGTTAAAAAATTTTTAAATCTCAAAAAAATTAGCGTGGAATATAAATTTTATATTCATACTAAAGAGTGCATTTTATGCTTGATTAAGAAATAGTGTCCAATAAATGGGACATTTGTAATGATAAAGAGTAGCATTAAAGACGGAAGAGACCTACAAACGTTCAGGTGACTTTAGGATTTTAGGATCATTTTCTTTGAATCCCTAAGAGATGCAATTTTAAAAGCTTTTTTAAAGCGAAGTTCACTTAAAATCATGGGCCTGGAGGAGACTCACTGCCTCGGTGCAGAGAAGGCAGACAGAACAGCCCCAGCCTGAAGAGGCCCAGCGAGGGGCTCAGGCTGGGATGTTCCAGCTCGCGTCCACGCCTGCTGCCGTCCACAGCTCCCCTGACTGGGGAGGAAAGCTGGGGCGTAGGCGGAAAGTGGGCAAGGACAGCTAGCCCCTCCACTGCGATGACCTGCTCCCTTCAGCTACAATCTGGTCCCATCTTTTCCACCAAGCAGTTTATACCAGTGCCCACTGAGGTCTCCCACAAAGAGGTCGAGGCTTCTTTCTGCGGCCGTGTCACCTTTCGGATGATAAACAAACAGCAAACATTGCTCAGAATGCATTAGCAAATCCTCCTTTCTGGAATCTCTGCTCTACAGACGTGACTCTGCCACCAAAATGCTAGCTCAGGGCTTCCAGGGGGTCGCACACAATAGAAAGTGTTCCTTTAAATGCCTCAGCCAGGATGTGCTTTGCAGACTTTCACAGGTTTAATTAATCTTTACTGCTCCA
Source organism: Ovis aries (assembly GCF_016772045.2). NCBI lineage: Eukaryota > Metazoa > Chordata > Mammalia > Artiodactyla > Bovidae > Ovis > Ovis aries. The sequence goes on from NC_056066.1 coordinate 45,635,361, forward strand.
TTTATTTGAGATGCAATCTCTAATTCTTGTTTCCTTCCGCTGATAGAAGACCTGCCTCATCACTGTGCAATGTCTTACGTGATTTCTCAAATATGGCATGAAAGTAGGACAGAGGGGACCCAGTTTTCTGAAACTGGAGCCCAAGTCAAATCCTCTCTGTGTTAAAATCAAATAGAAAGTGGGGCGGCTCCGTTTCTCAGAAGCAGGACTTGGGAATCGTGATAAAGTAGCTCGCAGCATGCTCCTAGAACACCAATAATTGATTTAAAAATGACTTTATCAGCCTAACTCCATCGGAAGTACACAGATGGCCTCTCTTTTAAAATTAATGCAATATTTCCTAAAAGTTTAATTGCTCTTGGAAAAGTCCAGTATAATGAACATGACAGACACGTCAGCAAAGCAGACCCTGGCCTCCTCCCCGCAAGCCGGGCTGTGTCCGCTCGTCCCTGTCCAGAGCAGATGCTCCTTCTGCGTTTGGCTGGCGGCTGCGGAGCCCGTGTCCTCACAGGAAACACCGTCCCCGTCAGACCGTGGAAGGTGCACAAGCTCAGGTACTGCCTGTCGTGTACAACTTTAAAAGATTTTTGTTTTAATCTGGGTGTTGCGCAAAACAATATTAAGCATCACACCTTCTCCTATCCCTTAGCCGAGTAAAAACGTGGAAGACCCGCTTTAACCACAGATGCAAAGATGCCCTGTTTGTGTTTCCACTCTAAATATTCATACTGCGGATGAAACTTTGTGAAGGACCTTCTGAATTCTAACAGAATTCTAACAGAAAGTGACTTTTTCATTCAAAACATACAGTTGAAGGAGAATATTTTTTTAATTCAGATGAGTCTGTGCTGCTAATTTCCTTTCTGAGGAAGAAGTGAATTTGAAATCAAAATCATTGATATATCCTGAGGATAAATAGTAGCTTTTTAAATCTCTGTCACAGTAGGACAGGGAATGCAGTATCCTTGAAGGATACTGAACACAGAGCAAATGCTGTCCCCCTGACGGTGGCTTTGGGGGCAGCACGTGTGTCCCTGCGCCAGCCCCTCCCAGAACTGGAGACAGGGATCTGCTCGGGGCTGGTGGAAACTGGGGGGATCTTCTCTCCCCAAGCAGTTAGGATAAGAAGGTTTCTCATTTCAGATCTGAAAAATGTGCAGTTCATATTTTATTGTTACCACCTTTTAGGGGAGTTAAATTTATTTGGGGCTTTTATATGTAGATAATGAATAGAGTTCAAGTTATTAAAAATTATACTTTCTGTAGGCTACTAATAAATGCAAACAATATATACAGATGACAGATTTAAGATATATGTAAATATTTATTGAAATAATGAATATCGAAATATTAAAAGATTGTCCATCAGCTGTCTGGAATAGCAGAAGTCTAACACATACTCATTTTTAGATGAACATTTTAAAAATCAAGTGGAGAAAAAAGTCTTGAGAGCATGGACTCCTTAAAAGACAGTGAAAAAATAAACGGTTTATGATCGTGATGTTTAGCATTGAGGAAAACATCTTTTTATTTTATAATTTCATCAAGAAGTAAAATATATCTTTTTGTTATTGCATCTAATAAAAATTCATCTATCCTCTTATGTCATAAAATACGAGAAACAGAAACCATGGCGGCACGTGGGGCTGTTGACAGGAGGAGAGGGGAGGGAGAAACAGAGAGTAACTTCCAGGTCTCTTTCTTCCTGTGCTCTGGTCGGAGCTCACCTTTCTGCGCTTTATTTTCTGTATCTTCCACAACAGAGCAGGCCCTTGATTGAAAGTGCGGGAGTCCCAGCTCCTCTCTCTTTGCAGTTTGCCTTAGACATTGTGTGTGTACTCAGACAAGCTAGATTCGACCTGTGTGAGTGCCTTTATTCACTTGCAGTTGTGACACCTCGGGCACCTGCTCTCGACTGGGCAAAGACCTAAAACTACAAAGGTACAGGAAAAAAATGGTGACAGAGTCCTCCTTTTCTCTGAGTTTATACTGAATTTGGGGAATAGATACAGAAATGTACAATCATAGGAAATGAAAACAGACTCTGTGACCCAACACAGTTTTAGGTCCTATGGGAATTTTAATGCTCATTTTTATCATATATTTTACAAAATTGAATTTCTTTTATCATTTCAGGTGAAACTACATATATAAAAATTAAATGACTAAAATGCAAACTTCTGTAGGTCTGAGCATTGTTATCCCCTCTGCAGTGTCAAAACATATTAGCTGATCAGTTAAGATCCACTGAGAACGTTGATTTCATTTTGGAAATAAAGTTGCTTGAAGCAATAATCAGAATATAGTAAGAGGGAAGCTTTTCTAAAGAGACTGGGTGCAGATGGCATGAGCTGCTACAGTTTACAAACCACAAGAGGAACTGAGTGAGGGGTTACTGGCGATTTCGTAAGTCACCTGGTGTGATGACCCCTCGGGAAGGACATGGCTTCTCCCCTTCTTGTTTCATTAATTGTCTGCAGGTTTGATTGGTGGGTGTTGGTCTGTGTGCAAGATGGTCCTTGGAGGACGGGAGCCAGGTACACTCGGCGTGTTCCCAGAAATTAGCACACCGGCTCTCTCACTGTACACCATCAACCAATGGCTGTTGCCGAATTCACTTATAAAGAGCACCTACTGACTTATTTTCGAGTCATTGGTGTGGAACGTTGAGTGTGCTCATTCAGCAGACATTCATGGGACGTCTTTATGTGTCTGCACTGCGCTAAACGTCAGGGATTAAGCAGTCCAGAAGTTCTGGGAAATGTTCTGAGTCAGAAAGCACATCTCAACATGGCCGTGTGGTCCATGCTGAAGAGATAGTCCACTCCCTCAGGAAGCCGGGCAGCACCGTGCTGCCCTTTGCCAAGCCAGCCACCCAACCCTCCCCACCGGTTGGCATGCTCGAGGGTGTTTGTGTAGATGGGATGAGGGGCCACCCTCGGAGCCAGAGAATGCCCAAGGTGCCTCTTAGCAACACAGGTGCCCACACACCCTTGACCCTGAGGACTTCTCGGCCTCTCCACCCTGTGCCTTCAGCCTGGGCTCTGGAGTATCCGCCCCCCACACCGCCTCAGGGGCGCACATCTGTCCTTGAGTCCATCCTACTGCAGCCAGCCCCCAACGCCTCCTCCAAGGCAGGCCCAGGCACTGCCCCAGGCTCAGCTTCCACCCTGCTCCTCGTTGCCCAGAGGTTCCACTCTGTCCTCGTGGCTGAGGGCAGAACTTGTGTGCATCTGTGCAGACCAGAAGTCTAGCACATGCGTAAAGCCGGCGTCTCACCTGCGGGATGGCTGGCATCTCTCTGCCCGGAGGAGATACAAAGTAGGACACAGGGCTCATCCCAGTGGTCATGGGAGGCCATCCCACCACTGTGTCCACTCAGGGCTGTGGACACAGGATACCCTGTGGGAAAGGCAAATCACTGGACTCGTCCCTTGTATCTGTGTAGATGGCACATTTCCTGGTCTTTCTTCTCTCTTACCTGAGACGGTCTTGGGGCAATCTGTCTCTCCATCCATCCATCCATCTTTGTCTCCATCTCACACTCATAAATTAAGTGGATGACCAGGGTGCAGCGCCAGGAGATAAAACTCTTCAGAGCACGACTTGCCTGGTCTGGCTGCAGTGATGCTGGCTGCTCCAGTGGGTCTTGGTATTTCTCTATAATGATGCTTAGGGAAGTCTCCAAACTTGAACAGCAGGAAGACAATGAAAAATGCACATTGTTAAAAATTGAAACCATATACTAGACTGAATGCTACATCCCGTTTGGAAGTATTCATAATAAAATAAATAGTTACCTGGTGTGCAGCACTCTGTACGTGACACCACTGGGCCCCTGGTCCGGGAGTAGGGGGATGTTGAGTTTACCCACATCCCAGGGAAAGCATAGAACTAAATGTTCATAAGGTTGGATGTGTCTATTTTACAGAATGTCAGCCTCACTCAAAAGGTTAGCAAAACACAAGGGAGGGCAAACCGTGAAAGATTCATCTAGTTGAGACCCTGGTATTCAGTTTTCAACAAGATTGTCTTGGTTCATCACATGTAAACCAGCCATGCTGAGGCCATTCAACCCACTGCCCATGTGGCCCTTAGACAGTAAGAACTAAAATTCGTCACTAATATTTATTGAGCACCTACACTGTTCGATTCCAGAAATTCCTCTCTGCTACTCCATTTCCTTATAAAATGGAACAATATTTGAACTGTAGATTGTAAGATATATATATTTCCTGTATATTTCACATACAGATATATGTGCATATATATATATATCTGTATATGTATATATATATATACATATACATACACACATTCACTCAGAGATTAGCAAAACATTATCATATTTAGGTGACCTATACATGAACTTTTAGGACAAAATTTAGAATAGAGAGGGTTTTGGGTACTTATTAGACTAAGTTAACTGTACCAAAAAATCTAGATAGACAGTATATTAGTTGGCTAGGGCTGTATAACAAACACCACAGCAGAAATTTATTCTCTCTCAGTCCTAGAAGCTGGAGATGGGAGTCAGACGTCAGCAGGGCTGGCCGCCCCCAAGGCCACACCCTGCGTCCCCATGTGATCTCCCTCTGTGTGTGTCTGTGGTAGGGACACAACTCTGCCAGAAACAGACAGAAGTTATATTCTGTTTACCTTTAGAGACATTTCCCAAACCTAAACATACCGTGGGTTCATCAACGTCCTCTTCTAAGAAACATCTTCTCCACCTCAATAAGGGCCAGAAAATTCATGTTACATCTTTGTCACCGTGATCCCTCTAGTATATAAACCATAAAGTCTGTATTGGATGAGAAGTACTCGTAGAATCCAGCTGACCCTTAGGCTTGATGAGATAATGCCTGGAATACTTTTTTTTGATTATTTTGTCATGAGTGTTCCCAGCTGATCTGATGATGTAACCTATGTGGATTTTATTTCACTCAGCCTCTTGTGTCCTTTCCCGCCCGGCAAAGACCTCCATTTCTAGCTAAAGGTGGTGTGAACCAGGATATTCTGAGGTGGGTTCCCTTCCCCCCTGCCCTACCATGGAGGCTCTTTCTCCGCAGAATCAGTCCTATGCCTTCCTTCCTGAGAGGTTAAGTAAAGGTCCTCTTTGTTTCTGGATGAGGGAAGGGAGACCCCGAGGCAAGTGTCTCCTTCCAAGAGGTGGACAATGAGGAACCAGACCTGGACCCAGAACCTTTGGTATTCAGCCAGGTGCTCTTGGCGATGACCCACTGCCCTGCTGTGGAGGCAAACATGCAGATCCCTGGGAGGCAGGGGCTCATTGTCTCTAGGGGGTTCCTGAGCAAACATCTGGAGAATGTCCGCAGTGCCTGTGAGTGCTGCCACATGGAGCAAGATGGAAGTCTCGGGGCAGGGGGAGGGGGAGCTCTGTGCTTCTGGTTTTCGCAGAGGTGCTGAGCATAAAGCCAGCTCATAACATCGTAATGTGTGTGAGTGTGTGACTATGCATGTGTATTTGTGGGGATGTATTTGCATGTAGGTAAACACATATATTTATGCATACACATGCTTATATACAACTGTACTTAAGTAGCCTTTGCTTACGTAGCCTCCAATTATCTGACTGGATGGTTGAAGAAATCTTTAGAGATCGTTCAACCAGCTCAGACATTCAACATCTTCATTGTTCAGATTATCTAAATAATACACACTCACTCCTAAGTAAATATTAATTGTTGTACAAGGTAAAAAATATTCAACAACTATAATTAATTAATATTAGAGGTGAAGAAATTTTAAATTCTATTTTTAAAAATCAAGTACAACAATAGAAAGCCTGAGTGCGGTACATACACAACCCCTGCTTGTACAACACCTGCAGGTACAGTGTCTATAGACACACTCCTGTATACACAACTGTATATACACAACCTCTGCACACACAACACATGCAAAAAGGTACATCTAGTGAGCACAGAGTTTATTGTCATATTCAAATTGATCTCTTGCAGTGAAAATGAAGCCTATCCCACACTCAGTGAAACCCTGGAACTAAATCTGAATGTTCTAAAACCTTCTCATCATACATAAATACCCTTCTTGGGCATCTGGGTTTAAAAGGAGAGCATCCTGACCTACCTTGTGTGTGTCTGTGTTGGTATACAGGATATTTTTCATAAACTTCCATGTATAAAGAATATATTTAATGTTCCAATTTCCTAAATTAAACTAGCTCAGAGTCTGTCTGGTGTACAAGTCAAAATCAGCTTGAAGCCACAAGTAAACATATAGGTTCTGTTTCAAATTCACTGAGTAAATGGATGAAAAGTGGCTTACAAATTAGATTTGGGTAGAGAATAGTCCAGAGAAGGTGATGGCACCCAATCCAGTACTCTTGCCTGGAAAATCCCATGGACAGAGGAGCCTGGTAGGCTGCAGTCCACGGGGTTGCGAAGAGTCAGATACGACTGAGCGACTTCCCTTTCACTTTTCACTTTCATGCATTGGAGAAGGAAATGGCAACCCACTCCAGTGTTCTTGCCTGGAGAATCCCAGGGACGGGGGAGCCTGGTGGGCGGCCGTCTATGGGGTCGCACAGAGTCAGACACGACTGAAGTGACTTAGCAGCAGCAGCAGAGAATAGTCAAACAGGACATCTGAACTCAGAATATGACAACTGATCCTGGAAGTGTCAACTCTGAAACAAAGCCGTTAAATGACAGAGACCCTTGTAAGTAAATAGCCTGTTCCCCAGCGTAACAAAGAACATTAGCATTAAGGGGATATAAGCAACTCCATGGGCACAAATGGACTGAAATTGCTCTTCCCATCTGTTCAACATCTTACTTATAAAATCATTCCACGTAAACATACACAGGTAGATTTCTGGACTTGTAAAATCCCTTTGTGAACAAACGTAAATGTTCTTGGTGACATTGTATTCATGTGTATGACAGGAGAATGACCTGGATCCCTTACCTTCAGCAGCGAGAATGGGAGGCTGCCTCACACCACTGACCTTGAGCAGAGAGTGGCCTGAGCCAGTCTCTTCAGACTGTGGAGCTGGCAGCAGCTCCAGCCCCCAGGCTGGGTCAGGGAAGAGCTGAGGGTAGACGAAAGTACACCCTGCATCTGACGGAAGGGCCCCTGAGCCCAGAGCAGGCCTGACGCAGAGGTCACACCTGGGCTCAGGTTGCACATGGCAGGCCATCCATGCGGCCTGCCTGAACTTCCCTGCTGGTGTGCTACCCTGAGTAAAATTCTCCAGTTGCAAAAATGTCTCCAAACTCCCAGCTATCTTTCAGTAGTAGCTGTCCCTAATCTCAGTGTCTCAGTGTGTGTGGGGGGGGGGGGTGGGAGGTGGGGGGTGTATGGTGTGTGGGGAGGTGTGTTTGTGGGTGTGTGTATGTGTGTGTGGGTAGAGAGGGTATTGCTGTGTTAGCTGCTCTCAAAACATGCTTCCAGTGGCTGTCCAGCACTCAGTTTGTTAAGGAGGGAACTTGTGTGTCCAGGTGTGCCCAGGTGGTATCTGTGTACACCTGAGTGTGGGCCTATTGGATACAGTGCTGGTCAGGACCCTGGAAGTCTCGTGGGGACTCTGTGCTGTTCAACTCATAACTTCTGTGAAACTATCAGCCAGTGTCCACTCACCTTCTGTCACCACCACGTGACCTGTGACCTCTCCAGGTATGTCCCCTCCCAGGTGCTCCGGCCCACCTGCCTCCTTCCAGCTACACATTTTCCCCCAAAGACCGCTGTCAAAATCTGATGTCATCTGGTTGACGGTGTACACAAACATGAATGAAAAAACAAAAGTACAAATGGAGAAATGTGCTGTCACAACGAGGGGGCCTGCCTGTTAGCAGATAAACCGTTCTGCGCAGTGCACATAGAGATGGCGGTTTTCATCAGCAGCAGCGAGACTGAGTGAGGTCCCTCCAGAAGGGGTGACAGGGAACCTTCACAGCCCCGGCTCTGCAGCGGGAAGAACATAGCCTGCCTCCATCGGGGCTTTCCGTGCCTGCTTCTTCACGCAAAACATGCCCAGAAAACAGAAGGAAAGGAGAGAATCGCGTAATACACCTGGAGATTTCCTCACTCTGTGTGTAACAGAGTCCGTCAAACTTATGTAATCTTTGCTTGTTTAAGAGCTGTGTGAATTCTTTCCAAAAATGTGAATTTTTATAAGATGGCAAATGGTTCTATTTCTGCTTGGAAAACAGCCATTTTGCATAAAGGCATGGTTTTGAGCACCTTTTGTGTGTCAGGAGCTGTGCACAGAGTCAGGCACATGTAAGAAAGCAGTCACTGTCACTCTGGCCTCCGCCATAGAGGAACCAGGCGTGAGTTGGAAACATGCGCTTTAAATACTGCTGATAACTCTGCTGTTCTGTGCGTTTCTTAATGGATCTTAGGCATGCGTAATTTGGAATTTTTTAAACTTTGTAACAGGTGTATTTTGAGCAACAGAAATCTTGAGCAGTTGAGACTCCTGGGAGCTAAAGGTCAGTCTGACATGAATCAGTTCAGCTCAGTCACTCAGTCGTGTCCGACTCTTTGCTCCGCCATGGACTGCAGCACGCCAGGCCTCCCTGTCCATCACCAACTCCCAGAGTTTACTCAAATTCATGTCCATCAAATCGGTGATGCCATCCAACTATCTCGTCCTCTGTCATCCCATTCTCCTCCCGCCTTCAGTCTTTCCCAGGATCAGGGTCTTTTCAAATGATTCAGTTTTTCGCATCAGATGGCCAAAGTATTGGAGTTTCAGCTTCAGCATCAGTCCTTTTAATGAATATTCAGGACTGATTTCCTTTAGGATTGACTGGTTTGACCTCCTTGCAGTCCAAGGGACTCTCAAGAGTCTTCTCCAACACCACTGTTCAAAGGCATCAAGTCTTCGGTGCTCAGCTGTCTGCATCTCTCTTTATCTGACATGAATGGGGGCCACCAAAGAAGGTCTCTGAGCCACGCATTGTTCCTGTGGACCCTGCACGTGTAAACCTGCAGAAAGCACAAAGGAAGAACTTTCTCAGTTATCTTCAGGGCAATGAGATCACATTCCCCAATTTCAGGAGCCCGAGTAGTTGACAGTCACAGCCCCTGATGACTGGAACCTGTCATATAAGACAGGAGAGAGTGACTGAGAAGATAAGTGACTTCAGATGATGCAAATGGTAAACCAGCCCTAAACATCTTCAGATTTCCTCTCGTTGGCCCCTTTCTCTTCTGCTCAGTGTGGGAGGGCACCCTATGAGTCCACCCGGGGACAACATGCCCTCATCCGAGAGCCGAGCCACACAAACCTGTGCAGACAGGTGCTCCCACCTCTCCGGGCACGTCTCCAGGAGCCGGCTGTGTCTCCTTCCTGCTGTGGGACCTCAGTCTGTCCCAGCATGTCACACTGACAGTGACAACACTACTCCCACAGGAATCATAGGAGGCAGGGTGGTTATAGGCAGCCACAACTGCAAGACGGGAGCCTCCAGTATCGGTGCAGTGCCCAGGGCTGGGCTGAGGTGCCCAGGGCTGGACTGAGATGCCCATGGCCTGTTTCAGGGACCCTGGGAGCCCCAGACCAGCCAGGCCTCAGGTGACCGTGGGCTCGAGGCTCCTAAGGTTTGAGCGGATTGATATCCAGCACGACCAACGCTGCACAGGACGCCTGGGCACAGTGGGCCCTGATGCAGTTGTCACCACCCCCTCATCCCGGGCATCTCGGGAGCACGTTGGGAACCCTGCTCCACGTGGTTGGAACAGGTTGAGAAACGGTGTCAGGAGCAAAGCTGAGGCCTTGAAGTGCTCGTTGTGACAGAAGAGATGAGGCTGGAGGGAGGAGTGGGTGTGACCGCTGGAATAGATGGCGGGGACTGAAGAGCAGGAAGCAGTCAGTAGGCTCAGGTCCTCCCTGGGTCTGGGCCCAGAAGTGAGGCAGACGACCTCATCACCCCGAAGTTCACAGGCGAGGCAGGTCTCCCTGCTTCCTCAGGGCTGGAGCAAGTCAGGGGGTGAACAGTCTTCTGCACCACTGAAGGTGACATTTTCCAAATATCATCCCTTTCCTATTGACCCGGCCTCTCCTCTGTGTGCCAGTCACAGTGTCCAGGTGGTCAAACCAAACACATTCATCATTAGTATTTATTCTAAATAGTAACTTTTGAGGAGAAAGGGTAATAATTATCTAAGACCCACAAGGCCTCCAGTGCCTAATTCGGTGCCTCCCAACACTGTGGTGGGCACAGGTGCTCAGAACTTATTATGAAGGTTCCAAGATGATGAGAAGAAATACAGATGTATTAGGAATTAAATGTATACGCTTCTGGCCTGAGTACAAAGGACAATAAATATTGTTGTCACAGGACAAATTAATAACCAGCATAAATCATGGATGACGAGGACGCAGGCTGCCCTAGAACCCCTGCCGTCTTCTTTCCCCTTCTGATGGACTATAAACCTCCAGAGCAGCGTGTGGAGGCCCAGGACGTACTGTCCTCCCAGAGACACCTGGGAGGGGAGGCCTCTCAGGAGGGTGGCACATACACAGAATGACCGGGGAAGGAGAAGGCAGCTACTTCTCAAATTAGCATAATTAGTAATTATCCCTTAATAGCCCCACTCGGCTTCGGAGACTTGGCACTTGAAATTCTGCTTAAAGTTCAGTGAGAAAAAAAACAAATTTCATGCTGAAATGTCTCAATAACACAGCTGAGCTGCCAAGGTAATCATCTGCTTGCGGTAAAGGGAAGGAGACAAGCAGGTACACACCTGAGCCCTCCCCTGTCGGAGGGAGGTGTGCAATCACACCTATTTGGACAGAAAACAACAAAGAGAGTGCCACATCCTAAAATGTGCCCCTGTCTCTCTTCCTGTCTTTGAAGACACTTTCAGAATTTTCCCTCCCTGGGGAGCCCATGTCACCAGCCAGGTACGAACAGCCATTCCATCTAATGAAACATAATATCGCTTCCCAAAGATCAAAGTCTGTCCAAAATAGAGATGGTATGGAAAAGATAAAATAAAATACAAAGAAAGAAAAAGCAAACAGATGCATCAATGTCATAGCCAGCAGCTAACAAATCTCACACACCTTTCTATTTGCATATTGGAACTCAAGTCCAAATAAGAGCTAATAACCCTGAGATTTAGGATCCATGGCAAGGAAACAGATGGATTCTTTCTAATTTTATGAAGATATGTTTGGCAGAACACAGAGGAGACATAGTTAGAATTTTTTTCAGCTTAATTTTTTTCAGTTGTCTTTCTTTAGCCTGGGCAAGGAACACTTTGCAACTTGTCAAAGCAGTCTTCTGATATTAATTCATTGAAGCCATTTGTGGAAAGTCTACACCATCACCTTATGTGGTTTGATCAATGAACCACTTGGTGGAGATTCAGATAGGAAGGTAAGCAGGTCTCCAGTTGGCAGCTGTGGTCGACACTGGTTCAGCACAGGAGCAGGAACTGCTCCGTTAAGAGATCAGTGGTGTCAGGAGGCTGAGGGTGGAGACGGTCAGCAGAGTCTGGGACTGCTTGTTCTCATGGTTAACATGCTCCCCTTGGTGCAGCCTCTCCGCTGACCTCAGTTCTCTCCTCCACCCACTGCCACACCCTCCTCGCTGTTATTTTCATGGGGCACCCCTGACCCATTCCCAGATTAGCCCACTGTTCTGGCCATCCTTCCATCTGGCTCACAGGTTCATGAATTGTTTGTACTGGTGACTCTCAAAAGTAAGATGGAAGGAAGGAAGACTGATGTTTGATCCTCACTTCCCGCATGGAGCATTTCACAGACACCTTCTGGCTGAATCCTCTCAGTGACTCAGAAAGGTAGACATTCTTACCTCTGTTTTTCAGGAAAGGAAAATCAGGTCCTAAAATGATACAGAATATGGCGGGAAAAAAAAAAAAAAAAGGCCTTAACCTGCACCTAAAGTTTTCCCAGGACTCAAACCATCTCTCAAAGCTCATGCCTTCCTCCTGAAACACCAAGCAACATTTTAGCAGCTCCATTTCTTGAGGAAATTCCGTATTGTCTTTCATAGTGGCTGTTCCATTTCACATTCCCACCCACAGTGCATCAGGACTCCCTTTTCTGCACACCTTCAGCAACACTTGCTGTTTCTTGGGGTTTGGCTTTTTTTTAATGGCCATTCTCATATGTGTGAGGTAACATCTCAGTTTTCATTTGTTGTTAACAAGTGATGTTGAGCACCTTTTCATATACTCGTTGGCCATTTATATGCCTGTTCAAGAAATGTTGGTTCAAGTTATTTGCCTATTTGTAATCAGTTGTTTCTTTTTTGCTATTGAGTCGTAAGTGTTCTTTCCAAGAGTTTTGGAAATTAACCCCTCCTCAGATACGTGGTTCATAAATATTTTCTCCCATCCTGTAGGCTCTGTTTTCAGTTTGGTTGCTGGTTTCTTTTGCTGTACAGAAGCTTCTTAGTTTGATGTAGTCCCACTTGTTTGCTTTTACTTTTGTAACCTGTGGTTTTGATGTAAATAAAGATTCAAGTTCATTTTTGCTCTTGGGGATTTCTAGTGTTCCCATCGTCATTTGTTGCAGATGGTACTTTACCTGTTGTAGTTTCTTAATGCCCTTGTCAAAGACTAGTTGACTGTATATGCGTGAGGTTTCTTTTTGTGGACTCTGTTCTGTCTTGTTGGTCTGTATATCTGTCTTTATGCCATATTGTTTTAATTACTGTTTGTGATAAATTTTGAAATCTGGAAATCTAATGTCTCCAGCTTTGTTCACTTTTCTCAGAATTGATGTGGTTCTTTGGGGTCTGTTATGGTTTCGCATGAATTTTAGGATTGTGCTGTTGATACTTTAATGGAGATAGCATTGACTCTGTAGATTGTTTTGTGTTTGGACATTTTTAACAATGGTAGATCTTTCAATCCATGAACATGGGATGTCTTTCCATTTGTTTTTTATTTCCTTCATCAGTGTTTTATTGTTTTCAGTGTACAAGTCTTTCACTACCTTGGTTAAGTTTATTTCTGAATATTTTATTATTTTGATGTTATAGTGAATGGGATTGTTTTCTTAATTTCCTTTCCTGCTGGTTCTGTGTTTGTCTACAGAAATACAACTGATTTTTTTATGTTGATTTTGTATCCTACAACTTTACTTAACTTGTTATGTCCAATAATATTTTTGTGGCATGTTTGAGGTTTTATAAATATGGGATTATATCAATATCATCTGCTAATATATATCACTTCCTTTCTTCCTCTCCAGTTTAGATTCCTTTTCATTCTTCTTCTTGCCCAGTTTACCTGGCTAGGACTTCCAGTACTGTGTTGAGTAGAAGTGGTGACAGTAGGTATCCTTGTCTTGTTCCTGATATTAGAGGAAAAGCTTTCAATTTTTCATCATTCAGTATGCTAGTAATCCTACCTCTGGAAATTTACCCAAAAGAAATAAAATCAGGATCTGGAAGAGATATCTTACTTTCATGTCCATTGCAGCTCTGCTCACGGTGACCCAGATGTGGACATGACCAGTATCTTGAAATGAGTTAGAATATTTATTCAGTCTTTAAAAAGGGAAATCTGCCATTTTTAATACCATGGAGAAACCTAGAGGACATTATGTTAAGTGAGGCAGGCCATCACTGAAGCAAAAACTGTTGTGTGATTCCATATAGCTGAGTATCTAGAAAAGCCGGATTCTTAGAAATGGAAATATGATTATGGTGGCAGGGGCCCGGAAAATTGGAAACGGGGAACTTTAACAGAAATAAGGTTTGATATGCAGGATGGGTGAGTTCTAGACAGCTGCCGTGCAGTGTGCCTGATGATAGCAGTGCGGTGTTGCTAGGAGGGTAGAGCGCATGCTGTGCTCTTAGAATGGACATGCACACATACACACACACACACACACACACACACACACACACACGCACACACACAACAGAAGGGCACAAGGGCACTTGGGGAGATTTGGACATCTCTCAGCTGATTGTGATGATGCTACTGCACACATACATGCACACACACGTGTGCGCACACACACACAAGGGAAGGGCACAAGGGCACCTGGGGAGATATGGATGTCTCTCAGCCAATTGTGGTGATGCCACCAAAGCATCAGCGCACATCCACACTCATCAAATCCACACAGCTGGCCAGGGTCAAGCACACTGACCTGTGAAACTGTGCAGGAATCCAGGACTCCTGGAGAAGGCAGCTTTAAGAAAGGAACTCAGTGACAAAGCTATCTTTGGAAACACTTTGTTTTGATGCAAATAATTTGTATGTCCATTTCATAAACTAAGAAAAGCCCTGGGGCTGGGTGTTTGCAGAGAAGAGCATGTCAAAAGATGTCAACACGTCTTCATGCTGCCATCTCCAGAGGAGACACGGTATTTGTCTTTGAAGTGGGGATGCTCTGGAGAGTACTGTCCTTCTGGTGAGGACATTGGTGTGTTTATTAGTGGCAAGAGATCTGTGGCCTCAGTACAGGAAGAACAGGATCGGAGGGACCAGATTCTGTTTCAGAGCAGAAGTTGCATGGCTGCGCAGTTGGACGTCTAGAGACGGATTCCCAGTTTGTTGAAACCGCAGGACTGTTTTTCCTTGAAATGAAACTATTTGAAGGACCAAAGAGGAATTGAAAACACTGCTGTTGGAACATCCTTTGGGTTCAGTGTTTGAGAAGGAGAAAGGACTGTAGCAAACTTTATCATCTAGTTATGTGGATGCCAGCCACGGACTGCTCTTGGCTTCCAGAAGGAAGACAAGCCCATGAGCAAGGAAGGCACAGGAAGATCTGGTTCTGCAGTCGGGTCAGTAACCCCTTTTGCTGTCCCACCTTTCACTGTCCCCCATCCTGTCCATGCCCGTTTCTCACCCCAATTCCTGACACGCAGAATATCCCTGCTTCTAAGTGGCAAGATGATATCAGAGATTCCACAAGCCTGCCCAGGACCTGAGGCCTGGCCCATTCAGGAGATAAACAGCCACCTGCCCTCCATGAGCAGGCTAAGAAAACACCAGCATCTTCACAGACAAAGTAAGTAACCAGCCAAGGAAGACAAAGCAGGGGGTCTGGATGGTCCCATAATTTCTGTCCTTTCACCCAGTGAAAGTGGGTCAACGTTTTATGCTGCTCATATTGGGTGTCATCATTTTAGCTCCACTAATAAAAGCTAATGGCTGGTTAACTGTTAGTGGGAACCAGAATCTCAGATAAAGAACAGAAAGAAAGATAAAATGGCAAATGTATGTTTAAAAATCAGGCATTAAACCACCAAGATGCTCCCGTAAAGTATAACTTTCAGATCCAGTGATATCTGGGGAAGACGTGTTGAACAGAAAGAAAGTCACTGAATGTTGACCTTGGGCTTAGGTCTTTCTCATGCCTCCACTTGTGTCTCGGAGTCAGCAACGCAAAGCGGAGTCAGGGCTGCAGCCATGGGAAGCCCTGGGGCGCCCCAGGGTGTGACATATGTACAACTGCCCCCTCCTCAGTTTGGGGAGCATGGTTCTCTGCCTGAAGATTTCAGTCTAATCATCTTACTCATTACAAATGTCTCTAAACTGTCTCCTTCCCTTTGTTGACCTTTCCTGACCCATCCTTCCTGGAGACTTCACCGTCCCCGGAGTCACCACCCTCTCCCAACCCCCTGCCTCTCCCCTCTAGCAGCTGACCCCCCAGGGCCCTGCAGCACTGATGCAGACCACCCTGTGCATATGGCCAGCCCTGCCCACAAACTTCACCTCATCCATCCCACCAGCAGCATTCCAGACCCCATCTACCCTCTACAGTCTCAAAATCGGCCTTGGACATGGGCCCACCCCTCACAGTAGAGCAACCCCGGGGGCCGAAAAGCTTTGAACTCACCATTGTTACATCAAGATGGTGGTCGTGTCAAAGTCATGCTAACACTGTAGAAGTCTAGGAAATGAAACTTTAATTAAATAATGGAAAACCCAATCTAATTTTCTCTCTTAATTTTAATGCATCTATGAGATTTCAAGTGTG
Source organism: Ovis aries (assembly GCF_016772045.2). Lineage (NCBI taxonomy): Eukaryota > Metazoa > Chordata > Mammalia > Artiodactyla > Bovidae > Ovis > Ovis aries. Next base: position 45,651,328 of record NC_056066.1, read on the forward strand.
AATCTTCACACTGAATGAAATGGTTCATAGGATTTCCACCCACCCCTTTGCCTCTCGGCCTGTGCTCCTGGACTGAGCACCTCTGGGCTTAAGGCCTGGCTGCCCAGAGCGTTTACCTCTCCGTCTGTTCTCTTCCCACTCAGGCAATGGGCCAGTAAGTTCAACTGACGTGAAAAGAGAGAAAAGATAAGCCAAAACTGGACAGGTGAAGGTTGCAGTGTCTGGCCAGCTCCCAGAGTGACCAGCCGGTCAGTCCCCAGGGGAGTGTGGAGGGCTGGGTGCCCCCAGCCAGCACATGGGGGTCATCAGCACATGGGGGTCATCAGCACATGGGGGTCATCAGCACATGGGGGTCATCACCAGCCACTCAGCTGCCTACATGAGACATCCCAGGCTCCACAAACCCCTTTCACTGAATTCTCTTGGCCCACTTGCTGCTGGGCCCTGTCCCTCAAGCCCCAAGTTACCTCTCTAGCCCATCGTCTCAGCATCCCAGTGACCATGGGTCTCGTTATGTCACCGGAGGCCACAGCAGGTAAGACTGTGGGTCCCAGGTCGCAGGCTCAGCCCTGTCACCTGGTGGCTGGTTGAGCTGTGAGCCTGCTCTTCAGCCATTGGAGGAGCTTTCGGTGGAGACTGGAAGGAGGCGGCACGGAAAACGCTGGCTTCACAGTGTGGGAAACGAGGACCAGTCGTTATCCGCACTATTACCCTCACTTCCCAGTGGAATTCCCGCCTCAGCAATCTTCCCTCCAGAGCTTGTCCGCAAGCTTAACCTGCGGAAGGACACACTTAATCCTGTCTCCCGGTGGATTCAGACTCCTCAGTGGGTTCCCCAGCCAGCTGATCCGACTCAGACCCTTATGGGAGGGTTCATGGGCCACACGACCGGCCGGCCATCCTTCCCGGTGGAGGTCCTGTCCCCCATACCCCCGTCACCCTTCCTCCATCATCCCCGGGCTCCTGGTGCCTCTGTGCACTGGTGTGTTTATCAGAGCAACAGTTTTCAAAAGCCCAGTAGGTGGTCAGGCTTAGTGGATGCATCAGTGAATTAAAAACAACAACAACAAAAAAAAAAACCCCAACCCTCTGGTAGCTTTCATTCTGTTGAGCCTTTTGGAAAATTCTTTTTTCCTCCATCTCTTGCCTGACAATCTTGTCCCCTCCTCTTGGGGTTTCATCTAATTACTGATTCTTGGTTTAAATATTCCATCAACTCTCCAAGGGCACACATCTAAGTAGGACACTGGCTTTGTACTTTTGCCATCATGTGTTCTAATCACTCTTCTGCGTGTGGTCTCCCCACTGGGCTGGGAGCTCCTTCAGATCCTGTGCCTCTCACAGCAGTGTTCCAAGCACCCAGAGTGGGGCCCGCTTGGATGAGGCATCTGTACCAATTTCACTTCTTTGTTGGCAAGAATGGAAATCACATCCAAGCAACTTAAGTGAAGAGTTCGCTGGAACTGTTCTGGGTGGGTAATGGGGTCAAAGCTGGAGACAAACAGTCGGAGCACGATAATGGTGACGGGTACCTGAGGCACACCTGGGCTCGACTGCCACCGTCAGTCTTGCATTTCCATGCAGGGTTCCACACGCTTCCCAGTCAGGCTGGCTTTGTGGAGTGAGGTACCCACAGAACAACGAGGAGGGGCTCACTGAAGGAGGGGTGGTGCACGGTGCTGCGCCCAGCAAGGACGGGCAGAGCAGGCAAGGGGCAGGCACTCACGACCCTGTCTAAGGGTCCACACTGCAGGACAAGGTGTATTATCTCACACACCAAGTACTGTGCTCAGAGCAAAAGTGCAGATTGCATTGAGGTGATTGGGTGGTCATCTCTGCTTGAATGTTTCCTTTCTCTCTGCATCAGATCCCCAGAGCAAAGAATGGAGAAAAACAGGCACACACCACACTGAGAGTTGAAGGATGAGTCCTTAAACATGTTTCACCAAAACACACTCAGATGATGTGTGTTCTGACACCCCTGCCCCACTCACAGCACACCTGCGTGTTGGCTGGATATGCCCAGTGACCCCCTTCTCATGCTCGGAATGTGGCAGAAGCTGTGGAGGCAGCTGACAAAGCAACTGAGCCTCCCACCTCACGCCTGCTCTGGCAGGTCGGCAGTGGACATGGGGTGGGTTTGAAAGTGGGTCCTCCAGGGCCTGGTCTCCAGGTAAGCCCTGCAGCAGAGCTGAGCTGCACCACCTGGGTTCCTGACCCATGGGAAACAAGACCTGGTGTGTCCTGCTTGGCATGTCCTGCCGGCCCCTAGCCCTATCATCCTACTGTCTTGTCTGTCTCTGGGCTTGATGACTCTAAGCATCATCTAACTGGCATCTGTCTTACCGTATTTGGTTTGTTTTTGTTTTGGTCTGTTTTTTGGTTTGGGGGGTTTTTTAATTTTTACTTTATTTTGCTTTACAGTACTGTATTGGTTTTGCCATACATTGACATGAATCCGCCACGGGTGTACATGAGTTCCCAATCTTGAACCCCCCTCCTACCTCCCACCCCATATCATCTCTCTGGATCATCCCCATGCACCAGCCCCAAGCATCCTGTATCCTGTATTGAACATAGACTGGCAATTTGTTTCTTACATGACAGTATACATATTTCAGTGCAATGTAATATCCTGAAAGTGCATATGTGTTGTAGCACAAATGCACAATGACTCCATCCTTGGGTGCGACTTACGCATCCACCACTGCCAACAGTTCATTCTCCTGCAGACACACTGCTTTTACAAAGGGGCTGCAGTCAGACCTATGCATAGGTCCTCGTTGTGAAAGCCTTGCTGTGCTTCCAATAAGAATGGTATCTTAGGTCACTTGTCTTGCTGGGCTATTACTCTGAGTTGTATTTGCATCCTCTTACTAAATGGGCAAGACGACAAGAAGATAGGAGTCTGTGGAAGTGGTCCATGGCTCGCAGGTCTTCCTTTGGTGCCCACCATGCAGGAGAGGCTTGCCCCCCGCCCCCAGGCATCTGATGATTTTACTTAACAAGTGGGGGAAGGAGGCCCAGGGAGGTTAGGACACTGCCTGCGATCACAGCCCTGGATGCAGACTCGGGCCCCAGGGCCCTGCACAACCAGCTCGGCTAGTGGCAGCGAGGCCCCGGCACCCAGGCCCTCAGATCTGGGCTTCCGGTCACCTTCCCTGTGGTGTGGACACCACCTTCTCCCCGTTCTGCTCATCTCACCCCCATATCGGCATCTCAGAAGCAAGCTGTGCAGTAAGGGACCTTGCTGTTCCCTTCTTTGCTGTGAAAACATAAAGAAACTGTTAAGAAATAGTCATCATTTCATGCTTTATTTTTGTTTTGATGAATTGCTTTCTCAAATATTTCCCTTAAGAAAAAAATACCGTGATGTTCCCTTGGAACAGTCCTAAGTCTCAGGCAGCGTCTTTGGAATGTAACAGAGCTGTCCCACTGTGTCAGTTTCACCCTGTAGACAGCAGCATGGGGGACACATTCTCAGCAATTAAGATGCCTTTTGCCGACAGGAAGCAGCATCAGAAGCATGGACCAACCTTTCCTCAAAGTCCAAGGCTCATCCTTATGCAAGCCACTCTCAGAAGAGATCTGGGAACCGGATCTTGCAGTTGATGGTCTTTGTTCCTTTATTGTGTGGCACAGATTGCAGTTTGCTCTCTTGTGTTCTCATCCTGGTTTTTCCTAGGCTTCCTGTAGCTTTTTTCAACTGTCAATAGTCAATTACTATTAATGTGCCTTGGTGGGCTTCCTTGCTGGTGCTAGTGGTAAAGTACCTGCCTTCCAATGCAGGAGACCTAAGAGAAATGTGTTCAGTCCCTGGGTCGGGAAGATCCCCTGGAGGAAGAAATGGCAGCCCGCTCTGGTATTCTTGCCTGGAGAATCCCATGGACAGAGAAGATCATTGGTCTACAGTCCATGGGGTCGCAAAGAGTCAGACATGACTGAAGTGACTTAGCACATGCATGCAATATGCCTCGTAGACTCTGCTGCTTCTAACTGGCGAATCTGAATTGCACTGAGCTTGTTGTTGTTCAGTCACTCAGTCATGTCCGACACTTTGTGACTCCATGGACTGCAGCACGCCAGGCTTCCCTGTCCTTCACCATCTCCTCCTGGAGCTTGCTCAAACTCATGTCCATCGAGTCAGTGATGCCATCCAACAATCTTGTCCTCTGTCGTCTTCTCCTCTGCCCTCAATCTTTCCCAGCATCAGGGTCTTTCCTAATGAGTCGGCTCCTCACATCAGGTGGCCAAAGTATTGGAGTTTCAGCTTCAGCATCAGTCCTTCCAATGAAAATTCAGGACTGATTTCCTTTAGGATGGACTGGTTTGATTTCCGGCTGTCCAAGGGACACTCACTTGTCTTCTCCAACACCACAGTTTAAAAGCATCAATTCTTTGTCTTTCAAGCCTTCTTTACGGTCCAACTCTCACATCCATACACGACTACTGGAAAAAACCATAGCTTTGACTAGATGGACTTTTGTTGTCAAAGTAATGTCTCTGCTTTTTAATATGCTGTCTAAGTTGGTCATAGCTTTCCTTCCAAAAAGCAAGTATCTTTTAATTTCATGGCTGCAGTCACCATCTGCAGTGATTTTTGAACCCAGGAAAATAAAGTCTGTCACTGTTTCCATTGTTTCCCCTTCTATTTTCCATGAAGTGATGGAACTAGATGCCATGGTCTTAGCTTTCTGAATGTTGAGTTTTAAGCCAGCTTTTTCACTCTCCTCTTTCACTTCATCAAGAGGCTCTTCAGTTCCTCTTCACTTTCTGCCATAAGGGTGGTATCATCTGCATATCTGAGGTCATTAATATTTCTCCCAGAAATCCTGATTCCACCTTGTGCTTCATCCAGCCCAACATTTCGCATGATGTACTCTGCATATAAGTGGGGTGACAATATACAGCCTTAACATACTCCTTTCCCAATTTAGAACCAGTCCATTGTACCATGTCCGGTTCTAACTGTTGCTTCTTGACCTGCATACAGATTTCTCAGGAGGCAAGTAAGGTGGTCTGGTATTCCCATCCCTTGAAGAATTTTCCACAGTTTGTTGTGATCCACACAGTCAGAGGCTTTGGCATAGACAATGAAGCAGAAGCAGATGTTTTTCGGGAATTCTCTTGCTTGTCTTATGATCCAACAGATGTTGGCAATTTGATCTCTGGTACCTCTGCACTGAGCTTGGACACCAAGAATTCAAGTCTTTTCGATGTCGACATGAAATACAGGTAAACTGTCTCCAAAAATATGTTTAGTGGTTTTCCACTAAACTAACCAAGTTTATTTTGACAATTCAGATGTCCTTAATGCCTCATTCAGGATCAACCAAGTCCTCACCATGCAACTGAATTCTCAAAGTTAGCATAGCAAGTGTGAAAGGAAATCACATCTGGCCAGTTAAACAGGCAGCAAAGACTGTTTTCAGGAGTATCCAATGGGGAGTGAGAGGGCCTCACCCCAGGGGGACCAGATGGAGGGTCAGGAGCTGGTGGAAACCCCTGGGCATCAAGGACCCAGGCTGGGGCTCTCACATCCGAGGGGATTCTTCGTAAACTGAATTCTTTACAAACTAGCAGGACTCTTGGTAAAACTGGATGGGCTTGGCAGGGCGAGGCCAGGTCCCCAAGGGGCCCCGAAGAGCTGGACAAAGTGTGAGCAAGGGACTCTTGTCCCTCACAAGTCCCCATGCTGCCCAGGGCCACAGGGAAGCCCTGTCCACAGTGTGGCTTCCAGTTTGGGGATCGTTCCATGAAAGGTTATGAAACTGGAAAGATGGCTCTGGTGAAGTTCAGGCAGTTACAAAGGAGGCTCTGAATTCTGTCATCGCATTAGGAGTCACTCAGGATAACCCGGGGCTTCTAATTGGTGGCTTTTCAGGACGGTTGAGTGGTTCTGCCCCTTGTTTATCTGAAGGGCTGGCAACAAATAATTTAGGACCTATTTTGAAGCCTGCTAAATGCGGGCTACTTAAACTGTCAAGTATCTTCCAATTATGGTAAACAGCCCTTTGAATATTCAGCTGTGAACACAAGGATCCCTGGGTTCCAGTGGAGTCGGGAAATTGCTTATGTCGCTTCTTTTAAGCACTCACTGTTTGTGAGTGCGGGATTTACTTTCCCTGGACCACCTCCAGCATTATCTACACAATGAAAACATTTTATTAGCAGAAATATTCGCAGAGGACCCCCCCCCACACTTGTACTGTGGTGTGTGCTTCTCCTTATCCTGTATGATATATGAGCTATGCTTAAACATACCAAATTTAAATGTCTGTACAGTCCTTAAAAAATAGCTAAATAAAATGTTCGTATGTTTTATAACTCTCATAAAACACATGCTCCAGCCTGATTACCTAAAGAAAAGAGAGAGCGAGCCAGATCTTAGGTCTGAGCTCGCAGCACCTGACCAATTATCATATGACATTTAATTTAATGTTTGACTCATTGCCCTGGACTTTCCAAAGACAAGAGCATGAAATCTCTGGTTTCAAATTAAACTCTGTTTGGGACCATCTATGTAGATAATTTCCCACACAAATGTGCCTACTATAAATGTAACATCATTTCCTGAATTCAACTGCTAGTACAAATGTTAATTTTACAATAATAACTGGAAGAAAAAACCCCAAACCCTCTGTTTTTAGTAGATCGCAGTAGGGCTCTTTTCAGAGTGTACAGAAATTATGAAGGTGTGAAAGCTCACACCTTTGCCAAGAATACCCACATGAGCCTTGAGCAAATGGGTCTCAGCAAAGCTTGACTGTCCCCCCATCTCCAGGGCTTGAGATCTGGGTCAGAAATGTTGGTGACGCTTATTGACAGACCACGTCTGCCTGTGGAGTCAACGCTCTCCCAGTGCCCAAGTGTCTGGAATGAACGTCAGGAAACTGTGTTGATGAGACTGCTGCCCAAGAAAGTGCGGACAGGCAAGGAGACCCCGAGAGCTTTCAGAGGATGAGGTGTGGCCCCCTGCACATCCGGGAACCTAAGCCGCTGCTGTTCTGCTCTGAGGTCTCAGCTGGACCCTGCCCGTCCATCAGCCTAGCACCCACCCGGGGCACAGCTTGCCAGGGGTCGCCCCTCCCAGCCTCGTCCTCCCGTGTGCTCCACAGGTGTGATGCCTGTGACGTCACGCCCACGTCTGCCCTGTCCTGGGCTGTCCTCCCCCTCACCCTCCCCACTCTGTGTCTGGGCCCGGCAAGCCCCAGGCTCTGAGAAGCCCTGAACAGCAGTGCTCAGGTGTGCAGTCTGTCTGTCTGTTTGGAAAGCCCACACAACTGTCTCCCCTCCTCTCGTCTCTGGGGACCATCCCCACAGAAGCCCCTCCATCCTGCTCTGACCCTCCCTGCCCCTTTCTCTCCTCCACCCGGGATCTCCTCCACACCGAGGAATATGGCTTCTCTGTGCTGTTCCATAGCTGATGCCGCTTTCCTCTGTCACTACAGGCACGTGGCCTGGGGTGTCCAGGGGGCCTGGGCAGCATCAGCCTAGCCGCTCTCCAGGGAGGGCTGACCACCCGCTCGGCCTCAGGAAGCTCACGTGCGAGGGACTCCTGAAGTCCGCTCCCGCAAACAGGGCAGGGGCTCCGAAGAAGTCCCCAGTCCCCCGGGAACCCCCGCACCCAAGCCTCACACCCTTCAGCGCCCTCCCCCATGTGCTCTGTGAAGTAGCTAGAAACAGCTGGGGACCTTTCCCGGGGCCCGTTGAGTGGAGTTTTAACTCTTAAGGACATATCTGGGGCAGCGACAGGGGAGCTGGGGAATAACCGAGATTAGAGACGCTGGCACAGTCGTTACAACAGCCCGAGGCCTTCCTCTCAGAGGTCACCATCCACGGCCTCCTGGAGACAGGGCACTCTCATTAGTAAGAGTGTGACCAGAAGTCCTGGCTCCTCTCGGGCTTTTCAAGGCAAGACCCCGGACTCCTGCCCTGAGCCCGCCAAGCGGCCCAGTGGATGAGGGCTCCCTGACTGCTGTCCCTTCAGTGCCCTCCCTCTTGGATCTGCCTTCCTCATTTTTCGTCTCTTTCTTTCCACATTCATCCTAAGCAGTTAAGCCCCGGCAGCCTGGCCAGGCCCCCTGCCCTGGACGGTGGTGAGGAGGCATTTCCAACAGAGAGAACTCACGGGCAGGGAGCACCCAGGTTCCAGAGTGTCAGAGAACCTGGGCCTCAGCTCCCACGGGGCTCTGTCTTGAGTCCTGTGAAGCTACGAGGCCTCCCTATTCAGTCTCTTATCAGTAAAGGACGGAGAACAGAAGGCACAAGCCCCATGAGCCACAGAAGTGGCCACCAGACCTGACGGCAACAAGAATGCCCGGCACATGGTGGGCGCTGAAGGGACGGCGGCCCTTTAGTTCACTGATAGAAATTTATTAGTAAACGCAGCTCCCTCACAGGGATGCCCTGAGGTTGGCCACGTGTGGGCACTTACACCAGGTCTTTGAAGGGCGTGAGCGGCAGGGACTCTCATTCACAGATGGTGGATGGGATCCAGGCGCAGCCACCCTGGAAGATGGCTTGGCAGTTTCTTAAAAGTTCACATGCCCTTGCCGCATGGCCCATCAGTCAGACTCGTTAGTATTTACCCAAAGAGGTGGGAAACTGACCTGCTCACAGATGTGTATCAGTTCAGTTCAGCCGCTCAGTCGTGTCCGACTCTTTGCGACCCCATGAATCGCAGCACACCAGGCCTCCCTGTCCATCACCATCTCCCGGAGTTCACTCAGACTCACGTCCATCGAGTCCGTGATGCCATCCAGCCATCTCATCCTCGGTTGTTCCCTTCTCCTCCTGCCTCCAATCCCTCCCAGCATCAGTCTTTTCCAATCAGTCAACTCTTCGCATGAGGTGGCCAAAGTATTGGAGCTTCAGCTTTAGCACCATTTCTTCCAAAGAAATCCCAGGGTTGATCTCCTTCAGAATGGACTGGGTGGATCTCTTTGCCATCCAAGGGACTCTCAAGAGTCTTCTCCAACAACACAGGTCAAAAGCATCAATTCTTCGGTGCTCAGCCTTCTTCACAGTCCAACTCTCACGTCCATACATGACCACAGGAAAAACCATAGCCTTGACTAGACAGACCTTAGTTGGCAAACTAATGTCTCTGCTTTTGAATATACTATCTAGGTTGGTCATAACTTTTCTTCCAAGGAGTAAGTGTCTTTTAATTTCATGGCTGCAGTCACCATCTGCAGTGATTTTGGAGCCCCCCAAAATAAAGTCTGACACTGTTTCCATTGTTTCCCCATCCATTTCCCGTGAAGTGATGGGACCGGATGCCATGATCTTAGTTTTCTGAATGTTGAGCTTCAAGCCAACTTTTCCACTCTCCTCTTTCACTTTTATCAAGAGGCTTTTTGGCTCCTCTTCACTTCCTGCCATAAGGGTGGTGTCATCTGCATATCTGAGGTTATTGATATTTCTCCCAGCAATCTCGATTCTAGCTTGTATTTCTTCCAGTCCAGCGTTTCTCATGATGTACTCTGCAGATAAGTTAAATAAGCAGGGTGACAATATACAGCCTTGACATACTCCTTTTCCTATTTGGAACCAGTGTGTGTTCCATGTCCAGTTCTAACTGTTGCTTCCTGACCTGCATACAGATTTCTCAAGAGGCAGGTTAGGTGGTCTGGGATTCCCATCTCTTTCAGAATTTTCCAGTTTATTGTGATCCACACAGTCAAAGGCTTTGGCATAGTCAATAAAGCAGAAATAGATGTTTTCTGGAACTCTCTTGCTTTTTCCATGATCCAGCGGATGTTGGCAATTTGATCTCTGGTTCCTCTGCCTTTTCTAAAACCAGCTTGAACATCAGGGAGTTCACAGATGTATATACAGCGACTTTATTCACCATCGCCAAATCCTGGGAGCAGCCAAGACGTCCTTCAGTAGGTGATGGATAAACAAACGGTGGTGCGTCCAGACAGCAGAATGTTTCTCAGTGATTAAAGGAAATGAGCCATCAGTCAATAAAAGACACAGAGGAGGCTTAAACGCATGTTACTAGTGAAAGAAGCCAGCCTGAAAAAGCAGCCTACTGAGTGACTCCACCTACATGACCTCCCAGCAGAACTCGGGAGACAGTGCAAAGCATGGCAGGGCCGGGGGCAGGCGGGCTTCAGAGAGCACAGAGCACTTTCAGGGCAGTGAACATGCCCTGGACGGTCCTCTCACAGCAGACATGCAAGTCCCAGGAGACGTGCTACACATCTCCCGGATGTGACCCAAATGTGAATGCAGGTGTTAACAGTGTGTCCATGTTGCTTCACGAGCCAGCACACTGACCAGATGTAAACACTGGGGGGTGTGGAGGGAGAGGGCACCCGGAGCTGTCCACACATCCCGCTGAGTGCTCCTCTCACCTCAGCCGGCTGCTCTAGATGTAGTCCACTCATTTGAAAACGCATGACTGCCCATTGTAGCATTTTATTAACTGAGTTGCTCCAGTGTTAAGCTGAACACACAACCATTCATGTGTGCACTGCATGGACCTAGACTCAGCTCTGCCCAGCACCTCCTAACAGTGATCCTGACCACTCCACATGCATCACCGGCTGCTCCATCAGACTGGACCTGCAGTTCTGAGGTAATCACCCAGGTCCCCCAGATGCTATCCTTACCCACACAAAGCACCCGCCAAGTGGACAGCCAGGACACCTCCATGCCAAGTGAGAGCAGAGGCAGCCGTCCATCCACCAAGAAAGGCATCGCCTCAACCCAAGCAGGGTCACTGCTGGACAGGCCATGCAGCTAGGACCCAGCACCAACCCTGGGAGTCCCCGTGGTCATGTGACTACTATGGGCAGAAAGCAAGTAGAATGCTGTGGACTCCTTCTGGGCCAGGATCTTCAGAATTTCTTCTTCTCTGACCAGCTTGGAGCAATGGTTTTCATGGGGCTGAAGGTGACCACATGGCTCAAATTGCTGTGAGGAGCTGCCACCCAGATCTGACAGCTCCTTGAGCAAGAGATTGACTTGTTTTAGCTTCTGCAGCTGTGGTCAAAAGTACCACCACTTAGCAGCTTTAAACAAGCCATTTGTCACATCACAGCTCCATGGTCGGGCATCCAGGCTCCCTGGATCTTTGAATTCAGTTCCTGGCGCTTCATGACTGAGCCCCTTTCCCTGGCTCTGGGCAGAGGTGGGAGATAAACATGTCTCATGACCCTGCAGCCATGCATCTTTCGGCTTCAATGGAAAAAGTTCTCTGCCTTGCTGTCACAGGTGATCAGACGCCTCCTGCCTCCTATCCAAGGGATGAGTGAAGCCGTGGGCCCCAGAGTCTGTGAGGGCAGTGGGAGGTAGTGAGAACGAGCTAATGGGAGCAGACCAGGGTGAGAGTCAGAGCTGGAGGCCCACACCCTCGGAAGGCCTCCAGACCCTGGCACCCGGGTCAAGTGGGGACTCCCTGGGTGAAAGTATGACCTAGCAATTGCAGATCTGGTGTCAGCAGATGAGTTTGTGGAGGAGAGAGTGGGACGGGGTCCACAGGACCCAGTGTTGACGCTCAAGACCAGGGCAGTTCGGACCAGAGACAGCCAGTGATGGGCATCAGGGCTCTTTCAGGAAACAAGAGATCTCCTCCTTTCACTGTCTGAATGCCATGTCTATGTGTGTTAGGTTTTGCTTTTTTCTGAAATTTTGTGTGGCTCCAGATGTTTAATGTTTTCCTTTAGTCGCGTTGCAGGGGGACTGTGCTTTCTGAAGAGGACTTCCCAGGTGGTTTAGTAGTAAAGAATATCCCTGCCAAGCAGGAGACATGGGTTTGATCCCTGGGGAAGATCCCCTGGAGAAGGGAATGGCAACCCACTCCACTATTCTTGCCTGGAGAATCCCATGGACAGAGGAGCCTAGTGGGCTACGGTCCATGAGGTCACAAACAGTCAGCCACGACTGAGCAGGCACACACTCTGATCAATGTGGCCAGCATCCTGTCAAAGGCTCTTCCTCCTACAGACCCACCCTGAGTGCTGGCACTTGCCTTTCTGCTCTGGGCAGGATGGGAATTTGATAAGCAGAGACACCCTGGGGCCAACAGTAACGATGGCCATTATCCTTTATTAAGCAGGTGTTGAGTGAATTGGTCTTTTCTATCACAATGCAGATTTACAGTGCAATAGTCAATCCATTCTTCAATGCAGTGTGCTGCGCTGATAAATTAACAGATGGCGATTGATTTTTTCCCTCTAGTCCCCTGTTTACACCTGACAGGCCATACTTTATAGCTGAGCAGTTATTTGAAGTTATAAACATTATAATTAGCAATTTTTTAATTAGGCTGACAATTAACAGGAGATTTGCAAAGCTGCTAATTTGACATGTCCTACTCTCCGTAGTGTTTATGTTAACCACAAGTCGAGTGAATTCAATTGAACAGAACCATGGTATCTGGAAAAAAATCAATCTCAGAAGAACCTTTTCTCCCTACTTGGCTGGCATCATGGCATTTCAGACAGAAACGTGGGAATTCAGTGTGATTTCACAAGATAATACAAAGAATCCGCTAAACATGGAGCGGTGGGTGCTCTGCAATGTTCTGAAGGCCAGGTGCCCAGCATGGAAGAGCCCGTGTCAGTCACAGGGAGGGGATGCCTCAGGGGCCCCCACACTCGGGCTGCTCCCCAGATGCACTGGTGCCAGGACCCTTGTCACACCATGTGCTGTGCTGGACTGTCGGGGACAGAGAGGGATGTGAGAGACAGAGATGGGTCAGAAAGATGGAGCCAGAGATGGAGACAGAGGAAGACAGAGAGAAAGATAGAGTCAGAAAGATGGAGCCAGAGATGGAGACAGAGGAAGACAGAGAGAAAGATAGAGTCAGAAAGATGGAGCCAGAGGAAGACAGAGAGAAAGATAGAGTCAGAAAGATGGAGCCAGAGATGGAGACAGAGGAAGACAGAGAGAAAGATAGAGTCAGAAAGATGGAGCCAGAGATGGAGACAGAGGAAGACAGAGAGAAAGATAGAGTCAGAAAGATGGAGCCAGAGATGGAGACAGAGGAAGACAGAGAGAAAGATAGAGTCAGAAAGATGGAGCCGGAGATGGAGACAGAGGAAGACAGAGAGAGAGAGAGAGAGATGGAGACAGAGAGACAGAGATGGAATCAGAAAGATGGGGGGATGGTGCGGGGAGATGGAGCCGGAGATGGAGACAGAGAAATGGAAACAGAGGAAGACAGAGAGAGAGACAGAGATGAAATCAGAAAGATGGAGAAGGGTGGGGCGGGGAGATGGAGCCAGAGATGGATACAGAGAGAGACGGAGATGCAGAAAGACAAGGAAGACGGGGAGAGAGACAGGGGTCGTGTCTCTAGGCCCCCGGGGTCCCCAAGCTCCTCTCTCTCCATCAGTACCTTCCAACCAAAGGGAGCTTTCCTGACTCCAGCTCTGACTCTGGAGCCCCAAGTGCTCCACTCAGTGTCTAGGAAATAGCGCCCTTATCCTCGGAAGGCTCCTGAGATCTATCACCAGGTAGCTGCTCCCAGCCGAGGGGACATCACCCACAGTCGGGCCCTCAGCAGACCTTAGGGATGGGAGACGTCTGCCCTGGATGCAGTGGTCTTGGACAAGACAGGAGAGGCCAGGAGCCAAGCAGCAGGAATGACTTGAGAATTCTCAGTTAGACGAAGCCAAAGGGCTGCTTCTGCTGTGTTTTAGAGAGAGGAAGGAACACTGCAGCACAAAGAACAGAAAGACCCAAACTCCACCAGTTACCAGCCCTCCCAGGGCTCTCCCCACCTGTGGCAGCAAGCACACCATCCATTAGAACCGGCTACCAGAAGAGACGTAGGGAGGGCTCTGACTAAGAGCACCCCGCTTTCATGTTTCCTTGAAAGCCTAGATCTGAAAAGGTGTGCCACCTGGAGGCCCCTTGGGAGCCAACCTCTAGCTGACTCTCTGCCAGGTGCCCGGTGCTGGAGAAATCACCAATGGGCAGAGAACTGCCTGGGGAGACCCCAGCTTCACCCTCACGTGTGCTCAGAACACACGGGGCAGGAAGCACCCCTTTAGGGACAAGGGTGTCCACCTTCTGCCAGCATCTTCTTGGAGCAGGTTGCCCATGCTTTTCTCTGCCTGACCTGATGCTTCATGTGGGAGAAACTAGTGTCTCTGGGCCACAGGAGCGCTCTGCCCCTTAGGACAAGTGCATTGCTTAATAATCACTAGCTATAATTATGACAATTAATTTGACACCAGTGAACACATTTGCCTGAAGGCATTTAACTGCAGAAAATTCTACATTCATCCCACATGCAGCCCGGACCTTAGGGTCCCAGTATCAGGTGTGAAGGCTACTCACAGAGCCAAGAATTTATAACACAGGGAGCAGGGTTTCATCCAACTGAGCTTGCTCTGTTTCTCTGTCCCTCTCTGTCTGCCTCTGTCTCTTTCTGTCTCTCTCTGGGTCCACGGAGCAGGGGCAGGAGGTGAGCTGAGAGTGAATCCCAGGGTCTGAGACCACCTGGGACCCTCAGATGAGCATAAATTGTCTTGAACACACTGTTAACCCACAGGAAGTTATTTTAAAGTGACTTTCCAGGCTAGTCATTGACACCCATGTGCCAATGTGCCTTAAAAAGGGGAGCATGTGCCTTAAAAAGGCTGGATCACTGCATGTATTCTCCTCTGAAGGGCGGGCACCAAGTAAAATGTCCCAGAGATATGTTTATAAAACTGCTCAATGTTTTCTACAGACTTTACTCTTCCATGGGCTCTTTGCAGTTATCTGAAAAATTAAATTTGTGCGTTATTTTGTGGGAGGAGGTAGATACATTGAGATTCACACCTCACAACAAGTAGTGTTGAAACCCACTAATTCATACACTTGTATGTAGTGTGAACAGGAAAACTAGGTCTCTTGCCTCCCTTGAGAGGTGGTGTGACACCCGCTGGACTCCTTAGGGGCAGAGATGCTGCCTACAGCCCACCGGACATGCCAGCCAGGTGCTGGCCAGCACCAGTGTGAACCCTCCATGATCAGCAGTGCCAGGAGGGAGCCACTGAGTAGAGAGACCACCTCCAGCTCACACACTCCTGTAATTTCACTTTTTCTAGTGTGGTTTCCACGTCCACTATGGATCAGTCAGAATGACGACCTTTGACCCAGAGCACGGAATATCTGAAAATACGGGAGATTTTGAAGCTCCTCAGTTTCGATGGTTAAACATGCCGGGCATCCTTGCTGTGGTTCCCTGAGCACAAATGGCTGATGGACAGGGAATTAGTTACAATAGAGTGTGTGTCAGAGGTGTCGGCCGCTCACGATGAAGCGCCTGCTCCTGGTGGGCCAGTGAACCCACAAACCAGCCTCAAGGGGCTTGTCCACTGTCCCCCAACCCTGTCCTCGGGGAGGGGCTCTGCAGGCATCTGCTCCTTCAGCCACACCCTGAGAGGTGGTTTGAAAAGCATCCCCCAGTCGTTCCAGGGGGTCCCTCTCGGCAGAGGGTGGTGACATGCCTATGGAGGGATTCCATCCACTGTGTCCCACGTCCCCTCCCCTGGCCCGTCCTTGTCCTGACCGTCCCCAGGGATAGAGCCTGTCCTGACCCCCTCCCCGCCCTGGGTGGTGCTCCATACAGAGTCTGACTCCCAGGCCACACTCTCTCGGATCTGCCAGCACCACCACCCAACATAGGTGATGGTCAAGGACCAGCAAGAAGGCTGAGTTACAGGCAGAGGCGGGAGGAAGGGTGATTCAGCAGGACCAGCCCAGCCCAGGGAGGCTGGAGAAAGCGAGTCTGCAGGGCAAAGGGACCACATGCTGAAGACTCAGCCTGTCCTGGGCAAGGCCCTGTCCTCTGGCCTCAGTTTCCAGAGGACGAAGTGGCCTTTGCACTAAGACACCAGGCGGGGCCAGTGGCTCCAGGGTGGGAGCATGATGTGTAGGGGCCTTGGTGGGTCTGGAGCTGGGTCGGCTCGGCCTTCCCCATGGGTCCATGGTGGGTGGAGAGAACCCCAAGTCCAGGAGAAACAGCAGGAGGGTCAGGAGTCCGGAGTGGGGAGCCGGCTGACTGCGGGTCTGCTGGCCAGGTTCTCTGAGAACCACCAGCAGAGCTTTTTCACCCAAGGGTTTGGAGGGGACCCCCAAGGGAGGGGTCTGCTTCTCCCCAGTGACCACCTTCTGCTCCCTGTTACAAGGGCCAACTCCTCTGGAATGCAGTTGCATGTGAGCCCAGATGCCATCTCCATTAGCTCAGTGTGCACAGGGTTCAGTGTTCACACTCCGTTAGCTCGGTGTGCACGGGGTTCAGTGTTCACACTCCATTAGCTCAGTGTGCATGGGGTTCAGTGTTCACACTCCGTTAGCCCAGTGTGCACATTAGCTCATCATGCATAGGACCTGGGGCATCACCGGAGCATCAGGACGGAGGGTCCCACCATCAGTTCATCATCTCCTCAGCCTCGTGATGCCAGCCCAGCGCCCACACCCAGGCAAGCCTGGAGAGGCCCCTCCCGGGTCACCTGCTGGAGCCTCAGCCGTCACATTAGCCGACAGCCTGGGGTCCAGTCAGGCCCGTCTGGAGTGGGGGGAGGGGGTGGCGCAGGTGACACAGCAGAGAGGCAATTTGTCATCCCGCGGTAGGGACCACGCAGGCTCCCCGAAGTCGAGCAGCCCACTCCAAGCGGGCCTAGCCAGACGCCTGCAGCACCGGTGGGTCACCTTGACAGAAGGGAGGCAGCGTGGCCCCCGACATCCTTGAAGCGACCTCAGCTGGGGGGCCGGGACTATCCTGCCGGCAGTGCCCCCACACACAGATGTGGCCTTTGCGGAAGGCTCCGTGTGAAGGAACAGGCCCTGTGGTCACTGCACCCTAAGCCGTGTGTCTTTTCAAGCAGGTCAGGCGTTTCCCTCCCCATGGAATGGACGCCAGGTCTGTGGTTCTGCAGAGGACAGACGGGGGCCGGATGTCCACTCTGAGGAGGATCTTTGCTGGGGGTTGAGCAGGGGAGGGGCCAGCTTAATTTAGGAGAGTGGAGGATGGAGCAGGCAGGACGTGTCACAGTGGCAGTGTGGACTCAGTGCAGGAGGCCCAGCATCCAGCCCCTTTGTGTTGGGAGGTGCTGACTCCATGAAGAAGGGACTGGGGCAAGCTTCCACCTTCACGTGCTGGCCTTGTCAGCTCTGCTCACCCGGCTCACCTACGAGGCTGCCCCTCTCCCCTTCCTATGTGTCTTTTCCTCCATCGTGACCCCAGAAGCCCCTGTCTTGTCCACACATAGCCATAGTGTTTCACCTTCTCAAGGAGCACCTTCCTCCTTGAGTGGCCTGGACAGAGGGTGAGCGGACCCCTCCCAGTGTAAGCGTGGCCCAGCCCCCTCTGTGTCAAGCTGTCAGCTAACCCAGTGCTTCAAAGACTGTGAGAGAGATGGGGACCCTGGAGGGCCCCAAAGACCCCCACAATGTGGGACTCCAGCAGTCAGTGCTGTGAAGGTGTTCGGAGAGTCTGTGACTGTGCTCTAACTGAAGAAAGGAACAGTGTTTCGTGAGTAACCCCGTCCATGTGGGCTCTGAACACCCTGAGGACTGAACAGAAGCGCCTCCAGGCCAGCCCTGAGTGTGGGGTGCCCCCGCCCCTCAGGGCGTCAGCATCCACAGTTTCAGACGTCGTCCCACGTGATTCAGGGAACGTGCAGATCACAGATGCGGGAACCTCAGCAGAACCTAACGGTCCCGTCTGCATCCATGTATGCTTTCCAGGAAGACACAGCTGAACCCCAGCGGATCAGTGACTTGGGGAGCCAGAAGGTAGAGTTGAAGCTGGGATCCAGTGACCAGCCACCGGCCCAGGGTGTCTGACTTCCTCACGCCCAGTCACACCAGGCCTGTGACCCTTGTCAGCTGACCCTCTGTGCTGTCTGCAGGCTGACCCTCACGACAGGATTATTTTTCGCAATGCAATCAACAGCTTAGAATTCCTCCTGTGCTCTCCACATACAAGACACCCATACCTGGGTGAAGAAGCAGTTGCAACTATAAAATAAAAGTTGACGGTATACATGGGCAACGTCAGCCACCAGATACACTATGGCAACATCGAAGGGAGAAATGTAGGTTAGATCAGTCAGGAAAGATTCAAATATGGAAAGGGGCCAGGGATGATTTAAGGAGAGTCTGGAAAGGCCATTTTCTGTGGAAAAAAATGGTGCAACTCAGTGCTGGACAGAGCAAATAGAGTCATGCTGCTGCTGCTAAGTCGCTTCAGTCGTGTCCGACTCTGTGCGAACCCATAGGCGGTAGCCCACCAGGCTCCCTCGTCCCTGGGATTCTCCAGGCAAGAACACTGGAGTGAGTTGCCATTTCCTTCTCCAATGCAGGAAAGTAAAAAGTCAAAGTGAAGTCACTCAGTCATGTCCGACCCTGAGCAACCCCATGGACTGCAGCCCGCCAGGCTTCTCCGTCCATGGGATTTTCCAGGCAAGAGTACTGGAGTGGCGTGCCATTGCCTTCTCCGAAATATTGGACTCAAAAAATCTGTAAGAGGCACCAATTTATAATATGAACTCAAGACATAAGATATTTCAAGACATAAGAATCCCCTTTCTCTGAAATGTGTTGCATACCAGCCAAGAAAGGTTGAAGTCCAAGTGGCTTCATGTCAGTCTGAGATCCAGGTATGTGACTTGGTAGCATGTGTCTGGGCACTGTGTCAGACTCTCTCTGAGCTTCATCCTAGCACCTCCTTTCTCAGGCAGCTCTCACACCAAATAGCACCCTTGCAAGAAGCTGCAGGAACACAAAGCAAGGAGACCTGACCCAGCCTGGGGACGGGGTGACGAGCGGCCTCACCCCTCACCCCTCACACCCCGTCCAGGCCTTTCGGGCCCGAGTCCCTCTGCAGAGGGGGTCATGGCGGTACCCTCCCCAGCCCGTGGCGAAGACAGCACGGCCAGCACACACAGGCTTCTTCTGACATGGACGGCATGTGACAGCGCTCAGGAGTCAGCCTCTCTTTTGCACTGAGGTGCCGGCTTCACTGTTATCACCTTGCTGGCAGTTACAGCCCTAGACTCATCCCTGAATGTGATGTACGCGAGAAAGGCAACTCAGGCGCTGTTGGAGGCTGGTGGGTGGACAGATACTCCCGCGAGGGCAAGAGTCTGCAGACAAGATCCGCGTGGACCACGCTCAGGCACACACGTGTTCTCCAGGTTAACAGCTCTCTGGGGATGCAGTGACTGTAAGCACAGTGTATTTATTTTGTAAAACTAGGGAAGGAGCATGAGAAACTGGAACAAATATTTCCTAGAAAACAGACTTTTAAAAGAAACTCTTCGTCAGTTCCTAGACTGTCTCTGGCAAAGTGTGAATTGATTCCGTGTATGCGGAGTCCTGGGGTGGCTGAGGAACAGGCTAGAAACAGAGCCTGCTGTGTGGTCCGCCATGCATCGGGGAGCTTCTGGTTGAAGAAGGTCACCATGTGCCTGGTTTTGTGCAAAATGGTTAGAGATAAACCCTTCTTTGAAGGGGCTGTGACTGAGGAGAGGGATTATTTTAGGCAGCAAAGGAGAACGTGCAGAGCAGATAGGGTACAAACCTCATACCATAATCTTCAGATGCTCAAAAGGCCACAGAAATGTTGCACTTCAAAAAAAAGAAGCAGAAGCTTTTTAAAACTGTAAAAAAAAAAATGTATTTTTTTGGTGTCCTAAGCTTTCTGCTAATGTGCCTGTATGTCTTTAAACCCAGTCTCATTGGATTTCCCTAAATTATTCCTCACAGAGAGGCATGTACATACTCATTTAGAATTTCCTGCATCAGCTTAATGGTATTTCAGGCTCATAAATTAGAACTTCCAGATCTGGATACCCCCTAAAAAGATAAAATGAAATATCTTGGTTTTTGTTTTCTCAGGGGGCCAGTGGTAGAAGGAACCACAGATGGAGGGCAGCAAGTAATGGCCCATGTGACCTCGTGGCCCTTTGCTGGGCAGTTTCCACAGAGCACTCCAAAGCACTCCCCTTCTTTCTAATGTTCCTGAAAAGGCATCCAAATGAAAAGGCCTCAAACTACTCATTTATCTTGGTGAGGGTCTCTCCAGTTATTCATCTTTTTTAATTATGCCTCAAAAGGAACGTGGAGCTGCCATAAATAACGTCAGCTGTGACAGCGGAGGCTGCAGGGGCCCAGGCGGAATGTGGGTGCAGTTTCCCTGCTGGGCTTTCTCTCCACATTTTCGGGCACTTGCCGTTTCCCCACAGCTTTTCCCTGGGCTCAGCGGCTGGGCCTGCCTGAGCCACAGGCACAGACGGAGGTGGACCATATGAACTCGAGTGATGTCGCTGCTCAGGGCCTGCGCAGAACCCTCACCCTCACTCACCCCCGTGGTCCACACTGACCCCAGAGCACCTCCAGGATACTGAGGCCAAGGAGGGGGCTGCCTGGAGGTGCCGAGCCCATGTGGACGGAGCCCAGTGTCTGAGCATCCTCTTTCTGGGTGAAGCCTCGCATCCTAGGCGTAAACATAAAGGAAACAAAGCGGGAAAGCCTAGACCCCGGAGAGAGGCTGCAGCATCAGTCCAAGTGTCCCTGTGTCTGAGGGTCTGGAAGGTGTCTGGCCACCGGCAAGTGTGAGCCACTGGGCAGGGGCTCCACTCCTATGAGCCACGGGTGGGATGGGACCAAGCCCAGGGACAGAGCCTGGGCCACTGGCCGTCTGTCCTGGCCAGCGTGTGCATCTCCTGCTTTCCAAGGAGAAGCCTGCACCTTCCCTCCTCTGTCCTCGCCCCCTGCTCCCCACCGAGCCCACAGTCAGGCCAGGTGATAGATGGAGGCGGCTCAAAATAGTTTATTTTGCATGTAACACACACGCAAGTGAATAATGTCCTCCGTGAGCACACTGCCCGGGGACAGCAGAGCTGGGTGGCAAGGGCAGTGGGGACAGTGACAGAGTGCTGCCTCGAGCAGTGCACTGGCGCTCGTGACGTGAGGCCTGCTCCCCCAGTGGGGTGGCCCAGGGCCAAGCCCCAGGGAAGCCCCCCTGCATTTGGATGTGGTGCCAAGCTCTGGGGGGTTGACTCGGAGCTTTGATCCTCGCTGCTCAGCCCCTTCGAGGGGCATGGTGAACCCTGCCCCCCACTGTCTTTGCGGTGACCGGGCGTGTGGGCCCCTGGGCACGCCCTGCTCTCACGTGACTGAGCCTGTGGCAGCCGGTCCTTGAAGGTTTTCAGGCTCCTGAGTCCTGGCGGGTTTTAGAACTGGGCTGGGATCCAAACCGGGTTTCTCCAGATCCAGCAACTTAGCCGACAAGGAGGAGGGTCTCCAAGAGGCCCTAAGCCCCCTCCCCAAACTCACTTGTGCTCTTCCTTACCTGCTGTGAAATAGAAGTCACTGATGGTTTTGGAAATAAACTTACAAGGTAAGCCACGGCCCCACTCTGAGCCCCCTGGCCTGGTGACAGGGTCCTTAGCTGACCACTGGCAGAATGCATTCAGGCCTGGGGTCTCCAGGCAGTTCTCAGAGCAAAGATAAGGTGACACAGGAAACTGCCTGCACAGTGGAGCTCGGGTCGCTCTGCTAACTAACTGTAGATGCTTCCAGGGTGAAAATCTACAGCTTCTACACTCCAGAAATAAATGCAAACCTGTCCTTTTCTTTAAGAAAAAAAAAAACCACCCTGGTTTAAAGAACACTGCGCGGTTTTCAGAGCTGATGTGGGGCAGTCTCGTCACGTCCCAGGAAGTTCCTAGAATGTCAGGTCCACACCAGTAGCACACCCACCTCCTGCTGATGCTCTGCATGGAACCCACTGGCTTCTTAACCTTTGGGAGACGTTTCATTCCTTCCTGGTGCCGATTCAGATCAGAGAACCTGGAGATTACTCTATGAGCTGTTTTATATCAGGCATTAAATAACACAATTGCTCTCGCTGGTAACGTGTGGCTTCCACAAGAACTGCAGGTGTTTTTTTCAATTCAGTAAACTGAATATGTATTTACAGTTTACTGAAACTTTTCTTGGATGTAGTTATAATAATTCTAATCTTTACGCAATAACACCTCAGCCTCAGGATAAAAGCAATTAGAAGCAATCTTTTTTTTTTTCCCCCTAAAAGCTTTAACTCGTAATAGGTTCATAGTATGCATTACCTGTAGCTAAGAATAAATTTTAGACTCTTGTTATTTTTGTCAGGGAGAAATAAAGGGCAGCTCTTACCCTGTCAGTGTGTGCTGGGTCTACCAGGCTGTTTCATTTGGATATTTCTTCTTTATTCCCTACTTTATATTATTGAAACTCATTATCGGCCATTAGTTTCCTTTTAAAAAGGAATTTCTGCACTAATATATTTTTCAACTCACACAGACAAGGAAATCAGAAAATATTTCTTTATATAGTTGACTTGTGTTCCAGAAGATCTACCATAAAATGTGTACTGAAAGTATGTTAAACGTGTGTGCGCGTGTACACATATAAAATATACATGCACAGGATCTCTCACACAGCTCTGTGAGTCTCCCAGACAACCAGAGACTTTGCTTAGGCTGGTCCTTTGTCTAAAATGTTTGGCTTGACCAGCTTACTCGGGTAGTTTAGAG
Organism: Ovis aries; assembly: GCF_016772045.2. Taxonomy (NCBI): domain Eukaryota; kingdom Metazoa; phylum Chordata; class Mammalia; order Artiodactyla; family Bovidae; genus Ovis; species Ovis aries. The sequence continues at coordinate 45,673,866 of NC_056066.1, forward strand.
CCTCAACCGATTTTTGCTGTTTCTCCATCAGTCGCATTTTCTTCACACTTCAAGTCAAAATGCTAATGGGCCACTTGAAGTCCCCTTAGCAGTGAGGGGGAACTCCTGACCTTAGCAACTGTGAGGTCTGACACTTGCTTTTAACCTTTACTAAAAGGTAGAATTTTTTGCTCATTTGTCGCTTTTCACCCACTTTCTTTTAAACATCACCAGTGATTACTATACTGAAAGGGAAAAATAATATCCCACCTCTCCCTCCCTGCTTGTCTCCATTAAAGAGCTGTACATTTAGGATGAGCTTAGATTTAACCCCATCAGTCTGAGGAGTTAGACTCTGATCGTCAAGCGTAAGTTAGGGAGACAGTCAAGCTGAGTGTCTCCAACAAGCTACCTGCAGATAAAATAGACTTCCTTGGGGAAAACTGGGGACATGTTTTGTAGGTAGTGAGTTCCCCATCATGGGGGTGTGTAAGCATAGCTACCGTACCCCCTCGGCCAGTAGCATCCAAGCATTTGTGAGCAGTGGGGTTAGAACACTCTTCTGACTGCCAGCCTGGTGTCCGGGGGGTCCCGAACTTCACTCCGAGCTGGAGTTGGCTTGAAGACCCTTTCCAAGGTTGAAAACCCTTTCCAAGGGCACGTGGAGGACCTGCAGCTATACCTGGGCTCCAGCGGTTCATGATGTGGGACCTGGGTAGAGTTGGTACTCTGGCTAAAGCCCCCTGTTATTAGTGTGGAGCAAACACTTCTTTTCCAGCTGCTCTCAGTTGGTCCGGGGGGCAGGGAGAGGAGGAACAGCTGAGGAAAGGTAGTCTGGACCACAATGAGGGCTCCCTGGGACCCCTCTGGACCTGGCAGAGAGGGCGGCTCTCCAGCTAGCAGCCTTCACAGCACAGGTTCTGAGCCCAGCTCCCAGATGGTCAGCTAGTGGAGGGGAGAGAAACCAGGTCATTCCCAAGACTGTGGCTCCTCTCATTCTTCTAGAACTTTCTGACACCAGCAGATGCTCTTCTCTGTCACTGGTATCCCAGTTGTAAATACCCCTTGACCTAATGAAGGATAACAGCCCCATATCCCAAAACAGAAGCTCAACGAGACTGTCCTTTCCTGCCTGGCCTGCTGTGGGTGTGGGGCAGGTAGTGAGAACAAGGAGCACCGCTCCCTGCCAGGTGGGTGCAGACCTTGGGACCTCAGCCACCCTGTGACCGTGCTAACACGTGGAAGATGCTCATACAGGGCAGTTTGTCTTTCCTCGTGGCCAGAGGCAGGGCTGATGGCTATGGCGGATGGACATGGGTCCAGAGAGGGAAGGAGCTCCTGGGAGAAGTAGGCACCTTCCCAGAGAGCCAGTGTTTACAGATGTGTCCCCCCAGAAAACACACTTCATCCAAAGCCTAACTTTCTCTGGAAAAGGGTGGTAACAAAATGAGCTGCCTCATGGGGCTATTGTCAGAACCAGATGAGGCACACAGAGCGTCAGGAACAATGCTTGTCCTGTAGTCGATGCTGGGTGAGTATTAGCTTGCAATACATACCCTTCACTATAATTGGCCTGGAAAAAAATCACTAATGAAAGTGGAACAATAGACTGAAGCTTTATAGGGTCTCAATTGAGTAAAACTGTTTAAGAAAACGTGCCTTTAGCTACATTCATTATAGCTTTTATAAATGCCATTTTTATATTAATGCTAAAAGATTTATTTGACATCATGTTACTCAAATATATGTACTTTTGGCATTTAAATTAACTTCTTGTCCCAAACTCTAAATGGGGAAATATGTCACCTTTTCTCAAACAATCAGGGCTCATTGTTCATTCAAAAGTTAATTACATTTTGAGGCTATTTCCTTAGATTGAAGTGTAATATCTACATCTGTCTTAGTGCGTCTCTCCTGAAATGATTAAAAGTTGCTTCATTTATATTATGTGTTGAAGTTGACAGGATAATTTAGGAAGGGTACTGGGGCCAAGGGGAGCTGGAGAGGAAACTTCTCATTCCTGTAAAGTTCTCTCTAGTTAAAGACAACCTCCATGCAAAGAAACAGAAACACGGTGTTTACCCAGACATGTATGATGTTATAAACCAGCATTACCCCAGCAAAGAAATTAAAAATACTTGTTCCCTGCCCAGACCTCAAAGGCTTAGTTGGCTGGTTGGGCGAGCCCCAGGCTTCCCTGGTGGCTCAGATGATAAACAATCTGTTTGCAGTGCAGGAGACACGGGTTCGATCCCTGGGTTGGGAAGATCCCCTGGAGAAGGGAATGGCAACCCGCTCCACTATTCTTGCCTGGAGAATCCCATGGACAGAGGAGTCTAGTGGGCTACAGTCCATGGGTGGGAAAGATTCGGACACGACTGAGCGACTTTCACACAAAAATATTTGTATTCTTTCACAGCCAGGCCAATGTATTTGCCATTTTAATCCCTGTTCTCCCACCTGGCACCCTGACACAAATACCCCTGGAGAAACAGTGTGGCAGCGTCTTCGCTCTGCTGGTAGAGTCCCCTCTCGGTGCAGAGGCGCCTCGCTGGAGGGTCACGGCCCAGCCCCGCAGGAAAATGTAACCGCTCTGCACGGAGCCCGGCCAGACGAGGCCATGAGCCCCCCGTACAGGTCAGGACAGAGCCTGTCTCATCACAACGTTTCCCCTACATCCTGCGAGGATCCTGTTTAGCCTTTCAGTGTCTAGAACAAGTGAGTCAGTTGACTTAAAAAAACTTGAAGACTTTAAGCTCCAAGTTGAGAATAATTATGGAAGGAAACCTCTCCCTGTCTCAAGGAGAGCACGTTTGCTTCTCAAGAACATGCGGGCTTTCGTTAGACACATTTCCTCTAGGAATCGCTGTGACCACGGCTCTGGCCAGAGACGAGGGTGATGCCCGCGAGGCCTCCCAGTGGGAGGTGCCACCTGCCGCTCCTCCTCCTTCCTGCTCTGAGACCAGCAGGGCCGAGAGTCCGAAGGGTTCCACAGGAATGGGGCTCCTGTTTTCTCCTATGCTTGTCACCCCTGCGGCCACTGTCACCAGCTCGTTTCTCGGTTTCTCCCTCAGCCCTGCTGTCACTTGTCCCCTGGCTCAGCTTCTGACAAGCTGTTTCCCATGTGATCTGTGCTGGAAAGCCATTACCTAGGGTACAGCGCGTGTACAGTTGCACGTGAGGAAGGCCTAAGTGCCCCAAGTCCTTGCCTCAGAGCCCCGGGAGAAGGGCCTGAATTGCACCCGTGAGCCTGCACCTCCAAGCAGCCTCTGTCTCTCTCTGACTCAGGTTCTTCACAATGCTCTTGGTCATCTGTGTGCCAGGTGAGGGGCCTCCCCTCTGGGAAGTGAAGTGACACCTTAATAACAGCCCCAGGAATGGCCAGGATGAGAGCAGCAAGTCTCAGACGGAAGCCGAAGCTGGGCTTGAGGCACGATGGAGGGAAGAGTAAGGGGCCATGATCACTCCCACGTGACACAGAGGAACCTGGAGAGTCGCTTAATGACGGTCGTAAAAGCTGGGGAGGAGTGTGGCCAGCAGACTCCGCCTCCAGAGGACAAGGAGCTGCGCATGGTAGGGGCTTGAGCTCCAGCAAGGATTTCCCCAGAGGGGCAGCATGGAGTGGCTCAGGGCAGCCACGTAGGGAGGCTTCTGTTTGGAGGTGATGACAAGCTATGGGCCGAGTCACGGCTGACTTGGACCTCTCGGGGTGGGTGCTGTCAGCAGGCAAGCCTGGTGAGCATGGCAGTGATGGAAGGGCTCACGCCATCCCAGATTAGGGCCCTTCAGAGGCTGCAAGTCACCCGTGACACACACCAGACGTGCACGGAAAGGATGTCACACCCAGGCACCGCGCCTGCCAGCACCACTCTATCCAGACCAAACACAGGGCTCCAAAGTCTCCTCCTGAGTGAACTCACGTATGAACATTGCACCCTGAGAAACGGTTTAAATAATGAATGGAGATGGTCCTTCTCAAGATAACCTATTAAAACTATACACATTTTAACCTTAATGACCAGGGGTGATAGACGCATTGGTATACATAAGATAGACGTAAAACTGTAAAAATGCCATAAATTCCCAGAGTACTTTGTGATCTTCTCAGTTTCACGAATACACTTAATTTACTTCACATGTAGTGAATTCAGGGAAACGTTTAAGTTTATACCCGCCTTCAAGGGTTTAAATGAGCGTTGGCTCCTATAAATACAGATTGGTTGGCTTAACTACATCCAGCTGTGGCAGAATGAAAATAGACCAGAAATATGAACAAGTGTTTGTTTTGGAAAGTAACTACTGGTTTTGTGAGAAACTTCTTAGAGCTAGTTAAAGCTAGATTATTGATGAATATTTGCACACTTACAATGCTTTCAGTTACCACTATTGGCTGTCTGGTAATGAAACAAATTCATTAAAGTATTTTTAATACACAGAGATATATACGCCTTTGTGGTTGTTCAGTCACTAAGTCATATCTGATTTCTTGTGACCCCATGAACTGCAACATGCCAGGCTTCCCTGTCCTTCAGTATCTCCTGGAGTTTGCTCAAACTCATCTCCATCGAGTCAGTGATTGTATATAAGCATCTTATCCTCTGCCACCCCCTTCTCCTCCTGCCCCCAATCTTTCCCAGCATCAGTATATTTTCTAATGAGTTGGCTCTTCACATCAGGTGGCCAAAAGTACTGGAGTTTCAGCTTCAGCATCAATCCTTCCAATGAATATTCAGGGTCGATTTCCTTTAGGATTGACTGGTTTGATCTCCTTGCAGTCCAAGGGACTCCCAACAGTCTCCTCCAGCACCACAGTTTGAAAGCATCAGTTCTTTGGCACTCAGTCTTCTTTATGGTCGAGCCCTCACATCCATACATGACTACTGGGAAAACCATAGCTTTGGCTATACGGACTTTCATTGCAAAATGATCGCTCTGCTTTTTAATATGCTGTCTAGGTTTGTCATAGCTTTTCTTCCAAGGAGCAAGCATCTTTTAATTTTGTGGTACATCTTTAAAGTGTATCAACTGGAAAAATTGTATAGATACTGTGTTGCTTCTGAAGCTCTGAAAGTGACCTTCATGTCACAGTAAAAAAAAAAATGAGAGCAGGAATGTCCGTGAGTATGAGACACAACTTGGCAGGTTGACTTCTTACAACTGGAGTGATTATAACCTGCACACTTGAGAGAAGAGAAGGGCCTTCCTGGGCTGGGAATCAGTCAGAGAGCGAGCCTGTAGCTCGGGAGAAGGACTTGTGCACTGCTGATCCAGATGGTCACTGGTGAGCCCATCTCTAAGCTTAAAGCGTCAATGTTGAGAACAACCAGGCCTCCAAGGTCACTTCTGTGAGCTGCCTACTCCAGATGAGAATTTCAGGGGAGTGGCCCTCTTGTCTCCATGTGCTGAGTCTGTGGCCTGGCAGGAGAGGACTAAGAGAAAACACAGCATGTAATCCCGTTTTCCCCATCATTTACAAAAAGAAACAGTCTCACCAAGAAATACTTTCTGATCTACCCCAGCTGCAAAAGGGGCCACTAATGAGGCTGGATCAAGTGTGTAAAGATCATGCTGAAACACCCAGGACGCTAATCCCTTCCCTTCTGACGCACCTCCTTAACCCCTAGGGGACGCTGCCCTACTTGTGTGCAGAATAAAACTGGGCTCAAGGTGAGACTTGTTGCCAACAGGCAATGGAATGTTAGGAATACATTTTTTTGTCAGCAATAGCTTGGGAAGGAAAAGCCATAACGAAGTTATTTTCATGTCCTAAAATGTGTTTGTCTTTCTTGTGTATGATAGTAGCTTATTAAACCCCTCCCCATGCCATCGCTATAACAGAATTCTAAAATGTTTTGAAAACATTCCTTGGAGCCACACAACAATAATTAACTGCCTAGCAAGTGCTGAGCAGCAAGCCGCTGATAGTAGCACAGCCTAATGTCGACGGAGCGCAATTAATCACGGGACCACCATCACACCCCGGGTTTACACTTGGCAATCACAAAGCACTGTCATGGCCCCGCTGGTCCTTTACGATGTATGTGCTAAGTGCATATCCCCCTGCAAGCAGCTCAGGAGAAGCAGGAGGAAGGCTCTGAGAACGTCTCCTGGTGTTGTTGACTCACTTGCCATTAGGTGCGGCTCACCAGCTCTCTGAGAATGGAATGTCCTGGGGAATCCCCAGTGCCTCTGTCTTCCATGGGCATGCAGCAGGCCTGGCCTGGTCACAGCGGGACCACCCAGAGCACACACTCGACAGGGTCTCCCAGGCCAGAGCGCTGCAGATGGAGGTGGAGTAAAAGTGAAAGGTGCTCAGTCATGTCCGACTCTTCTCGGCCCCCTGGATTGTAGTCCGCCAGGCTCCTCTGTCCATGGGATTCTCCAAGCGAGAATCCTGGAGTGGGTTGCTGTGCCATCTTCCAGGGATCTTCCCCACCCAGCAGCTGACTCAGGAACACAATGGGTCTGCCCAGTGTTGCCAGGGAGTCCTGACAAGGCCGTCCAGTAGTAAAGGACTTGCTCCTCACATGTGAAGTTCCCACAGCATGTGGTTTTATACTTTGGCATCAGGTCTGCGCAAAGACAGAGATTTAAGTGTCAAGTCAGACTGGTGTGTTACACTGGGCTCTGCTCTTTAACCTCCAACAGATGTAAGAAAGCAGTGAGATAGCAAAAAAAAAAAAAAAAAAAGGACAGAAAGGCAATCAAGAGAAAGAACTGGCAGGCACTTCTGTCCTTCACTTTCAGGCAGGCAGCCCTGAACGTGTAGCCCAGCCCTGCTCTCCAAATGGAACCATGTACCTCCTGATCTGCAGGGTCCTTTCAGGGCTTGGGTTCTGTGATGCAATCTCCCAGGACTCTAATCTGCAGTGACTGGGGCTAGAAAAGCAACCTCCGAATCAATAAATCAATCTAAAGCTCGTGAGCTCCTTCTTGTGCACGTCGCTGTTAAAATGTATGCACTCACTGGAGTCCTTGAGGAGCTAGCAGTTTACTGAGGGTCATCTGCAGGGCACAGGGGGAGCCCAGGCAGACCCAAGCAGCCAGGCCCAACAAGCACGCACGCAGACGGGACACACAGATGGGACATGGGACTGGAGCCTGGGGTGGAAGGAGGACCCGTTAGTCGGGTAAGGAGAGAGGAGTGGGGCGGGCAGGGAGGAGGCCCGTGGTGGGTTTTGATGAGTGAGAACACAGGCAGAAAATCAGGGCAGACACTTGAATCTGGTTACACAAAATACAGAATTGGCCAAGCTCAGAATATGTAGGCTACTTCAGGAATGACTCTCGATCAGTCATAGGAAAGACAGACATCTGGGGTGACTACAGCTACCCCACCTTACCTATGGCCCCAGCAAATCGTTCCCATTGCTCTTCCTTGTTGAGCCCAGATGTGGCCTCAAAATACCACGGAAGACAGGCAGTGGCTGTGAGTTCTGAGCTGAAGTCAGTCCTCTGGATAATGGCTGCAAACTCTTGTCCTCAGAGCCAGCTCCACACGGTAACAGAGGAGAAGAAGTGTCTCTTCTCCTGGGTAGCAGAGGAGGTCAGGCAGTAAAGGGTCTAGACAGGCTGAAGACAAAGGCCAGGTGCAGAGTCTGGTTGGAAGTCCAGTCCAGACCAGCATCCACACGAGAGAAAGAGCAGGAAAGAGGCAGACAAGACCAAGGAGTTGACCTCCCATGGACGGGGGCAGGGAACAACCAGCCAACTGAGCGGGGTGAGGAGTTAGGCAGCGGGTGTCCAGAGAGGAAACAGGGTGGACAGACAGAGGCCGAGACCTTTGGCCTGGGCCGTCGGAGCCCCAGGGTCTGAAGGCCATCACCTAAGATTGAGTCTGTTGCCTGCGATGCTTCTCCACCCTGGGTCCTACCATCAGCCTAGTCTTGCTAAATGCCAACTTGATAATGCTCCAAAACCCTCACCCACTCCCAATTCCTAAAGACCATAAACTTAGACTTGTCAGAACGCAAACCCAGCCCCAAGTCCCGTTTCCTTACTGAGGCCTGACCCTGCTGCCCCTGGCCCCACCAACCCAACCAACGGTCAGCAGTCCAGACCATGGACCCCATAAGCTCATCAGTGCTGGCCTCAGCCCCAGATACCTCACTCGCCTGCAAGGGACCGTATGGCCTAGGCCCTGGTTACCATGGAGAAGGCTGCTCTCCCTCGAATGAGCGTAAGAGGTGAGCAAGGCCCCAGCCTAACACTCAGCCCAGGACCCAGACTTGAGTCAGCCCAAATTCCTTGTCATGTCACAGAAAACAGGCTGTAAGCACCTGGTCTCATTAATTCTGAATAACTTATAGAAGCATTTTGCCAATTCCAAACAGACAGATAAATTCACATTTTCCCAGAGAACTCAAAAAAATAATCTGTAGGTGAGACAACAATAAAGGTGAAAGTGCTAGGAACCCCTCTATGCGTACCCTTTAAAAATCTATTTTTAATGAATTATATTTGTGTTTTTAATTCACTTGCCTCTCCTTAAATAAATATAGCATGACATCATCTGTCATTTCAGTTTTTTTTCTTTCCAGTCAAGTAGGATCTCAAGTGCTTACAAAAGCTGTCCTCTCTTTCCAGCTTACTTCCTTTTAAAGTACTTTTTTCCCTTCAAAGACTCTGAGGATGAAATTAGAAGTCACTTTGCTCCTGCATTTTGGTAATGAATAATTATGCTGTCATGCAGTGCATAACTATTAATTACACGACTGCCTTTTCATTTCAAGGAGTTATTTAATAATTTTTTAATAAAGAGTTACATATGTCAGTCTCTAAAAAACATATCAATCAATGTTATTTTTCAAGGCAGAGAATTGTCATAACCACATGAAGATTCACTGGGTTTGTGATTATAGTCTTCACTGTTTGTGTGCTTTGCTGCTCTGAGAACTGTCAGCTGAGCTTGGAAAAACACCAGCTCCCAGACTGCCCTGGGCCTGTGTTTCAAGGTGGCAGGACAGGAAAGCTCATGACTGAAATCACCTGTTGAAAAGCCACACTGCAGGAAAAGCTAACGGTGCCTCTGGTTCCACAAGATATTCTGGGGAGAATCGCAGTCTTTAATGGTTTAAAATGGAGGCCATCCAGGTTCTTACCAGTTTCCGGGCAGATCATCTCACCTTGTTGTCTGTCACTAGTATCCTGCATAGGACAAGGTGAACAGCAGTGTCAACCCCTGGGCTGTGTGAGGGTTAAATGCCACATTCACCTACTGGGTTCTGTGAGCATTAGGGAGGGCAGGGCCTGGCATCAGCCTCACACTGGAGAGTCTGTTCTCAAGGGGACCTTCCACCTTCCTGGGACACAGGGTCCATGCACCAAGCAGGAAACACTCCTGTAAAATCACACATTATCTACTCTCAGGGAAGAGCAAAACCAGGCAGACTCAGAGTCCCAGGGCAGGCCAGCATCCAGGTACCAGCTCCACTCATGGAGAAGGCAGGGATGGGGGATTGGGCGGCAGTATCTGGGCCAAGACAGAGCTCTGGCTAGTGGCAAAAACACGGGCTCAAGTGGGCTTTGTGAAATCTGGTTCTATTACCAAAACGTTCCCCCAAATGCACTGTTTATATTCATGTGGAAGTGAAATGGAGAAAGTGCCATTCCAGCAGTAGACTAGACTGCATTTGCCTCTTTGGGAAATTTCATTTAAATAGAACAAGGCAGTATGGAGTGGTTTACTTCTAGCTTCTTTCCCTCAACGCGGTTTTGAGACTCACCCCCGTTGGAGCATGTATTTTGTTATCTGCCTGGTGTTTCATGAGGTAGATAGATGGTCTACCCTTGTTTATCCCTCAGTGTTGATGGACACATGTGCTGACCCCAACTCCCATCTGCAAAAATAATGCAGTGAATATTCCCTTTGGTGCCTGTATGTGGCCCTACTGTTTTGTTCCTCTGGCAGACCACTGGGTGTGGAATTATGGTGCCATATGGCAAATGTATGGATTCAAGAGATTAAGGTTACTGTTTGCATGGTATGTATTTTTTCCATTCTTTTTACTTTTAACTTATTTGAATCTATCTTGGGTGCCTTGTACACAGCTTATAGTTAAATCCTTTTTGTCTAATCTTATAAACTCGGCCATTTTTATTTGAGTGTTTAGACCATTTCTATATAATGTAATCATTGATATGGCCAGATTTACACTTGCCATTTTGCGGTCTATTTTCCATTTGTCTCCTGCCTTTATTTCTCAGATCCCTCTCTGAATGACTGAGTGTGCTACTTACTTCTTTTGTTGACTATATCGCATCATCATTGCTCCAAACGAAATTGTCCACTGACTGCAGCCAGAGGCTATGGTCTTCACAGCTTGTCCTGGCCCTGGGAGAATCGCCACCCTGCAGGGAGGGACAGCATGTTCAGGGTTATAGCAGCTTCCTGGGGAAAGGATTCGTTGACCTTTTCAACTGGCCATTGCTAGAAGTCCTGCCTGCAATTGATTTTTAGGGATTTTAGTTTTTATTGTTGTTGAGCCTGCTGCAAAGTTTTCTCTACTAAAACAGTGCCTTTATCCTATTTCTTTAATTCATGGAATTGCTGTCCGTCACCAAGGCACAGATTTTAACTGCCTCAGCCCTGGTAGGTGGCCTTCCTTAAAACTTAGTGACACTGATACCTGGAAAAAATGACTCATTGGTGTAATTTTTACTTCTAGAAATGATGACAAATTTTTCGGTTGACTATATCAACATTTCCTATAAGTATATGGGTTTTCAGAAATTTCTCTTTAGTTTGCTACTTTTAGAGTCCATTGAATAAAAATTATATTTTTTTAGTTCTTGAATGGCAGTAAAGGGGTGAGAGTAATGATGGTGGATTTTTTTAAGTAAAGCTACAATCTTAAGAGCTTAAATGAGAAAAAATACATAAGCCCACTTTTCTTCAAATTTACAGAGAAATTATATGACTGACCTATAGGACACATGCTAGAAGGAAAACTAGAACTTAGGTGCCCCAGTGTGGGCAGGCCATAGACAGCATCCTCGCGGGTGTAAATATGGCCGTTTGATGGGGAGGGGGAGTCTCAGAGCTGCGAGGAACATGAGGGGGCCACAGACGGGAGCCCTCCCTTCAGAGACTCTGCACAGGGGTTGGTTCTTCCCCCAGGGAGGGAAGCCCCCGCCCTCCGCTGCCTCTGAAGTAGCCTTGCCTGTGGCCAGCTGCATCCAGAGATGAGACCACGCTGAGGTCAGGCTGCCAGGAGGCGGAGCAGAGCTGGACAGGCAGGCAGGGAGCGCACCCTGCTCATTCCTTTTGACCCCCGTTTGTTAGCTTTCTTTTCCTGAAAGAAATGCTCAGGTTCCCGACACAGAGCAGCACTAGGGCTCACCAGCAGAGGTTACTCTGAGGGCGGCTCCACTACTGAAAGTTAGTGGCCATCCATGCCTGTCCCACGGCCGCAAGACCCTGGGGACACATGTAATTAATGAGCACACCCGTGGCTGCCACCCTCCTCACATCAGAGCACAGACTGTGATCCCCACTCCACCACCAACCTTCTGAAGCCAGTTCCGCCAGCCCCAACCCGCTCAAATGTTCACTCCTGCAAATGCTTCTGGCCAGTCACCACATCATGGGACATAGAGTGCTGGTGAACCCCATGTGCCCCTCAGGAGGCCTGCCCATGGCTGGGAGCACTGGGGTCAGTGGCCTCTCTGCCCAAGGCTCAAGGAGGGAGGAAGTGGGCATGCCCGTGCAGTTCCCTTCACCTCCTATGAAGGAACTGTGGCATCTTCACTGGCAGAGGGACACCTCTGGTTACTCACGGCTCCAGTGGCCATGCCCAGAGTTGTGGTTTCAGGGAAAGACCCTTTCAGTGAGAGGGCCACGCCCACCTCCCCCTGCCTGCCCCAGTGACCACGGAGTCTCCACCCCTTTCTGCTTCCAAGACAAGTGCTACCGGGCCATGGAAGTGAGTGCTTCCAGGTCATGGAAGTGAGTGCTTCCAGGTCATGAGGCTTATGTGGTTGAGGCTGAGCCCACACAGCATTTCCTTCCAGGGAAACGGTTTCCCAGGTGGCCATCAATGCTGGACAGGCCTCACAGGGCAGGAAGGAGGCCATGCCATTGTGTCCACTGTGGGACACAAGGCAGCCCCAAGAGCAGGGGAGCCCCCAGCCATCTGCTCATGTCCTGAGCTCCACTGCACCATTTCACCATTCCAACTTCACACCATCCCATAATAATGAAAAAATAAAATAAAATATTAAACCTTAGGAGAAGAGTACTGTTTTGCTGCTTGTGGCAGCAGCTTGCCACTAACCTGTCTCAGTAGAAGACTTAAAGGCACCCCACTGCAAGGCTGCCAGTGGAGGAAACAAGCTCATGGACCCCAGAGGTCTGCTTTTTGCCCAGCTGAGAGGAAAAGGGTATTTTATAAAATTCTTCCAAGAGGTCCTGAGGTAGACACGTTTTCTTCCTGCTGAAACACACTGAAGGAACCTGCTCTCCTGTCTTCCTGATGAGAACTGGACACAAAAGCCCAGTGGGTTTTTCCCTCACTGTAAACCCTGATAGCAACACTGGGTTTCCCAGGTGGCTCAGGGGTAAAGAACCCGCCTGCTAAAGCAGGACACAAAAGAGACACAGGTTCAGTCCCTGGGTCAGGAAGATCCCCTAGAGGAGGGCACGGCAACCCACTCCAGCGTTCTTGCCTGGAGAATCCCACGGACAGAGGAACCTGGCAAGCTACACTCCATGGCGTCGAAAAGAGTCGGACACAATTGAAGAAACTTAGCATGCACACATGCAGGCACATAGCAGCACTGGGTTTTATTAACTTTCACACATTGATCCATCATTTAGGAAAATAAAACCATTGCTTTTTTGGTATTTTCTAATGTTCCACATAAAGCCATGGCTGATGTACTAAATGCACTTGCTTTGCCTGGCTTTAAAAGTGTCTAGGAGAAGACAGTGGTCTAATGATAAAATGTTATTTATTTGCTTTCAAGGCTGCCATGAAGCCTCATTTTTATATTCTGATAATACACTGTAATCAACATTTTTTTACTTTACTTGTCCTAGAACAATAGTTTTGCCTTTTACCATTTTAAGTTGATGACAACTGTACAAAAATACTCATTTTCCCCTCGAGAAGATGGAAACATTGTACTTCCCTCTTTAACAGCTTCGGCTGCTTTCAAGCCTGAATTAACGTGTCTGTCTGTGTGTTATGCCGATGATGGACATCTAGACTTCAAGGTATAATTTCCAGTAAAGAAAAGTCATTTTATTTCCATCTGAATAAGCACTCTATCATACCGACCAAGTCAAACAAAGTTATTATCTGGCTTTTCGCCAAGGCATGAAAAATAGAAAGGTCATATTTTTAATAGCTTTGTACTCTATAGTAATCAAATTTGTAAGCCTGGAGAAATAAACTGCTTGAGTCTGTGGGCTCTGCTGGGCCGTGTGAAACTGCTGGCTGGCTGTTCCAATGCCCAGCCCAGCTGCAGCTTATCTCTCCTGTGAGCTCAGGACACGGGCCCTGGTGCTCTAATCGTAAAGTGGCAGAAACCGGCTAGTCAGGGTACGCCGGCTCTGCTCGACCTTTGAAGCCGACACCGGGCAATAATGACCAATCCAGCTTCACTCATGGACAAGGAAGATTACAGCCCTGGAACCTGGACACACTCAGCTGTTAATAGATTACTCAAATCAAGATTAATTAAAGTGAACACCTTCTTTAAAAGTCAGTTTTGTTTCTGGGGGCTGTGCTGTCTTCCTTGAGATTCTGAACAAATCAGAGTGTGGCTGCAGCTGACTTTCAAATTTCTCTTTGAAATTACGGGTAATCCCCAAGTTTGAAGACCACCTTTGTGGATGTCCATATCAAAATAGTAGTGATAAGCACAGAAAATTAGTATGTAAAGACACCTTTCTGAAGAATCATGAAATTCATAGTTTTGCTTTAAAAACTTTTCACAGAGTGATTCTGGGTAAGGACACACATTTCAGTTATGATTAGAGCATATTCTGCCCCAGAGGTTTCCAAGAACTGTGTTGCTTCCTTGTTGGTTAATTGTAAATGTCTTTCCCTGCGTATGTCTCCTTCCATTCATCCCTGTTCTTGAGGTGTTAGTCTAATAGCAGAGTTATTTTTGTCTCTGGCATACACATACTGAAGAGCTGGCATGAGACCCTTTGTAATTCTGAAACACTATTGATTTGCTCAGTCATTTAATCAGTATGTGCCATAATAGGTGAACTCATTGTCAACAGCTTTCATCCAAACTTCAGACACTCCTGTAGCTTAGAAGAAAATTTCTTTCAGTTGCCAGCCGCCACATACCAACAGTTTAAAACAGAGTTCAGCAAAAAATATAAATAAAATAAAATAGAGTTCAGCAGACTTGTCCTCCAGGAGTAAATTTTATGGAGTAAATAGATTTGGAGGTCAAGAAGCAAAATCAGGATATTATGTAGGTATTTACTAAAGCCATTCAAAGTCCACCCACTTAAAAATGGTTGCTTTGTTAGTTTACAGGTGATAAAATACATACATATATAAACACACACAAAACCAGAAAGAAAACAAACAGGAAAAATAGCTGGATTCAGCCCCAGGGCCATAGCTCGCCCACCTCCATTTAAGTAGAGAGTCAGGCGGATAACTAAGGGTTAACAGAAGGGTCTCTGAATTCACTCCAGTCAGGGCTGCAATGTTGCTCCTGATTTGAACAAGATGTTCAGCATCTCTTGGCTCAGATTTTCTCATCTATAAATGAGGACAGTAGTAGTGGCTGCCTTGGAGCTGTAAAGATGAATCATATTAATAGTCAGTGATCACTACTAAGCAACTGCTACCACTGTTGTGAAGTATTCAGTTCAACAGAATTTCAGGAGCACCTTGTACTGTTCCATGGTTATTTGGGAGATGCCACATATGCCCCTACCTGGAAGGGTCACTCCCGCTTCGTGTAGATCTGCCCTGCCCGCAGCAGAGAAACAGAAGACATAGCCCCCCTTCCTGGATCAGTACAAGCCATCAGGTGCTCCCCACTCCTGCTTTCTCTACCTCCCGCAGGGGACCCTCAGAGACTGCCTCCGGAACCAGCCTACAGCCACTGCTTCAGATAATCCCAGGCAGAGCACAGGCCCTATGGGGCCTGGAGGAGGGTCAGGGTGGTTAAGTCCTGAAAAGGCCTTGCAGTTTCTGTAGGTTGGGTTTGAGGAACCTCAGCCCTCTGGTGCCTTGACTTATAGCCCTTCTTGCGATGTTGGAGTCAGGGATGGCTCAGCACAGGTGAGATCAGAGAGGCAGCCCTCCTGGCCTGTGTGCCAGTGAGACCCTCCTGTGTCAGTGGAAGGACCAGGCAATTCCAGGGCTTGTCGTTGTTATTATTTATTTTCTATTTATTTTAAAGTGTTTTTTTTAATTTGTTTTTTGTTTGTTTATTTACTACTGCAGGATTTTGCACAGAAGGGAAAGGGTGGGTGTGAGAGATAACAAAAATCTCATTGCTGGGAAAATATATCAAGTCACCTTGAGCTAAGGTCGTTTGGAATGAATCCTATCCTTCTGGGCTGAAATTACGCCAAAGGCAAAATTATTTTTTTCTCCCTTCCTTCAGCCTAATGTACGTGTCATATTCCTGTCTTAAGACTGTCACACAAGGACAGCCTTGCTTCCAGGGAGAGGGGAGGGGACCGGGCATCGAGGACAGGGGGAGAGGACACCAACAGAAGCCAAGTTCTCCCCTTGCAGGCATCTGGGAATCGCCGACCATCCAGGAGTGGGGTGCTCAGGGGATGTGGGTGCTGACTAGTGACACTCGAGGGGAGAGAATCACTACTGGAGAGAGAATGTTGTGCAGACAGGAGACTTCCAAAGGGAAGGGAGTGGGTTTCTCCCCGGAATCATATGTCCTACAACTGTCTAGGGCCTCTAGTCATGCGTCCTAAGGTGAGTTCAAAGAAGAACCAAGTCATGCACGTTTCTGCAGCCCTGGGTCGTGGGCCTGCTGATGGTCCAGAGAGTGAGACAGAGATGCCAGCCCCTTTCAGCAGTGGACTGGGTGAGAATCACCACGAGAACTCAGGCAAAGAAGAGCCCGTGGAGGAAGGTTTCCTTTCCTCTCTCCTCCTGTGTTTGGTATTTTTCTGGTAGGTTTTATAACTTTACAACTTACAAGCAAAGGGTTCAACTTATTTTCTGACACATTAAAAAGCTGTGTGTGTTTAACACATACGACTCGGGGAGTTCAGGGTAAGAATATGTATGACCCCACTTCTGGATGCAGTGTATCAGGGAATTTAATCAGTACCTTGAAGATGTGCCCGTGGTCACTCTTGTGGCCAGGGCGGCGTGCAACAGCCAAGCTGTAGAACAGCCTGCGTGAGGGTTGACAGGTGAACGGCGCCCATGCGGTGGAGTATAGCTCACCCCTGGAGAAGAAGAAGGTCCTGGGGCCTCAACAGCAGGACTGGACCTTGAGGGCACAGAGAGTATCATGGTGGTTGCCCAGGACAGGGGAGGGGACTGGGGAGATGGAGGTGAAAGGGCACAAGGTTTCCATGGTGCAGAAGGGATAAGCACTGGAGGAGCTGATGGACAGCACATTAATAGAATCGTTAATACAGCGTATCATGCACTGAGTTTGACGGCGGAATGCCTCGTATATAACGTGTCCTCACCACAAAGCCATAGCAGTGAAAAGGGGGGTCGAGGCAACGCTGGAGGGACCGACGTGTCTGTGGCCTCGATGGCGGTAGCAGTTCCTGTGTGGCTTTATAGAGCTAGTGTCTTGCTGTGTTATAAGGTTGAAGGCAATATCCACAAGTTGGTGGGCCCTTCCTGTGCCCAGGGACCTTGCCAGCACTGGCACACAAGGGGAAAGAGTTCTCGGCCTCGAGGCACCTGTGGGCCAGATGGCAGTGGAGGGGCTCCAGGGCTCTGGCCCCCCTGCTGGCGGTGGCTGGACCGCGCAGTGGCCTCAGGGGACAGAACTGAGAGTACCTGTCTTGACACCCGTCAGCCGTCCCAGCTTGCTGGCCCCTCGTGTACCCTATAATTCTCATCAGCCCTTTATCCAGAAGAGCAGCACCAGTCACTAAAAACAACCCTCCTTCCCTCCTTTGCAAAGACCCGTGTAGAACGTCCAGGGAAAGCCGCATGCCCCCAGGTGTGCAGAACGTGCGTCTGAGGCAGGTCTGGGTCCCCACATGTGGGCAGGGGGCAGGTGAATGTGTTACTGAGAAAGACAGGACACGTTCTACGTGAGCACCATGTGCAGACAGTGTGCTGGGCAGAGCCGCGGGGGGTCTGGAGGGGCTGAGGGAGGCGATGGGTGAGACCGGAGAGGGGCTTAAAGGGGCCAGCAAGGCTGAGCAGCACCTCCCCTCCCAGGGCCTCTCTCACCAATGCCCCCGGCCCCAGACCCGCTGCCCTGTCCCAGAGACAACCTCACAGACAGGTAACTCCTCCAATGAAAGAAGTAAGAGGTGTGAGAAGGCGGATAAATGGCAAAGTCATCTGAGGCTCACTGAGACGCCAGCTCCAGCTCAGCTGGCAGAAAAAACTGTGCGAAATTGAAGGGGGCGTTGTTCTAGGCTTTCTGTCATGAAGCACCCGGCTCCACCCAGATCTCCAATTGGGCTGCTCAGGGAGATGGTGGAGAAATGGGTGCTTGTCCCCACCTCCCCTCCCAGGTGGCTGCGTTCCAGGGGGGCCGTGGCCACAGCCCTGCAGGGTGAGCCCCGGTCACTGACTATTGCATGTTTATCTCCAGGCAGTGGAACATCTCTGACCTGAAGGCCCCTTCTCATAAAACAATTCTAAAAGGAAAACAGGCAGTAATAAAAATAATAATCAGCAATCAGTTTAGCTGGTGGCTGCCCAGGCTTGAAGGTCTCTGGGCACCTTTGCTTAAAGAGCTAAAAACAAATGATACTAAATGGACACATTGTACAGTGTTCTGAAGGTGCCCTGTGACCCTCCTAATGAAAAGGGCAGGGGACACAGCACACAGGCCTGCTATTAATTACTGGGCCTTTAAATGAAGAAGTGAGTTTAAGCCAGACACCTGCAGAGGCCAGTCACTAATTGTTCACATCGTGATGACCACCGATGCGCAAGGGACAAACTCATTTCAAATGCACACAGAAAGGGCTCGGGATCTACACCAGCGAGCATGTGGCTCGCAGCCCCACCTCTTGCTTGAGGATCCAGAGTAGATGAGCAGATCCCAGGGAAGTGTCTTTTCCAGGCCTTTTCCACAACTGCAGGCAAAACCCCACAGATAAAGCACCATTCAGAGGGCGGAGGACCCGGGGATTAAGTGTGAATTCCTGTCCCTCCTATGTGAACCATAGGAGGCTGATACTCTGGCTCCAGACTGAAGACCTCCAGGAACAAGTGAACTGATTAAGCAATTTCATGAGTGTGAGAGGAGGCTGTGTGGGCACCTCTGAGTCAGGAGGCGAGGGCACAGGCAGGGGGCTAGCGGCCCCCACCGCTGCTCCTGTGGACAGCAGGGCCGGGCAGCACACAGTTAACACGAGACAAAGCCCAGTGCGACCAGCGGGTCTCCTGCAATCATCAGCAGAACCCGCTATTATAGCCAATTTAATAGCTTGAAAATGAACTCATTAGTGGTCTTTTATCAGTGGAGAAAGTCTATTAAATTCGGATGTGCGAAGCTGCAGCCCAGGAGCTCATTTCCATCCTGCCTGTGACCTGAACAAATCCGAGACGTGCTTTTCTGGGAGCGGGGTCAGGCTCTGAGGGAGCTGGGGTTGCGTGGCCTCCCTGCCTGCACCCACCCCAAGCCCAGAGTCTCTCAGGACGATCCACAGGGTGTTTCCGTCCTCTTTCCTGACTCTCGTGTCATCCACATGCCCCCAGACAGCTTCCGGGGCAGCTAAGCGAGGACACCGTCACCCAGACGTGATCTAGGGTCGTAGTGACCTGGGACAGCACCCTCCACACAGCTGCACAGCTCAGCACAAAGCAGCTGGGGACGCGGCTCAGCCCAGGGCTTTCTGTGGTCTTCCTGCTCCCTCCTCCCCCACCCCCCTCCTTCCTCCTCCCCCTCCTTCCTCCTCCCCCTTCCTCACTGCCAACACACTGGAGAGACCAGAGGGACACTTTTATGCTCTGTTCATTCCTTATTTCCCGCTGGTGATTAGATTTAAATGCTCTGGGACAAACAGTGAGGGCTGAACGCAGGCCAGGCTGCCGACTCTTCATTAGCTCTGGGATGGGGACCTGATTAGCATCAATCTGTGGAGTAAACCTTGGGGCAAATAGAAAGCGTCCCTCCCCCGCCCCTCCCCAGCGGCCCACAGACCTCCCAGGCTGCCTGCGGACTTCAGCTCTGGTTTGAAACTACGTCCTGCACGGGTCACTGCTCATTTGCACAGACCCCTCTTGTGAGCATGACGATGAGTGGCCTGGTAGCAGAGACCACCCTGTCCTTCTCTAGAGCTCCCACAGCACAGAGATCAGAGACCACTGGGCCAGACCCAGGTGGGACAGGATTGGTGCCTCAGGAGCTAATCAGGTGACACCAGGCCGTCACTGCTCTGATGAGGGCAGATCTCGGTAGCCAGGAGTCGCTTACCGATTAGAAACCCCTTTTCCACTTAAACCTCACTGGACCCCACTGGAAGCCAGAGAGTGGTATTTGTGGCACCAGAATTGTGAAGGCGGAGGCCATGATACCCACCGTTGGGACCCACCAGTGGTACCCACTGTCATCTATCAAAGCTCAGAGACCGCTTTCTGTAATGGATCCTCTAATTGGATGTGAATTAAAAGTGCAAGCTCATGGTTACGGGTCTCATATACAAGGTTTCTGTTTGTGTTGCGTTATTTTGTTTTGTGTTGAGTGTGGAGTGTGTTTTTAAGCCAACAACCCTCACTGCCCAGCAGGTCCTAAGGGGGGAATTCTTCATTTTTTGTCACCCACCCTGGTCTACTTGCCCCACATGTATCATAGATACAAACAAACCGACAGGTACAAAAGCCCATGTCCTCTCAGTGAGGTGGCTGGAGCCTCAGGTCTGATGCATCCAGCCAGCATCTGGGAGCCCCCGGGGCCTGGCTTCCCTCACTGGCTCCTGCTGGGACAGCCCCCTTGGGGCTGCTGCCTGGGCATCAAGGCAGCCCCCACCCCATCCCGTCCCCACCCACTGCCCGAGTCCCTCTTCTCGGGCAACCCGCAGAGCCCTGGTCCCTCCTGGCACTCCGCTCACTCTTGGTGCTGTTGGGGCTTCAGAGCCCCTCCCTGACATCTCTCCATGTCAGGGGCTTGGGGGGCCGGTTCCATCACCAGTCCACAGCCAGCCACCTGCCTGCAAGCCCCTTTCTCACAGACCCCAGAGCTTCCTGCCCCTACCCAGGGCTGCAAACAGCATCTCAGAGCCCTCAGCCGCACCCCAGTGCCTCCTGTCACCTGGCGGGCTTGGCAAGCAAGACGGGGCATCCCTGGGGCTCAGCTCAGGGAGACATCCGCACCCCAAAAGGTGCCCACACACAGGATAAATCAGCAAACAACGTGCCGTATTCCTCTAGACAGTCCCTAACTCGTCAGTAAATTTGTGCTCTGGGGCCCTATACTAGAAGTCCTCACGCATCACCCTTAGTGTTTCTGAGAAGTCTCCCAGAGCAGGAAACCTAGTCCTTGAGGCAAGGGCCCCGCTCAGCTTCCAGACTCTCTGGGTCCCTGAATCACACAGGGGCAGCTGGAAGCTGGTCCTCAGCGTTATTTTCCAGTTTTACGGAAGTATCGTTGGCAGATGAAAGTTGTATATGTTCAAGGTGCATGACGTGATGCTGGACAAGTGTCCATATGGGGACATGATTACCACGTCCAGCCAATGAGCCCATCCCCCTCACAGGCACCTTCCTGACTTTCCTCCTGTGATGAGAACACATAAGATTAACTCCTTGGCAAATTTCAAGAATACAGTACAGTATCATTAACCACTGTCCCCACGCTGCACATTAGATTGGGTTGTTTAAGAAAATGCATATAATAACCAAAGGTTACTATGACTTTAGCAAATAAACTATGTATTCTCTGCCCCTAATAGAACCTATACAAATAAAAGCTGAATTACAAGTCACTGCAGGACTTGCTGCTAATTCCAGCTGCAGAGAATTCTTTCTTGCCCAACAAGGGGCACTGCAACTCCTCAAGGCCTGGCTCCCCGGGAAGTGACCACCCTGGGAATTGTACTGAACCCGGCTCTTTCCCTCGAGAGAGTCAGGTTTACACCAAAGAAAGGCCAGCAGGGGACCTCTGGGCCACATCCCCCACCCCTCAGCGTCCTAATATAAGGGGCGATGGTGTAATTAAGGTAGGAGCCACACGTAGTCCAAAAAGCTTGATTGAATTAGTGTCTGCAGACGTTGTAAGAGTCCTCTAACTCACTGCTGATGGGAACGAGGGCACAGAGACCCTGAGGTCACAGAGACAGGCTGGGTTTTCCAAGAAAAGGAAGGAATCAGAGGAGCCAACTTTCCCTTGGAACTCTGGAAACAGCTTCTTGAACCTGGTTTCCTATAGATCAGATTCACATCATCCTTTCATTACTTTTCCAATAGGAAAACTCAATATACTATTTATTAGTGTAACTCCATTATATAAATGGGTTTATTCTGCCATTACAAAAATAATTGCATGGAAAATGTGCCTTATGAATTCTCTGACCATTCTATTTTGCCCTTTTCCTTATCTCAGTCTTCTGAGTTTTAGCTGCGATATTGGGGGCACGGCCGAATAAGCAGATAAAAAATGCCACGCTTCTTCAGCATGGCAGAAATGATAAAACTCAGAGGAATGTGTAATTTTATTCAGAGCTTGATGCACACAAACTTTCTCACCAAATTTATTATTGGAAATGGTCGGGCGCCTCTGAGTTTAGAACCCAGGGAAACATACCATCTAGTGTGGCAGCTCTGCTACAGCCTTGCCCGTTATGGAGACGCGGACCCTGAGGGGCAGTGAGCCAGCCAGAGGCCAGGATGGGCTCTGCATAAGAGCCGTCTAAGTCCAGAAATTTTCGATGCATTTTCTTATCATGTAATTTGAAAAAGTTTGAAAACCACTGATCACAACTCTAAATGCTGATGCCATCATAGAACATATGACCATTGTTATTGTTGATCAGTTGCCAAGTCCTGTCCAACTCTTTGAGACCCCGTGGACTGTAGCACACCAGGTTTCTCTGTCCCTCACCGTCTCCCAGAGTTTGCCCAAGTTCATATCCAGTGAATCAATAAGACCATCCAACCATCTCATCCTCTGCCACCCCCTTCTCCTTCTGCCCTCAATCTTTCCCAGCATCTGGGTCTTTTTCAGTGAGTCAGCTGTTCCCATCAGATGGCCAAAGTATTGGAGCGTTAGCTTCAGTGTCAGTCCTTCCAGTGAATATTCTGGGTTGATTTCCTTTAAGACTGACTGGTTTGATTTCCTTGCAATCCAAGGGACTCTCAAGAGTCTTCTCCAGCACTACAGTTCAAAAGCATCATTTCTTCAGCACTAAACTTCTTTATGGTCCACCTCTCACATTCATTCATGACTACTGGAAAAACCATAGCTATACAGACCTTTGACTATACAGACCTTTGTCAGCTGTCTAGGTGTAATATGCTTAATATGCTGTTTGGGTTTGTCACAGCTTGCCTTCCAAGGAGCAAGTGTCTTTTATTTTCATGGTTGCAGGCACCATCCCACCTACAGATACCCACCTGATGGTACTCACTTATGATGGCCTGATGATGCAGCGTGATGTCATCAGTGGCCTCCGGGGTCTGTTTCCCACATACCCCTCAGTCCTGGAACCTTTGTCAAGCAAGTCAAAGGTGATGGAGGATATCCAGAACCAAGTCAAGACCTGGGATGCTCAAGGGATGCTGTGTGCTCATTAGGCACACTCCCTAAATTTGTCCGCACAATTTCTGGTCCTTCTGTTACCCGTTACCCTGTCAGTCAGGCTGGTTGCTTGCACAGTTCAAGAGGGAAATGTGTCTAGCACAGAGACCATGAGTACCTCCCAAGTGGCCACACTCCACCTTTGTGTCCTCAGAGGCCAGCAAGCAGGCTCTGTACTCAGGGCTCACTTCTTCCTTCAGGGCAACCAGCCTGGAAGGCAGGCCCAGAGAAGCACAAGGTTCTGTGGGGCCCCGTCCTGGTGTGCCATTCCCTGACGCGGCTCCCCCATCCTGGCCATCCACCTCCTTCCAGGTGCTCCCTTCTGGCCTGCGGCCCTGCAGCCACCTCCTGCCCAGGCCACCACCTAGGGAGGGCGTGACTGCAGAGTGACCCCTGGGCTCCAGGGCTTGCCTGCAGCCAGCTCCCATGGATTCCTACTCCCCCTCTGAGGCATCCCTCCCAGCAGCCTCTGCAGCTGCTCAGGCCAGGCGGAATCTGCACCGTGCGTGGAGAGACAGCCCCTCACGTCCCACAACATCAGGAAGCTCACCAGGAACCCCTCACTTCCAGACGGGCTCTGGGTCTACCTGTGGGCTTGCAATTGGGCCCAGGTGATAGGGTATTGCTTTGGAGATGATGTTTTCTTAAAAAAAAAAAAAAAAACTTTCCACAGTTGCCTAAATATCTGCTTCATTTTGTTACACACACATATCAAAAAAGAAGAAAGAAAGGAAAACCCAGAGGGCTTGGCTTGAAAGGTTTTATTTTCATTTCATTTCCGTCATTCGTGGCTGTGAACCTTCATGAAAACCTCCAACTCTTCAAAAGAAAGACCTGTCGTCATGGTGTGTCATCATGGGCTCCTCACTAGTGTAGTCACAACTGTTTGACACGGTCTAGGGCCCAGTGCAGAGAAGGCAGTGGCACCCCACTGCAGTACTCTTGCCTGGAAAATCCCATGGACGGAGGAGCCTGGTGGGCTGCAGTCCATGGGGTCGCTAAGAGTCAGACATGACTGAGCGACTTTACTTTCACTTTTCACTTTCATGCATTGGAGAAGGAAATGGCAACCCACTCCAGTGTTCTTGCCTGGAGAATCCCAGGGACAGGGGAGCCTGGTGGGCTGCCGTCTGTGGGGTCGCACAGAGTCGGACACAACTGAAGCGACTCAGCAGCAGCAGCAGCAGGGCCCAGGGAGCCTTCCTGAGTCCAGCAGGAGGCGCTGCCATGGAGACAGCTGCTATGGAGACAGTCACATCAGAAGCGGACAGGCCACACTTTGACCTTGACACAGGAAAAGCCAAGGCGGGGAGCCCTCACTTTAGCTCCGTGAGTCTCTCCTGTGGGGTTTTTGGGTTCCAGGATCACTCCCTGGCGTCAGTTGCAGAGGCTCTGTAAGCATTTCCCACCCTCACTGCATCTTTTGTCAACTACCAGCTGAACAAACGTTTCCGTAACTTTGAAGGAGTTTCCTGGTGTCTGTCAGAGCCTGTGGGCTGGCAACTCCCAGAGCCTGGACTGGGACTCGAGGAGTCTGGGCCCTTTGACAAATAATTAGCAGCATCGACTCAGAGCCTGCGTCTAAGCCCAAACCCTTCCCCAACAAACTCTGTGGGGATGGAAGTGGCCCCACCACTGAGACCCTGGCAAAGGAGCCAGTCGGGGCATGAGGTGGAACCTGGCACCTGGCAGCCCATGCACCAAGACAGAAATGCACTCCTGAGCCAGCAGAGAAGAAACAATGGTTGTGCTGTTAACAGGTGGCCATGCAGCCCCAGGCCCGCTGCATTCTCCCACTCATCCCAAAGGCCCCAGAGTGCTGATGAAACGCTGTCGAATTCAGGACCTCCGGTAGACAGTCAAGGACGCTCTCAGGCAACATTTGTACGAAGTTTTCCCAAACTAACCCATCAAGCACTATAATAGGAAACAAAGAGGGAGAGGGTGGAGGTCAAACAAATTCAGGGGAAAAACCAAGCAGCAAAGAAGAGCAATGACAAAGAATGTTTAAACTACCTATACAATTGCATTTATTTCACAAGATAGTGGGTTATGCTCAAAATCCTTCAAGCTAGGCTTCAGCAGTAGGGGACCAAGAACTTCCAGATGTACAAGCTGGGTTTCAAAGAGGCAGAGGAGCCTGAGATCAAATTGCCAACATCCGTTGGATCGTAGAGAAAGTAAGGGAATTCCAGAAAAACATCTGCTTCTGCTTCATTGTCTATGCTAAAGCTTTTAACTGTCTGGATCACAATAAACTGTGGCAAATTCTTGGAGAGATGAAAACCAGACCACCTTACCTGCCTCCAAGAAACCTACATGCAGGTCAAGAAGCAAGAGTTAGAACTGAGCATGGAGCAACTGAGTGATTCAAAATTGGGAAAGGAGTACATCAAGGCTGCATATCATCACCCTGCTTATTTAACTTCTATACAGAGTAAATAAGAAGCCCTATGCAAGGCTTCCCTGGTGGCTCAGCTGGTAAAGAATCTGCCTGCAATGTGGGAGACCTGGGTTCGATCCCTGGATTAGGAAGATCCCCTGGAGGAGGGCACAGCAACCCACTCCAGTATTCTTGCCTGAAGAATCCCCATGGACAGAGGAGCCTGGCAGACCATAGTCTGTGGGGTTACAAGGAGTCAGACATGACCGAGTGACTAAGCACACATGCAGAGTACATCATGCAAAATGCCAGACTGGATGAAGCTCAAGCTATAATCAAGATTGCCGGGAGAAACATCAATAACCTCAGACAAACAGATGATACCACTCTAATGGCAGAAAGTGAAGAGGAACTAAAGAGCCTCTTGATGAACGTAAAAGAAGAGAATGAAAAGGCTGCCCTGAAACTCAACATTCAAAAAACTAAAATCATGGCATCCAGTCCCATCACTTCATGGAAAGCAGAAGGGGAAAATGTGGAAGCAGTGACAGACTTTCTTTTCTTGGGCTCCAAAATCACTGTGGATGGTGACTGCAGCCTTGAAATTAAAAATCGCTTGTTCCTTGAAAGGAAAGCTATGACAAACCTAGACAGCGTATTAAAAAGCAGAGACATCACTTTGCCAACAAAGGTCTGTATACCAGTAATCATGTACAGATGTGAGAGTTGGACCCTGGAGAAGGCTGACACTGAAGAACTGATGCTTTTGGATTATGGTGCTGGAGAAGACTCTTGAGAGTCCCTTGGATAATAAGGAGATCAAGCCAATCAATCAGTCCTAAAGGAAATCAACACTGAATATTCACTGGAAGGACTGATGCTGAAGCTGAAGCTCCAATACTTCGGCCACCTAATGTGAAGAGCCCTGATGCTGGCAAAGACTGAATTCAGGAGGAGAAGGAGGCAGCAGATGATGACATAAAGGTTAGATAGGTTCACCAACTCAATGGACATAAATTGTATCAAACTCCTGGAGATATTGCAGATAGAGGAGCCTGGAGTGCTGCAATCCATGGTGTCTCAAAGAGTCAGACATGACTTAGCAACTGAACAATAACAACAGCTTTCTTGTAAATTCACTCACATTTGACTTTTCTGAGTCCCACAGAAATAAGAGAACAAATAATCAATAAGTTTAATAAAGACTCCTCCAAACTCTTTAAGATAGAACTCTCTCCCTTTGTAAAAAAAAAAAAAAAAAAAACTGTCAGAGTATTTCACAGAAATAGTGTACAGTAGAACATGCTTTGGAAATTATCATTTCTTAATGATCATTATTATTTTTACTTCTAATTGCAAATTCCTCAAAGGATGTTTAATGTAAAATAAATTCAAGGCTATCAAGTGCCGTGGTGACTGACTCCATGATGAAGCAGAAGGGGAAATGAAGGCATGGCTGAGGGGAACATGAGGGACCAGGATAGGGTGTCATGGAGACGGAGGGTCAGGGCTGCTGCCTGTGTCAGAATCAGGATGGGAGCTGGGGGTGGAGGCTGAGCACGTAACTGCCATGAGGGATCTTCTCCTGAGCCTCAGATTCGCTGCACAGTGATCCCACCACAACTGGAGAATTGAGGGTGACAGGGAAGTGTGAATGCCACCTGTGCCAGGATAGGCAGTGAACAGAAACCCCTTCCCAGGGGCTAGGAGCCCCAGTCTTGGGCTTACAATTGGGGTGAATAATGCTGGCTGGAAGAATTTGATCTTGCATTTCCCCAGACTAACTGGCAAGCAGATTTTCTTTCTTTATAATAATTTATCACTTACAAGACACCAGAGCTACACAGAGATCGTTGAATAATAGATGAAATTGTGCTGAACCACGTTTCTGCCCTAAGGAGTTTTCCATGTCGAGGAACCCGTGGAATCATGTCGAACAAGAAGAACGCAATCCTGCTGTCTCATCAAACATGACGGGTGGTATTCCCGGTGAGCGGGGAGGGAGGTGGGGACAGAGGCAGAGATGGGAGGTTCCCGTAGTGCAGAAGAGAGAAAACAGAGGAGCTCTACCTGTCATCCAGATACTGAAGGGAAGACAGAGCAGAGCCACCTGAGGGTGGGGGCTGAGCCCAGGGGCTCCAGTTAGGACCCCACCCTAAATGTAGCCCCACTGCCCAGAGCTGGGAACATCTCTGGGTCCATGCCGGTCACCAAAAAATGCAAATAGTAGAGTCAAATCAGTCAGGTCAGTAGACTTACCCTGAGCAGCAATGATGAAATGAGACTTGGCTGGAGGGGCAACTTGTGTTTAAGAGGGAGAAAGAAGGATGTAAATGAGAACCTGCCTCAGGGCCAGGGTGGGAGGCCCTGACGCCTGGCCAGAGGGTGGAATTTGGAGCCCACGTCCTCACAGGCATGTCTGGAACCTATCTCATTCCCCCTCAGGGCTCCTCACACCCAAGTAGGCTGATAGCCCGCCCACCACCCCTGCTCCAAGTGTGTTTCAGCATTCAGAGCTCGGGAGATTGTCGGATGTGAAGGAAAGGAACAGTGTAGATTGAATGATACCCCAGGGGGGTTTATGGAACCGCAGTAATAATTTGTGCATCAAACACGTGAGCTCCAAGTGGGACACACCTGGAGAAGAACGCCTCGAGCCACTTCTGCTCAGGTTCTGAGGCTGTGAGGGTCAGGGAAGTGTGTGATGTCACCTGACCAGTGATTTCAGTGCAGGCTAAGGACTCACCTCTGATTCTGACTCTACTAGGATGCTCCCTCCTCCAGATGCAGTTTTATTTCTCACACAAATCCCCCAGGGCTCCCTGGTCCCTGAGAAGGAGACCACCCATGCTGACCAGAGGGGTGCCCACTGCACACGGGGCTCCCACCCATGACCCTTCACCCCAGAAGTGGCCTCCAGAAAACCCTGGACCTCCACAGGGTCCCAGTGTCCCTGGGATGCCCAGCCATCAGACTTGGAATGAACGTCTTGGGTTCCCACTGGCCTGGAGTGGCCTGGGAGGCATTCATCTGTCCACAGCGCCATTTTCTAGAAGACTGAGTGCCCACAGGAGACCCTCCTGTATCTGCAAAGAGGTGGGTTCTCAGTGGCATTTTATGTGGGATGGCCCTCCCCCTCCTTCAGCAGTGACCACATCACGGGTTCCCCCCCCCACTTCTGGCTACCCCCTGCTGTGTGGTTCCTTCCTGCATCTCCTAGGTCCTGCTGGGCCTGTGCCCATGTGTTGCTGGGATCCATGTCCAGACCCACCATAGGGCTGACTGTTCATCCTCTCTGGGCCATCACTGGGGGCCGAGGCCCAGGGTCCAAGCATCTCTGTAGGGAGGGTGCGCTGTATCCCAGGAACCTGCCGTGCCAAATGGGATCAGAGGGATCCTTGGGACTCTGGAGTTGGAAGTCACCATCTTCTTGAAATGACTCCGATTGGAGACTGCTGGGGAGCTTCCATGCCTGGTCAGCCCCAAATCCCAAGACATGACAGGTCTTACCCAGGGAACAGAGATAGAAGAGCCCCAAGTCCTTCAGGGTCAATTCTGAGCCTGAGCTCAGGGTAGGGACCCAAGAGAACTGCTTGTCGGAGCCTTGGAGTTGGGCAGGGGTCCCTCCTCAGAAAACCCCAAACCTGCTCTAATTGGAGCTGCCGGCTGCAGAATCTTGTCCCTCACGTCACAGAAAGGCAGCACTCAGTGTGAAAATTCAGGGAAAAAGGCAAGTCCATGGCCTGACTGGTAGAGAACTTAGGGGTCCCCAGGGTCTTCTTTGTCTGGAAGATTTAACAGACGTGGTTTCACACCTGCTGGGGATGCGGCCACGAATGGAGGTGGGGCCTGAAACCTGCCCCGGCAAGGTCACTAGGC
Source organism: Ovis aries (assembly GCF_016772045.2). Taxonomy (NCBI): domain Eukaryota; kingdom Metazoa; phylum Chordata; class Mammalia; order Artiodactyla; family Bovidae; genus Ovis; species Ovis aries. Next base: position 45,703,003 of record NC_056066.1, read on the forward strand.
CTGGCAAGGTCACCATGCCAGGGCAAGGTCACCCGCCCCATGGACCAGTGCTTCTCAAATATTTCTGTTTTTCAAAATAAGCAAGAAAGTCATGTATTTAAAACAAAACCTAGCTTTTCTGTTCTCTGGATGAAGGTGTGAGCAGTCTCTTCTCTTGACAGAAGGACCCTTGAGGGTCAGAGGAGCTCAATTCACCCTCAGAAGTCTGCACCAGAAATCACTCATTTCTTTGAGGTCAAAACCTTGCCTATAGGAAAACCAATTTTATAGCCAGATGATGTATAAACAAGAAAGGAGAGGAGAATCCTTGGTAGAGAAATGAGTATATGTGTAGTTATGATCATCCTAACCAGAATTTCAGAGACAATCTTTTGAGTGCCAGAAGACAGAAAATCTGCAATTCCCTGGTGTAACTGAGTGTACTTTTACAGACTTTATTTCTGTTTTGGCAATTAATTCTTCCATAATGGAGATACGCTAGTTAATTTAAGTCATAATTAAAAACAAACCTAGCTTATATATTGATTTCATTACATTCTATTTCATTTCTGTTTATCGTTTCACATTTTAACAAGTTAATAAAGGAGCCATTTTATGTATTCCTTTAAACCACTTACAAACCCAAAGTATGTTTTGAATAGAAATGGAATTTGTGTGGCACATTTTTTTTTCTCTTCTATAATAATGACGGTGTTGTTTAAGTGACATTGAATAATCAAGGGGAAACCAGGAATCCAGTATTTGTTCTGAAGGAATTCTGTTCTCCTGGTTTTCCAGGGAAAATGGGTTCCCATTTGTACTTGAAAGATGATGGTCGGGGAGAGGGGGAGGTTTCTGTTCTATCTGATAAGGACAATGAATGGATTAATCCCTTGGGACCAGGTGGTTACCTGGGAAGGTAAAGGCAGGAGCAGGGGCCTGTTTTAGACATTTTCTAAGTGTCCACCCCTGTTGATCTTCACACATGAAAGACCTCACTTCTTTCTGCCGTTCCCTTCTGTCCTACCAACTGGTTGAGTGTCTTACGTCCAGGACTCGGTGGCCCTCAGACCACATGGCCAAGCCCACTTCCCGTGGCCATCCAGCCTCCCATCCATCACCTGGGCTGGGCTCCTGGCTAGATCTCTATAGATGTAGAAATACACATGCATTATATATATATACACATACACGGACATTTAGTCCTCAGAGAGATACCCCTCGAGGTGGTGCCATTACATACTCAGAAGCCACCCCCGTGTGCTGTTGTTCTTGCTGTTCCCTTTTACAGACTCGCCCTCAGGTTCCTAACCCACCCAAGGTCACAGCCTCAAGGTGAGGCAGGGCCTCCCGCTCTCAGACGAAGTAGCTGCCGTCCCTCTGGAATAAATGGCAAAGCGGGGAATGTAGGCGTATTGGGTGAGTCTGTAAAACTGCTCTAAAAAATAAAACCTTTTAAAAAAAGAAGATTTATGATATAGTTCCTCATTCCAAAAAGGAAGACCAGTGAAAGCTCACTATCTAGAACCAGGTACACCCACTAGTTTGGAGACTAGGCAGTCAGACTGTGTCGTCCTTAAGAAATGACTCATTGTGAGTCTCAACTGCCAAACCGAATCCTCTGAGAGTAGAGACAGTCGGTGCTTTATGAGCTGAGCCCCACGGGGCTCAGCTGGGGATGGGAGAGGTTCCAGAGGAGGTGGCTGCCTGGACAGGGCTCCACGCTCGGGGAGAAGAGCTGGTCACATGGACCCACATGGCCAGCCGGTGCGCCAGCTTGGGGAGCTTGGCAACTGGGAGCCGAGGGCACGGCATGGAGACACCGGATGATGAGGGTAGGGTCTGGTCCAGGGGTCAAGGGGTCCTCCTCCTGCTGGTACTCTTTCCTGGGTGGTAAACTGGACATTCGGGTGACCTGCACCCCGTTTTGTGCTCTGTGAAGCCTTCCTCTCCGTAAAGACATCTGGATGCAGGGTCCCCTTTGTGCCTGTGACAGTATCATGTGTGACTGGGCACACAGGCGACCTAGCGTGCCCTTCATTGCTGATCAGCAAGCTCTCTGATGGAACCAACAGGCTTCTCCTTACAAGTGATTATTAACTTCGAGTTACATGTGTCCTGTAATTCCCCCATTTTCATCTTTCTTTAATAAAATCCAGAAATTACATGAATCAGCTGTAAGAACAAGGGCGTGGCCAGACTGGACCAGCCGTCATCTGAGGTCTGCCGCGTGGAATCCCCTGGGCTGCAGCCCACCGGTCACTTGGGGAAGCATGAGTCTCAGTGCAGTTTGTGGTGGGTGGGGCTCACCCTGGGAGCTGTGAGGAGTGGGTGGGACCCTGGGCCTAGACTGTCTGCTGGCCCCCACACGTGGGTGATGACCCCGTGCTGGGGGGACGGGCCTGCCTGTGGCCTCTGCTCCAAGTGCTCTTCCTAGTGCCGTTTCCTGAGCAGCATCATGAACCCCAAAGTAAGAGCTTTGGGGTCCTGGGCTGACGCCCTTACAACCCAGAGGTGGTCAGGGGACCTGAGTGCTTACCAGTGGCTAGATTGCTGAGCGCCCCCCGCCTGCCGGCCATGAGGGCACAGTGCTGGGCATTCACCACCTCCCCCGTCTCAGGGGTGGTAGAGATGCCCCCAGCCCCATGGCCACCGTGTCCCAGACTCAGGGGAAGGACATCCCCCAGCACCAGGGGGCAGCAGGGAGCCTCGTGTGTGACCTGGGACATCGTTCCCCGAGCGCCGCATCCCCAAGACCTGACGTGAGGACAGGCCTCAGCCAGATGGCCTCCGAAGTCGCAGGGCCATGTGAGGCCGTGAAGGACGCCCAGCATGTCCCAGCCTGCCTGGGGTCACCCATAGGCCCTACAGTGCCCCGCTCTGTGCACACACATCCCATCCCTAGTTGGCCCCCCAGGGCCCCTGAAAGAGCCTGGTCTCCCTAAGACCCCAGCGCAGGTGTTTCCAGGGAGGCAGGCAGGGCGCCTCCGACACCGCTGACCCTGGAGGACAGTGTTCCCACGTCCGTGAGGGCACAGGTGGCTCCTCCAGGAGCAGACGGAGGTGCCTGCCCCTCCACTACATGGAGTGCCCCGGGGAGCGGGGTGTCGGAAGTGCCCGGACCCCCAACAGGAACAGCCGCGGAGCTTTGGGCCCCACCACCACCTGGCCGGGGACACTGCAGGTGGAGGAGGCAAAGGACTACCGGAAGATGCTGGCACCACAGACAGGCTCGCGGACCAGCGGGGCCTCGTGCGCTCCGTCCCATTGCTCACTGCTCTGGTGTCTTCCGGGCCCCGTTTCCCCGTGGTCACAGCCCAGGCACTGGCACAGCGGAGTTGTCATTTCTCCCACCCGGAGGAGTGGCTGGTCATGTAACGACAGACTCACACCTCTGCCTTTTAATGAGCCGGGCAGCCTGGCCATCGATTTACAGCAGCTTCTTAAGCAGACAGGGGAATGTATGAATTTTAATTCTTTTTAGGAAACAAAACAGCAGAATTGCTCTGCTCGTAAAATCCAGACCCAGGCAAACTGCTTCATGAGGGGTGAATTGATTAGCTCTACTTATTAAGGTTTTACTGTTATTGATTCATCCTGCTCTATCAATAATCTTAATTCACCCATAGAACCAATTCAGTTTAATAACTTGTGAAGGGAAGTCGGGAAACTGAGGGCCCTGTTAGAATAGGACAGCCTGAAGTTTCTCACTTCAGGACTGCATGTCTGTCTGTCCATACCACCCCAGGTGTCCTACACCCTAGAAAATACCCCCACATCCCTCTTACCCGCCCTGCTCCCTGCTGCTCCATGGCAGGTCATGGAACAGCCTGTGACAAGCTGACCCATGTGCCCGCTAAATTCCCACATAGAAGCCCCGCCCCCAGGATCCCAGAAGGTGATGGCAGATAGAGATGGGACTTAAGGAGGTGATGGAGGCGATGAAGATGAAATGAGGTCACAGGTGGGCCCTGATCCCACAGGACTGGGGTCCTTATAAGAAGAGGAGATGGGGACACCAGGAGAAGACGGCCAACTACACCCAAAGGAGGGGCCAGCCCTGCCCACACCTAACTGCCCGTCCACACCCACAGCCACCCCAAGCTACCCACCCTCCCCTCACTCCAGGCCAGGACATCCCCCTCCCCCCAGACCCGCAGTCCCTCCCTTGAACCCCACAGTCCACACCTGCCTCCCTGGACATGTCTGGACTTCTGACCAACATGGCTGCGTGTTACTTCTCAGGCCTTGCTGGGCGTTCAGTTTCTTTGCACGGACAGTCCTGCCTCCCTGAGCAGTAAGCCCAGATGTCCTCCGGGGCCCAGGTGAGCCTCCCATGGCTCCCTTCCTGTCTCGAGTGGCAGGTGGGCCTGGTGTGCCAGGTGCTTGGTCCTTAGCATTTGAAGCTTGAACAAAGCTGCATTGAGCTGCCAGCCTTCTCCGCACATTTCTGACCAACATTTGACCCTCGAGGACACCGTCTTCCCCAACCCAGCCCCCTCTGACAGCCAGACCCTCCCAGGACAGGCCATGCGGAGCCTGTGCCCAGGAAGGCAGGCAGGCTCAGTGTGTAGGCCTCTGACTCCCTCCCACTACCCCCAGACCCCTGCCTGGGGTTCCAGGATCCAGTGGCCTCCACCGCAGTCAGGACCCAGGTTTTGCTCAGTTAGGTCTCCTCCCCTTAAGTACAGACAGAAAGGGCAGCGGGGGTCCCACCTCCCGGCTGCCACACACTATGGACCCACGTCAAGGCCCTGCCATCACGAGGGAGGAGGCAGGGGCTCAGAGCAGGGATGTCCACACCCGGGGGTGGGGACCGGAGGGGTCCTGAGCCCCCAGAACAGTGCGGGGAGAAGGGGAGGGGCCATTCCCAAGCCCATCTCCGCGGCTTCTCAGTCAACATGCTCGAGCCCCCGGCGCACACGCACCACCACACCCCAGAGTCCTCAGTGGGAGCACTACTCACATCCAGCTGTTCCTCTCTGGATGGAAGGGGTGGTTGCTCTGGTTCATTCCCTGAACTCACAGAGGGAGAAAACCAGAGAAAGCGAACCTGACAGATAAATTATGGTTTTGTGAGCAAGCACATTGTACATATTTCCATGAAACTGCAAAGAAAAATTGTGGTGCAGGCTTTAAAAAAATAAGAGCAGATCAAAAGTCTCATGTCCAAAAGGACTCCCTTAGTTCAGTAACAGTTCATGCAACTCTCTGTGCTCCGAGGGTGCATGCGCTCTGCCTCCAGGGTGTGGGCGGGCATCCAAAGGCAGGAGGAGACACACAGACATGTGGGAGAAGAAACTGGGGACCTGTCTTTCCTGTTTAACACACCTTGATCGGGGGCGCATTTGAAGTTGTTTTTAGAAAGGGTTTTTTCACAATATTCAATACTGACTTACTGGAATAAAGAAATGAGATTAATTTGAACATGCTGCTGCTGCTAAGTCACTTCTGTCATGTCTGACCCTGTGCAACCCCATAGATGGCAGCCCACCAGGCTCCCCTGTCCCTGGGATTCTCCAGGCAAGAGTACTGGAGTGGGGTGCCATTGCTTTCTCCAATGCATGAAAGTGAAAAGTGAAAGTGAATTCGCTCAGTTGTGTCTGACTCTTAGCGACTCCATGGACTGCAGCCTGCCAGGCTCCTCCATCCATGGGATTTTCCAGGCAAGAGTACTAGAGTGGGGTGCCATTGCCTTTTCCTAATTTGAGCATAGTATCTTATTAAACCAGCCTTGGTTTTGTGTTTTAAAGAAAAAAAATGATATTCTTAGAAAACAATTTCTCTGTCTAGAGAAGTAGATTCACAGACAATTCAGTCCTCAATTGATTGGAAGACCCAGTGAGTGGACTCTTCGAAGGTCCAAAAGCAGGCAGGTGCTGAGGGAAACACAAGTTTCCTGGGGCGCCTCCAGATGGAGCTAAGAGTAAAAGTAGAAACTGAAGAATAGGCCATGCAGGAGCCCAAGGAGACCTCGGCTGCTCATCCCAGGCACAGAGGCTGGGTGCCGCCCCCGCCCCAGGAGCCGTGAGGCCTGGGCTCAGCCAGAGTGCCGCAGGGACGCCGGACACCCTCGGATGGGATGGGGGTCACTGCGATGGAGCCAGTCGGCTCGGATCCCAGCTCCGTGTCTCCTGCCTCCCGTCCTGTCTCTCCCCTTCTCTGTCCCTGTCTTTCCATCACCACCTCTGTCTCTCTCTGTCTCTCCCTTTCTCTGTCTTTCCCTCCCTCTCTCTGCATCTCTCTGTCTCTCTCCCTCTCTCTGTGTCTCTCTGCCTGTCTCTATCTCTGTTTCTCCCTCTCTCTACCTGTGTCTGTCCGTCTCTCTCTATCTCTCTCCCTCTTTCTCTGTCTCTCCGTTTCTCCCTCTCTGTGTCTCTCTGCCAGTCTCTGAATCTCTCTGTGTCTCTCTGCCTGTCTCTGCATCTCTCTGTTTCTCTGTCTCTCTATCTCTGTGTCACTGTGTCTCTCCTTCTCTCTGTGTCTCTCTCTGTCTCTTCCCCTCTCTGCCTGTCTCTATATCTCCCTGTGGCTCCCTCTCTCTGTCTCTCCTTCTCTCTCTGCTTTGTCTCTCTCTCCCTCTGCCTCAGTCTCTCTCTCTGTCTCATCTTGTGTGTTAAGAGGCAGATGTGTCCAGGGTTCAAGGCCCATTGGGAGAAACAGTCCAGATGCAGCGGGCTGTGTCAGGAGTCTCAACAGGAGATTGGGTGGTTTCAGGTCAGACCACCACCTTCCGTGCAAGCACACGGGCCTGTCAGCAGGTTTATCTTTCTCAGGACAGGACCCGTAGACTTCCTGTGATTGTCAAAGGCACTCAAGCCCAGCATCTACCATCACTGGAATTAATGACAGCGTGTAGCCCTTCACTTTGTAAAGCTCTTCAATTCCCCGTGTCCGCCCTGAAGTCTAAACTGAAGAGAATTCTGATTTGAATTCTGTTCCTCTCACCCTGAGTTTTATCTTCTTTTCTGAAAGGAGTGTTTTATATTTATGTATTGTGTCTGGTTTTCTTATTGCTTTTGAGTCAATCATAGCCACATCATTATATGTTCATAAAAATCACTTTAGCTACATTTTAGAATTTAAAAGAAAACAGTTTTTTGGGAAGCAATTTAAGACAAGAACAGATAGCAGTAGTGTAAATTAAGACTTTATCGTTAAAATGACTGTATACAGAGTATGCAGAGTGATTCTACATAGAATATGTAAAAGTAAAGAGTGTGCAGCTTCAACTCTCTGTTTAGGATGCAAATTATCTCCAAAGTGGCTTTAGTTTTAAATAATAGTCAGAGCTGTGTTTCCTCCAGTTGAATCAGCCATATGCTGTCAAGAGTAAACATCACTGAGACACATGACGACCAGATACTACTGACGGGTGTGCTTTACTCTCATCTCCCCTAACTCCTGGCCCTGGATCCTCTATATCCCCCAGGATCTGACTCTCTCGCATTCAGCAGTGACCAAGGGGAGCAACCAGGACTTCACAAGACCTGGCCTTTAGGGCAGCAACTGGGGAAAGAAATCAGGATCCCTGCGGAAGCCAAGTGCAGAAGCACCAGGCGTGTAGATGTGCCAGTCCCCAGGAAACCAGGGAGCCGGTCCCCTAGGCACAGGGACCAAGGCTGAAGGCTCCACATGAAGGAAGCCAGTCTGACGCATAAGCAGCAAGAGGCCCAGTGGCCCTGCACACATGCCCAGGGCCCTTCTGGGCTTTCTCCAGACTAGTCTCAACCAGGAGGAGAAACAACATCACAAAAGTATTGAGAGTCTTCAACTCCATCATTCTTTGACCAACCTGGGCAAAGAGGCTGGACTCCTGGCTTATCCTCGAGAACAGTTAGACAGAGATGGAGATGCGGACGCTGGGGTCACGAGAACCAACACAGCAGCTGGTGTAAGAACAGGTGCTCTCACGGCCTGGGCCAGAACCTCCTTTTCTCCCAGGACAGGCAGGCCAGCCTGCATGCTCACCAAAACACACAGGTGGTTCCTTTAGCATCTCCCAAACAGTGTTTGCCCCACTTTTCTTTAGAAGGATGACTGGGCAACAGACCGGGTCTGACATGCTCTGTTAGAGCTGTGTGGCCCATCCACCGGTCATCCTGCCGGACCTGGGACAGCTGGGCTGCGGCCCGGGGTGGACACATGGTGGGGAGGCTGGGGAGTGGAGCAGGGTGAAGGCCAGGCCTGGGGTTCCGCTGTGTCAGGAGCCAGTGGGACTGGGGCGATTGCAGGGAGTGGGGGTGGGGAGGCGTGCAGGTCACAGCGGGGAGGCTGGTGTGCAGGGTGCAAGGCGCCCGGAGCCAGCAGATGTCTGGGTCCTTCTCTTTAGCTCCAGTTCCAACTGGGAAGATGGGTGTGGTGTCTCCCGACAGGTCCCCATCAGAGAACAAAGCCTCCTCCATGGATTCACAGAGATGAGCACAGAGAGCTGGTTCTGTGGGCAAGAGAAGGGCTGGGAAGATGAGAGAAAACCAGATGTGGCCAGAATCACAGAGGCCTGGGCTAGGACAGAGCGAGCAGGTGGGCACCCAGAAACCAGCCTGCCCTGCAGGACAGAGAGGGGAAGGCCGGCCAGAGGCAGGCCCTCCTGGGCACCCAGGGAGGTCATGGGCTTCAGGCCACCTCTGCTGTCATTCCTCTAGTTCCAGAGTTCTCCTGTCCTCAGGGAGCGTGGACCTCATCTGCAGATGAGCTGGGTATGCACGTGGGGACCGGGTGCTCACGCCTGTGATCATCAGTGCAGGGAAGGAGAAGCTGTGAGCTTTTCAGCCTGGCTCCAATGCCTTCTTTCTCTCTGACCCACTACATCTCCCTCTCAACACGTGTATTTTTAGGCCTCTGGGCAGAAAGGACTGTGATTCCTCCAGGAATAACTTCTTTGAAATCAAACAGAAGGAACGAGGTGTTTCTGTGCGATGCAGACGCCTAGGGCCTATTAGCGTGTCCTTCCTTTTGATTTCCGTTTTCCTGGCAGGAACCACTCTTCCTTCAAGGCTGGAATCACCTCTCTGATGAGGCGTGCTCTTCTCGCTTGCCGAGCCCGCCCTCCTAGGTCAGGCCAGAGGCCTCTCTCACTCCACTGACCCCACGGAATCCAGCATTGGCGTGATTGAGGGCAGTTCTCAGAGGCGCCGGAGCCAGCGGAGTTTGAACCGAATCCAAAATGCATGTGCCGTGCAGCTTGGGAAAACGCAGCAATTAAAAGCAGCTAAAACTAAGCAATTTATGACTTACAGATGTCAATTTATGACAGAAATCACTGCATATATTGTACCAGCAAAGTGACATTTATTTGGTAATTAATGATTAAAACAGTAATTTCCCAACATTAACAGCCACCTGGTGTCTGGTGGCGGTGAGAGAAGCTTGCCAGGGCTGGGCTGTCTCCTCGTGGCGGTGGGAGTGTCCCCACCCCGGACCCTGTGCCCCAGCCAGCTGCCCCATCTCAGCCCAGAACCTTCCAGATACAATGGGCACAGCCTGTGAGGCTGGTGTACAGTTTCTGCCTCAAAACATCTTACAAGCATTTGCTGAATGAGTGACCACATCAATGAATTAATTAATAGTTTGATTCCATAGGAAACAAAAAAACAAAGCAGACAGGAAATGTAGAAGTACCTGTGGAGACCTGGGGGTCCCCCTCCCCATTTCCCTGGGCCAGGCCTGGCTGAGGTCCCACCCAAGCTGGCACCCTAGTGAGTCTGAACGTCTGTCCTCCTTCCTCATAGATTTAGTTGTCGGTGTAAGAAAGATGTCCTCTGACCCTTACCTGTAGGGCCCTGACCCAGTGCAGAGCAGACCACCCACTGCTCCCTGCACTCGTTGCTCCCCAGCCCGGAGGTCACATGGGGTGCACAGGTGACATGCAGGTCTGCCTCCCCCGCTCTCAGAGTGCACCCTGGATGTGCTGCTGTGTCACAGTGACGGGTCCCACTGCTCAGAGAGGGCGAACACAGGCAACGGGCTGCACAGCCACACCAGGAGGTCCCCAGCATTCTGGTGATGAAGGACCACATGAGGGCTGGGGCAGAAGCCAACCACACTCGGCCTCCCTCAGGGTGCTTGACATTGTTTGCTCAGGCCCCCTAGCCAAGATTAGGGTCTGCTCCGCTGTCCACTCTCCATTTTGCAGTCGGGCTTTTACACCACATCCACTGACCCAGGGCAGCACTGGGCACAGTCTGGTGGTTTAAGTAGCAGGTGTTCATCACTGCCCAGTCCTGGAGACTGGATGTCTAATATCCAGGGTGGGCAGGCTGGCTCCTCCCGAGCCCTCTCTCCTGGGCATGGACACCACCTTCTCCTGTGTCCTCTTGTGGTCATCCCTCTGTGTGCATCTGTGTCCTCACCTCCTTTCTTGTAAGGACCCCAGTCACATGGGATCAGGAGCCCCCACATGACATCATGATTCCTTTATCCCCTCTATAAAGGCCCATCTCCAAATGCAGTCACCTCTGGGGTCCTAGGGTCACGACTGCACATGTGAATTTGAGGAGCGTAACTCAGGCCACAGCACAGCACTCTTCTACCATTTTCATGCTTTGAAAGTACATGATGTCCAGGTAGAAGGCTGTGCTGGGGGTCCTAGCTCTGCTGCCTTCTAGCCTCATTCTTTCCAGGGGAGGGAGCCTGAGGTCTTGGCTTTCCCCTCTGTGGAGTCAGGGTAACTGCCACATGCTCCCCAAAGTCTCCACCACCTCTGTGGGCTCTGCAACCTCCTCCTACAATCAAGTCACTTAACCCCAAAGCCACTAGATGGACTGGTGCCTCCAGGTCTCTGGGAAGCAGGGTGTGTCACCCACATGAGCCACTCAGCTTTAACCAGCCAGAAAGCTGACGTCCCTTCCACAGGTTTTAGCAGCAAAAATGTCTTCCACATTTTTCTTGGTTTTCAAAGACATGTGGTGCTGCCGAGGCTTCGGAGCCAGATAAATTAGTACAGTGGCCTCGAAAAACGGAGCTTTCTTAGATAACTGCTGGTGCTCTCTGTCACAAGCCAAGGAACAGGAAGTCATCTCTGCAGTTCTTTGAGGTCAGCACTTCCAGGAAATTCAGGGAGAACAAAGCAACCAAGACGGGGGCGTGGAGACTTGCTCAGAGACAGGAGAGAGGAAAACAAATCCAGTGCCTTGGCGTGTTCTCTCAGTGTAGCCCAGCTCACAGACAGAGCTCACGGAGAACGGGATGGCACAGCCAAGGCCATGGGTGCCCGGGACACCTTGGACAACGCCCGGCCGCTTGCCAGGCTGCAGGGTGCACTGTCCAGGGTGCTGACGCTCGGCTTCCTCAGGACAGCACGCTCTGCCCTGTCCAGAATCACACTGGCAATGTGGCCGGCATGGCCCACATCTTAGCTGCACATCCCGCTCTTATGGAGCCCCTGGGGCGTGCTGAGCGGGGACAGTGGGATCTGCCTTGATCCAACCCCCACCCCCTGCAGGCCTGCTCCACTGTCCACACAGAAAGCAGCCCCTCAGCATGAACTCTGTGTGCTTTCAAGTCTTGCTTTCAACAGCAGCTATGCGTGGGTTCTCAGAAACATCGAGAAGCCCCTTTTTGCAAGATAGAAGTTCCTAAAATAGAGACAAAGTCCACTAGGATGGGACCAGCTTGATCTCTGTGACCCAAGCCCCCTCTGCATAGAAGCCATGGCTGCACACCCTCCGGGCTCAGAAGTTATCGGCCGTCTTCCTACAGGATGGGGCGGGGTGGTGGGGGTGGGGCGGGTGTGGTGGTGAATACAAGCACCCGTCACCCAGAGCATCAGGCACGGGTGTTTCACCACATCATTTGTCAGGGGTGCTTCCCGTTTCAAAGGCTCCCTTCATCCGTTGAAGAATGAAGTCAGTGACAATTTATCTTCCTTCGGATGCAAACGTTTCTTTTGCCGTGAGAATCCGCTCATCTGCAGAGGCTCTACAGGAGATGCAAATAGTTCCAAAACAATAAATGCAACTAGGACAGCATTGTCGGTGCTGTGATGTCTAAATTGTCCTCCCATTAAGTCTGAGAGGTTCGTGAGAGCTTTAATTGATCTCTTTTTAGATACAATGAGCTATCGAAAATGGAATACTGAATAGCAGGCTTTTTGTCTGCTAGTCACACGGGGAGGAGGAGCTATTTTAAACCATGCTCCCAGCACACTAATCACACCAGGCCCCAGGATCCATCCACCTCGTAGATGCCCTCCTTGGGGCCCCTCTTCCAGATCTTGAAGGACCTGGCATGGCTGGTGGGGGCGGGGAAAGGAGGGCAGAGGACCTTGGGCATCAGCTCTTCAGGGCCCTGTACCTGACTCATGTTTCTGGGGCTAAGAATGTAATGGGGCTGGGGGACATTCCTTCCTGTGCACCCACCTGCACCACCAGCCAAATGGGGCAAGACTGCAGTCTCCATGCAGCCTCATCTCCACGGCCTCAACTATCCAGAACCAAGCGCCAGCCTTGGAAACCTATGGGCCTGGATGCCAGGTCTAAACCATGTCTGGGTTGGGCTCTGCCTCCTAAGATGTACAGGGAGAATCTTGTCCAGTGGAACATTCTGCAAGGAGTCTCAGAGGAGGTTTCCTGGAGGTCCCAGTGGCATAAACTGGTTTACTGACTGTACATTTCTGCCTATGTTGACTCCAGAGAAATCCTCTCTCCCCGGGGACATCCTTGGACATCCCCTCCCAAGTAGGGCCTGTGGACCTGCCCTCAGGACAGGAGAACAGAGGCCACCAGGGATGAGGAACAGAATACACACTCCTCTTCTCGTTGTTGAGAACAGGGGCCTGGATCCAGTTCTCAGCTGAAAAGGACTCTGAGCTGCCACTGTTGAGATAACATCCCACTGTCTGCTCCACCTCTAATTATCAGTCTGCCTTCCGGGTGAAATGGTGCTATTCAATTATTGTTTTTTGTTCACTTGTCAGCCGCAAAAAAAAAAAAAAAAATCACTGCTTTCAAACCAGCTAAAAGAACAGAAATTCTGCAAATTGCTTTCTCAACCTAGTTACTTCAGACCTAATACCTCTCTGCAGAGTGTCAAAAATTGTATAATGCTATGTTGCCTGCAAATCGTGCTTAATGTGGCTGTTTCAATGATTTGTTGTACATTATGTAATTTTATTGAAATGATTTCTTTTGTCACCACTTTGTATGTGGCTCATTCTGACACTTCCCACTCGTCACATAAAATACACATTTGATCCCAGCCCTGTAAATAATCACAGGATTGTCGCCAGGGCTGAGTGGCTTCACACTCCCTAGTGAGGCGAGGCTGGAGCCAGTTCCCAGGTCAGAAGTGGGGTCACGGAAGGACCCACAATCCACGGCCTCACCGTGTCCACCCCCCTCTCAGTTTTGCCTTTCTCTCATTTTCAGAGAAAAGGGGCCAGTTCTCTGAGAGTCATCCTGGAGACCTCACACCCTGGCCTTGGGGCAGCTGGACCTGATGTCCTGCAAAGCGGAGGCTGGACGGGGCAGGGCAGTATGAGGCTGCTGGTCAGCGAGCGTGTCCCATGAGGACCACCCTTTTCTGTGGCCCCTGGAAGGACTGGCTCAGAAGGCAGAGGCCTGTCCGGCCCAGGTCTTGCTGCCACATAAGGGGTGGTCCCTCCAAGCAGGTGTGTGTGAGCCTGAGAGTCTGATCGGCTGGCAGAGGGGGCTCTGCTGGCCAGGCACCCTGAGCCCGGAGGATTCCCTCGGCCTACTCCCAGTTCCCATGTCCATGGCCTGGCCAGCAGTGCATACCCAGGTCCTCTTGGCGGTGCCTGCATTTCTAGGATAAAGCTCCCAGCACGTCCTCACTGCCCTCAGCTGTTCTCTTCTCCCCTGACCCCCAAGGGAGCGTTTGATAAGCATTTGTCCTTTCTTTCTGGGCCTCTCTTCTGCTCCCAGGCACATCTCTCCGTGTCCGCACCTGCGAGAGGAGCGGAGGGCTCTCTGCAGTCTCTTTAGAAGGACCTAGTCCCATGCTGGAGGCTCCACCCTCAGGACCTCATCACCTCCCAGAAGTGGCAGAAGCCCCGCTCCTGACACCATCATCTGAATTCGGGGCTGCCGTTCAGCCAGCAGCCCCCCGCAGGCCTCGTGCTCTCAGGTTTCCTGCAAGTCCGTTTTCTTCCTACTCTTAGAGGCCAGGATTCCAGATCGTCCTGGAATCCGAGGGTGAAGGGGCACTTGCTTCCAGTGGGATCAGGAGACTAGAGGCCTTGGTGGGAGGTGTGTGTCCGCTGCAGGAGGCCTGGACCTGCGGCCTCGGCCCCACACTGGCCTCCTCCCGTGGGACAGAGCAGGGCTTGTGGGGCCGGAGCTGGAGACGAGGAGACTATGGATGCACCATCCACCCAGTGTGGAGGGATGTCGCAGCTCATGGGGAGGCGCAGGTGAGCAGTGCCCAGGCAGCTCAGAACCCGGGAGGTGTGGTGACAGTGTGAGCGATGCTGACAGGTTCCCCTCAAAGGGAAGCAGGTGTCAGGAGGAAGATGAAACATGCCTCCCTGTCACCTCGCATGGAACAAATGGACGATGGGGCCTGGCCCCCAGAGGCACAGCCGTCTGGGGAGAAACGGGAGAGTCAAGTCTGAGGTTATAAATCACCGTAATTTGTTACAATTTCCAAAGACAAATATGACAGGGTGGAATTACTTTGCAGGGCTGAGGCAGTCATTTGCAGGAGCCATAAAGTGCCGTATAAATCTGAGGACGAGATACATTTAATCTGAGGAAACCGTGCGGCATCAGCTCCGTCTGTCCTGTTTACCAGGAGCTCGGGTGCACCGATGCTGTGGGGTCTCGTCTCTCTCGAGGCAGGCAGGCGAGGTTCACGGGGCCAGGAGAGAGGCTCCTGGGCTCCCGGCACCTGCTCAGGACAGGATGGGACGGAAAAGCCAGCGGGGCTCCTTTCTGTCTCCTGCGTCCCCCAGGACAGCAATGCCGCAGGGCCCCTGGAGCCTGGACAGACGGGGCGGAAAGAGGTGCCTGGGAATCCCTGAGCATGCCGGCCCAGGGTGGGGATAGGCAACGGCTCTCAGCCACTTCACTTCTGCTGTGTCAGGGGCTGTGTGCATGAGGACGGGGTGGAGGAGGGGGCCTCTGGGTGAGGGGCAAGCTGTGCAGGCCCTCCTGAGAATGGAGAAGGCATGTCTGCCTGGACACGGTTTCAGAAGTGCCGAGGAGTGAAAGGAGGCAGATAGGTGTGCGTGGCAGCTTCCAGCCACAGGGCTTGTGGAAGGAGCCGTGGAGGAGCCGTGGGCAGCATCTCTGTGTTCATGTGATACTTTGTGGGCATCTCCTGGGGCGTCTAAGTTCTCCACAGGAGCCCAGGACTCCAAAGATAGAAGTGGGCTGTCCCAGGGGTCCTCACTGCCTCACCCGGGGTCCCCCCCACCCCACCTGAAGAACCACATCCCCAGGGAGGCCTGGACTCTGAACATCCACTGAGTTCCCTTCGGGGCACCCCAAATGTGGTCCAGCCCCACGTGTCTGCCCATGGCCTGAGGGCTCAGGGGCCCAGGGACCCCCCCTGAGTTCACCACTGACCAAGGTGAAGGGCCAGAGGACTTGCCCCACAGCCTGCACACGGCACCCTTGGCTGAACCACCAGGCACCAGCATTGAGGGCTTTATAATCAAATGCCCAAGTGAGAAAGACACTGGAGGTGTAGCGAGGCTGCCAGGGCCCCTGCGGGCTCGCGGAGAGCTGGACCCACTTGTGTCCTGCTGCCTGACCTGTAGATGCGTGGTGTCACCTGCGCTGGATCACAGATCCCCAGACAGGTAAAGCACGGCTTCTGGAAGTGTCTGTGAGGGTGTTTCCCAGTGAGATTCATATTTGCGTCAGAAGACTGAGTAAGCAGATTGCCCTCCCAGAGCGGTGGGCCTCATCCCATCAGGTGAAGGCCTGAATAGAACAAGAGAAAGTTCTTTTCTCAGCCTGTGAGCTGGCTCGTTGGTCTCCTTCTGCCTTCAGATGAGATTCAGATGGGACAATGAGGGTGAAGACAATGAGGGTGAAGAACTACTCTCTGTTATTTGTTTTGCTAGTTTCTTAAAAGATTAAAAAAAAAAAAAAAGACAGTACAGAGAATCCGAGATTGACATAGTATCTCAGAGGAGAAAACAGAACATCCACATCACACTCGAAGGATGATTTGTCTTCAGGGTAAGAGACACTGCTGATCAAGAAAATGCCCGCAGAAAGCAGACGGCGCAAACAGTAATAATTAACTCTTTGGGGACAGTGCACAGGGATGTTTTGCTCTGATTCAAATTGCAGGCGTAGATGTGTTTGATGTCAGTTTGCAGCCAGAGATGCTTGTGATGGTTTCTGAAAACAGCGGAAAAGACAGAGAGCTGGCAGGAATTTAAAGTGATGTGGGAAATCAGGCATGGAATTCTTTCATCCCTTTTTTAGGAAGAAAACTTGGGTTTAAAATATGTAGTTACTGCTTGGCTAGAACAATGATCAGCTGGTAAAGTTACCACATTAGTGAATAAACTGCTCGCTGAGACACCATCAGGCTGGGGTCGGAGACCGGTGGTCTGTTTGGGGCTGAACACGGACTTTGAATCTAGGAACTGTAAACAGCCCAAGGCCCAGAAGTGGTAAGGTGTCTCCCACAGGGTCTGGTACACCTTTCATGGTAGAGTCCCTAGGAGGAAGCACATGGGCCCCAAGGCCCTTGTTATCTTTGATCTGTGAGGTCCGATTTGTTAAATGACTTCTGATCTGCTGAGAAGACAAAGCCTGTTGGCTGATTCCTTCATCCAAGGACCCCTAACCGTGCCCTGCCTGTGTGGAGCTCTGTGCCGGCCCTGAGGGCTGTGGTGAGAGGGCCGCAGTCTAGCCTAGATCTGCTTACCATGGGAAGGCCACTGAGAAAGCCTCTAGTTCGGGGACCTGGCCCCAATCCTGACTCCACGGACCTCTGAAGCATCAACAGAACTGTTTCCCCCAAGCTGTCAGGGCCTCTTTCCACCCTTTTTTTACTGGAGTGTAGTTGTTTCCCAATGTGTTAGTTTCAGCAAATTGAGTCAGTTACATGTATACATCTATCCCATTTTCATGGACAGGAAATCTAAAAAGGCCTCTATTTTGACTACAGAGGGAGTGCATCCCTTGACCACAGAAGGACCTGCCTCACCCAGAGGGCATGAGAACCTGATTGTGACTGATGAAGGCAGGGGCAGAAACCCTGGGGTGGTGGAGGGGTGCAGATGGGGGAGGGGACAGAAAACCCAGGGTGGTAGAGTGGTGCAGAACCAGGCCCCCAGGCCTTCCTCCAGGCCCAGACAAATTACCAAGTCTGTGTCACCATTTACCAACCCAGGAAACCTCATAGAATTATCTTGCATAACCTGTGAAATAATTTAGCATATGTGTAAGTCTTAACTCAGTGCTTGATATGCAGCAAGGACTCAATAGATGATTGTTCACAGAGGGGGTGTGATATGTAAAGAAGACTGAAGCGTGGCCAGGCACTGTGAAGATAGAGGACTGGTGGTCTGAAAGGACCATAAATGGAGGTGCATCGTTTGAAGTGGGTTGAAAAGTCTGCACAGGCCAACAGCCGTAAGAATGAGCGGATGTGGACTTGCTCAGATGGAGGCGGGAGTGGGTGCAGGTAGAAGGCCGCCCACTCTGATCCTGGCAGGAGGCTGTGTGTGCAGCTCTGTTATTCACAGCCGCCTCGGGAAGAACAGGGCCCATAAAGCGTGGGGCTGTTATTGATGGTGGCGTGATTATATGTCTCTTACTGCACAGATATATCAGCCTGGCACTTCTTCACTTACTCCAGGAGTTTTATAAGGTACAGTTCAATGGCATTCTTGCTTAGTGAGTAATTTTAATTTGTGCATCCAGAGTGATAGATTTTTGAATGTTAGCGACAGCGAAGACCCATCACTCCTCCTCCCCAGCCCCTGCTCCGCGACGGCAGGATCACCCTCTCCGCTTCGTCATCCATCTGATGTCCTCGCCCATATGGCTCCAAACGTCTCGGCCGCCAGGCTGTCCTGCTCCTCCAGTAGACACGTGATCAAACGGAGGGGAGATTATTCTAATATCTCATTCCATTTCAGCAAATCAGATAGCATCACATGTTACATCTTTAATCTGTAAGCATCCTGTACATATATTGATGGGCTCTATTATGAGTGATCCTCACAACAGGAATGGAAGGCTTCCTGCCAGCTATGGGAAAGGGTTAGTTTTTATTGATTATTATTTCACTTGCCTGATTGACTGAAAATGAAAAGCAATGATGAAGAAATTTTTAAATACCCAGAAACTAGGTTGCTGCTTCCTGTACTCTGGGATTTTTATTTATCTGTGATATCTTCAGTGGAATCACCACCTCCGGTCCTGTGAAAGCAAACGCTTTGTCCTACAGTGTCGACGAGTGTTCTGTGACGCCCCTCTTACAAGGAGGAACCAAAGTGCTGCTAACACAGTACCAACATACATGACATTGACGACTTTACGGAGTTCACTTACAGTTGCTCAATAAATAGTCTGGGGATATTCAAAGCTCGTTCATCATTGATTTTCATTTTCAAATACACAAAGATAATCAGGAATATGATTAGCCAGTTTCCTGGATTAAACAGTGGGCCAGTGACTCTTCTTCTGTGCTCATGGGGTTGATATCATCCCCAGATGCGAAGGTTCCAAAACCTGAATGGGGTCTGCTTGGGAAGTGACAGCTCTGTGCCAGGGACCCGTTCTCTGTATTTCATATAATTGTCAACAAGCATAGATCCCAGCGCTCAGGGAGCTTCTCGCCCAGGACTCACTCTCAGGGCCTCACCTCCCCTCTGTGCCCTTGCACAGCTCAGGGCATCCTCTCCCCATGCAGCCCAGGCCGCCCCCCAGGCCGCCCTTCCCCTGGGCACGCCCGGGCACTCTGCCAGCAGCCAAGCCCTCCCTCGCTACACTCAGCCCCCACAACTGAACTGGGGGCAGTCACCTCAAGCTGCTGGAGACAGTTTGGTGGTGGTGGTGGTGGTGGCGGTTTTGTCTGAAATACTTTGAATTGAAAGGCCCTCTATAGAGAAGCAGCATTGCAGTAAATTGTGCAAAGCAGAGATCTGAAGTGTTTCAGAAAAGTCAAAGAAGAACTGGGAGAAGGTTTTAGAGTAAAAAGAATTGGAGTAAGTAAAATCAGTGTTTCCAGATTGGAGGTCTTTTCTGCCAGATGGAATTATGAGATTTCTGAAGGAAAGGACAATGCCAGTGTTTGATCATTTTATTCTGCAGCTTCAATTATGACCATTTCAAATTTTAAGGATAATGAGTTCTATAAAGATGGACCTGTTTGTATCTTGATATGCACACGTTACAAGTAGATCCTGGAATCCCTCCTTCCGCAGAAGTACCCAAGAGAAAGAAATTATTCAAGTCAGGGTGCAGCCTTCTCACAGCTATTAGCACATAAAGTGCTTCCTGAGGTGGTCCCCTGATGTGAAAGTCAGGATTTATCAAATCTCATCCTTATTGTGAAGTTATTATTATTTTATTACTAAAGCCCATCACTAAGGCAGGGGTGCTTACTTAAATTGGCAGTTAGCTATGAAGACAGAAGGGTGAAAAGAGATGGCACCATGTATTTGTGGACATAAATTACATTTAAATCTTGAGGCTCAAACATAGATTTGATTCGTCTGTTCTTTGTGTATTTCATATCAGCCAGACTGCAATTTCTGAGGCTGGAAATATTAAGTGTAGAGTTACAGACCTTCCCATTGCCTCTCTCATCCATAGCCCGCGATTCCCGGAACCCCAGAGCACATGCATACATCACGTGTGGACACCCACATGTGTGAGCTCACACACGCATGATGACCCTGCCCAACCCCTCCCCACCACTCCGTCCAAGCAATCACCCAGCTATACTGCTCTCTTAACCTAAGGCTAAGAGCAGGGATGCATCTTGCTGCAGCAAACACTCACAGAAATAGATTTCCATGAAAACCAAACAAAAAGGTAATAGAAAGAGGAAGTAGGAGATATTAAATTTTTCATTAGATCCACTGCTCCAAAGCTTTTAGGCTCTAGGCTCAGGTGCTCTGCTTTCTTGCTGACCTGTAATCCAGTCTCATTCGAGGAACTGAAAACTCAGAATTGTGATGCCACTGGGTCTGAAAAGAATCCTGGAAAGACCAGGGAAATGGATGTGTGTTTGAGATGGGAAAAGAGGTGATTAAAGAACTCTGATCACTTGGGTTTTATTTTATATCTTTGCTGCAGAGTTTTAGGAATGAATGGCTATAATCTTCGTGGAGCTTGAATTTAGTGATTCCATGACTATGAAACCTCTATGGGCTTAAGTGCATAGGAATCAAAAGCCTAGACCTTGTGTTTGCTCGATTGCACTGAATACATCCATCGTCTCAGAGAATGTGTTACACCTTAGACGCTCCCACAGAATTCTGTGCTGGTGCGTCTACCATGTATCCACCTGTCATTTCACCTATCATCTCTCATGTATTTATCATCTATCTATCTCCACATTCCCCAGACATTGTCTGGAACATAATAAGTATGGAGCAAATGTTGAAAAGCTTCACAGAAATTAAGGAATAAAGGGATGGATGATGAGCAAACAAATAAATCAAACTGATGGGGATGGCACAGAAACCACTCGATACATGTGTATAATACACTGCGTGGGTGTTTTCAAAAGAGGAGATTGACAGGAGAGCAGACTGGACATGGAAACAGGGGCTTCCTTGTAGCGCAGTTGGTCAAGAATCCGCCTGCAGTGCAGGAGATCCTGGTTCCATTCCTGGATCAGGAAGATCTGCTGGAGAAGGGATAGGCTACCCACTCCAGTATTCTTGGGCTTCCCTAGTGGTTCAGCTGGTAAAGAATCCGCCTGCAGTGCAGGAGATCCTGGTTCAATTCCTGGTTCAGGAAGATCCCCTGGAGAAGGGAAAGGCTACCCACTGCAGTATTCTGGCCTGGAGAACTCCATGGACTGTATAGTCCATGGGGTCGCAAAGAGTCGGACATGACTAAGCGACTTTCACTTCCACCAGGCTGACGAGGTGACGAGACTGGGAAAGGGTGCATGAACTGAACTGAACCCAGAGCAAAGCACTTGTTCCTCTGGCCACTGGGATCGCTGGCTGTGTTGAGGGAGAAAGAGCCACTAATAACTGGGAACTGCCAGCCAGAATAAAGTTACGGCATTAAGGAGGTAGAGAATCCTAAGCTCCCTGGTCTGCTGGACTTGATGATGATGGAAATGCTGGACTTGTGCTGGCAGAGACAGGAGGGTGGTATGAGGAGGCCCTGCCGAAGCCCAGCACAGAGCGGGTGAGGAGGGGACGTTCATGTGTACAGAGACCCCCCTCCTCCTTCACCCACTCTCAGCTGTGTGGCCCTAACCCCACTGAACACACTGGCATTGCATCCTCAAATCTAATGTTAGACATTAAGACTATGTCACCTTTTTGCTTACATATTAATACTTGAAATTTATTATAGTTTAAAATGATACAATATTATTCAACTTTTAAATTCTGTATCTAAGTGGATAGTCACTTATTATTAACTAAATGGCTACCTGACCAAAGACACTATAGAACTGCCATATAGAACTGCCGTACCAATCCCTGTGAAGAAGCACAGATCTAAAGCCTAAGTCTATTAAAATTAATAATAAACCTGCTGACCTTAGACTCAGGCCTTAGCCCATCAGTTTGCAAACAGACGTGTTGGACAGGGTTCCTGTTGTTGAGGGGCTGGAGGCCCATCTTGGCCCAGTGCCAGCAGGGCTCACAGTGCAGGAAGGTCAAGGTGGAAATATGCCTGAAAGGAGAGCTTAAGGGCTTTATAACCAATAACCCTGTAATTCCCGCTCCAGTAAGAGCGTGGAGTCATCCACACTGCGGGGAAAAGCAGCACAAACGAGGCATCAAGTGAAGAGCAGCAAGGGGCAGAGGTCCAGAAGGAGACCCTGTGTCTCGGGCACACACCGCCCCAAACACAGTCACTGCGCTGAGCAGTAAACCTGGGACGTTCCCTGGGGCAGCAGAAGGCCAGGGTTCAGGCGCACTCGTTCAGATATGAACTGTGAGAGCATGAAAGCAGAAGAGAAGCATGACAGCTAAGGAGAGGGCGATTGCTCTAGGTCTTCACCAGGAGGTAAGAAACCTGCTGTGGGAGGAGACACACACCAAGGAAGAGAAAGGGGCAGCAAGGTTCAAAAACAGGGGCTTTCCATGAGTCGTGGGAAAACAGGACACTGTGAGCTTGAAAATCAGTGGGACCCCACATGAGCGAGGTGCAGTTCGCCCCACCTGTTGGTTCACAGGAAGGACTCCAGCTTCAGTAAGGTCCCTGCCAAGGGATCCACCACATCCAAGGTCACAGGTGCCCACATCCAGTCCCCTTGCCTATAAAATCTTAAGTCCTGGGGGAGAGGACCTGAGACTTTGTCTCTAAGATTCCTGCCAGACTGAGTGCCAGTCTGTCTGCATGGACTTCACTGCCACCAGCCAGACACACCAGGGATACAGGACACACTCTAAGGGCATCACAGCACCAGCAATTCGATGGTAATTGCCATTTGTAACTGCTCCAGGCAACTGTGTGGTTATTGCAAATCCCTTTGATTTTTCTCAACAACCATGTGAGACAGACATTTTTAACTGAGGATTATGCCTGAAAAACTGAGAACTACAGAGATTAGGAAATGATACCCAAGACGGCTCAGGTGATTAGCAGCCAAGTCAGGATTCGCTCCCGAGGCTGTTGGATTTCAGAACCTTCTTAATCGCTGCATCCTGGTTCCACGTGGGACATGGAAGTCCTGAGTGTGCAGCAGCGGGAGAGGGTAACACTCTTCACATAGGAAACATGCGCTGATTCTATGACGCACACAGTTTCCACAATTTCTGTGTAGTTTATAGCCATCAATCTGCAGGACACACTTGAGCACTTTTGGACAGAAATACCAAGCATCCCCAGGCGTGTGCCAGTCTCTGCCACAATGGATTTTGAACCAATAGAGTCAAAATGAGGAAAGATGGTGGACGGCGATCAAGATGGGCTTGGTGGACCCTTCTGGAGCGTATGCTGCCAAACTGGGCACTTCAGTGTAGATTCTGGCCTGTGTAATTCTCAGATGCAGAAAAGGTTAAGGAACCATCTGAGAAGTTTACATCTTGGTGTCATATATGTGGTAAATACTTCAATGTTACTTGATATCCTCATCATGTAGGACATGGGAAATCCCTGAGAACCCATCACCTGGGAAACGTGTGATGCCATCTTCCCTAAACTTTCTTCCTGTGGGGCATGACCCATATCCAGCAGAAACGAATGCAGGTTCGTTGACATGAACTCAGGGGTTGCAGTCTAGCCACTCAGCAGAAACGTTATTGCAGGTAACAGGCTCCGTCCTCCAAGCCAAAGCTGCAGCTGTGGGGGAAACTATGCCCTGTGGAGCTTACAGTCTAGTGATTCAGATGAAGGAACAAAGACGTGGTGACATTAAATGATGTCCTGATTGGCTAGCAGCAGAGCTAGGAGCAATCTTGTGATTCTCGAAAGTGTTCTCGTCATTATTCCCTGTCACTGTGGTTGGGGCTCCCTGGACCCACGGCTCCTGGGCAAGCTGCTGGGAAGGCTGTGTGCATTTCAGGATGGTTGCTCATCAGGGACCCAGGTAGCCTACGGTGTTAGCAAGGTCAGTAGGTGAATGTAGGTAGAAGGTAGGTCAGGAAATGGAGAAAAGGAAAAAATAAACATAAACACTTAGATCCCAGCATGTGAAAAGGGCTAGCATGTCCCTCTCCTTTCCTGGTCCACAGTGAAGGCTAATTCACCAAACCTGCAGCTGACATCCAACACCTGGGCACTTTCTCTGACAATGCCAGCATCCACAGTTGCTTTTGCCCAGAGAAAGTTACAGCATTCCAGGATCTGCCCAGCTCACTTTGCTTTTAGTGAAAATATAAAGGACAGTGAAATTTGCTTCTTGGTGTTCGTTTGCTTAAACAATCTGAAGGAGGAAATGATTTAGAATCATTTCCTGTCTAATTCACCATTTAAGCAAACACCACTGTTTTCTGATAAAGGACATTGGGAAGCAAGAGCTCCATCCAGGGCAGCATGTGAGTGACATTATCTCTGTCTCACTGGCGCAGCTGCTCAGCCCTGGAATATGAAATTTCCTGGTGGAAATCCCACCTCCAGAGGCAGGGAGCCCGGCGAGACACATCCCTGGATTGACCATGGCCAGGATCCAGCTCCGCTGCTCACAGCAGCATTCACTCGGAAGGAAGCGGGGCGCACTGCCCAGTGTGGGCACGTCTGTCTCACTGCTCCTCACTCTGCACGTGCGTCGGGCTGGTTTACAAACAAATGGGCTTAAATAAACTGCCTGGCAGATCGCCTGTTTGCTGTCTATGCTGAGACCTCTAAAGTCCAAATGACTACAGGGAGGCCACTGGCCATCCTCTTGTCACCGTCCCGTAATGTCTGCTGGAGCACGGCATGGGTCTCCTTATCTCCACCTTATTCAGGCAGGCTTGTGCACCAGGGCTCTAGTGAAGGGCACTCAGGCAAGGCCAGTGTGCAACCCACTCAAACAGGCATTCCTTCCCACATCCTTATTACAGTTTGAAACAGATGACATTGTCATAGGAGCCCACGCCAACCTTGGTTTTCCAAAGCAGAGACCCATAGCATAGGTAAATAAGTAGGTGTAAATAAGCTTACTTACTGCAGAGGTAAATAAGCAGGTGTCCAGGCCCAGGTGTGAGCTGGAGTGACAGGCTCCAGCCACCTCTGGAAACGGGAGATGGGGAAATGAGAAGAGGGCCTCCATGAACCAGGCTGTTAGGTACCCATCAGAGGGGCTGCCTTGGCTTCCCGGGGGCAAGGGGGTGTGGGGGAACAGACGGACACTCAGGTCAGGGCTGGGGTGAGGGGGTGGGCCACACGGGACAGACAGGCCAGGCTGGGGAGCAAGGAGGGTGGGCAGACACGGAAACATGCCCAGGACCTGCGGGCTTTCACTGCGGGGGGACTGTCGCAGCTCCCGCCGCAGAGAGGAGTCTGATCAGCTCTGACTTCTCAGCGTCAACAGACAAAACAGTTCCACTCCACAGCTGCTCCCCACCGAACAAATCCACCTGCCGCTCTCAGGTGGTCCTGCTGGATGAGAGGCCACATGATCCTGGCATTCCCCTCGCCTGGGCAGGTGGGGCCACACGTTATAATGGAAGACTCTCCCGTGATTTACACACCAACCTGGAGCAGTCAAACCAACCACATCCCACACTCACACAGGCAAGAAGCGAGTCCCAAGACAGAGGGAAGAATGCCCACCTGCCGTGCCCTTGATCGGGGTGACCTGCATGTGGAGCTGCTTCAGGACCCCCCCCCCAAAATCACAGCGCAGCCAGACCCCACCACTGGGGTTTCTTGTCCAAGTCATTATCCAGGGGTGTCCCGCAGCTCAGGGTGAATGAAGCAGGACCCTTAGGACTGGCAAACTCCCAAATAAACTGTCAGGTGAATTTCACAGGAATCCATGGGGCAGCCCCGCTTCTGCTCAGCAAGTCCTTGTCAAATGTTCACCGTGTAAGAGGCTCTGAGACGGAGCCATGGTGAGCACTCCTCAGACCAGCGACTTCTCCCCAGTGCCCCAGGTCAGCGGGCCATTCCAACATCACGAGTCTGCAGTTTATGGCAGGAAGTCTAGACTGAGAGCAGCGAGCTGGACGTGGATGCAAACCTGGGTGTCTGACCCTGAGGTCTTGAGTCTGAACACCGAGCCTTCTGCTTAACACCCACGACCTTGATTCTTCAGAAACTTGAGGTTTCTTGTCTGTGAAATGGACCCAGCAACGCGGGCCCCATGCAGCTGAGCTGAGGACTCGACAGCCATGTGGGCCTCTGGTCTGGAGCCTCGTGCGGGCACTGCCTGTGCCCTCTGTCCATTCCCACCAGGCCCCGAGGCCCGCCTGAGCCCCAGCTCTCCTGTCCTGCTGATTTTGTGTGTCTTCAAAAGGACTTGCTGCCTACAGGCGCGCACAAACATGCGCACACATGTAACCTCCCTCCTCCAACTGGAGTTTGAGCTGCATGAGAAAAAAGATTCCAGCTGTATCATTCCTTGTTCTTTCCAAGCATGAGAACAAGGCCACCATGGGGGAGAGGCTCAGTAAACAGGTGGTGAATTAGTGAAAGTCTTTCCCATAATCACCTCTCTGCCGAAGTCAGCTACTCAGCGAACACCATCACAGTCACCAGCATCTGACGTGCTCCCCAACGAGGCCCCACCCAACCCCAGGGCAACACAAGCAAGTAGGACAAAGCAAGAGAAAGAAAAGAGCCCTTGGACAGAGTTCCTTCTGTAATGACATGTGATTGTCACTGATTTTGTGGCAACAGGTTTTCACGTTCAGGTGCAGATTCAGGTCAGATTCTAGTGAAGTGGCTGCCCCGGGGGAGGCACTGATCCAGGGTGAGCTGCAATTATCACGGCATCCTGTGGGCCTGTGGTGGCGCCTCCCAAGGTCTCCTGGTAGCTTCATTAACATGAAACACTAAAGAGAAACTAAGCCCACGGTTAGAACGAGATCGTCATCTGCCACCCAGTGCCTTCTGTGGCTGATACTAAAGAAACAGCTTCTGTGAGTGTGGGTAGAGATGGTGGAGCTCAGAAGCCATTCGGGTTAAAACACAATTTAAAAGCCCAGCCTCAACTAAGGGAAAGAATGAGCAGGCTTTGCTATGGGTCCGTGTCCTGGTGGGGGCTCAGTTCTCATTCTGGTGAGGGCTCAGAGTCTCATTTGAATTCCGTTCCCATTCTGCAGCTGTTAGAGTGTTATCCAGAAAGACCCAGGAGCTCCATCTGGGTTCGAACACTTTGGAGACTGCAAGGACCTAATGAGAAGCTGAACGTCCGCAGTCTGTGCCACCCGCACATCCTTTCCTCAAACAAATGCTCTAACACCACTTCCAAGAGTCAATGAATTTATTAAAGGCAAATAGTCAGTCCCATCTGCAAATCCTGCAGAATGCAGCATTTTGACTAAATGACATTTAGCCGAGTTGTAACTCTAACGGCAAAGAAAACAGTAGCAGCTTAGTCCTTAAACCCCTGTCCCAGGGTGGATATCATTTCCAATATCCTGCACAAATTCTTTGAAGGGTTTGTGCCGGGCAGACCCCAGAGGGCTGCTTTGGGATTAGTTAATAGTGAGAAAGCATCAGGCTGAATTTATTGGTTATGGGCTCCCATGATTGCATAAAAAATAAAATTAAAAGGAAGCCCCCAAAGAACAGTTTGTCAAGTGTGATGATGGTACTTTCTCAGACAGGAGATCATAAAAGCATATCAGCAACCCCCCAATGTGATGTGTTTGTGGGTAAAGTCAGCAAGATTGATCGTTTCATCCAAGAACGGCATTTTAGTTCAACATGCTATTGCCATTAGCCCCAAAAACACTCTAATCACCTAATCCATGGCACACCATAAAAGCAGGAAACGAGCACGATTATGGGGTCTTTATGGACATGGCTCCTCTGAAATGTGGCCCGTTTATAGCGGCTCTTGCCTTCCGTCTGCATGGACATCTCACAGGGCGTCCTCCCCTGAAGGCCGATCTAGGGGTCAGCCCTCACCTGAGCCTGGGCTCACGGGGGCACTCCTGGGAGCCCTTCAGGCCTTGAGGTTGCTAAGGACAAGGACAAGACCAGCATGACCTGGTCATGTCCACAGCCTGTGCAGGGGCACAGAGACCAGCAGGGCAGGGAGCTGAGCTGGACCCTTCTCACGTTGGAGGTGAGGACCCCGGGCCAGGTGTTACCAGCAGTGGCGCCAGGCCAGGGTCCACCAGCCTCGGCATCCACCTGCTGCTCCCTGCCCTCAGGAGATGTTTGTTGGCAGGGGGCAGCCTCCCCAGGAGGCCCTCCATCTGCCCAGTTTCTCCCACCATGTTGCTAAGGACCTACAGTGGGCGATGTCCTGGCTGTGCTGGGCTGGGTCATGCAGGTGCTGATGACCTCCCTTGACCCTGAGGGCACTTGACTTTGGCATTTGTACTTCTTTCTGCTGTGTGGTCACCTCGGTTGCACTGGGTCTTCATTGCTGCATGCTTTCTCTAGTTGCCACAAGCAGGGGCTCCCCTCTAGTTGTGGGGCGCAGGCTCTGGTTGCAGTGGCTTATCTTGCCATGGCGCATGGGCTTCAGGAGTTGCCCCACTCCAGCTCAGTTCTCCACAGCATGTGGGATCTTCCTGGACCACGGATGGAGCCTGGGTCCCCTGCACTGGCGGGTAGGTTCGTATTCACTGTACCACCAGGGAAGCCCTGTTGTGCGGTTTAGAACGCTGAAGTCTGGAGGCTTCCCAGCTCACCTGAACTCACACGAGGGAATCATGGAGCCTGGATCAAACGCCAGAGGTCTGAGGGAAGTCTCAACCATAGGGCCCATGTGGAAGCCCTGAGGGGCTGGAGGGACTGGCCATCCGTGCCTGCCTAGCCTCCAGGCCCTGGGGGACACTGGGTCCAGCCCTCTCCCCACTGGTCTCCCCACTTCCTGTTGATGATCCGCCTCCCCGATCCCCTGCCCTGGTTCTCTGCCGTTCGCCTGTCTGGCCCAAAGGACTCACCCCAGCAGAGACCCCTCCAGGGACAGCCCATCTCCTCACCTGAGTTCTGAGCCTGCTCATGGGGCTGGCGGGGAGATGGTGCAGCGTCTCCACATCCCTTCCCTGCATGACCTGATGCTACAGTGTAAGCTACACTCACAGATGCTAATCCCTGTTGAAAACTATCACCCTGATCCAGCGTGAACGAGGCTGGGGACACAGACTCCAGGGAACGTGGCTGTCAGACTAGCATCAGGAGCCGAGGTGCCCAGGGCAGGTGTTGATTGGGATAATCAGGAGGGAGGGACAGGGGCAGGAGGGAACAAGGCTTCTGCCCACAGGAAGCCCTCCTGGGCTGTATTGTGGTGCTGGTGGGGGCGTCTCCCAGAGGGCCCAGCCTCCCCCTCACTCCAGCTCCAGGCTGAGCCCATGAGCCCATCTGCTCACCTCCCCGCCCAGCCTCAGGTCCAGCACCAGGTCCTGCACTGGGCCCTCACCATCCCGCAGGTGGAGGGTTGGGGTTACTTGGCACCATGGCACCCTGCCCCCGACATCAGGAAAGCCCTTCATAACTGTTTGAAGGGCAAGTAAAGTGCTTCAGTGGGGGTTGAGGGGTGAGAACATTCCAGCCCAGGGGTTCCCAGCAGCGTCCTCCTGAGTTTGAGGCTCTGGGGGAACCCAGGGATCAGCAGCAAATGCTCCAGGACTTCCTCACTATCTGTTAGCAATGATGCTTGGTCTCAGGCATGAAGACACCCGAGCTGGGGCTCACCCCCCAGCTCAGAGGGACTGGGCAGGGTGACCTCCGGCACCTCTAGACCTAAAGGTCGGTCATTCAGAACTTTCCACAGGGTGTTCTAGTCTCTCCCCCCAGAAACCATGACTCTAGCAGACAGACCTCCTCTATTTCAGAGGGGTTACTGGAGGCAAACTGGAAATGAACCTCGCGACCAAATTCAAACTTTCATAAACAAACGAGTCATTAAATTTTTTCTGACTAGTATTACTCATCTTCATGTGAAAAATATTCAGAGGATCTTCAGAGCCGTGAGCACACCTAATGGTTTAGATGCATATTATTTTACCCAAAGACACGTTAGTATAGATGATCAGGTCAAGGGTTAGTGTGTATTATCCGATAGTAAAACAAATAACTGGTAATAGATAATTACCAGAGTGTGTCCTGATCTTGATATCAAGAATAAGAAAAGTCATGAAAAAGGATGAAATTGAAAAATCATTTACTGTCTTTTTTTTTTTTTCTGATGCATCACACATGCACACAAAGAGACAGACAAGAGAGCCCAGGGTCTGCTGATAAGAGAAGACGTCTGTTGACAAACAGATGGCGAGGATGGCGAGCAAGCGCCACGGGGTGCCAGGCGGCAGGGGCCCCAACAGTGGGCCCCCTGGGTTCACAGTTGGAGCAAATGACTCGGGGCTGGAAGGTGCTTGGGCTCTAATTCAAGCAGAACGAGCTTTCAGCAGGAAGGTGTGTGTGGCAGAAGATGCCGCAGGGAGCTCGCTTAACCTCCCCGCGACTCAGCCACCCAACCGTGAACTTCCCCGAGAGGAAAGGGGCATCGGAGTCATTTGTTCTGCCCGAAAAGAAAGCTGCTGCTTTCACAGTCCTTGCACCTGCCTGTCTTCACGGCCATGGTCCGTCTCAGCTTCACCGCGGTCCCCAGGCTCTCTGACCGTGTGGAGATGGGCACAACCTGCACACAGTGGATGTGCTCGTGGAACGTCCAGTGTGTTTTGTAGAGCGTGGTTCCTGGTTTTGAGAACTGCAGAGTCCAGTACAATTGTTTTTAATGTCAGGTGCGACACAAAGCTGTGATCTTCTGTTAACAAAAATAAACAGTAAAAATACCTTCAAGACCTTTCCAGACGTTGAAAAAATGTAGCTCTAAAAAACGAACAAAACTGCATGTGTTTGCATGCATGCATGCTCAGTTGCTTCAGTCTCGCCTGACTCTTTGCGACCCTGTGGACTGCAGCCCACCAGGCTCCTCTGTCCATGGGGATTCGCCAGGCAAGAATTCTGGAATGGGTTGCCACGCCCTCCTCCAGGGGATCTTCCCAACCCAGGGGTCAAACCCAGGTCTCTTATGTCTCCTACATTTCAGGTGGGTTCTTCACCACTGGCACCACCTGTGAAGCCTGGATGGACAGACAGCACTAAGGTCAGGTCGGAAGTTTCAGAGCAGACGGGCTGTTTCTCATCAGGCGGGGAGAGGCGACACCTGAGCTGAGTTCTGGAGAAACAGAAGGTTCTGAGTTGCTGGGAGGAGCAGCGTGGTGTAGACAATGAAATCCTAGTAGTGGAGACAGGGAGTCCTTTCAGTTTCTTCTTGTAAGTTTTATTATAGAATGTGGATTTAAGCTTAACCTTACTGCTATTTCCTAATGTTTTTCCATGAGTTATTTAAAACATAATTAAGATAAGATGCTCGATTGCAGCAGAAAAAAACAGGAAATGAGTAGAATGGCGGGAGAAGAGAGATGGTGCCATATGGTTATGTTATTACCCAGCCCCACCCGAAACACAGGCATCCTGGCAACATTTATTGAAAAATAATTCCTACTTGCATGTATAAAGATTATTTTCATGCAATAGTCAGACACCATGATCCCAATTTTGGGAAAGATGGTTTTAGCCCCCAGGCCTGTCCCCGCAGCCCCTGGGCAGTGCTTGCTGCAGTGAGGCCACCTCAGACTCATGTGTGTGTGTGTGTGTATGTGTGTGTGCAGTGTACAGCATATGTGTGCATGTATACAGTATGCAGCATGTGTGTGCATGTGGGTAGTGTGCAGCATGTGTGTGCATGTGTGCAGTGTGCAGCATGTGTGTGCATGTGTGCAGTGTGTGCGTGTGTGTAGTGTGTGTGCAGTATGTACATGTGCAGTGTGCAGCATGTGTGTGCATGTGTGCAGTGTGTGCGTGTGTGTAGTGTGTGTGCAGTATGTACATGTGCAGTGTGCAGCATGTGTGTGCATGTGTGCAGTGTGTGCGTGTGTGTAGTGTGTGTGCAGTATGTACATGTGCAGTGTGCAGCATGTGTGTGCATGTGTGCAGTGTGCAGCATGTGTGTAGTGTGTGTGCAGTATGTGCGTGTGCAGTGTGCAGCATGTGTGTGCATGTGTGCAGTGTGCGTGTGTGTGTGCAGTCTGTGCACATGTGTACAGTACATGCATGTGCAGTGTGCAGCATGTGTGTTCGTGTGTATAGTGTGCAGTTTGTGTGCATGTGTGCAGTACATGCATGTGCAGTGTGTGTGTGTACACACTTATGCTCCCCACACTACAGAACATGGTTGTCTTTCTCAGTGTGGATGCAGGAAACAACATTGTGAGATGCAGAAGCATCTCAGTGGGTGGAGCAGCAGGGGCAGGGCCAGGCCCATCAGTGCAGGTGGGGCAGCACCATGGGGCCCCAGGAGCTCACCTTTGTTGGGGTTGGCACCCGGTGGAAATGGCGGAGACAGAGTCTGTTCTCCGTGACTCCTGGAGGTGCTGTCCGCATGCTGTCTGCCGACCAACAGGTCGCTAGCCATCAGCTCAGCTCTGGAACTGCCTGGCAATTGTGGGTTCATTTCCCGCCCCACCTGGCTGTTCCCCAAGCGGGCACAGACAGGGTCCATTGCCGGCCAGCTCTGGTGTTGAGGAGGGTGAACACTTTTCAGGATGCAGAGTTCCTAGAAAGAGAATAAAATCTCAACCCTGCCCTCAGCTGGCTGGTTCACAAATCACATGGCTTTGTCCTCAGCAAGACATAGAGCTACTGGCCTCTGGGTTCTTGTCAGTGAAGAAAACCTTGAATTCCGTTTTCTAATCCTCCTGAAATGCCCAGTGGGGAGAAGCGATATTTATGGAGGATTGTCTGAAGGACAAGAAGTCCATAAATCCCCCAGCTGGTTTACATTCACCCTTGAATCCAAACAGGCTGCGGGGTGAGGGGGGTGATACAGCTGAGAAGTCGGCTCCCGGCCTCCTGCAATGGCCCCTTATAACCTGCTCCGCACTGGTTTCTGCTTTTAATTAAAGGTAGCTTTGAGAAACAGTGAGTGAGTGAGTGGGGGTGAGCACGTGTGTCTGAAGAAAAAGTCCTAGTGATGTAGTGGAGAGGGTTCACACAGGCTGTTTATTAAAATGCAGATGCCTGGTTCCTGTTTGGTGATTCCGTCTGGGGCAGAGCCCAGGACCCTGCGCTTATCAGGTCACTGCACTGACTCTGGTGCAAGTGGTCTGACACACACATTTAGAAGATTGCCTCTGAGAACCTGGAGGGAGCTCTGGACATGAAATTCTACAAAAATTAGGACATATACTTACCATCCTCTGCGGGCTATTCCAGGAGAATGGAGACTCTCCACAGTTCAGTTCAGTTCAGTCTCTCAGTCAAGTCCAACTCTCTGCGACCCCATGAACTTCAGCACGCCGAGCTTCCCTGTCCATCACCATCACCCAGAATTGGGTCAAACCCATGTCCCTTGAGTCACCTATGCCATCCAGCCATCTCCTCTTGCCCTTAATTTTTCCCAGCATCAGGGTCTTCTCCAATGAGTCAGCTCTGGGTAATAGATGGACTTTCTGTTGCATAAATGTTTAAGCTGATCAACAGGACATGCTAGAAATCCATCTCCAGGATTTAGACTCAGCAAGACCAGGCTTTTCCAGAACAAGCAGTTTGTTTTTATTTTGTGATTATTGTGAATCTTGTCAGAGATCACAACTTCTTTGCTTGGGCAGCAAGGAACTGCTCCTATCTAACTGCACCCACCTCCAAGAGATGGACAGAATTTAGCATGATTGCAGTGTGCCTATTGGATTCCTATTTTATTGGCCTAATTAAATTGCTCTTTGCTACTACTCACTCAAAATTTGTTTTTATCCTTTTGTTTTGCAAATGCACGATGATGCACCCAATGCTCATAGCCCAGTGTGCAGCACCCTCCACAAAATGAAAGTTCAGTTACATGATGGTGGTGGTGATGGTGGTGATGGTGATGGTAACATGGATAGTGGTGGTGATGATGGTGATGGTGGTGGTGATGGTGGTGATGGTGACATGGATAATGGTGGTGGTGATGGTGGTGATGGTGGTGGTGATGGTGGTGTTGGTGATGGTGATGTGGATAATGATGGTGATGATGGTGATAATGGTGATGGTGGTGATGGTGGTGATGGTGACATGGATAATGATAGGATGATGCTGGTGATGGTGGTGGTGATGGTGGTGATGGTGACATGGATAATGGTGGTGGTGATGGTGGTGTTGGTGATGGTGATGTGCATAGTGGTGGTGGTGATACTGGTGATGATGGTGGTGGTGATGGTGGTGATGGTGACATGGATAATGGTGGTGATGATGATGATGGTGGTGGTGATGGTGGTGTTGGTGATGGTGATGTGCATAATGGTGGTGGTGATACTGGTGATGGTGGTGGTGATGGTGGTGATGGTGATGGTGACATGGATAATGGTAGTGGTGATGGTGGTGATGGTGATGGTGACATGGATAATGGTGGTGGTGATACTGGTGATGATGGTGGTGATGGTTATGATGGTGATGATGGTGATGACGAAGTGATGGGGATGACAACTGTGATGACTAGAAAGGATTATACTTTACACCCAAACAGGAAGTTTGCATTCTAGCCTGTATTTATAACTCAGTGGCATGGAATATGTCCAAAGCTCACACACCTTACTGCCTGAATCCTGCCCCAAATCTTCTGCAAGCCTGTGTTGTACCCAGATGCAGCACTGGGCAGGAATCGCCTTCCTCAGGCTCAGTGTGCATGTGCAACTTCACGGTGGCCCTGGATCGGGTTTATTTTTACTTGGCACCATAGCCCCGGAGACACTTTTCATTGAGTCTGGAAGCTACAAGCTGTCATTTTGTCCTTAGAAAGGTAGAAATTCTCTGGAAGCATTTATAAATGAACATAAAGGTGACTTTCTTGGTGTGAACTTTACATATTTGACATAGAACCTGGAAATTTCCTCCAGCATAGACCTATTCCCTTTTACTGATAATTCTCTTAAAGCCACATGCTGTAACCGAGGAACTATTTTTGCAAGATTGGTTTTGTAGCAAGACTTAATTCATATTGCCAATTTCTACCACTTATGCTAAAATGCAACTCTCAAACCAACCATATTATGCAAATTGTCATCTAAAAACTATTTTAGCCAAAATCAAACTGTTTAAAATTAGTGGGTGGTCCAAGCCTGCCTGCACAGAGATATACAAGTTATACCCGTGGTTTGCTTGAGAATTTAAAATAATAATAAGAAAATAGAAAGCCTAGAAAATCACTAAATCAGCACAAGTTTGGGGTTTTTACCCAGAGATAACTAAAGAATTTCAATATAGGAGAGGTTTATAGTTGGGCGTGGGGTTAGTAAAAGAAGTGGTTTGTCTTGAGCAGCGCTGACCCACCAGGCATACTTTTTTACTAGATTATAAATTTATTTGGAGTGGTTTGGGACCCACGTGGGCATTTGGGAGGTCAAAGCCCCCATCCGCCCCTTGACTCAGCCTGCGTTTTATGGTTAGGAATTGGAGAGTAAGCCTAGTTCCGTTTGTGTGTACAGTTGTTTAATCATTCTAAAATGACATTTCAGTGTGGTCACCTGGCTACGGTGACGTTGCCATATTTCAAAGGAAGTGGAGCTGAAGGGTAGCCTGCAGTTGGTGTTCTGCCAAGCTGAAAATAGCATTTAACAGGCTTTTAATCTACTGCCTGGGCTATGGGCCCCTTGAGTGCTGTTTTAGTCCGCAGATTTTAAAAATTAGAACAATGGGTTATTTTCCCCCAGCACTCACAGCTGACAGTGCTGTTACTGTGCTTTCATCATGGGGCAGAAGATCTCCAGCAAGTGCAGGATTTCAATTCACCACTCACACAAATGCGTTTCCGTGTTTAAAGGTAAACAGGAAGCAGGAATCCAGACAGGACACTGTTTCAGTCAAAGAGAGTTTGTCAGCCTCAGACCCAAAGCTGATTTCCAGGAGACGCGGCTACTGGCTAAAACAATGTGCTCATTCTGTCGAGCTTTTCAAATCTGTTTATAGAAGAATTTAAAGTGGGGGCAAACAGGGACCAAGCGCAGGACCACACCTCTGTCACAGCACTGTTTTTCCTGCACCAAGCACCTCAGAGATACTTGGTGCATGAAAAAATGAACTAAAATTCATGAGGACATAGGTCCCCACAGGCCATGGAGAGGACCAAGGCAGAAAGTGCTGAGAGCATGAACGCAGCAACACGTCCTTGCTTTGTGACTTTCTCTGTGACTCATGGAGACACAGGACATTCAGGCTTTATCCCCTCCCCCACCCCCATCCAGCACTCCCTGCCCACCACACTCCAGAATAATGTGTCCATTGTCCTGACCTGAATCTATCAAGGTTTAAAACTGGAACATGTGATTGTACTGCAAAACATATATTCAAAAAAGAAACAAAAGGGTGGCATAAATCACCAGGAATTAGACAAAAATAAGTAATTTAATTTTTTTCCCTCTCCCATTATCAAATAATAAAAAGAAAATACCACAATTGACCCAGTGTTGCCAAAAATGCAAGGTTTTAATTTTTCAGTCTGGGGCCAATTTTCCTACTTTCTTGACCAAAAAGCACATTGTGCAGCCACCGGGGCCCAGGGCAAGGCACTGATGATGGGTGTGTAAGCCTTGCTGTGTCACGTGTGGGTGGCCTGCCCCAGGCTCTGTCCCACAGCCACATGTGGGAACAGCCAGGTGGCCGGGAGTGCCCCTGAGGTCTGAGAGCCACGTCCTGACGACTAGGCTCATGGTCCTCCCTGAGGCCGGGGCCATCAAGTCGAGCACCACCCATCCATGTGGTCCCTTCTGAAGCACCCCCCACATTCCCGCCAGCTGCCTGCACCCCCGCTGGCCCTGCAGCTCCCCTGTGGGACCCATGGAGCCCACAGGAAGGGGACAGCTGTTCCTGATTCACAGACGTACCCCCAATATCCCCTCACCCCCTACCTGGTCTAGCCTCAGATGACTCCCCTCGCACTGAGTTGCATCAGCCCCTCCCAGCTCTGGAGGCGGGACCCAGCCCAGGGTGTGGGCAGGGCTGCAAGAGAAGGTGCCCCCCATCCCCCAGACTGGGTGGTCTCTGAGACCTGTCTTCTCACAAGGACAGCTGGCAGGTTGGGTCACAATCCCCCTACTCCACTGTAGTCTCACTCACCCCCACTGACTTCACCTACAAGAACCTTCTGTCCGCAGAAGGTGTTGTTCTGAGGCCCTGGGGGTAGGACCTCCACGTGGCTTCCGCAGGGGGCACGGGCTCCGCCCACATCAGCGGCGCTGCATAAAGCACCCTCTTGCATTGTCCTCATCACCGACCCCGCCTCCTTGCCAC
Source organism: Ovis aries (assembly GCF_016772045.2). NCBI lineage: Eukaryota > Metazoa > Chordata > Mammalia > Artiodactyla > Bovidae > Ovis > Ovis aries. The sequence continues at coordinate 45,739,986 of NC_056066.1, forward strand.
CCGCAACGGCCTGCCCATCCCAGTCAGGTTTCTCTCTGTCTCCAGCCGCTGACTGTAAGGGCCAGTCCAGAGAGGACATTTTCTGTGCTGCTCTCTGCTCACCTCCCAAAATTGAGTCGCAGAGACTCAGTAAGAAGCTATAGAATGAGCCATACGTTTGTATCACAAAGTAAACAGAGTAGAGGTGTTAGTTCCAACTACAAAGGCAATCATTTTGCAAGAATACATCAGCATTCCTACACCTTAAATTCAAGCAGTGTTACATGTCAGTTATATCTCATTTTTTTAAGGATGTAAAATTATTCCTAAAAAGAAGTTGCAAAATTGACAGGACAAAAGAAGGCAGTTCATCTCATTTAAGGACTGATCAGGCTGAAATAGATGAGGTGGGTTTTGCCCAAGAATTATTATTCAGAAACATTCTCCATTGTCATGTTTTCCTCATGGTTAAAAAAACTCTGAGATTGATGCTGTCTTTCTTCTACTAACACAAATAGAAAACCCTAAATTTATGGATTTACTACTCTGGGGCAAACACACTACCTTGGAGCCATGAAGGGATTTATTCCTCTAAAATCACAGAAAAATGCCCCATCAGAAAATGCTGAGAGGTGTGAACAGTGGATTAATGTACAGAGGCCAACAGGTGACGTTGCAGAGCTGGCACCCTGATGGACAGAATCTTCCAGAGTCACACAGTCACCTGCCCAACGACGGATGCATCCCTCGGGCCCCTGAGTAAACAAGATGCCAGTCAGGTGTCTCGGAGCAAAAGTATCAGGGAATGAGTTTGGCTAAGGAACGAGCAGATTGGGGAACATTTGGTCACAATAGCTCGCACAGCCCAGAGAAATCTGGAGTCTGTTTCGATTCCCGATTTGAGCCGCATCGTTGTCCCAGAGGCTCACTGCCAGGGGTCTGTGTGCGGAAGTATAGCCACCCATCTGTGACCCATGCCCCTCGGAGGGGTGTGACTGTCCTATGACCGGATGTAGAGTCTGCTCTGAGATACAGGCCTGTCGGGCAGCATCCTCGAGACCCCAGAAGTACTATGGTCTCCCCCACCTGGTAGAAAGTGGATAAATGCACCCAGTTAGGATGAGAGAATGCTCAGGGACCATATTTCTCTCAGTCAGCACCCCACTAGGGCCGTGAGCCTGCAGACACAAGTGCGTGCTCAAGTGTCTCAGCCCCCCTCCCCCAGGGCTAGCATCCTCCTCCCTGGAGGTCACGGCTAACTGAAGGGTCCTCAGGCTGACCATGTCAGTGATGACATGACCTCTGGGGGGAATGTGATTTCAGAGGGATCCTGCCCTGGTGGCATTTGGCCATTCATCTATTTTTACTCCAATTTGGTGATGCACCCCCGGGTGCTCTTTGGAAAAGGCCTTAATTAAGATTTCTGCCTGCAGCAAAGTGCTGGACCCAAGATACATCACATGGCAGCAGCCCAGACACTGATCAGTGCTCCTGCGGCCCGAGCATGTGGCGTGAACCAATACTGCCATTTTCATTTTGCTGGGAGTCGTTTTTGAATATGATTTAAAAGGCAGCACCCAGTTAGAATTTTCAGACATCCATTTCTTCACCAAATCTGAGACAATGTCTATATCTTCTAAAAGAAGCTACTCACCTCAAAAGTCTATAATAATGTATAAATTATGGAATAATCCTAAATTAAGGGAGATTTTTAATATATATACAAAAATAGAATGAATCCTGCACATTGAATGTTTTCATGAAGCAAATCAAGAAATAAAAATAGGACTCCCTTTTATAATTTATGCCATTCTTAAAAAATGAGCTGATGATGATATAATAATATTTAAATTAGTACGAAGGAAATATTCTAGTCTACTCTAAATTCAGTTAACTCCTCCTGTGTGACCTTTGCCTTCCTCCTCTGGACTCCCGGAAGGGTCCTTGTCCATGCCAAGGCCATCCTTTCACTCGTAGGCAGAATCACTGCCCCTACTCTCTTTCTCTGACCCTTCTCAACTCTGCAGAGATACAGAGAGGTGTCTATACTTGGTTGGCACAGGCCTGACACGTGAAATGAATGACAGACATGCTTCTTGAACATTTTATATTCTTAAGGTGGCTTCCCAAAATCTCACCTACTGTATATACATATATATATACCCGCATGTTTCTTATTTTAAGCCTGACTGTGTCTTAGCAGTAAGTTCTGTCACAGCAGGGTCCTGGGACATCTGCGTGGCGAACCCATAGAGCCTGGGGGATGGGCAGGGGGTGGGGCAGAGAAGCTGGTCCAAGCCCAGGTGTCCCAAGCCGCCTCCCCCGCCTGCTTTCTCACGGGAGCTGCAAACAGTCCCGCTGCTGAGCTGGACTCAGTAAGCAAGGTCTAATTTGAGAACTAAGGGGAAATTCTGCCTTTTCTCTCCTTCCTCTTCCAGCCCCAAACCAACACAAACATCCCATAGATCTACGTCCCAGCTACTTTCTCAGCATCTTCCATCAGAGAATGCCAGCCATAAACCTGGATTTCTGGTTTCTCTTGAAATGCCTGGTCAGCAACAGGTGGCCTTGTTGACCCTTATCCGTCATCCCTGTGTGGACTGTCCATCACCACTTCTGCACTGGTACCTTTCTCTGAGGTAGATATTGACTCTACCTGCACACAGGTCACTCTCGAGGTAAGAGATTAGCACACAGACCAGGAAGAACATGGCAGTGTCTCACTACAGGCAGCAGCCCCCATTGTCTGTGCACGGTCACAGCTCGTCTGAACTGAGACCCAGATCCCTGCAGACATTGTGTTCTTGGTCCCTTGACCTAAAGTTCTCAGACTTTTTGTCTACATTGCTCAGTTCATCAGGTGCTTTACTCAATCGTCCATCTAGACTGACCTATTTGGAGTACAATGCTTTGGAATTTAGGGGCAATATTGCAGTATTTCAGAGTTCTATCTGTCGTGTCAAAGGACTGAAAAGTTTGGTCAGAGCTGCCACCAAGAAAACTTCTGTCACACTTGTCCTGGTGCTCAGTGAACACACGTGAGCACACACAGACATACATGCACACACATGTGCATGGCTCAGGTGAATGGCAGCAGATGTGACACCCCTAGGAATAGTGCCGTTTCCCCTTGAATGAGGCTATAGTGGCGCCAGAACACAGACCTCAGAGCTGACGTGGACCGTAATCCCCAGCAGGCTGCTTAGACCATCCCTGCTGAAATCTGCGGATGCAGCCACAGCGGCCAGAGGCACTTGTTTTGATTCTCTTCAGAAGAAACCTGAGTGCCTGGGGCCCCATGTCCCGCTGGAGTCAGACATGAACAGGCGGCGGTCCAGGAACACATGCGGTCCCAGAACAGGGAGGGCAGGGCTGTGGGTGGGCAGGAGCCCACAGCCCCCAGGTTCTCACAACAGCAGGTGCCAGGTCTTCCATGTGAGATGAGCCCCATTGCAGCCAGCAAGTCAGTGTACACCTCACAGGCCACGGCGCCTGGCGCGGCCCATCCCCTCAGCCAGAAGGTGGTGCCAGAGGCTGGTGCATGGGAGTCAGCCTGCATCTGTCCTACCTGTGTGCACACCTGCCTCCTGCACCTGTGCCCACCTATGTGCACACTCACCTCCTGCACCTGTCTACCTGTGTGTATACCCACCCCCGACCCCATGCCCACCTATGTGCACACCTGCCTCCAGCGCCTGTCTTACCTGTGTACACACCCACCTCCCTCACCTGTCCTACCTGTGTGCACACTCACTCCTGCACCTGTCCTATCTATGTGCACACCCACCTCCTGGACCTGTCCTACCTGTGTGCACACTCACCCCCTGAACCTGTCCTGCCTGTGTGTACACCCACCCTTGCACCTGTGCCTACCTATGTGCACACTAATCTCCTGAACCTGTCCTATGTGCACACCTACCTCCTGCACCTGTCCTATCTATGTGCACACCCACCTCCTGCACCTGTCCTATGTGCACACCCACCCCCTGCACCTGTCCTACCTGTGTGCACACTCACCCCCTGAACCTGTCCTGCCTGTGTGTACACCCACCCTTGCACCTGTGCCTACCTATGTGCACACTAATCTCCTGCACCTCTCCTATCTATGTGCACACCCACCTCCTGCACCTGTCCTATGTGCAAACCCACCTCCTGCACCTCTCCTATCTATGTGCACACTCACCCCCTGCACCTGTCCTACCTATGTGCACACTCACCCCCTGCACCTGTCCTACCTATGTGCACACTCACCTCCTGCACCTGTCCTACCTATGTGCACACCCACCTCCTGCACCTGTCCTATGTGCACACCCACCTCCTGCACCTGTCCTACCTATGTGCACACCCACCTCCTGCACCTGTGCCCACCTGTGTGCACACCTGCCTCCTACATACCTACACATATACTCACATATCTTCCTAGTTCCTCACCTACACACTTACCTACATACATACGTACTTAGCTACATACTTGCTTACCTGTTTCTCCAAATATGTACCTGCGTACTTACCTTCACATATACATGTGTACCTACATACATACGCACCTACCTATGTGTCTATTTACATACACGTCTACATATACTTCTACCTACACACCTACATGTTTACCTTCACACGCACATGCATATGTACCTATATACATATACATATTCCCACATCCATACATACCTACCTATGGGTCCACCTCTATGCATACACATATGTAAAATGCAGGAGCAGGTACCCATCTTCCTACCAGCCTACATAGAAAGGCAGACTTCCTTAGCATTTCATGATAAGCAGGGTGTGTTCACCTGAGTCCCCACTGCCTAGATGCTTAGGTTTACTTGAAAATCGCAAGGCTTGAGTCCTGTGCCTTGAGGTGGTGCTGGGTCTCCTTGGATTTGCAACTGGGACAGTGCAGGACAGAGCGAGGGACAGGGGGGCAGGGCTGACATGGCTCTCGCCCCAAGTTAGGACTTAAGGCAACTCTGGAAGACCCCCTTGGCTCAGCCATGGAGTGACTCTTCTTAATTTCACTTGCACGTGAATGTCTGACAGACGGTGCATCTCGCAAAGACTAGTGTTTAAGGAGAACTCCACACAACAGGAACTCTAGCCCGACAGTTCTATGTGTCACTTTTCAAACCAATTTTTGAGGATATGTTTCCTTTGCAGCTGAAAGAGAGGAATAAAGTCTGCACTAAAGAGATAGCATTGTCCCCGGGAAATATCCAGAGGATTAATATATTTTGACTGAAGTGAGCAGGAAATTGTGCTTCGGCTGTGCTTATGGGCTTATTGTGAACACGTCACATCAAGAACAATTTGTTAAACCAGGAATACCAGGTGTGGAAACAGGCAGGCAGAGTATCAGGGAGACAGATCTGGAATGGCCGTGATGTGCGATATGTCGTCAGAGCTGAGAGCCCTTCTGATCAGGAGGAGGTAGACGGGCACCTGGAGGGAGGGAAGACGTGTTCCCATCACGTTACTTCCGGGTCGTGGCTGAGACGGGAGGACCAGCACTTCCCATGACTTCCAACTGTAAACTCAGTGCGGCGGGCCTTTTGGAACAAGCTCTGCTCAGCCCTCTTAGATGACACCGCATCACAGCCGCCTTCTCACACATGCAGATGAGAAGGTAAGAAAGAACGCCCGACTCCCGGATGGCAGGGACAGCACTGGGGTCCTCCAGTCACCGCAGGTCACAGTGACGCTGGCAGACGCAGCCGCTGAGTGCTGCGTGTTGTTCTCCTTTGTTCTGTTTGGTCATTAGTTTCTCCTTGTTGGAGACGGAAGAAGGCAGGTCACTTTTTAAAGATTTGTTGGTTATCACATAACAGTCAAAATGACTTTCCAGCTGTTACCCTGTAAAGCATACCATTCAGAGATCAGAAAAGCAGCATCTCAGGGTTGGAAGGACGGAGGTCTCTGAGTTTTCCAGGCAGAACTTCGTTTCTTCTCAAGCAAAATGCTGTTGAAATTACTTGCTATCTAGAGCATTGGGTAGTGTTTTCTGCAAATACTTGCATTGCTAAGACAAAATGACTACACTTTTCTTAGAATTACTGTGGGATTATGTGTCACTCAGGATGCCTCAACTTATGAAACCTTCGGGATCCTGTTGTTTCAATGATGGGGATACTTAGATCCCAAAGACCTGCGACCACCTGAGAACGAGGCAGCTGAGTGGTTAGCCCAAAGACCTACAACCAACAGTGTCCAGAAAGATAACTGACAAAGGAAATATTTTGTTAGGAGCAGGAGTGTTGAAAATGCCACTTTGGAGTTTACGATCTTTCTCAGCTTTTGCTCTTAGCATTACTTGCATCTATAATTTAAATCCTATAAGATTTTTAGAAAAAAAAGAAACTAGAAAAAAAGAAAGAAGTAGTTTGCTTTTAAGTCTAAGGACAATAGCAGCAAAGAAGTTCCTTGAAAGTGAAACGTCATATTCTTGTCTGAAAGGAGATACACAAGCTGATGCTTTATTCTGGCCTCTGTGGGTTCATTTTGGAGACGATGACCCCGTGTATTTACCTGCAGCTTCTCCTTGTTCTCCAGAACATCATCATGTGGTCAGCGTAACAGGCATCCCAGTAAAGGATCGTGAGCCCCGCCAATCAGAAGAGGAGACGGGGCTGCCCTGGCGCCTGCAGGTGAACAGACAGGACACCCGACTCCTCTGTGGTGCTGACAGCAGCGGGTGGACAAAGAGGCAGCACAGTCCAGGGGGAAGTGTTTCCTCAGGTGGCAACAAAGTGTGCTGTGGACTCTCGACCCGTGTGCTGGGGGGCATTCTGGGAGAGTTACTGTGACTTGCCAAAGAGTACTCCTCCTCCACCCACAGGCAGCCCGATACTGTTCTCTCTAATTGTAAGAGTCATCCACAATGTGGGACCAGAACTTGGTCCCGCACCTGCCCCTCTGGATGCAGCCTTTTCAGTTCCATCCACATGGCAGGAGCCGAGTGTCCAGGACCCTTGCAGCAGGTTCCACCCAGCCGACACACATGGGGTGAGCCTCCCAGAGGAGCCGGGCTCACAGTCTTGAAATCCTCTGGGCAGATCGGAGTTCCGGCTGCTGATGGCCTTTCTGATCTGGTTGCCATGGGAACGGCGGTCAGATGGAAGAGGATAAGGTAGGGAAGTTATAAAAAGAAGTCTGTCATTAAAACCTGCACCTTGTCTCCCAAGCTTGTGCGTTTCCATGGAAGCAGGAGCAGATCCACTCACGGCGCCGTCGGGCCATGGCCTCTGGGCTGTCAGTCACTCAGGCCTTCTCTCAGGAGCTGTTTATGAGGCCTTCATGACCAGACCCCGCAAACCGCCCAGGCCAGGCGAGAGCTCTGCGTCTGGGGCCCCACAGCTCCTAAGGTGCCTTCTTGGAGGGTCCTGCTGAGTGGGGACACCCCAACAGGTAGGCAGCCTGGCTCCTGTCACCTCCAGCCCCAGGCCCCCACTCGCTTCCATGAGGCCAGCCTCTGGGGGGCCCTGCCCACGTTGCTGGTCTCTTCTATGCTGACCTAGCGCCCCACCCACCCTAGGCCACTTCTCTGCTGCAGAAGTCAGGCTCCCTCAAGACACAGTTGATGGCACCTCACTTTCACCTGTGACTCTTCTGTTGGAGGTGCATGGCGCCCCCTCTATCCTCAGAGCAGCGTGTTTAACTGTCTCCAAGACAAACAATTTCTCACCTAGATTTGGGAAAAAAAACAAAAACTGCATTTTAGGTACAACAGACATTGATCTCTGTTGCCTGAAAATTCATGCAGCAACCTCCTCTTCTGCCTGGGAAGGCGTTTCTAAGACTCACTCCAGGGGCCTTTACATCCTAAGATGAAGCGCAAATACACAGTGATGCCGCCATCGTGGCCAGCCTCACCCACCCTCTCACCCGCGCATCCTCCCTACCATTGCACTCACGGTGCTGTTGGATCCACTTTCTCAGGTGTAGACACCAAATCTCGTTCATCTCAGTGGTCTCCTTACCTGTCACACGGGAGATGCCCAATATGTTTGTTGAGCTCTTAGACTGAATTGCTTTCATTGAGGGCAAGATGATGACTGTGTATTGAATTACAGCATAAATAAACTTGATTTGTAATAGTCTAAATGACCACAAGCAAAGATGACTGCTTTGTTCAAATGGTGGTATCCAGAGGCCACTGTTCAGGGAAGAATAATGGCTAACGGGGAGGTGTGGGCACTGTCCTTGGTCCTGCCTCGTTCGGTGTTTTCACATGTGGAAATAAATCATAAATTCCTGAAGGCACACACACCTGGAAGCAGGGTCAGTGTAGTGGTTGTTAGAACTGGAGTGCAAACTGCAATAAATAGGAGATGGAGTAACACAAAGCTTGACAAGAGACCTCTCCCCCCAAAATGAAAACCAGAACAAGAACAATTAGTTTTCTCCTGCTAATTGAAGACATATAGAAATAGAATTCTCTGGGGTGTATTTTACAGGGATGCAGATTACAATAATGTAAGAAAGCCTTCTGGAGCACTCTGAGTGTGGGGTGAAGTGTTTGTGGAAGTGAGCTCACATTCTTCAGATGCTGGAAAGTCCTCCTTTGGGACATTCGGCAGCAGGTGCAAGGTGGCTGAGAAATGTATCTTATGGGTTCTCCTTTCTATGGTTCTTAGAAGCAATTTGCACAACAGAGCTGGCCTATATTTACATCTAAAGATCTCTTGCACATAATCTGCTATGCCATATGACATAAACTTTATTTTAAAAATTGGTGTTCTAGAGTTAATAAAGAGTGAAATGATGTGTTTATGATAAATCTTGGCTGTTACAAAGCTCCTTACATTTTTAATGCTATTTTGAGCTAGCCATGATTTTAAGTTGCTGCTTTTCAATCTAAATATAAAGTTATGTTCATTCAGCTTCACCCTTTCAGTGACCTACATATCATTTGTTATTCCTACAGTACCTACTGTTACCCTTACAGGGCTTTCCTGGTAGCTCAGACAGTAAAGAATCTGCCTGTAATGCAAGAGATCTGGGTTCAGTTCCTGGGTCAGGAAGATCCCCTGGAGAAGGAAATGGCTACCCGCTCTAGTATTCTTGCCTGCAGAATCCCATGGACAGAGGAGCCTGGTGGGCTATAGTCCATAGGGTCACAAAGAGTTGGACAAGACTGAGTGACTAACATTTTCACTTGCACAGTGCCTGTAGTGTAGAGCAATGCATATATGCATCAATAATATTTTGGCTTATAATTTCCAGTCACTGGAGTTGGAAAAATATATGTATTACATTTCAAATATTGGTAATCAATACCCCTTTTGATAAAATAGATAAGCACCTAATGCCATTTGAATGCGGTTGCATTAGAAACAGTTGTGGTTATCTGAGTTATTTTGGTGCAAATGAAAATGGTTTTGGGAGATGGCTTAGGGTATCTTTCCTGCTAAACAGACTATTTCAAAAAGTCTGAAACATGAACTTGAAGGGACCTTCCAGTGCTACATATCCACAGCTCTCTGGCTGCCTTGCCAACATCCAGGCTCCTCACATTCACATATCCATCCGTGTGAAGCACATTTGCTTCATCCAGACTGCTCATCATTCCCCATTCAAGTCCCATCCATTCTTATCTCCAAGTGCCATACCATACCATTTCAACTAGTGCAGCTTTGTGATATATTTTGAAATCAAAAAGTGTTACTTCCATGTTTTTTTTTTCTTTCTCCAGAAAAGTTACTTTGGCTATTTGAGGTTTTTTGCACTTCCCTATGAATTTTAGGTTTTTAACAATTTTCTGTAAAAAATGCCATTGGGATTTTTTTTTTTTTTTTTTGCCATTGGGATTTTGATAGAGATTGCATTGACTATGTAGATTACTTTGGCTAGTATAGCTATTTTAACAACATTGTCTTTCAATCCATAAACATGGGAAGTTGTCCCATTTATTTGTGCCTTCTTCAATTTCTCTCACCAGTGATTTGCACTTTTCAGAGTACATGTCTTTCACATACTTGGTTAAGTTTATTTTTAAGTATTTTATTCTTTTGAACATACATGATCTTGGTTTTTTAATTTCCTCATTGGTTAGTTCATTTTTCATGTACAGAAAAATGACAGATATCTGTATACTGAGTTTGTACCCTGCAAATTTACTGAATTTATTTATTCTTAGGTTTTTTTGTGGAGTCTTCAAGATTTTCTACATATAAGATCATGCTATCTTTAAACAGAAATTTTTACTTATCTAATTGCTCTGGCTAGGACTTCCCCATTATGTTGACTAGAAGTGGCAAGAGTGGGTATCCTTGCCCTATTCCTGATGTTAGAGGAAAAGTTTTCAACTCTTCACCATTGAATTTGGCATTAGCTGTGCTCTTGTTATGTATGACCTTCATTATCTTGAATTAAATCTCTTCTGTTCTTAGTTTAACTTTTATTATGAACAGATTTTTTATTTAGTCATATACTTTCCACATCTACTGAGACAATCATATTTTTATCCTTCATTCTGTGAATGTGAATGTGCTGTTATCACTGTTATTGATTTGCATATATTGAACCATCCTTACATCCCAGAGATAAATTCCACTTGATCATGGTGTACAATCTTTTTACTATGCTTTCTTATTCAATTTGCTAGTATTTTATTGACAGTTTTTACGTCTATATTTGTCAGGGATATTGGATATTCGATTTTCTTGCAGTGTCTTTGTCTGGCTTTGGCATTAGGGTGACGTTGGCCTCATCTGGAGAAATGTTACTTCTTCATCAGATTTTTGGAAGAGTTGACGATTTGATGCAGCCTTATTCACAACAGCCAAAATATGGAAACAATCTAAATGTCTGCCAATGGGTGACTAGATAAAGAAAATGCACATATACATACAATAGAACCTTATTCAGTCTTTAAAAGGAAGGCTATCTTGCCATATGCAACAGCTCAGGTGAACTTTGAAGACATTACACTGAGTGAGACAAGCTAGTCACAGAAAGACAGGCACTGCATGATCCCATTATATGAGGTCATCAGATGCTTAAAGCAGAGAGTAAAATGGTGGTTTCTAAGGGCTGGGAGTAATTTTTCTTCAAAAGGTATAAAATTTAAGTTAGGAAAGATGACTAACTTCTCATTTCTACTGTGCAACACGGTGTATGTAGTTACGATACTGACTGTGCACTTAAAGTGTGAGACAGCAGGTCTCATGTTGAATGCTCTTATCACCAAGAACAGGAGCAACGGAGGGAAGTGTGAAGGTGAAGGGTGTTTGCTATCCTCATGTGGTGACGGTTCCATGTGTATATGCATATCGCCACACTCATCAAATTGTGTGCATTAAGTACATCCAGACTCCTGTAAATCAATTATAACCCAATAAAGCTGTTTTTAAAATACGATACATGCAGGAATGAATAAATTATAAATTAAGAAACTACTATCAAACCAATCAATTCAGTAAGGTATACCCATATTCTTGTGCTAATTGTTACCTCACTTAATCACCCCTCCTTGTTCCACAGATCTATTCTAGAGGTTTTCATCCTATGGGACTTCTCAATAAGCCAGGAAATTTAACTTCTATGAGAGCAAGAAAGTGTGGTATTAAAATTGGTAACCATCAATTAAGTAAAATTTGGAGTAACTAATGGTTTTCAAAACTATTTTCACTTTTAAAAGATAAACTCTAAGATCAGAATACAAAATAATAATAATTCCAAATTAGGCAAGGGACTAAAGATGACATAAGATGTGACCACTAAATATTATCTGAAAACTTTGCATTTTGCCAACAAAAGGAAGGTTGTGACATAGTAAACTTGCACAGGTAACAGCACGTTCTAGAATTGAGAAGCAGCAAGAGGCCCTTGGCCACACGTGTGCCATGGAAGCTTTCAGGTTACAGTCCCCTGGAGTCCAGGCTCTCATAGAAACACCTCTTATGGTGCCGGCATCAGCCAAGGAGGGAGGAAAGGTTTGGACACAGCTCCTCATGGGCCCTCAGATGTGGCTGGTATTTCTGCCTTCCCCCAACCCCTCAGCTGGCTGCCTCCTCCATCCCAAAGCATCTGGATGCTGCCGTGAGATTGTCTAGCAGTGGATCCGCCCAGATGGGAAGGGTAGACGTCAGATGGAGAGACCTGGTCAGCCTGCAACACCAGGGAAGGTGGCAGGTCCCCCGCAGACCTGGAGCAAGAGGCCCGCCAAGAAGACTGGCCTTCACTCCCTGGGGTCACGGACAGTCCATCTCCAGCCTTCATCTGCTACCAGTTCCCACAATGGATTCAACAGGCAACGGGGCCTGACTTTATTTTCTTGCTGCCATTTTTCTTCTACTTTTCAGCTTCATAAATACTTGCATTTTAAGTGATAATGTTATTTTAGAGGGAGAAGCTCAGGAAAAGGATGGGATTGATCCTGACAGTCTTGCCCGGATGACAGGCTAAGAGCATGCTGGCTGAGCAGTGCCTGCTGTCAGTGCCGGCCTGGCACGTGGCCCATCAGGGCCCAGCTTGGATCCCACTGTGATTGCAGAAGGAGGGCAGTCCCTGCACAGGAGCACTTACAATGACAGCGGAGGGATGACGTCACCCGGCCACCACAGCAGACAGACAGACAGCTCTCATTTCATGAAGAGGGCCTGGTGCGGTGGCAGAGCCAGCTACCTGCGAGCTTAATGTGCTTTTAGATAAAAAGCTCATGGTGGAATAAAGGGACTGGAGGGAGACTGTGCCATCCGCCAACACAAACATTTGTGTTTATTTTCCCAGAGCGCAGAGTGCCAGAACTGTATCAGGAACACTGGCGATGCCCATTCTGAGTTCTACTTGCCGACCCGGGAACAGAGCCGACCAGTTGACGGCCAGCATGTGTTGGCTCCTCGGGCCCCTGCAGCGGGCTCAGTGCCCACGCAAGGTGTCAGGGCCCCCCAATCCTCCTCTCACTCGGGCACCAGCAGTGGAGGGTCCGTGGCAATGACGTTGCTGTGGCCGGCACAGAGGTGGTTGGAACCGCTCCCGAGGTGCCATCCAAGCTCGGGCTAACTCTCAGAGCCTGAAAAGGATGAGGTTGTTTCTCACAAAGCTGCACAGGCCTTAATTAGTTCTTGAAAACCTAACCAAGTATTTTTTTGTTGTTGTTCGCTCAGAAAAATGCTGGCTCTGAAGCACAGACAGGAGCTTGAAACCCAGTAACATCTTTTCACACAGACTCTCTTCCCGAGTCCTGAGCCTCTGCATTTGTTGCCAAGAGCTAAACTGACAGGCACTTAAACTGCTAAAGACAGACGCAGGCAGAAACTAGCACAGCTCTCACGTGGTGGACACAAACCCAGATGCTCTCTGCTTTACAAGGGACCATGGGAGATGATGAGACTTGTGAGTTGTCTTTTTGTTCCCTTAAAAGTGCACCTCAGACTTCCCTGGTGGTAAAGTGGATAAGAGTTCATCAGCCAGTGCAAGAGACACAGGTTCCATCCCTGGTGCCAGAAGATTACACATGCCCGTGAAGAGCAACGAAGCCCGTGAGCCACAGCTACTGAGCCCATGAGCCACAACTACTGAGCCCACAGGCCATAACTACTGAGCCCACAGGCCACAGCTACTGAGCCCACGAGCCACAGCTACTGAGCCACAACTACTGAGCCCACGAGCCACAGCTACTGAGCCCACGAGCCACAGCCACTGAGCCCACGAGCCACAGCTACTGAGCCCACGAGCCACAGCTACTGAGCCCACGAGCCACAGCTACTGAGCCCACGAGCCACAGCTACTGAGCCACAACTACTGAGCCCATGAGCCACAGCTACTGAGCCCACGAGCCACAGCCACTGAGCCCACGAGCCACAGCCACTGAGCCCATGAGCCACAGCTACTGAGCCCGTGAGCCACAGCTACTGAGCCCGTGAGCCACAACTACTGAGCCCATGAGCCACAGCTACTGAAGCCCATGCACCCTAAGGCCTGTACTCAGCAACAAGAGAAGCTAGTGCAATGAGAAGCCCACGAACTACAAAGAAAAGTGGCCCCCATTCAGTGTAACTACAGAAAGTCTGCGTGCAGCAATGAAGGCCCAGCACAGCAAAAAAAAACCCTAACAAATAAACAAAAAACACTTTTTTAAAAAGGGGGGGAACACCTTTAAAGCACGAATTGTTAATCGGGATGAATCCAGTGGTTGTAAGCCATGTTCTAAGCTAGATCTGAGCCAAAATCCCTCTCAGGCATTCAGGTTCAGAGAGAATCATTTCGTCAATTATAAAAAATAGAGTGGAACATTTGTTTATTATCTGCACCAGGAGAGAGTGAAACCCTTTCATTAACCAGATGTAAAATGACTCATTACTGACATGAGTGTGCCCATTAACTGCCTTCAGAGGGAGAAAGCACGTAACGCTACAGGGCTGTCACTCATGTGCCTAAGGGGGACAATAGTCCTGAAGGGGGACAGTGATCTCTGAGAAGGAAGAGGGTGCCCCCTCAGCCCAGGGTCTCCCCTCCAGGCCCAGGGTCTCTCCTCCAGGCCCAGGGTCTCTCTTCCAGGCCCAGGGTCTCCCCTCCAGGCCCAGGGTCTCCCCTCCAGGCCCAGGGTCTCCCCTCCAGGCCCAGGGTCTCTCCTCCAGGCCCAGGGTCTCTCCTCCAGGCCCAGGGTCTCTACTCCAGGTCTAGGGTCTCTACTCCAGGTCTAGGGTCTCCTCCAGGCCCAGGGTCTCCTCCAGGCCCAGGGTCTCTCCTCCAGGCCCAGGGTCTCTGCTCCAGGTCCAGGGTCTCTCTTCTAGGCCCAGGGTCTCTCCTCTAGTCCCAGGGTCTCCTCTCCAGGCCCAGGGTCTCTCCTCCAGGTCCAGGGTCTCCTCCAGGCCTAGGGTCTCTCCACCAGGCCCAGGGTCTCCTCCAGGCCCAGGGTCTCTCCTCCAGGCCCAGGGTCTCTCCTCCAGGCCCAGGGTCTTTCCTCCAGGCCCAGGGTCTACTCCAGGCTCAAGGTCTCTACTCCAGGCCCAGGGTCTCTCCTCCAGGCCCAGGGTCTCTCCTCCAGACCCAGGGTCTCTCCTCCAGGCGCAGGGTCTCTGTTCCAGGTCCAGGGTCTCTCCTCCAGGCCCAGGGTCTCTGCTCCAGGTCCAGGGTCTCTCTTCTAGGCCCAGGGTCTCTCCTCCAGTCCCAGGGTCTCTCCTCCAGGCCCAGGATCTCCTCCAGGCCCAGGGTCTCCTCCAGGCCCAGGGTCTCTCCTCCAGGCCCAGGGTCTCTCCTCCAGGCCCAGGGTCTCTGCTCCAGGTCCAGGGTCTCTCCTCCAGGCCCAGGATCTCCTCCAGGCCCAGGGTCTCCTCCAGGCCCAGTGACTCTCCTCCAGCCACAGGGTCCCCGTCAGGCCCTGCCCAGTGCCAGGCAGTTTCCCACAGCTGATGGGGATGCCCTGTGGGGGTGTGAGGCAGGGGGTGCAAGAAGCAGTGCTGGATGGGCGTGTCACCACTTGCACGTTAGACATGTGGGCATCTCCAGGGCAGGCGGCCTCCACTACTCATTGTAAGTGGTGTTTACAAGTCATCTCACTCCTCCTGTGAGTGAGTAGCTGTGTTTACACACGCGCACATGTAGGGTCATCTTCTGTCCACACACCTGCCTCCCAGCTGCAGGTCTGCACTGTCACCACCAGTCTCTGGCTGTGCTGCGGCCCCAGCGGTTGGCAGAAGCGTGTTTACACAGCCATCCGGCTCGGCTGGAAGCTGTGACGGTTTGTATGGGACATGGGCCTTGTCCGCAGGGGCTATAACAAATGCACAGGCCTGGCACCTCATCAACAGCACACACTGCTCCTCGTGGTCCAGCGGGTGGAGTCCAAGGCCAGGCGCTGGCAGGTTCCTCGTCCTTACCTGGAGGCTGGGCGGCGGTCCTGTGGTCCCATCCTGGGAGCTCTACCCCGCCACCTCCTGACCTCCCGAGGGGCTCATGGTCAGCACGTGAACCTGGGGAACAGAAACCCTCAGGCCACAGCTCCCATTCACAGGAGGTTTTATGGGGATGATTAGCTAGCATGAAACACCACACACACACACACACACACACACACACAAATAAACACACATGAGCATGTGGACAGAAGGGCCACCAGAGCCCCCAGAGGCTGTCACAGGGACTGGGGAAGAAGCAGGCACAGACAGAGGAGAGGGGCCACTGGCAGGAAAATGTGGGTCTGGAAAGCTGGAAGAAAGCCTGAATAGTTTTGCTTCAGAAAATAGAATCCCAATGGCAAAGTAACTATAAAATAACCTCAAAATCATCCATGCTCCTTCAAGGGAAAAAAAATGATTTAGAAACTCACCTTGGTGCTTAATTAGGACAATTATTTAAAGTCGATCAGAGGCCAGGGAATGCATGAGAGATCCGAATCCCTCTTAAAAACACACTTTTCCTCATCAGGGAAAACTTCTTTTAAAAAATTATAGGCAGGAAGAGAATTAGATAAATTGCCCTTGAAATTTCTCCATTTTCATTTGGCGGGAGATAAATCCTCAGCTCTCTGTTAAAGGGATTATGAGTGGATGCTCCTGTCCTCGCCCTGGGAAGGACTGTAATTACAGGGACCATATTTTCTGAACCAAACACCAGGACAGCTGACCTGACAAGTACACGTGTATTTGTGAAGACAATGGGATGAGATATTTGAAATGGAAAATGGCCCACAAGCACCAGGGCTGTAGCGAGCAGAAATCACCTGGTTTGCGGCCTTCTTCATGACGTCACTGGTGCAGCACTTCCTCGTCAGTGTTTAAAACTTAAGATTGCCTCTGAAATTGCCTCCTCACAGCCTCATCCATGCCATGAAGCGGATTCTGATCTTAAAGGAGCCAATTCAGTTGAGTCAAAATAACCACTTTTCCGTCTTGGGAAAGATTATCAGAGCGACACAGTATATAATGTCCAAATTAGCGTGTTAATGTGGCCATAAAGCCCATCAGCATATTGTACACAGAAGTGCCTCTTTGACATTCGGTCCACTGCGTGTCGGGGTCTATCCCACTTTAAGCAGATCTGATATGAAATTTTAGCAACTATATATTAAGGAGTGACTATGCATCGGTGGACAGCACCTCATTTCACACAGCTTCCTCCACAAGGCTCTCGGTGTGATTGCCCATCAGGTTAGCATTGACGTGATTATCGGCGAAGGAGGGAGTCAGGAGATGTGAGCCAGGAACGCCTTGGCCAGTGGAGGCCCCATGAGCACGGAGACCGGGCCTGAGGCTGCAGCGTGGGGCCAAATGGGGAGTATGCCAGACTGTTCTGGAGGGCGGGTGAGGATGCCCTGGCAACTGACTGGAAACCTGAGCGAAGAGGCGGCCCCTCTGGGGGCTGGACAGGCAGAGACCCTCCTGGGAGCCTGGCTGCTGGCGGGGGTCAGTGTTGGGGTGATGCCGGGGGCGGGGACCTTCTGGTGGGCTGTGATGAGTGCCCCAGATGAGCTCAAATGGCCGATGATCATCGACTCCAGGCCTGGGGGGCTGGGGTCTGGGGTTTGGACCTGGAATGGGAGACGTTCAAGCAGGTTTGCAAGCAGGGAAGAGGAGTCGGGTAGGCAGAGCCCAGGAGGACACTGGTGGGCACCTTGGGGTGATAGTCAAGAAGCAATCTTGACGAGGCGCTGCTGGAATCGATGAGTCAGCTGTTTGGTTGAGTTGGGGTCAGGTGTTTCCTGGAGAGACAGCAAGGCTGGCAGGGAACAAGCGGGTTCTGTTCTCACTGGTGGAGGAGACCTGAGAAGTCCTCCAAGCTTTCTCTCCAAATTGTCCCTGGGGAAATTAGGTAAAGGACATGTTTCACTGCTTTGAAACATTTGGTTGTGCATGAAATTATACAGTTCCTTCAGCTCTGTTGTTACTTTGCCAGGAAAAGGTACACAGACATTGACAACAAAATTATTTATTCTGAATGTCCTATTACAAATGAAAACTTGCAACCGTTTATGGTGAGCTGGTCAGTTTACAAACTGGTACAATCCTTTAAGGAGAGGTATCAAAGCAAAAAGAATTCTTTTAGCTTAAGAGTTTATGTTTGCATTTATATAGCGTGTTTGTGTGGTGGTAGCTGAGACAGGGGAACAGTTTCCTTACACAAATATCACTTGCCTTTAGTAAATTCTGTGGCCAGATAACCAGGGGATAGTTTTGTATCCATTAAAAAGTTCAGAAATAAACAATCATAAAATATCTGATTCCCTAAAAAATAGTAGTAAGAATATTCATTTTTTAAAACATTAACAATCCCAATTTAAAAAGCTTTTCTGATGCTGCGAAAAAATTGGATCCAAATGTTAAATTTTTTCAGAAAGTAAAAAGGCAGACCCCAAACATAGTGCTGATTCTGACCAGAGGCTTTGTTGTTGTTCAGTTACTAAGTCATATCTGTCTCCTTGTGACCCCATGGACCGCAGCACACCAGGATTTCCTGAGCTTAACTTTCCATTAAAAAAAATAATAACAGCAATAGTTTTTATCTGTGCATTATTGTTCAATCATTGCCTCTGTTTCTTTTTCTAAAGTGTATTTTTAGATTTTCATTTTTTGTCCATCCACTTAGCTGGTTAATCCACAGACACATCAGTCATTCAATATCATCAAAGTCTGAATTAGCCAGCACCCTGATACAGTAAATCTCTATTTCCTAATTATTTTGCTCATCATAATTGTTATAAATTAACATTTTAAATTCAGAGAGTGACTATTTTTAAATACATACCAAACGGTGAAACATCTTCCAGGTGGCGCTTGACTTTCATCTGGCAAAGAACACAGAGGCATCTGGTCCTTGACAAACCACCTCCCTCTCACCTGCAGTCCCTCCTCACAGACATCTGTTGACGCATGCACACAGCAGCAGCACATAGTTTCCTTGTAAATAAACTGTACCTGCGAAAATCACGTAGTTCAGGGACAGTGGAGTCACTCTTTTTTGCACAGAGGAAGAAAAGCAGTTGAAGCCTTGACCCCAGGGCTGAGTTTTGTCAGGAAAGTTTGATATGACTGAAATCATGGAGAGCTTCCTCTGCTGCTGGCTGATATGGAAATACGGGGCGGACTGAACTCGCCGAGCTTTAGGAGACGGGAAGGAATTGCTCATGAATCTTGGTCTCATCTCTTTCTTTAATTGTGATAAAATACACGTAACATAATGTCCCATCTTAACCACTTACTCTGCCGTGTGTCCATCACCACCATCCATCCACAGAAACCCTTCGTCTTCCCAAACTGAGACCCTGTCCTGTTTACACACTCTCCTTCAGCACCTATGACTGTCCATCTTTGTCTCTGTGACTTTGACTGTTCCAAGTATTAATAGCACATGTACGTGTAATTGTGCAGCATTCTTTCCTGTTGGCTTATTTCACTTAGAAAGATGTTTTCAAGGATCACCTAAGTTGCAGGATGTGTCAAAATTCCCCTTTTAAGGAAATAGATTCCATGGTACATATACACAGCATTTTGAATATCCATTCATGCACTGGGGTGATGGGTTGCTTCCAACTTTTGGCTTCTGTGAACATGATTGTCTAAGTATTTCATAGAGTAGTCATTGCTCTGAGTTCATTTTACTCTCCTTTCTCTGTCCCTTAAAGTGAAAAGTTAGATTGAGATGCTTTCTTTTTGAAAGTACATGCTTACACTTGTAAATTTCCCTCATGGCACTGCTTTCTCAGCATCCCATGCATTTTGGTATGGCATGTTTTTGTTTCCATTTATCTCAAAATAATTTCTAATTTCTCTTGTGATTTTTTTTTCTTTCATCTGTTGGTTGTTCCAGAGAGTATTGTTTAATTTCTACATGTCTGTGGATTTTATAATTTTCATCTGTTACTGACTCCTGGTTTTGTTCTATTGTGATCAAACATGATGTCTGTCATGACTTCAGTCTTCTTAAATTTAATAATGTTTGTCTTGTGGTCATTTGGGGAGAATGTTCGACGTGTACTTGAGGAAAATGTGTGCTTTGCTGCCGGCAGGTGGGGTGTTCTCAGGTTCAGGTGGTCCGCCGTGTTGTTCAAAGCCTCTGTCTGCTTATTGATCTTCCGTCTGGGGGCTCTGTCCATTATTGGAAAAGGAGCATTGGCGTCTCCCACTATTATTGCAGGGGTCCTGTTGCACCCTTCAGTTCGTCAATGTTTGTCAATATTTAGGAGCTCTGAGGTAAGTGTAGCCACCCCTGATCTCTTTTGGTTACAGCTGATGTGAAATCTCATTGTCGGTCCTTTCACCTTCAGCTCATTTTTGTCCTGACATCTAAAGTGAGTCCCTTACAGACATCTGGTTAGAGCCTATTTTTGTTTTGTTTTGTCTTTTTATTCATTTTGCCACTCTATGTCTTCAGGGAGTTTAATCCACTTACATTGAAAGTAAGGACTGACAGGAAAGGATTTATTTCTGTCATTTTGCTATTTGCTTTCTGTATGTCTTACAGTTTTCTTCCTCATTTCCTACCTTACTGCATTCCTTTGTGTTTAGTTGATTTTTCAGAGTGACAACTTGTTCCCTCCTCACTTCCCTTGCTGTATATTTTATAAATACTTTCTTTATAGTTACCGTGGGAATTACGTAAAACATCCTAAAGTCATAAGAGTCTATTCTAAATGGAAAACCTAGCTCCAATGACATACAAAAATTCCACTGTTAAGTCACTTTGCCCTCCACACTTTATTATCGATGTCACAAATCGTGTCTTTCTGTTTTGTGTGCTGATTGTTGTTGTTCCTTTGATGTCACAAATCGTGTCTTTCTGTTTTGTGTGCTGATTGTTGTTGTTCCTTTGATGTCACAAATCGTGTCTTTCTGTTTTGTGTGCTGATTGTTGCTGTTCCTTTGCTAAGTCTGTAGCATTTACTGCAGGGTAGGTCTACTGGTAAAGAACTCTTTCAGTTTTCGTTTATCTGAAATTGTCTTCATTTCTTCCTCATTTCCGAAGGACAGTTTCTTTAGATGTAGAATCACTGGCTGGCAGTTGTCCTGGCCCAGGTGAGACAGAGAAGAGCTGCTTCCAGATGAGCCAGAGCATCGCAAGCAACTTCCTCTCTTCTCCTCCTGTCTGAAACAGGAGCCTGCGGCTCCTTACTCACACTGCACGCTGCATAGCAGGGACGGGACACGAGTGAGCAGAACGCCACAGAACTCCCCCTGCTGTGGGCTCAGCTTCTGGCCTGAGCCTCTGCCCAGCTACTGGGGGGCCTGGTCACTGCAGCTCCCGCAGAGCTGCTTCAGTCGGTAGGTTGCTGCTCACTTAGTGTTTTGTGGGGCGCAGAGCTCAGTGGTCCCCAGTCTTGCTGACATCACTCCTCCAAGGTGAACGTAAGATGGCACAGACAGTGGTTCTCAGAGTGGGGTCCTGAGCGGCAAGGCCAGCATCGGCTGGACGCCCAGGAGTGAAGGCTCTCAGCTCCACTGACACAGATGCTCAGGGCTGGCATTCGAGAGCATCAGTTTCTCAGAGATTCTTTCAGTTCAGTTCAGTTGCTCAGTCGTGTCTGACTCTTTGTGACCCCATGGACTGCAGCACGCCAGGCTTCCCTGTCCATCACCAACTCCCGGAGCTTGCTCAAACTAATGTCCATTGAGTCAGTGATGCTATCCAACCATCTCATCCTCTGTCGTCCCCTTCTCCTCCTGCCCCCAATCCCTCCCAGCATCAGAGTCTTTTCAAATGAGTCAGTTCTTCACACCACGTGGCCAAAGTGTTGGAGTTTCAGCTTCAACATCAGTCCTTCCAATGAATATTCAGGACTGATTTCTTTAGGATTGACTGGTTGGATCTCCTTGCAGTCCAAGGGACTCTCAAGAGTCTTCTCCAACACCACAGTTCAAAAGCATCAATTCTTCGGTGCTCAGCCTTCTTTATAGTTCAACTCTCACATCCATACATGACTACTGGAAAACCATAGCCTTGACTAGACAAATCTTTGTTGGCAAAGTAATGTCTCTGCTTTTTAATAAGCTGTCTAGGCGGGTCATAACTTTTCTTCCAAGGAGCAAGAGTCTTTTAATTTTATGGCTGCAGTCACCATCTGCACTGATTTTGGAGCCCCAAAAAATAAAGTCTCTTACTGTTTCCACTGTTTCCCCATCTATTTGCTATGAAATGACGGGACCAGATGCCATGATCTTAGTTTTCTGAATGTTGAGCTTTAAGCCAACTTTTCCACTCTCCTCTTCCATTTTCATCAAGAGGCTCTTTAGTTCTTTTTCGCTTTCTGCCATAAAGGTGGTATGATCTGCATATCTGAAGTTATTGATATTTCTCCCAGCAATCTTGATTCTAGCTTGTGCTTCATCCAGTCCAGGATTTCTCATAATGTACTCTGCATACAAGGTAAATAAGCAGGGTGACAATATACAGTCTTGACGTACTTCTTCCCTGATTTGGAACCAGTGTGTGGTTCCATGTCCAGTTCTAACTGTTGCTTTTTGACCTGCATACAAATTTCTCAGGAGGCAGATCAGGTGGTCTGGTATTCCCATCTCTTGAAGAATTTTCCACAGTTTGTTGTGATCCACACAGTCAAAGGCTTTGGCATAGTCAATAAAGCAGAAGTAGATATTTTTCTGGAACTCTTTTGCTTTTTCAGTGATTGAACAGATGTTGGTAATTTAGCCTAA
Source organism: Ovis aries (assembly GCF_016772045.2). Taxonomy (NCBI): domain Eukaryota; kingdom Metazoa; phylum Chordata; class Mammalia; order Artiodactyla; family Bovidae; genus Ovis; species Ovis aries. The sequence continues at coordinate 45,762,551 of NC_056066.1, forward strand.
GAAAAAGAGCCAGACAGCTATGGAAGTCCCGACTTGCCCCTCGGTTACTCAAATGCAGACATAGACGTGTCTTCTGTGGGACCGTGGACATAGATTGGTATTGGCGTCACAGCGGACCTGTGCTTTTACATCTGATATCTCCCTGGACTTGCTCAGTCATCATGACGCCAGATTTGTGCAGCTGAAAGGCCATCATCACACACAAAAGCAAACTCTGTTGTCTGACACAGGCAGCTCCTGTCTTCAAACGCTCCTCTCTGCCTGCAGGCCAGGCCCCCACCCCCTCACACTCGCATCTGATAGCCGGGGGCAGCCCTGGGCCTCCACTCTCCCACTGTCTACAAACCCAGGCTTCTAACTTCATCCTCTTTTCATGCCTCTGTCCTTTAACAAACACCAAAATCATCTGTGACCTCTCTCTGAGAAGGAGACCAGATTCACTCTTATCTGTGGGTCTGTGAGCGGAGGCTCGGGTCTCCTAGCCACCTCACCTGGGAACACAAAGAGCTCTGGTCCTCCTGCAGTGAGCTAATGTCCCGCCAGGCCACTCCTCAACGTCCACCCACCCTCCCAGGCACATGTGACCCTCACCCCATGTCAGACATGTCCTGTCCCGAGGCATGCGTGTCCCCACCCGCCCCGATATCAGGCACGTCCATTCCTGGCATAGCCGTGGCTCCCAGCCTGAGAGTGGAGCTTGGAGGCCACTCCATCTCGGCTGAGACTGTGACCCTCACGTGACCTGTGAGCACCGATGGTCCACTGAGGAGGCCAGTAGGGCCCTGGGTTGTCTTTTCCCATCCCCAGAGGGTGACCATTCCAGGCGTGCTGGGTTTCCTGTGCATAGCCATCCCTCACACAAAGACAATGGGTGTCGGGTTCACCTCCCGCATTTCACGGTGTCTTGTGTGGTCTTACGAGGTGTTACCTGACACAAGTGTCTGTCAGGACTCTTTCCAGAAAATACTAGTTAAATGCAGCTGCAGGTTAGTCTTTCTGCTCATGTCAGAATGCTCACAGCTGAGAACATCACTTTCCAAACTTTGACAACAAGGCTTTTTTTATGCTTTTGGTTTTCTAGGACAGATTCTTAAAAACACACAGCAGACACTGTCAACCCTTCCTTTTTCTCAGCACCCCATAACCTCTTCTGTGGGAGCATCTGACTCATTGGAAATTTATCTGGCAACAACCAGGCACCCCAACTCCTACACCACTGTTGAGGAACCCCCAACTTCCTATCTGTCTTCGGGACTAGGGGGTAGGTTGTAGGTCATCTCCAGGGGTCCCCAGGGCTGAGCCCAGGGCCTTCTCCACCTCTGCTTCAGGGGTTAGGGGTCAGGGCTCCAGGGAGCACCTCTAGAATAAATCCGCCTGCACACAGATCGACAGAATTCACTTTTGGGGAAAAGTATGACCCTGGGTTCTTGTTCAGTCCCCTTGGAGATCAAATTCAAATTAGGGAAGAACCAGAAATGCCCAATAAAGGCAGGGTCAGAAACATGAGGCCCCACACCTGGGGCAGCAGGGAACCTGCCAGCCTGAAAGAGTGACCAGAGGTGTGGCCACCAGGACAGAGCCACCTGCAGCGCCACCACCTGGCCATGGCTGCAAAGTGCAAGGCCACGTCTAGGCAGGGGAGAGCAGGGCTGGCGGATACCTTAGAGACACTCGTCCCCGAGACCAAGAAAGCCTGATTTACACGGGACAGCAGACAAAAGGAGACAAACTGTCGCCAGTTTTTAAGGGCAGAAGAAAAGTGGGCACAGAGTTGCGAATGGAGCTCAGATGAGGAGCCTCTCTCATGGTGAGGAGGAGGCCCTCTGCTCCCCTTGCCTGCGTGCCCAGCGCAGAGTTTCCATCCACTCCAATTGGCGGGTGGTCACCACCAGCACGCGCCCTCCCTCCTGGCTCACACCCTCCATCAAGGTCAGCGAGATGCAATTAGAATGCAGAGGCCTCCTGTCCACACCCTTGGCTCATTGAACTCACCCAGATGTTTTCTTTTCTACTCAGTGAAATGATGACATTATTAGAGGTTAATAGTTAAGGGTTTATCTAAATGAGGGATCCAGAAAGTTCTTAATTTAGCCACTGAGCACCTAATAGAAATGAAATTGAAACCGAGATTCTGACCATATTTCAATTTCATGGGAACTACTTTGCAGGAAGCACCCAGCACTAGGTCACTCTTTCCACACAATACCTTTCACTTCTGCTAACCAGGACCTGACTTTGTGTGTCTCCATGAGGCTTCTTTTTGGGGAATTCTCTTTCACCAGGAATCTGACTTCTGCTCTGAGAATCCTTCGCTGTGGAATTGCTGGTGTGGAGGGCCCTGGGAGGAGTTAAGTGAGAGAAATAGAGGTGACGGGAGAGGTTGAGACAGAAGGGGAGAAAGTGGGTAAGACTGTGGGTGAATGACTTTTCTAATATTTTACCTTGGTGATAAAGGGGGAGCTGAACAACACGGATGAAGAAGAACAGAGTCAGTGTCTGAAGGAGCACAGGACCCCAGCATGAGAAACGCGGATGAAGGGAAGCGAGGGCTGAGCACCCAGCAAGCACGGGCAAGCGACAGGAGGGCTGCAAAACCAGGCTGTGTGGCAGCGGGTCACACGATGTTTTGGTCACATGTTGTCATAGTCCAGGGGGAGGACAGCCAGGGCCAGGCTGGGGCCCTTGGTGAATCGAGGGGGGCTTCTGGGTGGTCAGGAATTGGGGAGCTGAAGTAGCACAGCATCACCCCCAAGAGGTACCCCTGGATTACGGCCCCATCTTCCTCTTAACAAAGCCCTGAGATCCTGTTTGATGAGTCGCTCGCCCTCCTGCGGAGACAGTCATCTGCTTTGTGGGACACAGAGACCTGCACCCTTCCTTCCTGTTTGGTTTTCATGAGTTTTTCCTGCTGCTCTTTGTTTTTTTAACTGCAGCATGAGGCTTCCCTGGGGCAGGGGCTCACGGCTGCTCATGCCATGTCCAGTGGTACATGGGGTCACCTGGAGAGGAAGCCTGACTCCCAGGGACACATGGAGCCCGCGAAGTGCAGTCCGCCCAGTGTGGTCAGTGTTTCTGCCACACCACGGCTCCGGGCCTGAAACAGACCTGGAGCAAAACCTCATCCGGCAAACTGAGCGGCATGGCTCTCAGTCTCGACTCTTGGCCATCTTCCTCACTCCAGAAACAGCTTTTGTCATCAACTGATGTTACAAATCAGGCCTCTAGAGTGAATAAAAAAGATATGGTACATATATACAGTAATACGTAACACTACTCAGCCCTCAGGATGAATGAAATAATGCCATTGGCAGCAACACGGGTGGGCCTAGAGAGGGTCATCCTGAATGAAATAAGTCCAACAGAGAAGAAATATCATATGACCTCCCTTGTATGTGGAATCTAAAAAGAAATGATAGAAATTAACTTATTTACAAAACAGAAAGAGTCTCACAGACTTAGAAAATGAGCTTATGGTTACCAGGGGGAAGGGATGGTTAGGGAGTTTGGAAAGGTCATGGACACACTCTGCTGTATTCAAAATGGACAATGAACAGGGACCTTTTGTATAGCACACAGAATTCTGCTCAGTGTTATGTGCCAGCCTGGATGTTTGTGGCTGGGTCTCTTCTCTGCTCACCTGAAACTACCACAGCATTGGTAATTGGCTATACCCCAATACTAAATGAAATGTTTAAAGTCTGGAAAAAGAATCAGGCCTCTAGACTCCTCAATAGTGTAGACATCTGTGCATCTTTCTGACCTGAGACGAGTTAAAACCATGTCTCTCCCAGTTCTCATTTGTCTCTCAGGTGGGGCCACTTTGGCCTGTGGTCTCCCATCTCAAGGTGCGTCACCCCTGCTGGCATATCCCCAAGCCTGGTGCCACCAGGGAAGGTGACCTGCTGGAAGGTGACTCCTCTTCACCAGACAGGGGTCCCTGGAGCCGAGATGCTCCCGGTCACCACGGCTTATACAGTCAGGGGCTCACTGCCCACTGGGACCGTCCATGAAAGGACCCTGAGCAGCAGAGAAAAATGAGCTCGGAAGCCTCCTCGTCTGGGCACAGGGCCAGAGCCCGTGGCTGCAAATGCAGTCCGTTTAAGATCTCCCACTGGCTCCTCAAGTCTCTGTGACCTTTCACTCCACTCCATGCTGTTTCCATGTTAACTTCACTGCTAAGATGTGGCTGCAAATCCTGTGATACTTGAACTACTCAAATGTATTAAAGCTTCCCTGGTGGCTCAACTGGTAAAGAGTTCACCTGCAGTGCAGGACACCCAGGTTCCATCCCTGGGCTGGGAAGATCCCCTGGAGGAGGGCATGGCAGCCCACTTCAGCATTCTTGCCTGGAGAATCCCCATGGACAGAGGAGCCTGGCGGGCTACAGTCCTTGGCGTCGCAAAGAGTCAGATATGACTGAGCTACTTTCACCTTCACCGTCACTTAAATGTATTAATACCGCCCAAATACTTGGGTGGGATTTGCCTCCAGGAGGATGTTTGAACATCTCTGGGGCCCCGCGCCTCAGGGAGGATGGTGGTTGACACAAGAGCCACTGCAGATGGAGTAGCCCCCACCCCCTACAGAGGGGCTCCTTCCTTCCTTGGGTTGTCCAGATCCTTCCAAGTCTACGACAGTATCTTCACCTCCACCTATCTTCTCCTCTGGCTCTCACGAGCTTTGTCTCAAAAAGGCAATTACAGGTCACACGTGTTCCAATGTATGTCTTCTACCCACAGTTCACTTTATAACACTTGCACCTCACTTCCTCTTACACCCAGTGCTCTGAGCTATACTCCTTTTACCAACTCAATCTTTCTCTTCTTACTCCACTTTTCACTCTTTTGACGAGTTCTCTGACCCATTTGCACACATGTGCCCCCTCGGCAAGGCCACTCCACACTTCGACAAAACCCTCCATGCTGTTCTCAGCCACTTCACCTCCCTCCATTTTTCCAGTTCTGTGAGCCAGGACCAGCCACACCACCTTCCAAGTTGCATCCTGGGTTTTGAACTGGCTCTGCTCCGAGCTCTCCCCAGCTCTGTGTCCTGAAGGAGATGAGCTCTGCAGCAAAGCTCTTGTTGTTGACACTGACATCACTATCGATGGATCAGCATCAAAAGTGCCTCTACACAGGTTGCAAATGTCAGTGCTGCCCTTGGTACTGAGTGTTCACCCAGGTGTCAGTCAGCTCAGCACCCCCTCTGAGGGTCTGACTGTCATCACCCCTGCCTCACAGATGGGGGGCCTGAGTCTCAGAAAACCTCATGGGATGTCTCATGGGAAGAAGCAAGCCCTGCTGAACTCAGGGTGACTGCGCCTAGCCACGAACAGCATCCATGCTGGGTGGACATAACGGTAATGATAGCAATGAGAAGGGGGCGTGGGAGAGGAGTAACAAATCCGCCTGTCTGTAGGGTGATAGCCCTGGGTGAGAAGAGCAGTGGCCAGCTCCTCCTGGATGTGAGGGCCCAGCAACTTCGGCTGGGAAGCCGTGTGCTGGGAGGGTGAGTAGTAGGTCCCACACGGCTGCATATGGGAGTCATCTGGGGAGGTTTCTAAAAATAGAAAAATGAAACTTCCACCCGCCACGTCCAGGGTGGATGTGGTGCAGGTCGTGGGCACACGCTTTCCGGGCATGTCCCAGCCTCGAGCCAGTTGTGGGTCCCCTGCTGCCTACAAGAACCAGGACCAGGAGGGGGTTAGGGCCGGGGGTCTTCTCTCCCACATCCCGTCCAGAACACTCTGACTGCCCTTTCAATCTCTCCCCTCTCCTTGGATTGCCAGGAACTGCTCTGTTCCCCCTCCAAACATCACCATGAGAGAACCTGCTCTGCCCTGGGCTGTTCTCTGCATGTCTCCTGAGTCCCTGTAAACGCCTGGTGCTGGGCCGCATGGCCGGGTTCATGGCCAGCACTTGGGGCCACGTGTGGGCTGCTTTCGGAGGGACGCCCAGGTCACAGGCAGCTGTCCCATGACCTTCTGAGAGACGGGTGTTGCAGTCTCCACTGTCTCAGTAGATTGGTCTGTTTCTCCTGGCACTGCTTTGGCTCAAGGTTCTGTTTGCTGCATAAACTTCCAGCATAGTTCTGTCCTCTTAATGAGTTGACATTTTCATCCACAGGAAGTGACTTTCTTTATCCCTAGTAATACTTTCTGGTCTGAAATCTCCTTTGTCTGATACAGAGACTCCAGGTTTCTACTTCTTGGTGTTCTCACAGCACAGCTTTTCCTGTCCTTTTATTTTGAACCTATTTGTGATTTTGTAAGTGTGTTTGTTTGAAGTGATCATCTTAGTCTACCCAGGCTGATAGAACAAAACACCACAAACTGGGCAGCTTATAAACGCCGGACATTCATCTCTCCCAACTGGAGGCTGGATGTCCAAGATCAAAGTGACGGGAGATTTAATGTCTGATGAGGACCTGCTTCCTGGTTCACAGACAGCATCCTCTTGCTGTGTCCTCACCTGGAGGAAGCAGGCAGGGGCTCTCTGGGGTCTCCTTTATAATGACACTAATCCCATCTTGAGGGCTCCACCCTCATCACCTCCCAGAATTGACCCTCCTACTATCCCCTTGGGATCAGGACACAACATGATAATTGGAGGGACACACACATTCAACTCACAGCGCATTCTCTGCACCCACATCTTTTCTCATCCAGCCTGAGGGTCAGGTGGCTGTTAACTCCCAAGGACCATGAAAGAAAGTCATTTCATCCTCACAATGCCTTCTGGAAAGAGGGGTAAAGAGCCCATCTTGCAGAAGAGAAAACTGAAACCCAAAGAGATTATGTAAGTTTTCTCCAGGATCATCTCAGATGCCGGTATAGGCAGAGTGAGGACTCCTCCCCCAGTGTCTGGGGGCCCTCCTCCTCCCCTCTAGACTTCTGTTCATGCTCCAGAGAGGTGCCTGCTGACCTGCCAGTGCAGAGAAGCCAGATTCAATCTATTGAGACGCATGGTAAACCAGCACAGAAAGTCACAATTAAACTCTTACCCACCAGCTTTAATTAACTCTGAAGTTCCATTCATGTTTTACAATTAAGTGATTAAACAGTCAATTTTAAAATATTTTCTTAATAAAGTCATGAGCTTCGGGAAACCAAGTGCTGTAATTAAATTAAGGAGAAGAATGAAATAGAACATTTGACAACTGCATAGGTTGAAACATTCTGAGACAAACATCCCTCCGAGGGCCGGCCGAAGTCAAGCACTTTGAAAGGAGTGTTAGGGAGAGAAAAAAAGACTGCACAAACACAGGAGAAAGCAGCATTTACCCCAATCTGTCACAAAGCCAGCACTGTAATAGGAGAACCCACACATATAACATTAAACCCTCACATGAACACCGTAAGATAGATGACATTACTTTTATTTTTTAAGCGAAAGAACAAACTCGAGCTCAGAGAGCTCAAGTGAGTTCCCCAAAGGAGCACAGCTGTCAGCTGACAGGGCAGCATAGGGGTGGAGGACATGCCAGTTACATTGGCAGGGCTCTACCCTCCCTCACTAATTAGGAAAACTTATCCCACTTCTCCATTTTGTTCTGATATTCTCCAAGAAAAAAATAAGCTACTGATGTTGAGTGTTTTTTTAATCAATTGACTTCCTTAGTATTCTCAGATAACTCTCACTTATTGGCATTTTCACTCTTTCCCCTTTGAATCTCAATTAAATCTAAGCTGGGACATCAGCTCAACTCCAATGGTAAGAAAGTTTCTTACCATTTGCAACATTTGTGAAACAGATCCTGGGACTGGAAGGTTGTTGGAATTTTCCATGTCTCTGATCCCACACACAGGCTGCCCCTCTGATAAAGAGCCAATTAAAGACCGAAGGACAGGGTTAAACACGGCTGTTGTTTGGTGTGTCAGGAGAAGCAAGTGGTTGCTCTGTATGACAGCCCCGGCACCATCTGGTTAGCACACAGAGTGATACTAAGATGAGAATCAGTTTGCTTGTCTGATCGGGAAGGAAGCGGAGGACAGCGAAGACTAGGCGAGAGATGGCCACAGAAGCCTGGGGCATGCCGGGGCCCTGGGCTCTGGGTCCCCTGCTGTCCCACGTGAGTGGGAGGTGGGCACAGTTAAGAGCAAGTGGGTCCCAGGAGGAAGGCAGAGAGGTCGGCTTCGGTTTGGGCAAGTTCTTTCCCCCGGGTCTCTGCCTACTTGGAGGCAAATTTGTAATTAGTTTGCACTTGGCCTCACCTTGGGAAGCTTTGATTTTTCTCTTCCGCACGCTACTTGTCAGACCTTCCCATTGTGGGGGTCAGTTCCACGTACAGTGTCTTCACGTCGCTGATGTTTCGCCTCATCTGCATGCTGTCTCCATCAGCCTGGTCCCCTTGTTCTCCAGACGGGCTGGGTGCACTTGCCCACTTTCCTGTTGTCCATTCAGCTCATGTGGATGTTTTCCCTTGAGCATCTCTCAGTCCATTTCCATTTCACATGAGATCAGAGTTCTCTTTGTTATCCTCCCAAGTTTTCTAAGGAACAAAAACAGAAGAGACAAAGGCTTAAACTGAACTTTTCTGTCTTCTGTTTTTATCACATACAATATAACGTTTGCCTGCATTTGCATTGATCTTTTCAGTTAATTTAATAAGGACTGAGTGCCTCATTCTCAAGAGGGCAGCTACTGGTTCTTTCATTTTATGAAAATACTCGTTGTCGGCCGGCCAGCAAAGGCACGAGCCTAGGATAATAGTCATCGTTTAAACCGACAGAGCTGCTATAAATGTTTGCCTTTTCCCAGCTCAGTTCAAGCACTGCATGGCCCTCCCCATCAGGTCTTGGATAGGAGCTCAGTGTCTAAAAAAGGAAACACTAACACACACTAAAGAAAAGGAAATCTGAAACCTAGATCAAAACATGAAATCAGCACATGCTTAGTTGTGGAGGCACAGACAAGACACAATGGGGATGAAGTGACAGGACATCAGCTAACTTGCTGACCCAGAGAGAAGCCCTCGACTCTTTTCTGTTCACCTCTGGACCACAGCCGGGGACCTGCCGGACCAGGGCAGTGCGAAGAAAAGCTTTCCTAGAAAATGTGAATAATCCAGGTGCTGTACAGTGATGTGATTTAAATTTCAGTCACTTAATATGATATCCCCATGGGGTATTCAACTTCACAGTTATGAGAAAGCTATGGGAAGATCCTATGCCAAGAAATTTTTTAGCGTGTGTTGCTTAAAACTGAAACTGCCTCTTATCTGAATTTTGTTTCATTTTTTTCAGTGTTAATGGGGCCACTGTGTTGAAAAGCCACACATTCACTTATGAATTGACTTACAATGTAAAATCAGATGAATAATTTATTGTCATTTCCACAATATAAAAAGAGAATTCAGAATAACAGAATTAGCACAGTTACTTCATTTCTCTGAGCTCAGTTCCTCCATCTATATAAAAGACAGGAAAGTGCTGTTGTCGATGTCAGTTTTTAAAATTAAAGGAAACCCCTCTGTACAAATTACTTAGTACTACAACCAGTGTTAAAACCATTTTTGACTATTGCAATATTAACAAATTGCCACAGGAAAAAGTACAATGTAAAATCTTACGGAAATAAATAAAAATGATTGGCTTTACTTCCTATCTGATTTTGCATATGTGAAAAGTAATACCTACCTAATAATGATTGAATGTGACAGTTTACTGAAATGATACATATTAAGAGCTTAGGAAAATAATGTTAGCTATGATACCATTATTTTTAAACTTGTTCCCCAAAATTAAGAACTGTATGAAAACAATTTTCTGCAACAACTTTTCTTAGAGGAGTTACCTGTTTATTTTGAAAGATTAATCACACAACTGTTTCTTCCTTTCAGATGCTAGGAAGCACAGGTTAAAAGAAGTGCATATGAAAAAAATAATGAAAACAATTATGACCCCATGGACTGTACAGTCCATGAAATTCTCCAAGCCAGAATACTAGAGTGGGTAGCCATTCCCTTCTCCAGGGGATCTTTGCAACCCAGGAATCAAACCCAGGTCTCCCTCATTGCAGGCTGATTCTTTAGCAGGTGAGGCATCAGGGAAGCCCAGTGAAAACAATAGACAGGAATACTATTTTCCCAGAAAATAATTTTTTTCAGACAGTTTAGCTTGTTGGAGGAAAAGTATTCTCTAGAAACATTTCTTTTCCTATTGTTTTCCCCTAAGAATCTAAGCTATCCTTCTCTGACTGGATGATAAAGGACAGTTCAGAAAACAGAAGTTATTAACTACCCAACAGCAAATGAAACTAGGCACCTCATCCCCAGGTCCAAAAGCTGACATCTGGTCTACCTGACAGTTGTATTCAGGAATATGCATATGATAGTGTCAAGCTCATACTACCAAGGGGGCTGAAAAATGGTGACACTGAACTTAAGAAGAAAGTATAATCACAAAGTGTTTCTGCAGTTTGCAAGCTCTTCATTCCCTCAGCTACGAGTGTGTGCACATGAGTTTTCATTGCCAGGCCTTTCCCAGATTCAGCTGAAGCACAGAAACTAGGAAACTAATCTTCACAGCTTGTGTTCAGCTGAAGACTCCATTTCTTTATTTAAAACAGACTCCCATTCCTGGGATCCTTCTCAAGTCTTCAAAGATACACAGCCTATGCACCGAAAATGGGAAAAGGGGAAGAAAGAGTAAGGGAAATAACTCATGCATGGGAGAAAATGTTATGAAATATTAGAGATATGAGGCAGAATATTACACATAGAGTGGATATGGTTAAAACCATGAGAATCAGAATGACTGACCCAAGGTCATTCAGCAAACATATTCTTGAGTCTAGTTTGGAATTTGGTCTGTCTTTTTTATCTAGTTTTATGTGGTTCATCAGTGGTTGCAAAGTCTAGTGATATAAATGTGCAGTGAGGACTAGAGCAGCAAAAAGTGGATGATTGCCTCTACCCATCAAAGAAACGAAAAAAGGTGAATACTTCCTGTGCCCCAAATCCAGAGTTGACATGACCACACTGAGCTGCCTTCCCCAGAAAGAGGGGAGAGGGTCCCAGGATTAGGGGTGGGTCAATGGCACCCTGAAAATCCCCACTCTCCTGTGTGGACTGGAGCCATCAGGCTGTTGGTATGTGAGTGCATAAGACACTAGACCTTAGCTCAAGAATCTCACATGAAAAATAAAGATAGATATTTTCTTCAAAATAACTCAATAGAGTTCTTATTTGGCTTCCCAGGTGGTGCAAGCAGTAAAGAACCCACCTGCCAGTGCATGAGTAGTAAGAGATGCAGGTTCAGTCCCTGGGTGGGGAAGATCCCCTGGAGGAGGGCGTGGCAACCCACTCCAGTATACTTGCCTGGAGAATCCCCATGGGTAGAGGAACCTGGTGGGCTACAGTCTGTGAGGTCGGACACAACTTAGCATGCATGCAAGCCGGTTGTTATTTACTCAAAGTATAATGTGCATCTTATCTCTGGCTCATTTTAATCTTCTCCATTTTCCTGCACATCCCATGTCCATTCCACCTCCGAGTCTCTGCTCCTGTCTGAAGCACTTGCCTGCTGATGGACACAGATCAGTCTCCCAAGCCCCTTCCTTCCCCACAGGCCATCAAAATCATGTTTCCATCTGCACTCGGATGAACTCCGAGTTCCTGTCTCCATGTGTCTCTGCTGCTAATGATTTTCCCTTTGTGCCAGTGAGTCATCGTCCCTCGAAGTTCAAGTCTCTTACAGAGAGGAGATGTTTCATTTAAATCTGTTAAAAATGATCCAAGAAGACTATTCATGTGATGCAAACATCCTTCAGGAGTTGGATGGTCTCTTCTTTAGAAATGTGCAGCGTGGGGAGGGGTGGGGAGGAAGCTTTATAGGATAAAGAAAAGAACAAGGAAGAGAAAACTGACAATATCTGACTGACTGGAGCCCTCAGTGAGCCCTGGATGGGCAAGAAGGCCCAGAGCTGCCTTATATCACCTGGGGGGTGGGGCCAGGCCACCTGCCCTGCGTTTTTGGTTGAGCAGGACTTTCATAGGGACACAAAGTTCACCTAAGTTCCATTCGCTAATGTGGTTCCAGGCACTGCCTGGGCCTAAGTTTATTCTGCACGTCTTTTAGATCAGTGTCTTTCTTTTGTTGTGTATTTATTTATTTATTTGGCTGCACTGGGTCTTAGTTGTGGCATGTAGGACCAGGCTCCCCCACCAGGGATTGAACCTGGGTCCCCTACGTTGGTAGCACAGTGTCTCAGCCCCTGGTCCCCCAGAGAAGTCCCAGAGCAGCCCCTCTTGGGTCAGCACCGGACACACAGATACTGCTCAAGATGCTGCTTGACTCCACCTGCTGGTAAACCACGTCTGTGTGTCTGTCTGTGCTTGTTCCTGCTGGAGAGCGGCTCCTGATGCACCCTGTCCACATCCTTAACTGTGTCTGTAACTATGACCTCACAGGCATATGCTGTAAATGTACGTAAACTAACACAGTGTAATATCTGTAAATCACAACTAGATATACATATATGCGTGCATGCTCAGTCATGCCTGACTCTTTGTGACCCCACGGCTCCTCTCTCCATGGAATTTTCCAGGCAAGAATACTGGAGTGGGTTGCCATTTCCTTCTCAAGGGGATCTCCCAACCCAGGTATCAAACCCACAACTCTTGAGTCTCCTGCATCAGCAGGAGGATTCTTTTAACAGCTGAGCTACCAGGAAAGCCCACACATATACATATACTAGTGTCTATATCCCCACGAATTTGTAGAAAAGCATTTTTTTATTTACATCTGTTACAAAAACTGGAGAAGGGATTGGCAATCCACTCCAGTATTCTTGCCTGGAGAATCCTATGGACAGAGGAGCCTGGCAGGCCACAGTCCATGGGGTCGCAAATAGTCAGACACGACTGAGCAACCAACACTACTTTACAAAAACAATTTCAAAAAAATTATTTTAACAAACTTTATGCATTTCTTCCTAGAAGATTGAAGCAGAGTATTTCCAACCCCCTTCCTCTCTCCCTGGAAAATGTTTCTCAACTCTCTAAGAGTGCTTAACACAGCTCCTGGCCACTCTAGGCACGCTCATTCAGCTGAGCAGGGTGTGAATTCCCACAATTGTATTTATCCAAATATGTAACTACTATATATTTCTAATTTTGTATCCAAAAAGCATGAACACAGATATGGTGAGATTAATAGTAAATGCCAAAGAGTAAGAAATATAAGGATTCTTGCATAATGTCTCTGGAAGAATATTCTCCTTGGAAGAAAATATAGGCAGTAATAAATCAAGATGCTTCAGAGTTACATGAAGTAGATGAATTTTCATCATAGAAAATAAGACCTTTTACTCAAATGAAATCATTCATTTAGAGCAGAAATGTAAAACTTTAAATGGCAGTTCAGGTAGCTTCTCCCCAAGGGAAACTCAGACTCATCTGAGCGCATTAACATGCCTTAGCATCCTGTTCCCTAAAAGGTTTGGAAAGTGGAAATTTTTAGGAAACAAAAATTTAGTGTTCACAATGTAAATGCTTTTTTATTATTATGAAAGTGTTTAAACACTACAAAGCATTACGCGAAAACTAACCCAATTCCAATCCTAACACTGTCACCTATCATTATTTTGTAATATCAAAGAAGCTTTTGAATGAAAAGCCAAGCATAATTGCCTTTTAAACCACCAATATTACCAGCTTTTAAGCACAGGAAATAAACGTGTTCACCAAAAATCAGTAAAGAGTTTCTTTAAAACAAAAAGTGATCCAGGCTAATTACAAAAGAAATTAAAAACTGATAGCTGTTAGGAAATTGTAGGTTTCCCTCACGATGATTCTCCATGTTGAAAATGCTAGAAAATGAATAGACAGTTGGTAACAGTGAGCGTTTTCTGAGGAGCTGCTATGCATGAATAAGTTTATTTATTCCACACACACATGCACAGGCACACACATGTACACACACACACACACACACACGACACACACAAAGTGAGAACCATGTGAAAGTGGTCTCTCTTACAAAATGAAGTTACATTACAGGAGATGCCCTGGAGTTTGCGGATCATGCATTCTCCTCCACTGATGTTTGTTTGGTTAATAAAACACAGGTTGAGGGGGTGCCCGTGGTCATCAGAGGCTTGTCCCATCTCAAGTGGCTTTTCTACAAGGCTTCCTGTGAAACAGTTTTCTTTTTAAACATGATTACACATCTTACTGAATCTCCTATTATGAATGATGTGGGCGAGGAACTTCTCTGCAGATGGTATTTCCATCTTCTCTCTTCTTCTCCTGGAAACTTGCCTCCCCCGGCCCCTCATCAGTGAGAGGGGCAGCTGCTCTGACACTAACTCACGGTACTGGGGAGACGTCGAGACAGCGGCCAGGCACAGCCAGTCAGGGCCTCCCCTAATGGTGACTGTCCTGTAAACTCGGTGGCAAGACTTGGGCTCCACGTCTGTGATGCAGGCGCAGTTGTACAAGGCGGTTGTAAGAATGTGAAACGACCCAGACGCGGCTGGTGATCCGAGTGTTTAATCCACCTCCCTGGATGCACTGTTTCTGCCTTTCCCTCTTCCCCTCAAATCATTTAAAAATCCATCACACATATGGCCTCCAGTCAGGCTCATTAAGCAATAAGAATAGGTCGTTTTAACACCCTGCATTACCTGCTACGGCAAACATTCTGAGGGACACGTGAGATGCATCTGTCTTAATTTGACTCACACTCCTGAATTTGACTCAGTTCAGGAACAGTTGTGATGGTGGTGACCTTGGTTCTCTTCTCCGACACTCCCCTTCCTCTCTCACAGCTTCTTCCCTTATTCTCTCTTCATTTCCCTCCCTCTTGGATTATGATAACTGCCTTTCTCAGAGCTTACATCAGGGTTTTTTTAATTTTGCGTATGTATTGTATTTGCTTTCGGCTGTGCTGCGTCTTCATCACTGCAAGGGCTTCTCTCCAGGTGTGACCAGCGGGGGCCACTCTCACGTGGGGCACAAGCTTCTCCTTGTGGCAGCTGCTGTTGCTGCAGAGCCCGGGCTCAAGGGTGTGTGGACTTCAGCTGTTGCAGCGCTTGGGCTTAGTTGCCCAGCAGCACATAGAATCTTCCCAGATCAGTAATCAAACCCGTGTCTCCTGCACTGGCAGGCGGATTCTTTACCGCTGAGCCACCAGGGAAGCCCTTACCTCGGGGTTTAAATGTTAACTTGAATTCATTAGGGACCAGATGGAAAATGAAAGACTATTGTTTTAAAACTTGGACTGAGTTAGAAAGCAAAGGGCCTTTTTCGTGCGTCTATCAGCCAGCTTCATCCATACCTGGGATCACCTTTAAAATGGGATGTTCGTTTAACCGTTTATTCATTCTTCAAGAATGGAGGGTCCCCTGCTGTGCTAGGCTCTGGTATACAAGGTGAGCCTGACATCTGCCTCACCCTTGGGGGTCCATGCAGTCAGCCCAGCCCCTCCTGCCCCAGGACAACTGACTCAGGAAGGATGATAATCAATAAAAGAGGAAGACAAAAGAGAAGACAATCCATTGGACCTTTCGCTTCCCTTCTGAGTAAATATTTCTTAAACCTACACCACGAGCCAGACAGCAAGGTTTGCTGTCAGACAGAGGAGACAGACTGCAATCTCAACCTCCATTAGAGACTTGGGACTTCGTGATTTAGGACTTTCTGTTTGGAAAAGTAAGTCAGCACTCTAGATCAAATGCACTAAGGAAAAAACGTCCTTAGCAAAAGTGCAAACGTAAAGATCAGAGTAATCAGCTAAGACTTCGTAAAAAAGTATGACCAACCATATTTCGTAAAATTTGGAGAATTAGGGAGCTTTGTTCTTACCTCTGTTGACTGTTTCTGTGAGAAGCTGGAGGGGCTGACTGTGTTCAGTATGTTTATGCAAGTTAATTAAGCAAAGTCAGTTTTTGTATTCTCCAGCAATTTGAGTAGGTCATAATGTACATAAGTCAATCTAATGGTTTTTTCTCTCTTCCCAAGCTTTAATTCATTCATTCAGTTAATAGTTAAGCATCCCCTAGAGGCGTCAGGTGTTACACTGAGGGCCTATAGAAACAAAGTAATGTAGTCCTAAAATCTACAGGATCCTGAGAAAAAAACTTTAATGAAATAGCCATGCCAATAAAGCCCTCACTGAGGGCTCCTGTGCCCGGAGACTGGCTATCCGTGCAGTGACCCGTGTGCCATGTGGCTTCTGACCCGGAAGCCTGAATACCACCATCTACTAAACCGCAGGCTTCTCTGCACGTCAGACCTCGACTCCCATTCTCTGTATTAGTTTGGCTTTGTCACTTTTTATCAGGTATAAAATATAAGCACAGCCTCTGACGAACACAGCACAGCTCACAGGACCAGCCCAAGCAGAGGGAGGAGCTTGGAGCTCATCCGGCCTCTCCAACCGCGCTGCCCCACGGAGCTCACCACACCACACGGCCCACATTGAACCCTCCTCTCCTTCCTCTCCAAAAATCTTACTCGGCGACAGATGTGCAGTTGGGAGGCTCTGATTCTGGCTGAGTCAGAGTTTGTGAGTCTGTTCCAGCCCGTGCGCTACATGCCACGGGCATCGTGTCGGTCAGGTTGTACATCAACCTGCTGAACAAACAGAGAAAGACAAGGAGGGGGTGGACGGGTCACCCAGTCCAGAGCAGGGCCAGCTCTCAGGGGGCAGCCCAGGAGACCTCAGGAGAGGAGCAAAGGAAGGACCTCTGCCTTAGACACTCCAGTCGTCCTTGATGAGACCCCAAGGAGCCTGAATGTAGTATCCACTGCACTGCAGTCCTCTACGGAGGCCTGTTGAATGGGGACAGGACAGCAAAGTGCAGAGCAACCTTGGGGACGCTGACCAGCAGTCCGTTAGGTACAACGTGTCAGCACACTTCCTGCCTTGTTAAAAGACAGAAATTCAAATTAGTTCAACTCAAGCAATGTTTGTTGAGCATCTGTTGTGTTCCAGGGCAAAGCATAGTCTCTGGGAAGATTAAAACTTACTCAGGGAGACAGAAATTTAAACAAATGAATGCCATTTAGCATCATATGTCCTGCAGAGCAGGTGGGGAATGAGGTGTGGTGAGGACAGAAGATGAGGTGCCGTGGCCAGATGACACCATCACGAAATCAAACGAGGCAACACAATGAAATCTCAATTCCTGTTCCTGCAAATCAAGACAAATTATACAACCATGGTCTGTGTTTCCTTGGACCAGAAAGACTTGGATATCAAGGAGCACAACAGAGGTCGCATTCTCTTTGAATTCTTACCACCTTGTTCTATTGTTTTTCCAGCCAGTAATGCAGGTTAGCATGCGAGCACTTGTGAGCACACACACACACATACACATGCACATATGTACATACACACACACCAGGACATGAGGAGAAATAGACTCATTCCCCTGATACAGTGATACACAAACACGCACACATGCACACACACATACACACACACACACCAGAACATGAGGAGAAATAGACTCATTCCTCTGCTACAGTGATACACACACACGCACACGCACACACACACACACACACACACACACACACCAGGACATTCTCCTGCTACAGTGACGAGCTTTTTTTTCTTGCAGCTGCTAAATGCCTTTGGAGAAGTGAGGCTGAAATTTCAGCTTCAAAAATATCACAGTTGATGTTACTTAGAACAGCTGGTGGTTTCCACCGCTCGCTCCCTGGTGGCCACTGTTCCAATTTGTGGCTAGCCTTGTCTTCAGACATCTCGGGGCAACCAGAATACGACAGGATGACAGATCGTCCTCTCAATGGATACTGACAAACAAATTAGTGCAAAGATGCTTTTCGTAGCCGACCAGATGTGTTGAGTTCTATCATATGGAACAAGCAATGAGAAACTGTCCAGGCCCATCTGTGCCTTCTATTCTTTATTTATCTCCTCCCTCTCTCTCTTTCTCTTTTCTGTCTCCCGGTGCACTGTTATGAGACACAAAGTGCTGAGTTTACGTGTGCACTGAATGGACAATTTGGGAAGCTGGCCTCACAGCTATGGCTGAAACTTTCCTAGGAGATGATCCAGGGAAATTAGGCCAACCAGTGATCAAGCTCTCCAGGGACACATGAAAGTCATTTGTGACCTCCCCCCCGATCCCGCCACCACCATGAGAATATGAAGTTTTATCACAAGGCCATACACTCCAGGAAGAGGCTGCAGAGTAAGCAATCTGCCTCCGTGAGATTTGGAACCACGGCTCCAACATAGACCCACCTGGGATGCACAGCATGTACTCTTGTCCATGGACAGAGTGTCCACTAGACTAGTGGGCGATAACCCTGGACTCCGCTTACTCCTAAGTCCCATGAAAACATTTTAATATTCTCCTGCGTTTCTCAGTGACAATCAGTCAACAGTCTTTGAGGCCCGACTGTGTATCTAGAACCCACTGGTATGAAGACGTGTGTGAAAGAGGAATTGATGCCCCACCTCCAGAAAAGCTGAGTGTCCCCTTGTGGATGGGGAACACTGTGAAAGCCCGGCTGGTGCACAGCATCGTCTGATGAGGCTGGTGAGGCTTGAGACCATGAGTGTTTCAGGAGAGAGGAGGACGGGGAGGTTTCTAGGAGCTCATGCAGGTCCTAGAGAGGACCCAGGAATAGAGCTCAGCCTTGAGGAGTGAGTGGGACTCAGAGGAGTGGGAGAAAGTGAGCAGCAGCAACTTCAGGTGGGGAGGCGAAGAGCGGCGTAAGCAGTAGCCCGAGGCCAGGAGGCTCCTATGTCCCGGGGCCTCTAGCTTGGGGGAGGAGGCAGGGGTGTGGCTCGAGAGGCAGGCTGCAGCCAGGGTGGAGACCTGCCGGGAGTGGGGCACCAGGATGCTGGGCGGAGAAGGGGCTGGTCCAGGCACCATCACTGGCTGTGCAAGTTGGCAGCCCGTGCCCCGGGCTCTGCAGGACAAGTAGACAGCCTCGTTCTACCCGTGGCTCCGGATGGTCAAGCTGTGGGGCTCGTCACCGATAGAGACCAGGAGGGTGGGTGTCGTTGTCCTGCTCCAAGGGGCCACTTCTCTTCACTCATCACAGGACCCCTGCGGGGATGAGTGAGTTCACTGCTGCACCCCCAGGGTGTAGAATCACGTCTGGCCTGAAGTTGTCAATGAATATTTTTTTCAATACATGAATAAGATTCTGTAGTCAAAGGACCCTTGTGAGGATTGTTCCAACCCCACATAACCCCTGAGGCCCCCAGACTCCCACAGCTTTTAGAAATAGCCAACTTTTACCCAGAAAAATCCATTGGCTTGCTTGACGTCATCGGGTAACAACCCTGAAGTTAAAACTGGGTCACTTGAGTGCCATTATTTTAGTTATGTTGAGCATAGCTGGAGTTCAGATCCCTAAGTCCTAGCAGGCCCCCTGGCCTGGAAACCAGCACCCCACGCAAATCCTCACAGGAGGCAAGGACTGCAGAACCCATGGGCACAGGCATGTGCTGTTCTTGACCGTGAGGCTGGTTGGTCTGTTCAAGCTGCTATAATAAAGGGCCCAGCAGGGGTCCTTCCCCACAGCTCTGGAGGCCGTGGATCAAAGATCAAAGCACCACTGTGGCTGGTGAAGTCCCTCCTCCTGGTTCACAGACTGCATCTTCTCGCTGGGTCCTCACATGCAGGAAGGGCAGGGGCTCTCAGGATCTCGTTACAAAGACACAGATCCCATCCTAGAGGTTCCACCTTCACAACCTCATCACCTCCCATGAGATGAGGCCCGCCTCCTGACACCACCACACTGGGAGTCAGGTTTCCACATATGAATTTAGAGGACTCAGGCACTCTGTCTGCAGCAAAATCTGACTCCACCTGAGTGCAGAAGGTTCCTTTTGTCTGGATTAGATCAAAGCAGGTCCCAAGTGGTATCTGAACCCATTCTTTCTCCACCCTAATGACCTGGCCATCATCATTGCCCTTGACTTTTTTTATTGAAGCGTAAGTTGATTTACAGGGTTGTGTTCGCTTCTGCTGGACAGCAAGTGGCTCAGTTACACATATGTGTAACCTTCTTCATAGTCTTCTCCATTGTGGTGCATCACAGGAGACTCGGTGTGGTTCCCTGTGCGTAAGACCTTACAGTTTATGGGCTCTACATCTAATAATTTGCATCTGCTAATTCCAAACTCTCCATCCTAAGGGGGACTGGGGAACCTCAAATCTGTTCTCTATGTCTGAGTCTGTTTCTGATTCATAAATATGTTCGTGTCATATTTTAGATTCCACATATAAGATATGTCATATGGTATTTCTGTTTGTCTGATTTACTTCACTCAGTATGACAATCTCTAGGTCCATCCACATTGCTGCAAGTGGCATTATTTCATTCTTTTTTATGGCTGAGTAATATTTCATTTTATATATATATATATATATATATATATATATATATATATATACACCACATCTTTATCCATTTATCCATCTGTCAGTGTGCGTTTAGGTTGCTTCCATATCTTGGCTTTTGTAAACAGTGCTGCAGTGAACATAGGGGTGCCTGTGCCTTATTGAATTAGAGTTTTCTCCAGATGTATGTCCAAGAAAGTTATTGCTGATAGTAATTGTCATTTTAGTTTTCTGAGGAACCTCCATACTCTTTTCCATAGCGTCTGCACCAATTTACATTCCCACCAACAGTGTAGGAGGATCGCCTTTTCCCCACACCCTCTCCAGCATTTATTGTTGGTAGACTTGTTGATGAAGGCCATTCTGAGCAGTGTGAGGTGGGACCTCATTGTGGTTTTGACTTGCGTTTCTCTAACAGTGAGTGACACTGAACTTCTATCTGTGTGTTTGTTGTCATTGGCCGTGACTCTTGCTAGCGCTTTGACTGGAGGTGGAAGGTGTGGGGCCTTGAGTGGTTCCCCTGCACAGAGGGAGGGGGGATGCAGAACACAGCAGAGAGGAGAGCAAGGACCCGGGGACTCAGATGCCAAGACTGCCCTCTCGGTCTCCTCTGCACTGACCCACTCAGGGTAGACGGGCAATGCAGGCTCCCAGGGAGGAAGGGAGGAAGGCTCAGCACCCATGCCTCGGGACTGTGTTCTGGTTTGTCCTGGGCGTGAGCCACAGTCCTGGACGTGGTCCTCTGCCCTTTGTAGCCGGGGTCCCGAGTCCGAGGACACTGCCCTCCCCTCTCGCTGCTCTGGGTCCTCTGCCTTTTCAGTTGATCCTCTTTCTGGATGATGACCGCCTGCCATCAGCCACTGGGGGTTTTATTCTTCATCGTAAAAAGATGTAACCCAGAGGCCAGCTTCTGTTTTGTAGATAGAGTCGGGAGATCAGCCTGAACTCTAAATCGTATAAACCTCTTATGATGAAATCCCCTCGAATGTCAACGTGCAGTCTTGATAATTAGATAAATATGCCCGCACTGGTTACCAGCTAGTGACGGATCTAATTATGTTATTTCCCGTGACTGCACTGGTCTGACACTACCTCATCAAACATCTGTCTCTGCCACTTCTCGTCAGGCTTACACAGAGCTGTCGATGTAAAAACACTTATAAAAGTAACTGCTCAAACAGGAACATCTCCAGTCAGGACTCATGAAACAGAGAAATGGCACAAGTTGTGTGCACCAGGTTAGAGCTGCAGAAGGGGTTTCCTGCTGACGAGCAGGGTGCAAGGCTTTTAAATATTATCATTCACATTTCATTATATAGCAAATGCTCCTGCCTAATTGCTAAATGTTTTCTCTTGTGCTTAAATTCCATGCCACAGATTATTTTAAAATTGACTTTACAATATTTATTTTACTTATCTTCTCAAGCCAGACCAGGCTTAGCCCATAGATTTTGTGAATTATTAATTTTTAAAAGCAATTTGTGCTACATTTTACTCTTGGATAATGTCCAGAGAGACACTGATTTCTGGCCCACAACCTAGAGAACTGAATCACTTTGATGCATCTTTAATCTGAAGAGGCTTAAAGAGAGCGCAGCAATGTTGTGCAAAAGCTAACGAGTGCATACTTGACATGTAGATCCAGCGATGAGAGAGGAGACTCCTGCTTCGGCAGGTCGTCTGAGCGGGAGCCTTGGACGTGGACCTCACCAGTTATCGGACAAAAACTGCTTGGAGGGGCTATACAGAAGTTAACAAAACCGTGGTGTGCACAGCACCATTGCACACCATGACCCAGCCTCCAGACTCCCTTCAAGGGGTGGCTCCTGGCTCCCCTAGAACTCAGCCCACTTTGGGAGCCCAGATAGACCTCCTACACTGATTTTCTCTTCACTGCTTAAGTATATTATAGTGAGGGTCCATCTCCATTCACCAGATTCTATCGATGCATTTAAATCATATACAAAATCAAGAGTCGCTTCCCAGACACAGTAGCCAAATGTGTCGCCTTGCATTTTTGTGTGTATGCAACCCCCTGCTTCCTCCTTGTTTTTCTTAAAACCAGTGCTGTCCGCATACCCATCCCCTTAACCTTATTTGCCCCAAATCCAGTGTTAAGGGAGAATCTGTTTCTTCCAGGGCTATGTCGTTACACTTACAAAAGGAGTATAGGACATACATCAACTCAGTCAAGCAAATAACTTTTCCTAGTCTAGTTTTATCCTTTCCTGAAACTGAATCACTATTTTTAATGTTAATAAACAGCTAATCCACTCAATTGAAGCAGCTTTTTCACACAAAACCAATTTGATGAAATGGTTAAGGAAAACCGAACCAAACAATCATTTTGTGATATAGCAGCCTCGCGCACAAAAAGAGTGCTTTCATTCTCAGTTGGTGTCTCCATATTCCCAACTGTACTCTCCAGCTCTGACGAGGTGAGGTGTCTGCCCATCTTTCATCCCCACACTCTCCATGTATGGGCCCTTCCATCCATAATTCTGCCCACCTACCATCCACTCATCCTCCAGGCCCAGAGTCCTTGGCCCCAGGGCCTGCTGCCCTCCTGTAGGCTCTGGTCCCGCTGTCTGTGGGGTGGGTCTCAAGTGAGGAGAAGTGGGACAGGCTTGGGGGGGAAAGGGACTATCAGCGTCCCCAAGAGGCCTGCCCCTGGATGCGGTTGCCATGGTGATGCTCATGATAACTCATGGGAAGCTGCTCCTTCTGTAGCAAGGGGAGAAAATGAGGGCGCAGAGGGTGACCAGCTCCCAGGGGATGAGGCGGGGCATGGCTCCACAGTGGGGCCAAGAGCTATGCCCACATCTCCTGGGGACCAGTGGACCTGCCCAGAGCTAGAGCTGGGCGCACTAACACTGCCCCACACCAGAGCCTCCAGACCCTTCCAGGATGCGTACACAGGTCACCACCATTGGGTCTGCCCACATTCACTCGGGTAGCAGCCCTTCTGGGGTCTTTGTGCATGGGCTCAGAAGTACATTCTACTGTTTTGGACAGTTTTGAATTTATAGATGAAATAGTTCTAAAGAAAAAAGAACAATTTTGAAGCAGCAGCAGAGTCCCAAACCCACAGAGCTAAACTCAAGTTGGCTTAGATTTGCACACAGATACTTTACATTCATTTGTTCAGCAAACTCTCCTTCCAGCAAATGTTTCCCATCTCCCTTCTCAACACACTTGCGTGGTCCAGGCGGCAGCGGACAAGCCCAGCTCTTGAGGATGTTTTGCAGTTTTGCTTGAAGGCCCGAGGGCTGCCCTAGGCCTGACCCCCATGGAGGGACCACCCCCCCCCCCAGGTATCCCAGCTCACGGGAGGCACTGGGCTCGCTGAGAGAAGGGCGCTCGACTGGGCACCTGCATCTCAGTTGTTGCCTTCACCCCAAACACCTGCATGGAGTCCTTGACAATTTCTCAGAAACAAGAGTCCTCCTCAAAATTCCTGGTAACTCAACCAGGACAAAGTAGAAACAAAGGTGTCAGCCCTGTTGAAGGCTCTACTTCTGTCGTGTTTCTAAGTCAGTTCCAAGAAAAAATTGTTCTAAACAGGAGTTTTAGAGAATTTACATAGAGAAACAGCACTAGCAGCAATGAAGCAACAGACTCGGCTCTTCTGCTTTTCTGAAGGCAAGTCCCAGGTGGTACTGAGCCCATCTTTTCTCCACCCAGGGTCCCACCCTGGTGACCTGGTCCCCATCACTGGCCATGACTTTTTTATTGAAGCATTGTTGACTTACAATGTTGTGTTTCTGACAAAGCAGAAAAACAATAGCTGTTGCTGCAGAATTGATTCTGTTGAGCATACAGGTGACACTTGCTGTATGCAGGCACTTTCACAGCCCTGGGAACAGCCCTTGCATTTCCCCAGAACTCACAATTCACAGGGTCTGTGGGCTGAGGACTCTGCAGACATGGTTGCTCTGCAGAAGCCGTGAGTCAGAGCCTGAGTGTGAGTGTGAGCAAATCATGTAATCCTTCCTTGCCTCGGTTTTCTTATTGATGAGAAGGAGGCAATACTAGCAGCTAACGACTGCCCCGAGTGTTAGTTGAGGTGATACAGAAAATTGATGTTTTACTCCTTCTTGAGACATAGTCGATACCAGTAACACCCAAATAAGCAGCATCAAGCCTGTTACAGACCCTGGGCCTGGTAGGAGGTCGGGGGCTGTCCTCAATCAACTGGTGCTGTACCCAGGGTCTCTGAGGACCTGCCGGGAGCAGGTAGGAGGGCTCCCCGGGGATGGAGGAGGCAGGTCAGGGGCTCTGCAGCCCCACTCAGCTTTAATGCCAGGACTTGTATGTAGGAAGCTTCCACCTGAGATTTAACTTAATGTGGGCAAAAAGAGAGGTAGGGTTCAGCAAGTTCTTGAACAGTTTTAATGAGAAGAACCAGTAGAAAAGATCTGCTCCAGGGCTTAATCTACTGCTTCCTTGGGGATGAGAGAGATGGTCCTAATATATTTCTTTCCAGCTCAGATTTGGGGATTTCAGAACCACTGTCCATCACTTAGTCTCTGGGGGTCTGGTCAGCATCCTTTAGGTCCATGGATTTTCCTGAATCAGCCAAGTCTGTCTCGGCAAGTAGGGCAGACTCCAGGTCCTGGGCAGCTCACAACTCTCAATGCTGCCCCCAAGGCCCACACTGCAGCAGCTAGAGAGCAGATCACTGAGTCCTGCGATGACATGTTCTCACCAGGCGCACGGGTGACCAGAGTGGTGTCGTGCATATCAGTGCCCTGGCCTGGCTCTGTCCTTGCCACTCTGATGCATGCCAGCAGTGCAGTGACAGCCCGCGGGGGCAGGGGGTGGCTCTGTCTTTGTGGCATTATTGGTCATCTCGAGACTCAAGGGCAGGCTGTCAGCTTGCTGCCTGGGGACCAGACACACAGACCATTATCACTCCCGAGCATGTCACAGAAGAAGGGCCCACACACTCAGAGACATGTCCCCAGAAGCTGGCCGGCCTCAAGGAAGCTCCTTGGTCAGGCACCCAGCACGAAAACTCTCAGGTCCCAGACACAGTGACCATGAGCTACTGTGTCCACATAGCCATGATCCAGGGGTGTCCTTGAACTGGCTTGCTTCAAAGAAAGGGTTTGCCTCCTGTTTGTCCTCGTGTTGAAACAATATGCTTACATTTTGTTTAAATGCAACTTAGGAGGTTGTCATAAGGAAGGTACAGAGAAGCAGGAGCCGGTCAGCAGGATGGCACCTCATCTGGGGTGCCCCCAGCCTCCGAGCTCCAGAAGGGGCATGGTGCCCAGTTCTCTCTGAGCCCCAAGGGCAACCAGACCCCAGACACACAGGCAGCTGGGGCTGTGACACTGCCCCTCGCTCGTCTCCAACCAGCACCACTGGGACAGGAGCTCCACAGGAGCCAAGGAGCCGAGGAGGAGGTGCGGGCCTGAGGCCAGCGCTGCTGACGCTCCACGCGTGACACATGGAGCCCTGGGAGGGCCTGGGTCTCAGCACAGAGTAACACGGGCTCTCCTGCCAGCAGGAGCCATGAGAGGTGTTTGTCGGCAAGGCTAGTGCCTGATGAGGCAACCATGGAAACCCTCGATTCTGCAGTTCTTATAAGAGCCCCCACATAGAGAAGCTTCTGACTGAAAAAGCAGTGGTTCGAATCCATGCCCCATCCCTGTGTTTGAGTGTCACTCCAGCTCCCAACAGCCCGCCCCAAACGGTTACTCTGTATCATGGGGCTTGACTCCAAATACACGGAAACAGGTCTTCAGGCAAGTTAAAAACATGCATTTGCCACATCTTACTACCAAACTGAGCCGAATGCAAAATAAGAGCATTAAAATGAACCTCACAGGGATGGGGGACTCGCACTGTGTCCCGGTCTCCGGCCGTTGTAACACCTGGTACGTCTCCCCCAGACAGACGAGCACGCAGCCGCCAATAACTCAGGGTGTTTTATCACTGTGTGTCCGCAGGCCAGGCATCAGATGGGAAGACACTCTTGAAACAGAATTAAATAGTTTTAGATCTAATTTTACCAGCCTGAACCAGGTTGCAGATTGATTTTCATGGCATCTAATAGAGAACACACACGTGGCCCATCTTATAGAAAATCCATCTACCACACTGCTTTCCACCCAGTCTGCTGCTCACTAGAAGTAATAAGAAACTAATATTTCACAAGCAGTGTGTCGTTCTGTAAATGGCCTCATGCTCCAAAGGAGCCAGGAGCCACCCATCAGGCAGCCCAGGCCCCTAGGCCTCGTCAGTGCCGGAGCCGCCCCATCCAGACCCTGCCCGAGAGCGCCCAGAGGCGTGTGCCCACAGCCCATCTGCCCCAACACTCGCCCCCTTTTCCGCTCATGTCTCCTATTCCCGTGTTCAGGCCTGCCCCCAAATCTGGGCAGTGCTGGGCCGTGCCACACAACAGACTTGGTAATCTCGCTGGACGACCTCTGCCTCCTCCATCACCAAAGTGACGTCTACACTGGCCCGTGTGCTGGTCACAACAGAGCGTCAGGAGGAGAACGCGGACTCCACACAGGCCTGATCCCAGTGTGAATACACACCTCAGACTCTACACAAGCCTGGGTGCAGTGTGAACACAGGCCTTTAGACGAGGATTTCTTTTTTTAATTTAGATGCACTTTCTTGCCAAGAGTCCCTGTCAGTCACTTGTCAGTCCTCTGAGTCCACTGTTCGTGTGAAGTGCAGAGCAAGATCTCGGAGGAGCTGGTGTGGTTTCAGGTGCCCCTCCCCCACTTCCCAAAATAATGCAGGTGTAGTTGGACCTGATGAAAATGTGGGGGGCAAGCGAGTGCGGGGACACTGGGGACCCATGTCCGGGCCTCAGACTGTCTTGGATGAGCTTCCTGTCTTGCCCTTCTTCTCCCCCTACCCCCTCTCCCCTTCCCCCTTTTTTCCTTCCCCCCACTCACCATCCAGAACTTTTATGTTTGCTGCCCTCGGGCCCCCTGGGCCCCCAGTTCAGAACCAAGGCTCCAGGCCCACAGTGAGGGGGGTCCACCCAGACCTAGATGCCAAGTTCCAGAACTGCCTAGAGCCTCTGCACAGGGGCCTTCAGCCGGCCTGGCCCCCACCCCTCTGACCCAGGCCAGACTCACCTTTCAGCACAAGAACGCTTGGCTCTGGGGCCTACCCTAAAGGGTAGGCGCTGTCATTAGTGGTCAGGTCACCTCCAGTGAGATGCTGTTTCCCCCACCTCCTTGGGCCCCCTGGACAGGACAGGCTCCTCACACTGTTCCTTCTTGGCATCAGTATTGATTCTGGGAGCAACTAACTCGCATTCAATAAAGATCTGCTGAGTGAATATGTTAGTGTGCCCAGTGGCTGGAGGTCAGGTGTGGGCAGGCCCGTCCTCCCGAGGCCTCTGCCCTGGACACGTGGACACCGCCTTCTCCCTGTGTCCTCATGCAGCCGTTCTTCCATGAGCGTCTGTCCTCATCTCCTCGTCCCGGTCACAGGGGATCACGACCCACCCTCGCGGCCTCACTGTACCTTCATCACCTCTTACAGGCCCAGCTCCCTGTGTGGTCACATTCTGAGTCCTGGGGGTCAGGACTCACATGAATTTGGGGAGGACACCGTTCAGCCGATACAGTGAATGAGGAACAGACAGGCTGGCTGCCAGTTTCAAGACCAAGCTCATGATCTTATCCTCTGGGCGTTACCAGCTGAGCCTGGCTGGTGAGAAGCAGACCCTCTCGTGTCACAGGCCCAGAATCTTTCTCTGCCTGAACTCCCAGCTCAGAGATGGCAGCTTGAACAGTCTCTTAAAATTCATGTTCCTGAAAATCAGCAAGAGACATCTTGCCTCCCCCCCACTGCCTGCACGGAGGTTAATTGTTCTCTGGCTTCCCAGGCAGCCCGCCTGCTCAGGCTTGTCCTCGTCTCTGTTTGGATGGAAGCATCAGTTTGCGACACACCTGTGCTGGGGGAGCAGCCATGGCAGGAAGGAAAGTGGGTCAGGCCTGGGGGCCATCTGTCAGAGCAGGTCTGGGGAAGAGGAAACACAAGGAGGGAGCACAGAAAGAGCTGGGTTTATAGCCCGAAGGTGCTGACCACGCTCTGACGCTTCCAGCTGTCACCGAGCTGTGCGGACGTGGCCGCGTGTGGCCCATGGACGCCAAGGACAGAGCAGAAACCTCACTCCAAATGGCTGAAATAGGGCAGGACCAAGTGCTGAACTGATCTCATTTTTTAAAATAGCCTGTGAACTATTTAGTGCTTCTCAGGAGGCAGAGGAAAAGATCAAATCAACAGGCATTTTAGCAATTATGGTTTTTAGCAAAAACAAAAAGTAACATGTTTGTTCCAGCAAACATGTTCTTTCATATGGGTAGATTTTCCAAGTAACTGACATGGACTCCTGCCCCAAAGGGTTTTTCCTAAATTTTCATCTTAATTGGTAAAAATTGTTTCATAAACTGTTGATAAACAAAACAGTCTGTGAAAGCAAACACAGAGTTCACAACAGCATGGTCCAAACCCTTGGACCTTTGCACGACTCCTCAGTCCTCGTGAGTAAACTGAGGCTCCACGGCTGCAGGACATGTGACAGGGCCTGACGCTCCTAACCATCCACTCACACGGGCTCGTTCTCCCTCTGTGTTCATGTGTCCGAGGACAGCCCCAAAGGGCCTTTTCTTTGGCCTTGTCTTCTTAAAGCCCTTTAAATGAATTTGAGCTTCCAAATCTACAAAGTAAGCAAAAGAGAAAGCGAAAACCCCAAGCCCTGACTAGGAGGCCTGACTGCACATACAGTTCACTTTAATATCTGTCACCTCGGGCTTCTCCTTCCTGGAGTAAATCATGCTGATGCTCGCTTCTCAGCGTTTAGTTTCTTGTCCAGTCACATTTTGTATCTTTTATTATTTTTAAATAATTGAGATATAATTTGCACACAAAGAAATGCACAAAGTGTGTGTCACAGTCCAGGGGCAATGCACACCCGTGTAACACACGTCTCTGACTACACGTGGGAGGTTTCATGCTCCCAGAAAGACCCTCGCCCTTCCAGCCAGCCTCCCTGGCCCTAGTGTAACCTGTGTGTGACCTCTGCGTGACTCATTGCCAAGGGGAGCTGTGCCTTTTCTGGGATCACAAGGAACCTTGTCTTTTAAGCCTGGGTTTTTGCACAACATGATGTTCTAGAGATTCATCTGTGTCATAATGTATCTTAATCCTCAATCCTTGTTATTGTTGATCTCAGCCACAATAAGAATTTAAAACAGTCCATGTTCACATCCTTATGTTACCAGGCCCTTGGGATGCTTCCCAATGAGAGCTGCCTCGAGTAACATTTCTGCAAATGCTCTGGCTCAGGTTTCATCTTCAACGAATATATATGAATGAATGAATGCATTCTTGAAGGAATATATATTTCATTGATCTTGTGACCATTTTCATTATGATATAAGATAGAGATCAAAATTCACTTTTTTCCAAGATGGTGTATAGTTTTTCAGCACTTCTTGTTAAAATGACTTTCTTTCACCCCAACGAGAGACTCAGACTTTGTTGAAGGTCGGTTGATCACACAAGTATGATTCCATTTCTGAGCCATCCACTTTGTTCCATTTTGTTCCATTTTTCTATCTTTATGTCATCACCAAATTGTATTTCTTCTTCATTATCAATATTCTCAACCAGCGTGATCTCGTGCATTTCCAGGAAGTGGCTTCTGTCCCACACGTGCTCCAAAAACACACGAAATCACTTCAACACGAGCCAAAGCCATTTATTTTGCAGTTGTTTGCACTGAGTAATAAGGTTTATAATACAAGTCTCCTGGATCATTCACTCCATGTAGCTCATTGAAAATGCCATTATACTAATGACCTGAACATCCCCCCAAATCACTCCTGGCTGGAGGCTGGCCTGCATGTTGTCCTCACAGGGGCCTCTCACACAGAACAACGTCCGGCTGGTTCACAGGGACACCAGGCCTGAGCTGAGAGCCACAGACCCATCCGCAGGCAGGGATATCCAGCCGTTCAGCTGCTTTCCCCGGGAGAAAGGCCCCCTCCTTCCTCTGACTCCCCAGTGAGAGGCTGGGAGCCCTGTTTCCCCGCTGCTCTCAGCGGACCCAAACCATCCAGAACTGAGAGGAACAAAAGCAAGGCCTCTATTTTCCATCAGTCTGCGACCTGCACGCAGCCGGGTTTTCAAATGGCTGTGAGAGACACAGAGACAGAAGCAGCTGGGCACTGGGGCTCTGCTCCCCGGGAACCTGCAGAAGTAGATGCCTCGACAGGCCTGTGTGCAGGAAACAACCACAAAGAAGCCACCAACAGCAAATCATTTGTCTTGGAATTTTTCTCAATAGAAAATGCAGTTCCTCACCCTTTTCCCTAATGACCTTCAAAAGACTCAGTCTGAGGGACTTCCCTAGCATCCAGTGGCTAGGACTCTGCGCTTTCACAGCACTTTGATCCCTGGTTGGGGAACTAAGATCCCACAAGCTGTGCACTGTGATAAAAAAAGAAGACTCTGTGTGTCCTTCTAGGAGTCGCTGTTTCCCACCGAGAGTACACGTGCTATCAGGGTAACTGCTTCTCCCTCCTGAAGCATCCCATGAGAGGTGGTACCCAGAGTCTGGTGAGCTGACTCAGCATCTCTGAGGCTTTCTCCCTGGCTTGTCTGCCTGGTTTCAGCCGGCCTGAAATCCAAACCCATCACACCAGAGGAGTGGACCAATGAAGGGCTAGCGTTACCAAAAAATCCACAGGATGTGCAGTTAAACCTGAATTGAGTTTTATTTTTTTAATTGTAGTAAAACATACAAAATAAAAAAGGTGCAGTATTACCCGTGCTCCAGCATGTAGCTCAGTGAGGTTAAGTACATCTCTATGCTATGCAGCCACCACCACCTCCACGTCCAGCTTCCTCCTTTCCTCCAGCTGGGCTCTATCTTCACTCACTGACCAGCCCCGTTTCCCTCCTCCAGCCCCGTTTCCCTCCTCCAGCCCCCAGGGGCCATCTTCCCCCAAGTCTCAGTGATTTATACGTCTCTAGGGCCCTCACAGAAGTGGTCACGCTGCTTTTGTCCTTTTGTGGCTGGCTTCCTTGGTTAGCACCATGTCCCCAAGGTTCACCATGCTGTAGCCTGCGTCAGAATCGCCTTCCAGTTCAAGGATGAATAATGTTCCCTTGTGTGTACAGACCACATCCGTCCATCCATCCATCTACACTTGGGTTTCCTCCCCATTTGACTGTTGTGCGTCACACTGCTTTGAACATGGGTGTGCTGTATCTCTTTGAATCCCCCTGTTGATTCTTCTGGATCTACACCTGAGTGGAAATAGGGACTTCCCAGTGGCTGCACTGTTTTACACTCCCACCAGTGGTGCACTGCGTTCTGATTTCTACACATCCTCACCCACATGTATTATTTTCTTGGTTTTTTTTAATAGCAGCCAGCCTAACATGTGTGAGAGGCTACCTCACCCTAGTTCTGATTTCCGTTTCCCTGATGATGTTGAATATCTGTTCATGTGCTTATTGGCCATTTGTGCATTTTCCTTGTAGAAATGTTTATTCAAGTCTTTTGCCTTAAATTTGCATTTCAGATAAATAATAATTTTTGTAGTGTGTATATGTCCCACACAATATTATAGAGATGTACACAGAAAAATATCTCTTATGTATCCAAAACTCAGTCTACACTAGATGTCTTGAATTTTTATTTGACAACTCTGGCCACCCTAGAAATGGAGGACTCTGATGGATGGAAAACCATCTCCAAGTATTTCATAGTTTGTCTAAGGTGAGCTCTGAAACGGCTTGGTGTGTTTTGTGGGTGTCTGGCTGGGAGCCCTGTTTATTAGAAAATTGTAATTTCATTTCAAAATGTTCCAGACTAAATCATTTGAGCTTCACACTCATTCTGGAATATTACTGGGCTCCTTTAATGAAATTATAACTCAAGAAGAGATTTCATTCCCACACAATTGGCACAGCCGCAAGGGTGGGAGCAGGGACTTCCCTGGCTGATTCCTCTTGTTCAGTAGAATGAAGAGGGAGCAACCTCCTGTATTTGAGTTATTTATTGTTCTCTGAGTGAGCATTATATTGTTGCCTGTCCCTGCTGGAAACAACAGCTGTTAACAGGCTCCTGAATGAATTTCAGCGTGAACTGCCCTGGCCTCTGGAAAGCCCAGCTAAAGAGAAAGCAGGCTCAGAACAGAAAGAGAAAAAGAACGTTCCAGGCCTGGGTCTGGAGTTGGCAGCACAGCTGAGGTTTCCACAGAAGATTGCGGAGCTGTGCCCGGAGCGGGGCTCTTGTCTGAGCACAGAGCAGGCACAAGGCAGCACCAGGCACGGAGGATGCAGAAAGTGTCCCTGACGGGGGCCCTGGAACCCCCAGCCAGCAGGAAGGGCAGGGGTGACCTTGCGGTGACCTCTGACACACAGAATGAGCAGCTGCATGCTTCCATCCATGGTTTCGTAAGAACATGTGGTTTCCTAAGGTCACGTGGAAAGTCAGGAATGCTGCAGCCCTGAGGGTCTGAGCAGAGGAGCTCTGGGGGCATCAGGGCTGAGTTCTCCTGTGGACTCACTTATGGTCAGGGTCAGGGTTCTGAAAGAGGGAGTCTTCCTTTTGGTCCCTTCCTCGGTTATTCTCTTATTTCAGCCCTTGGCCTCTGTTTAGAGGGAATAGCTGAGCCTGTTGGTCCCAAGCGCCAACTCGTCCTGGGTTCAAGTTGCTCTCTGTGCTGCCCCCAGGGGAGTCTGCAGCCAAGACCACCTCTAGGGCTGCAGGCGGGGGCTCCTGAGCTCCTCTCAACACTCGATAACCGCTCCCACTTCAAGGGACCCTCCACGCCCTCAGCCCTGCTCCCTCCTCCTGTCCCGTCATCTTCTG
This sequence comes from Ovis aries, assembly GCF_016772045.2. Classification (NCBI taxonomy): domain Eukaryota; kingdom Metazoa; phylum Chordata; class Mammalia; order Artiodactyla; family Bovidae; genus Ovis; species Ovis aries. Next base: position 45,795,755 of record NC_056066.1, read on the forward strand.
CTCAAACACACATCGAGTATTTGTTACAGTTTTGAGAAGTCCTTTTTTTTTCACGCACTTCCAGTCCACAGAGCAAGGTCTCCACCTCCAGGGAGGAGGGTCGCAGCTCTGTTTGCAGGACACTTGTTTAGCTGAGACAGCTCTCAGTCTGCCTCACTTCTCTCTGAACTAACCTCAGTGTGCAGGTGAAGACTTCTGGTTTTGAGGGACATGGAGACGCCAAAAGTAAGAAAATAAGAAAGATGGAGATCATAAAGTTTAATATTGAATGGAGAGGGGAATTTGATAAAATGCTGTCCGAAATTCAATAAAAGACTAAACCAAAATGAAGAGGCTAAAACCAAAATGAACTTTCAACTTCCCATGTCCAAATCCCCAGTAATGAGAATACGTGAAAGCACTGAGTTTTCCTGAGACTTGGTGTCAAAAGTGCATTTCCTGTTCTTTTCTTTCCAGACAAAGTGAGCATGTTGTCAGCCTTCATCGCTCCCTTCAAACGCCTGAACCCTGGGGCCACGCACGCAGAGGATGAGGACAACCTCAGTAAGCAGCTCCTTCCCCAGAGCCGGGGTCCCAGCCCCCGACCTGGGATCCCACCCCCACCCCAACAGTGGTAGGAAATCCAGGCAGTGACCATGTGACTGAGAACTCCAGGCATTGCAAGAAAAGATACTAGTTCTCTTGGACCATCTCCTCTCTTTTCTTTGCTTTCCCCTCCAAACCAAAAAGAGAAAGGAAAGTGAACATAGCTTCTTTGAACAATATGTCCAGTTATTTAACAAGGAAAAAGCTGGACGGGTGCCTGCTGCTGAAGCTGCATTTGGCCTGGGAAACTGGAGAGACATCAGGGCGGGGTGGGGGGCAGGGGGGCTGCAGATCTGGACAGCGCACCCGCCGAGGAGACCAGAGCGGATGGCCATGAGGGGAGGGAGTGTTGGGTGCATGTGTCGGGCAGGGCAACCCTCTCGCTTGAGGCAGGAAAGCGTGGAGGGTGAGATGGTCCACACAACCAGAACACGTCTTGCATTTCAGTGTTATCTGACAGGTGGCCACCTTTGCAGCCAGAGTCAGGCATGTGCGTGTGGGAGCAGGTGGCATGCTGATGGTCACTGAGGCTCTTGGGTGGGTGACCAAGGAGCAATGGGTGTACCTACGGGTTCATCGTGGGGGTCCCCAGGCCTGGTCTTGGAACTGGCACAGGGCCAGGCTTTCTGGGGATGGAAGCACTCTAGCCCTCTTTTCTGGGGGTCCTGGAATTTCCAGGAAATTCATCGGGAACCCCAGCTCCTGAAATAAGCAGGGGAGTTGGCCTGGACAGACCTACCAGTGTCTGCCTGCCCTTTCCTGCTGTTTTCAGAACTGCATCTGACTCTGCTGTATGTCAGGGGTCTTGTTCTTTACACATGTCCCCCAGCTCAACTTCACAGTAACCTCTAAGGCAAGAGCTGCCAAACCCAGTTTCCATCTTAAGAAAATGGAGTTGAGGCAGGTGGAGGGGCTGCCCAAGATCACACACACTCACTGTGGTCGTGGGGGACTTTGACCTCTCACCTGTTTGACCCAGAGCCACAGAATGACCGCTGTCATGCCCTGCAGCTTCCCTGACATCATGCAGCCTACTTGGGAGGCCGTGTTGGGGGGAGCTGAACCCCTAATCTGCCCATCTGCAGAAAACATAAGTGGCATCACCCCCAGAGCATGTATCAGGACGTCCTGGGAAACTGCACTTCTACCAGCTTTTATTAATTACCGATCAACGTGGGTGGGGTCTTCCTCCACGCTTGGATCTGCCCGACTCACTTTAAACTTTGAGGCTGACAGAGCTAGGATGATGACCAGAGGGTGTGGACGCGATCTCAGGCCAGGAGGAGGGCAAGCTGGGCCTGCCGGGTGGTTCCTCCAAGATAAACCTTCTCCTGAGAGATTCAGAAGACAGCTGCCACACCAGCCGCTTTGATCACACACACTGCCTCCCCCATCCCACATCTGGGAGATCAGTAAGAACATGGAGAGCTCCCAGAGAATTTCTGGGCACTCTGCTATGGGCTCCCAGGGTTGAGCTATTACTCTCTCCATCTTTACCTCCAGTTTGGGAAAGTGCGGGTTATTCCCGTCTTTCGGCCCAGGTGCTGAGAGGGATCGTCAGCAGCAGGACCCACGGTCCCCACAGCCTTGGGTCACATGGTCTGTCTCCCCTCCAGGTACCAGCAGCACTGACGTCAAGGAGAACCGCAATGTGAGCAACCTGGAGGCCAGGCCACCACCAGCCGGGGACAGGACCCGAGGGGGCACGCCAGGCCTGAAGAGGAAGCGGCCGCTGGAGGAGGGCAACGGCGGGCACCTGTGTCCCCTGAGGCTGCTGTGGCGGCGGCTCTCATGGTCCGTAGCACCCAAGAATGCACTGGTGCAGCTGCACGAGCTGCGGCCAGGCCTGCAGTTCCGCATGGTGTCGCAGACCGGCCCGGTGCACGCGCCCATCTTTGCCGTGGCCGTGGATGTCAACGGGCTCACCTTCGAGGGCACCGGGCCCACCAAGAAGAAGGCCAAGATGCGGGCAGCCGAGCTGGCCCTCCGCTCCTTCGTGCAGCTCCCCAATGCTGGCCAGGCACCCCCAGCCCCCGGTGGCATGGCCCCTGACTTCACCTCCGACCAGGCTGACTTCCCCGACGCCCTGTTCCAGCGGTTCGAGCCTGCATCTCCCAGCGAGGGCTTCCCGGGCCGCCGCCCCCCCGCCCCTGAGTGCCTGTCCACGGCCTGCCAGCGGGGCCGGCTCCTGGGCCGCCCACTGGGCCTGGGCCTGGGGGCGCCCACGGCCCCCGGCACCGGGAACCCTGTGGTGCTGTTGAACGAGCTGCGCTCCGGCCTGCGCTATGTATGCCTCTCAGAGCCTGAGAAGCGGCGCGCCCAGAGCTTCGTCATGGCAGTCAGCGTGGACGGGAGGACGTTCGAGGGCTCAGGACGCAGCAAGAAGCTGGCCAAGGGCCAGGCCGCCCAGGCCGCCCTGCAGGCCCTCTTCGACATCCGGCTGCCCAGCCACATCCCCAGCAGGAGTAGAAGTCACCTCCTGCCCCAGGTGAGAGCCCTTGGGTGGCTGCCAGGGGGTGGAGCAGGGCGGGGGCAGCAGGTGGTCTCCCTGCTCCATCCCTATGTGTGGGGGGCCCCATGCCTCCCAGACAAGCAGATGTTGCCCCTCCTGCCTTGATGCAGAAGCCGAGCTTGGATTTGGGGACAGAGAGCCTGAAAGCAAATGTGGGAAGGAAAGGAATGCTGGGGGACTGGGCAAAGGTGATGGAGAGCTGGGCAGCCAGCTGTCTTGGCAACAGTGATGCTGACCACAAGGGACAGGGCAGTGTGGGGAGGGCTCCCTGCACTCGAGAGGGCGGCACAGCAGGACAGCCCGTCATTGGCGTGTTCGGTGCCCATCGGCGTGTTTGATGCAGGTCAGCATATTCAGTGCCTGTCAGCGTGTTCGGTGCCCATTGGTTTGTTTGGTGCCCATCGGCATGTTCGGTGCAGATTGGCATGTCCTGTGCAGTTGGCGAGTTTGGCGCAGGTCTGGGCTGCGTCTCTGACTCCGGGGCTGGAGTTCTGCCGGAGCAGAGGGCTGGGTGGGCGGGGAGCTCAAGGGGGACCCGCCCCTCACTGCCTCGGGGGCTTGTCACCCACAACACGTGGCACCTCACGGAGCTCAGCCCTGCACAGGGGAGGCGTCCTGAGCACCGTCCTGGTATTGGAGCCTGTTCTCCTGCCTCCTCCTCCTTCTCATCTATGAGCATTGTCCCCTCTGAGGTGACACAATAAGTCCCCCTCATCCACTTCCTCATCAGTAGGAGAGAAGACTTTGCAGTTAAAGGCCCTCAGTCTGCACGAGGTCCCTAGTCAGAGCTCGGCACTTGTAAATCTCTGCCCAGACCAGGGCATCCTCATCTCATGGCACCTCACGCAGAATCCACTGTTTGCCTCAGGAGGTCATGTGTCCACTAGAGGTGGACTCGGGGTGCTGGAGGGGTGCTGGACGGAGCCCTCCTATCAGATCACAGCCAGAAGCCAGCGTCCGTCCGTCCCTCTACCCATTTGTCCATCTGTCCATCCTCTCACCCGCCCAATGAGCAGTTCTCTGACTCTGGCAAGCACAGATCATGGACGGGCCCAGCGGGTATCAGTCTGGTCCCCACAACTCAGCCACTTGAGGGACAGAAATTGCTGAATGGGGAACCCCGGGGGCAGCTGTTTCTCCTGCTACCTCTGCCTCCAATTCCTTCATTAATTTTCAAATGTTTACTGCACATTCTAGGAGCAAATTGGAGGGGTTGGCCCGTTATCTCCCGGGGTCTCGCCTCCCACACAGCCTTAGATGACACACAGTGTGGACAGAGGCGAGTGTTTGGTGATGGCGCGAGTCCTGGCCTAGAGCGTGGTGGCCCGGCTGTCTCTTCCTGACGTCCCCACCTTCTCTCCCCCTCTCCTCAGCCCAGTGTCTCCACCTCGCCTGTAGCTCTGACCCCCCAACACCTTCCAAGGAAGCCCCTCAGCCCCTCTCAGGCCGGGTGACCTGGGCTGCCCATGAAGGCCTCCCTCTTCTGCCCAACACTATTTAGTGAGCAGAGCCCTTCCTCCAATTCTGCTGTGCACACACGCACACACACACACACACACTCACCTGCGTGAGGGCTGAAGGATGTCGGTGAGCCCGCCGTGACGCCTTTCCTTTCACGTTGTCAACCCTGCACTCTCGAGACGCGGGAACCAGGTGGCACTGCTGCTTTGTAACAGTCGTTTGACCCCAGAATGCAGCACGTCAGTGAAAGCTGCCACCGCTAAATAATTTTTCCCTGACAGTCGGCTAACACCCACCCGGATGATGGAGGGTACGTAGCAGCAGGAGGCTGCGGCCCATCCATCACCCTGGTCTGTCCTGGAGCACGTTGCCTGCTCCCCTTTCAGCACCAGGCAACCTCTGGGGCCTTATTAAGTCCAGAGCCCACCTTGGACGTGGTCTAGATTCAGAGACTCCAGGGTCCCTGTAGACGCAGCTCCACTGCCTCCTCTGCCCGGGCGTCTATGCCATCTGCAATGCATCCTTTCCACTCATGCCAGTCCTGGTCACCAGGGTCACGACCTGTCACCCGTGTAACCGTGCCACCAGCACCTGTGTTAGGAGCCATGCCCCTGGCCCTGCTGTGTATACCCCCAGGAAGGTCTGCGAGGCCCCTGCCCGAGTCCAGGGCAGGTGGGGAGGGCAGCGTTCACCCTGGAGAGACCTGGCCTCTGGCCCTGGGGTATCCAGCTCAGGACTTGGTGCTTTCTGCCCTGGGGGCAGGCTCGGTGCACAGGACACCTGAGGTCTTGTTCGATGGTTCGCTCTCCAGGCCCGCCAATACGATCAGTCAGTGGTGTGGGACTTCCGGCTGCAGGAAGCACAGGACCAGGCGTCTGCAGTGCTGAAGCCACGCAGGCAGGTCAGGATCTGCCCTGGGTTGTTCAACCTCAGCCCAGAGCAGATCTCAGCAGGGCTGGGTCAGTGGGTCAGAGGCTCTGCCCATCCTGAGGACAACTCTGAGCAACTCAACCCCCTAGGAACCCCTCAGCCCAGACCCCAGGGATCCGCCCCCAGGGACCCCTGCCCTCGGTGCCCAGATACCACCCTCCTTGGACAAGTGAGGCATCTGTCCCTCCAGGCTGAGCACCCCTGTCCAGAAGGAAAGAGTCATTTAGGCTGGTTTTGGCCTTGAGTCTAAAGCAGTTCTGAAGAATAACATTCTCAATGAAGATTAAAATCATGGACATGTTGGATTTCCACCACCTCCTCAACACGAGGGGTGTCTAAGAACCAGACTGGTCCCTCTCTTCAATTTCACAAGATCTGACTTCAGGTCTCTTTGCCAGAGTGACGAGAATACAACTTTATTAAATTCTCTACTGCCCAGCGCAGGCCTTAGTGAGTGGACACTGTGCAAACACCAGTGATGAGGTGCCTGTGGAGACCAGGGGGAGGTGGGGAACAGGCCTGAAGCTCAGATTTCCTCTAGGTTTAAAGAAGTGTGGGCGCAATAAAAAGACCACGACAGAATATAAATGCTCGTTAGCTGGAACATCATTGTTAAAAGAGAAAAAGGTAAAAATCATAAGACCTGTGTCTCTGTGGTCATTCCTCACCCCTGGCACGAGAAGACTGGGATTCACAACAGCATTAAATTCCGCCAGAAAGCCTTATCTCTCAGTGCTTCTGCTCTGTGGAAACGGAAGAGCATCAGTCACGTGATGGAGAAGAAAGTGACTGAAAGTTACGTTGATGCTGGCGGGAAGGGGAAGGGAGATGGCGACACACGGCCCCTCGTGTGAAAACCACAGACTTGTCTTGCTCCAAAGTCTTTCGCCCTCAGTGATGCCCTGTTTTTGTTTGTTTCCCTTTCTTTTTTAAAATTTCCATGTCAGGCTGCGGTGGTACTAACAGTGTCTGAAAGATTCAGTCAAATCAAGCAGCACACTTTCTCCCCGAGGGTGGGAGGGTGTGTCTTTGAAACCAGCTACCAAGGCTGCATGCTGATCAAGCCCTTTGCAGGTCCTCCCAGGGAGCGGATGGCCCCGGCCAGGCCTGGCCGTTGGTCAGGTACCCAGAGCACCTTCGCTGCTCCCTGGTGGCACAGCTCTCTGCTGGGAGGGGGAGCCAAGGGACATGTATCATCATGGAAATAAAACTGCCTCCAGAGGTCAGCCCTTTACTGCAAACTGGGATCTGAGCTCCCACACATACCTAGGCTGTGGAATAGACCTGGGGCTGACTGCACATCAGCCCCAACAGCCGCACTTGGGACACAACAGAGCCCCTCCCCTGCTGCCCTGCCACCTCACAGGTTGCCTGGCTTCACGCCCCTGCTGACCTCCACCCTAAACGCAGATCTGCCACCTCGACAGATCAGTAGGAGTGGGTCCTCAGATTTCAAATGGGCCTGAATTACAGAGGGTGGAAATCACACCCGCTCAACACCATCCAAGGGGTTTTCCCCTGAGGACACCCAAAAAAAGCAGTGGGACCCGGTGAGGCCCCCCTCCTGAGCCCCAGTGGCCTCAGTCCCCCAAATGCTCCAGCCAGCTCTGCCCTGGCCATGTGTCTGCCGCTGGGTCACAGGGGCCTGTGGACCCAGCAGCCCATCCACCTCCCTTTCAGTGTTTCATACTTAGCCATGGCGATTCTCCACGAGGTGAGGCCATGATTGCCTAGGAAGCCTCTGTGCATTCAGCTTCTTGGCTCCATCTGTGATCTATGGCCACAGACACCCTCTTGTGGTCCTTGTGGAGGAAAGAGCAGGCTTCTACCCTCCTGCCCGTCCAGCCAGTGCTGGCCTTCCCCACGTCCTCATCCCTCAGTAGAAGCACTGAATGCCAGACAGGAGTGACCCCCTGGCTGCTGTCCCCTGTCTCCAAAAACCCCTGCAGTGAGGCTGCTGAAGGCTCTGAAGATGCCAGCAACACACTTGTGCATTGACAGTGTACACACAATGTGTACGCAATGTAACTTATATGATACAAGCTGTACACACAGTGTCTACACAATATAACGTATATAATCTATACAATGTATCCACAATGTCTATACAATATAATTTATATGATACAATTTGTACAAGGTACAATGTATACACAATATAGCTTATATGATACAATCTGTACAATGTATACAAAACACAATTTATATATTTTTGTACAATGTACACTCAATGTGTACACAATATAACTTATATGATACAATCTGTACAAAGTATATCCAATACAATTTACATGATACAATTTGTACAATGCACATACAATATAACTTTGATACAATGTACACCAATATGATTTATGTGATAGTATTTGTACAACTGTATACTCAATGTGTACACAATTTATATGATACAATCTATACAATGTACATACAGTATCTACAAAATACAATTTATACAACACAACTTATCTACTGTATACACATTATACATTACATAATATAATATACTGTATACATTATATACTGTATAATGTATAATATAATCATACAATACAGTGTACACTTGTACACTTAAGCATGATGGATGCAATGTACCATCTACATTTATATAGTAGCCCCAGCATCTGAATTTCTACTACAAAAAGTTTGATACAACTGAAGTTAGAAGAGATAAATGTGTCTTTAAACCTGTATGTTCCCCATACAGTGTTTGGTGTCTTCAAATACAGTTAACATGAGTGTTGATCAATCAGGCAGAGGCTGTAAACCAAGCTTCCCCACTTGCTCACGATTCCACAGCCACGACTGACGCTGGCAAAGCCGGATGACCCATAGTGATGTGAGGAGCTGATATGTATCAGACACTGACGGTGTCACATGTTGCTGTACACACTTTACAAATATTAGCACATCTGAGCCTCACAGAACCATGGAGCGGCCCCACTCATGTTCCCATTGTGCAGACGCGGGCCTGAGGGGCAGGAAAATGAAATTCTCCGGCCAAAGTCTGGCTGGTGAAGCTGGGAGGAGGATCACAGGAAGGCGGAGGGCAGAGACCCTCCATGAGGCTGCAGGCTGCCCTCCCTGAGTTCCCAACACTTTTACAGGTTTGTTGAGGAAATGGATCCACCTGAACAATGGGGCAGCGCATGGCCTGTCATAGTGGGAGTGACACAGGGGACACAGAGTGGGCCAGAGCAGGAGGGCCAGCAGCAGAAAGGGGGCTCCCAGGTCAGGGCCCCCAAAACGACAGAACAGAGGAGCAAGCCGACTCCCTCACAAGATCACCTTTGTCAGCACAGAGCCTGCCCTTGGCTGTGTAGACAGCAGGCTTTGTGGGGAGGGCTGGGCCCCCTCTTCCTTGGGGACACGTTGTCACAGTGAAGAGGACCGACAGTAGAAAAAACACGGCAACTGGGAGGAAGCCCACATGCAAAGAGCCAGAGGAGGCAAAGGGGAGCATCCCGGGGGGGACAGCACCTCCACCCACAGAGCTGGGGGCCTGCACACGATGGAGGACTGATGCCCGGTGGCCATTTGCCTCTGCCCTGCCCCCAGGGATGGATTGTGGGGCAGCCCTGCTCCGCAGAGGTCCTGCTCCCTTTCTGCTTGGCCATGAACACCCTGTTGTCTCAGGAGATGGTCCTCGAGCAAGAAGCAAATTAACACCATTCTCATCAGAAGCCGACGGCACCCCGGCCCTGTGCTCAGGGGTAGGAAGCCTTCCTCAACGCCACGTGTGCACTCAGGAGAGCAGGGGCGTGTCGCCAGTGGGCACGCCATCCCTCTCTGAGTGGCCAGGACACCTGTGCCTGAAGAAAGCCCGCCGTCTAAATGGACGTGTCGACTGGACAATTGTCAAAGTGTGGCACAAACCCCCTCTACGGGGGGCCGGTTGGTACTGGGGCCGTATTTGGTGGTGTTTGTCTTTCATAATCAAAGCAGTCGGGAGGCAAGCAGGAATACAGCCCAGGGGCTGTGTGGGCAATTACACAAATGAGGACAGGGATGGACAGAGGCTCTGACGGCTCCAGGAGGAAGGAGGCCCAACAGCAAGGCGCCCGCCTGCTTCCCTGAGTCAGCTCAGCAGAGGTGTGGCTGTGCCAGCATCTACCCTGCTGCAGACTGTATCTCATCCACTTTTCTCCAGGCAGAGAGTCGGCTTCAGGGAAAAGCTGCTGTGGGCTGCACGTGACGCTGCGTGGGCTGCATGTGACCCTGCAGACAGGCTATGGGGGGGCAGGGCGGGGAGTGGTCAGCCAGGAAAGAGACGCCAACAGACGACAAAGCCATGAGCCATCTAACCAAGAATTGAAAAGAGTCTCAGGAGGGAACAATGCTTTTGAATGGGACCACAGAACCTGCTGGTGACTGGAGAGGAATCCAGACTGACATGAATGTCCAGGTGGGCAGCTGGCAGATCCCAGCCTCCAAGCCCTACAGACAGCACCTGCCCGCCACTCCCCAGGTCGAATGGCTGGGACAAGAGGGCAAGGAAAGTTGTCTCCTTCCAGCCTAAAAACCGTTGGCCCCACCACTCCGTCCACTCTGAGAAACATGAAGGAGCCTCCCAGAGGCCTGGACTATTGCCAGCTTTCATCATAGGAGCTGTGGCTGGGAGGAGCCACCCAAAATGGGAAATTCACACAATGAAAAAATTCCACATCATTCTAGACAACACTTTGGATGGCCAGTTGGGCCTGATTCAATTGGGCAGCTGGGCCTGATTCAAAAAAGTTACATATAACTTTTGGTTACATATAAAACTCACAAAACAGGTCTTTAAGTAAAAAGGGATAAATCTCTTGGAATTCATTCTGAAATGGCCCAGCTCCGGGGTCTCCTGAGTCTGGCTCTGCTGTCAGGCCACCTGCTCTGTCTCTGTGGTCAGGGGGAGCCCAGCAGAGAGGGGAGGGGCTGCCTGTGCAGAAAAGGCCACGGCCCCTGAGAACAGCTGATGGAGACCAGAAGTAATGAGCCGAAACTTCCCGAAAGTAATTCTTCCCCAGACTAAGGACAATAATAAAACTCTGCCTGACATGGGCTACCCTCGGAGGACTAAGACAGGGTAATTTTTTCTGCAGAGAACTCCTGTGGTCTTCTGAGGGCGAGTGGGCTGCAGGAAGTGTCTCTCTGAGAGGAACACCTCGTAATTCATGAGCAGCTGAGCCTAAACGGAGTTGCAAAGGTCGTTCTTACTTTATAACAAGAAGAAATATTCCAAGAACCCTCAAGCCCTTCATTTTCCTCCCACAGCCATGTGGTGCCCATGCATCATAATACAGAATTATCTGCCTTTCTAAAGCAAGGATTCTGACTTTATGAATATTTGGGGGTTCACATGATGTTTGAGAAATCTGAAGGGGTGCAGTGAACGGCACTGCTTAATATCCTTCAACTGCTTAACGTCCTTAATGTTCTTCAACTGCTCAGGGCATTAAATAGGCACCAAAAGTACGGAAAACCTGAACAAACAAAGATAAACATGATAAAATGCATTAAGTCACAGTGAGCATGAGAGACAGACAGGAAAATCATCACGATAACGAGGTAATCGCCTTAATGGAGGTGCTGCAGCATTCCGTTGGGGTGTGTCTGATTACTAAAGGGAGTGACATTTTAAATGTGTCACAGAGCCCCATGGTCTGGGAGCCTCCTCGGGGATGTTATAGGAGCGCAGAGAGTAGTTCTGAAATGAGCTGGTGCTGCATTTATGCATTCCATGAATTTGGATGACTGCGAGTTGGAGTTTCTGAAAACGGGGGACACATCTAGAAATCACTGGGTTTCACAACCAAATTCTTTTTGAATAAGAGTTAATTATGTTTTCAGTTGTAATGAAGATATGTGGAAACATGCTATGAATGGTCATATTAACCACAGCAGCCAAATGTTAAGACCCACGTGGCAGGCAGTTTATTGTGATGCAAACAAGTCTGAGTTGCTTGTGCTAAATAAGATGAGCCAGGCAAAGAGCTAGTTGCAGAAAGAATGAGAAAACTGGGGGCTGCAAATTTTGCCTTGATGACTTCTGAAATCCAAGAAAAGTGACAGAGTTCTTCCTATTTAGGCAGGAACTGATTTATTCTTATTTAAGACATATTGAAATATTTCCTAAAGTTTAGAAAAGGCATAAATGACAGTCAAGATTTGTTCATAGTCCCACCGATGACTTGCCAATAGCAGGCCCACTGGCAAAGACATTGGTTTCCATGTATCCATCCATCCATCCATCCATCCATCATCCTACACATATTTAAGGGGCCGCACTCTGCCCCAGGCAATGTGCCAGGTGCTGGGAATACACAGAATTGTATAAGAGGAAGCTCTGGCCCTTGAGTGTTTTCCAAGTTGTGGCCCAATGTCTCCTATGTAAGGTTTGCCTGGGCACCATGTTTAAGAGCGAACCTGGCCCTTACTCTGAAATCACCAAATCAGAATATCTTGGGCTGCATTTTTAACAAGTACTCCAAATGATTCTTAGTCCTGCTAAAACTTCGTAATGAACATTGGGGAAGGGTGTAAATAAGAACAAGACACAAAACGTTCAGAGAGGAAGCCAGTGCAGAGGTAACTCCTGCTACCCTCCGGCTACTTGTTACCTCTTGTTTCAGAACCTGAGTGATAAGCACATCTGTTACGAGGGTCATCTGCACTAACAGAAGGACCACGGGGCTGCTTGGGTCCAGTTCCCTGTTTCACCAGGCGGGCAGCAGAGGCAGGAGGGGCAGATTTGGGGTTCAGTTCATCTGCCTTTATGCCCCCTCCAATGGGAGGTCACTGCAGCTCAAGAGTGATAGAGCAGGGGTCCAGACAAAGGGACAGATAGAGGGACAGGCAGGGGACAGACAGGGAGACAGATGGGGGACAGACATGGGGACAGAGGAGGGGAACAGACAGAAGACAGACAGGGGGTCAGACACAGGGACAGAGAGGGAGACAGACAGGGAGACAGACAGAGGACAGACAGGGGGACAGATGGGGGACAGACATGGAGACAGACAGGAAAGACAGAGGGACAGACAGGGGACTGAGAGGGAGACAGATAGGGGACAGAGAGGGAGACAGGGGGACAGACAGGGGACAGACATGGAGACAGACGGGGAGACAGACAGGGAGACAGACAGAGGACAGACAGGGGGACAGATGGGGGACAGACAGGGAGACAGACAGGGGACAGACAGGGAACAGACAGGAAAGACAGAGGGACAGACGGGACAGAGAGGGAGACAGACAGGGGGACAGACAGGGGACAGACAGGGGACTGAGAGGGAGACAGATAGGGGACAGAGAGGGAGACAGGGGGACAGACATTGAGACAGACGGGGAGACAGACAGGGAGACAGACAGAGGACAGACAGGGGGACAGATGGGGGACAGACATGGAGACAGACAGGGAGACAGATGGGGACAGAGACAGGGGACAGACAGAGGACAGGGGGACAGACAGGGGGACAGACATGGAGACAGACAGGGAGACAGACAGGGGACAGACAGGGGGACAGACAGGGGACAGACATGGAGACAGACAGGGGGACAGACAGGGGACAGACAGGGGGACAGAGAGGGAGACAGACAGGGGGACAGACATGGAGACAGACAGGGGGACAGAGAGGGAGACAGACAGGGGACAGACAGGGGGACAGACATGGAGACAGACAGGGGGACAGACAGGGGGGCAGACAAGGAACAGAGAGGTGGACAGACAGGAGGACAGACATGGACACAGATGGGGTCAGAGAGAGAGACAGACAGGGGGACAGATATGGAGACAGACAGGGGGACAGACAGGGGACAGACAGAGAACAGACAGGGGGACAGATATGGAGACAGACAGGGAGACAGACAGGGGGACAGAGAGGGAAATAGACAGGGGGACAGACAGGGGGACCGATAGGGAGACAGATGGGGGGACAGACAGGGGGACAAAGAAAGGACAGACAGGTGGACAGACTGGAGAGCCAGGGAAACAGACAGGGAGACAGTCAGGGGGACAGACAGGGAAACAGACGGGGGGACAGACGAGGGACAGATAGGGGACAGACAGGGGGAAGATGGGGACAGACAGGGGGACAGACGGGAGGACAGGCAGTGGACACGCAGAGGGACAGGCAGCGGGGTCAGCTGGCCTCTGAGCGCTGTCTCGTCTCCAGCATCCAGTGCAGACAGCGCAGCCCCCCGCTTGTCTCTGGGGGGTCTTCCGCGCCTGCACATAGTGACTCCTGTGCCGCCATTCCCCCGCCCACCCTCCTTCCTCTGTGCTTTGTCTTTGTTTTCCTGCGATGTTTTTTCTGTTCAGCACAAATGCTCTGCCTGTTTATAAGTGTTAAGTGTTGGCAGGATGAGGAAAAGTAGAGATGTGAAGACAGTCACCTCCTGAGACCACAATCACTCTTGTGACTCTGAGCTGGTCCACTGCGAACAGCGGTGGGGTCGACATGGTGGCCAGGACGTGGACCCAGAACCCAGTGTCCGGGCCTGACTCTCGTTCGCCTACGATGCCATCTACATGCCTGCAGGCCCCAGGCCCACTCCCACTGCCCTTGGAGGCTGGGAAGGTCAGGGTGCCAAGACACGGGGCTCGGTGGGGGCAAATCCAGACGTCTGGTGCACATGGGGGCACAGTCCCTCTGGCAACACAAGGCAGAGTCTGGTTGGTGGAGTGTCGTGTAAAAAGGAACAATTACAGCACCAAAGTCACCGAAACCACAGAGCGAGAGCAGAAACTGAGCACGCTCAGCTGGGCCGGGCACGTCGGGGGAGGTGGCGGTGGGTAAGAGATGGGCCAGCACCCCCCTCAGAGCTTGGGCCTGAGCTCCAAGATGCTCACTTGCAGCCAGAATGAGGGCCCCATGCTGCCGCCAGCAGAAGTGTCTGAGGGTTGGCTATGTGGGCAGTTTCTTACCTTCTTCTAAGGATAGGCAGGAGACAGGCAACAGCGTGGAAAACCTAGAATATAGGAGAGGGAAAGGGTAACTATGAATCAGATCAATGTCTTTTAGTCCATACGTCAGCAAAACAAATTGAAAATCTGGGATTCTTTCTCAAATAAATTGATTCATCCTGTCCAAATTCACTAAAGTAACCAGTTAGTCGTTTCTGTATTGAACAGGTAACATCACAGAACCAAAATCACAAAGATGTATAAAAGAGGGGGTGGGGTAGGTGGAAGGCTGTGGTCCTCAATGGCATGAATCCCCCGCCTTCAACAGGCAAGCACCTGCACTGTCCTAGGGTCCTTTGAATTCTATGTCCAACCATCAAAAATATACCATTCTCGGTTGGAATATTTGACATGTATTAGACACCAAAACATTGGAGAAGGAAATGGCAACCCACTCCAGTGTTCTTGCCTGGAGAATCCCAGGGATGGGGGAGCCTGGTGGGCTGCCGTCTATGGGGTCACACAGAGCTGGACACGACTGAAGCAACTTAGCAGCAGCAGCAGCAGACACCAAAATAACGCCAATGGTTGAAAGCATTTCCAGGGTTCCCTCTGCAGATTTGGGATTTTAACTCTCAGGGTCACTGTTCTTCATGTTTACACATGTTTCAGTTCAGTCGCTCAGTCGTGTCCGACTCTTTGCGACCCCATGAATCGCAGCACGCCAGGCCTCCCTGTCCATCACCAACTCCTGGAGTTCACTCAAGTGGAGAAATCGGTAAATGACATTCTGAGTCTAATGAATCCACATCTTATACAGTGTCTTGATGTTGACGAGATCAGCTTTTCTGGAAGCAAACAGCCCAAATGGCAACCACCATGTCTCCTGGAAAGGAGATTCCAGAAAAACCCCTAGAAGCTTTCTAAGAAATCCTGAGTGGACGAGTCTGTGGACACATGCTGGTTAGCGCAGTGCGCCGAAGTCCCAAAGTCTGGAAGGTGTAGACGGTTGAGAACCTAGACCTTTCAAAACTTTGTATTTTAATCTCAGTAGTTTATAACAATTTTATTGAGATATAAATCAGGTAGCATAAAATTCTTCTTTTTAAAGTGGTTTGTGGCATATTCCCAGAGTTCTGCAGCCACCATTATGTCTAATCTTAAGACATTTTATCCTTAAAGCCCACCAGTACTTTCCCCTACCCCAGGCCCGGCCACCACTCACCCACTTTCTCTCTCTTAGGATTCGCCTATTCTGGATGTTTCATGCAAATGGACTCACATAATACGTGACATTGTCCGGCTTCTTTCATGGAGCATAACGTTTTTCAAGTCCATCATGTTGTATAATGTATTTCATTTACTTTTATGCCAAATGATACTCCATTTTTATGGATTTACCTAGTTTTATTTATCTATGTAAGATAATACTTATCTATGTGGGCTTCCCTGATAGCTCAATTGGTAAAGAACCCACCTGCAATGCAGGACACCCCGGTTCAATTCCTGGGTCAGGACTATTCACTGGAGAAGGGATAGGCTACCCACTCCAGTATTCTTGGGCTTCTCTTGTGGCTCAGCTGGTAAAGAATCCACCAGAAATGCGGGAGACCTGGGTTTGATCCCTGGGTTGGGAAATCCCCTGGAGAAGGGAACTGCTACCCACTCTAGTATTCTGGCTGGAGTATTCCACAGACGGCATAGTCCATGGAGTCGCAAAGAGTCAGACATGACTGAGCAGCTTTCACTTCACATTTATCCATGTGTTAGTCCATTCAGCGTTTGGGTTGTTCCACTTTAGCTACTATGAGTAATGCTACTGTGCACATTCTGGCGCACACGTCTGTGTGGACATATTTTTCATTCCTCTTGGGTAGATACCTCACTGTGGAACTGCTGTTTCGAAATGTATTTAACATTTTAAGAAACTTCCAAACTCTTTTCAAACTGACTGCATTGTTTTGCAATCCCACTAGCAGCGTACGAGGCTCTGACGTCTCCACAAGCGTGTCGTCTTTGTTTCAGCCAACCTGGAATTCCACCTAGGTGGAATTCGCGTCTCACAGGAATGTGGACTTGAATTGCTCTGATGACTGAGGATACTGAGTGCCTTTCAATGTGCTGCGTGCTGGTGCTCTTCTCTGGAGAAATACCTATCCAGACCCTTGCTGAACTCAGCAAGAAAGATGCGCCTCTGAAAGCAAGTGGGTCTGACATGAGCTGTGGGTTTTGATAGAGGCTCCTTGTCAGGCTGAGGAAGTCCCCATCTGTCCCCCGTCTGTGGAACGTATCTCACTGCTTTATAATTTGTGTATTTGTATACTAGTAGCATGAATAGAATGGTTTATGTCATCTGGAAATGAATTAAAACGCGTATAGGGAGTGAATGTCCAAAACAACTTCAGGCGTCCTCGGTATAATCAGAAAGTCTGGACATCCCTGGGTTCCAACACGACATCTGCAAGGCCGTGCTGGTGGACCGCCCGCCCTGGAGAGGCCATGCCCGCACACGTGCTCCAGTCTGTCAACGTCTGTCCACACCTGAGCAGAAACCAGGAGAGCGCATGGCTGACCGGAAACCAGCTAAGCGCATGGCTGAGTGGGCCCGCCTGTGTCTCTCCTGGCTGCAGACACGAGAAAACCAGGATGAGGCTCAGTGACCATCCAGTCAGCCCCTGCTTGTCCGGAAATACCACATAAGGAAGTACCCTTCCAGGGGGACACTGGACACCGACCCTGCCCCTTCAGCCTTGAAAAGCACTCCCTAGGATGAGTCCTAAGGCCCCAGTCACAGGTCGCCATCCTGGGTCTTCTGAACCCGGTCGTGCCCCACCCGCCGAGCTTGGCTGGCCCCGGACACCCAGCATCGGGGTCAGCGCATGGCTGGGAGGCTCTCTGCCTCAAGCCACCACGTGTGGGTCTCAAAGGGGCTGAGAGGCAGCGCTCTGGGGCAGTCACTGCAGTACCAGGGTGCCATGCACGGGAACTGTGCATCCCCACGAGTGTGTGGAGCAGGAAGTCAGGCAGGAGCCATGGCCGGAAGGACTGTGGCTGAGACATGGACAGAGGGCAGTGTGGTCCGCGTGCGAGCCTTTGCAGACAGTCCTGCTGCCCGGAGCCAGCCCCTCACTAGGTAGACAGTGGCTCCAACACTGGAAATGTCAGTGCGTTCGGTTTCCAATCTGAAATATTTTGAACACATGATACATTTTAATAGATTTAATTATTTAAACTTTTAAGGATCACTGAAACAGATTTAATAGCAGAAGTTTTTCTTATTATTTTTATCCCAATTTCATTGTTGTGAACGCCTGGATTTCCATTTAGAAATAGTCTGACAGCTTTTACATCTCAACTGGCAGCAGGCTCAGAATGCGAGGCGGCTGCCAAGGGCTCTCTGTCATGCTGAAATGCAATATTGTGGCGTTTTGCTAAACCCTTTCTCTACAAAGCTGCCAGCGGCTGCATGCCTGCAAGTGCGAACCTTGTGCTGAATCCGAGAACCAGCCGAGCCCTATCGGTCATGAATTAGCAAACACGGCCCTCTGCAGCCCCTGCCCTGGGGCTGTCTCTTGATGAACAAAGTGAAGGCAGAGTTTTCAGCGTGGGGCTCCTGCGGTGGGTTTGACACACACACTGCTGGGAGGTGGCAGGGTATCTCCCCGTGTTACAGACCATCGGGTGGCTGGGCCCTGCTCTGGGAAGATCTACAAAAAAGCATGATAACAGCAACGCTGAAACCCGTGACATGGTTTGAACTGTTCAACAACAAAACAGGGAGAGCACTGGCTGGTGTGGGGTGAGGGGCCGAGCCCTGCGTGGTTTGTTCCATGAGCGTGTGGAGTGCAGGCCTTGCTCTCGTGATGCCCCAGCTACTGAGAGGGCACAGAGGGGGGTGGGGGTCCACGGATTCCCTAACGGACCACAGCCTGGAACTGTCCTCCGAGGCTGACGAGTCCTTTCTCATTGGGGTTGCTGGCATCCACCGTGACCCGCACAGACCCCCAGGGTTCCCTACCCCACCCCATGGAAGCAAACTTACACCCTCAAGAGTTTATCTCCACATCCGCACAGGTGGTGTCCACTTTTCACGGTTCCTGGGACTCTGGGTGCAGGTCCCCACAGTTTTCGGACTCGACTATATCCACACCACCTGCCCCCAAGACACATTATCCTGCACCTAGAATCCTGATGGTGTCTGAGTTGGTACAGTTCTTAACTAAGAACTACCAGTTGAACCTGAACCAGTCATTCTTCTCCACTTGAGGGAGGGCATTCTGCCTTCACTAAGGTCAGCCCAGGCCAGGGTTCCAAGACTGGCCTCATGGAAAGGCCAGCTCACACCAAAGTGGCACCTGTGTGATGATGTCATGGGGACAGGCAGGCACTGGCCCTTCCATCTGGCAGATTTATTTACTCAGATAAATCACATCTTCTCTCTCTTAAATTCAGCTCTCCAGGGAGCCCCATTTTGACATTTGCTTATTAACCGAGACCTGCTCTGTTCTCTGTGGAGCCAAGGTAGGCAGGGAGCCTACACGGGCCTGGCGCCCACCAGAGAAGAGGTGCCTATGGTCAGTAATCCCAGAGACATTCACGCACATCCATGTGGGGATTCCACCCTGGGAATACATCCAAAGGAAATGATTTGCATCCGTGAAGGATGAGACAAGGTGGTTCTGTCTACCAGACAGGAATTGAACCATACCAACTGGTGGTACTTATCCTCTAGTCCCCAAGGGGCAGGGTGTGACAGGAGCCAACTGACACAAGTTGAGGACACTCAGGCTCAGGATAGAGGGGAAGCAGGCATGCACAATCGCCAGCCCCCATAAAAGGAAAAACACCAGCTGTCAGCCCATCAGACGCAAGAGTCACCTTTGCAGTGAGTTCTTATCAATGGAGCTACTAAGTTCATGATCATTTCGTGGGAGATTGTGCTAATCCATCGTTATTGGCTGCGTACATCTTTTGTCCCTTTTTTTAAAATCATGATGATGAAGGGTTTTTGAAGCAGAGAAAATTATAATTTCTATACAGTTAGAACTGGTCATGGAACAACAGACTGATTCCAAATTGGGAAAGGAGTATGTCAAGGCTGTATATTGTCACCCTACTTATTTAACTTATATGCAGAGTACATCATGAGAAACGCTGGGCTGGATGAAGCACAAGCTGGAATCAAGACTGTTGGAAGAAATATCAATCACCTCAGATATGCAGAATGACACCACACTTATGGCAGAAAGTGAAGAGGAACTAAAGAGCCTCATGATGAAAAGTGAAAGAGGAGAGTGAAAAAGTTGGCTTAAAACTCAACATTCAGAAAACTAAAGTCATGGCATCTGGTCCCATCACTTCTTGGCAAATAGATGGGGAAACAGTGGAAAAAGTGAAAGACTTTATTTTGGGGGGCTCCAAAATCACTGTGGATGGTGACTGCAGCCATGAAATTAAAAGACACTTGCTCCTTGGAAGGAAAATTATGACCAACCTAGACAACATATTAAAAAGCAGAGACATTACTTTGCCAGCAAAGGTCCATCTAGTCAAAGCTATGTTTTTTCCAGTAGTCATGTATGGATGTGAGAGTTGGACCAAAAAGAAAGCTGAGCACCAAACAATCGATGTTTTTGAACTGCAGTGTTGGAGAAGACTCTTGAGAGTCCCTTGGCCTGCAAAGAGATCCAACCAGTCCATCCTAAAGGAAATCAGTCCTGAATATTCATTGGAAGAACTGATGTTGAAGCTGAAACTCCAATACTTTGGCCACCAGATACAAAGAACTGACTCACTGGAAGAGACCTTGATGCTGGGAAAGATTGAAGGTGGGAGGAGAAGGGTACAGCAGAGAATGATATGGTTGGATGGCATCAACGATTCGATGGACACGAGTTTGAGTAAACTCTGGGAGTTGGTGATGGACAGGGAAGTCTGGCGTGCTGCAGTCCATGGGGTCACAAAGAGTAGGACATGACTGAGTGACTAAACTGAACTGATGAAGTCAATCTGTTGGATATATGATTTATTCTCTGCTTCTCTGCTTGGAAAGATCTTTTCCACCCACCCTGGGGAGCCTGGTAAACACTCACTGTGGTTTACCTCAGCTATTTTTATGCTTTATCCCAGCCACATATTTTGAGGTGTTAGCCAAAGGCAAGATACTGCTTGCTTACCATCATCCTGGAAACCTTCGTGAGGACTTTCCTCCCTGCCTCTGATGTTTTCCCTCCCGCACATTTGTACACATGATGAAGTCTGTCCCAGGCATATAGGCCCGGGCTCGCTCTTGAGCTGGTTTCCCAAGGTGTACTCGCTGTTGTTACTCTCTGGGGTGTGGCAACCTCTGACCCTCTGCTGGCAGTTTCTAGGATTTTCCTCCTGTTCTTCAGCCAGGACTTGCGAAGGCACCATCTGGCCAACATCAGAAATCAAGGCCACATTTCTCAGCTGCTGGAGCTGGCCACATCTACTCTGGACGACTTTCCATCTCAGCAGTGTCTGTGGGCCTGCTGGGGTTGGCAGGGGTGATGGGGAGACACTCCGTGGTCGGGGCGGGACCCATCGGTCCTCCTTTGCTCACGGTGACAAGAGGACCCCTGTGCTTGATCACTCGTTCTGACACGTGGCAACACTTCAGAATTCACAGACGTCTCCCACAAAGAGACCAACCTGTGCAGAGTGAGGGACCCCCCTGCCCTGTCGATGGGGGAACCAGTGCCAGGAGAGGCCCCCCTGCACCCCCAGGTGCCAATACCCTGCAGGCCTGGGCAGACGTTTGCTGAGCCTTCAGTCCATGAAGGGGCGGAGGGTGACGAGGTGTCCCACCCACAGCCCCGGAGGTCCCAGCCCAGCAGAGCCTCACAGTGGTGACAGGGACAGCGACACGTTCTGGGTTCTGTCCGCCTCGTCCTCCAAGCTGTGAGGATGAGCCTAGATGGGCCCCTGGTCCTGCCTCGTCCTCCAGCTTCGTGTCCTGGCAGCGGCAGCTCCACCTTCTCTGGGGGCCGGTTTGTGTCGGGTCTTCCTGCTCCCAGGAAACTCACACAGCAGTGAACACTGGAAGGCAACGTGCATGTTCCTTTGTCTAACAGAGTCATGGTATATTCTTCACCAAATGCACCTCTCAGATGGGCAGAACCTAGACATGTGAGCAGCAAACATTTCAAACCAGTTCAGACAGAGTGCAGCCCCTCCTGGTACTCACGTGTCCATGGATGGGGGTCAGCAGAAAACCCTCATGGTTCCGGGGCCATGGAGGGTTTCAAAGTGACTGCCCCACCACACCCCCAGACCATGGTGTGCCCCAGGCTAAGGAAGCCACATCCCATGAGGGATGGGAGTATGGGGAGGCTGCAGTGAGGGGTGCTGCCCACCCATGGAGGCTGGAGCCAGGAGGAACTGGCCAGCTCCCACCCGGCCCCCAGCTCTGCCCACCCCCACTGTCAGGGCCCCCGAGCCACACGGGAGGTCCATGGAAGCCCCACTCCGATGCTTGGGTACTCAGGTTACCCACCCAGAGGGCACTGAGGACTCCTAAAGAAGCCAGATCTGAAAAGGGCACCCAAGAAAGGGGCATCTCCTGGAGAGTGGGCTAATTGACACAAAGGGTCTCCCAGAACCCATAGATCTAAGTCATGTTCACTCAGGGTTTTACGGTTCTTCCTTCCCCGGAAACAGTAATATCGCGAATCCCCTCTGAAGATCGTGTGCCCCCCAGATGCTCCTCCATGCCTCTAGCTCTGGGCTGCTGGTGTCAGCATGGCTGTCAGAACTGTGCAAGAGCGGGGGTAGGCGCAGTCTCACCCCAGGTGCAGAGGACTGTTGTGGTCACCATTTTTAAATCTTGTCTGCCTGTCTCCAATACCATTTTTCTTAATAAAAGCAGAAACATAAGATGCAAGCACAAGAGACCATAGAAATTGGCTCCAGGGACAAGCAAAGCAGGGACCCAGCACAAGATGCTGGCAGGAGGCACCCATCGCAGACTTGTTAAAGACGGAAATATTTTATTTCATGAAGCAATGCCCATAAAAATGATTTTCCTTCTAGCCGGAGCTTGGCAGCCTGTGAGGAAATGGACCAGATCTTAGACGGGGCTTTAACCAGGAGAAAAATGGTGAGGTTGCACTCTGCACGGCAGTGCACACGCCACATACATGCCCAGCTTTGCAGCCTGGGCTTCAGACATGGACCCAGCACCGCACACATTCGCAGCAAAACCACCTAAAAGCTGCCACTTCAGCATTTCATTTCCGGGGCTAAATGCAGTGAAAATCTAGCTGAGTTTTAGCCAAACGATGTTTTCATTAATGCAGAAATAGAGACTTCAGAAGCTTCCCTCCAGGCCAGGCTCTCAGGGGGCCCCTCTCCGTGAGGTTCCTCAGGCCTTATCCTGTGCTTTGCTTCCCAAGTACAAAGAATCTAACGGCACATCTGACTTTAAACAGTGCAGGGTGGGTTGTCCGACGATGCTCCACATGGCAGGCCTGGCGTCAGGTGAGCTGCAGCCCCGTGGCCCCAGAGGAGGCCAGGCTGCAGGGCCCTTAGCCATCGTGGTCCTGCAGCTGGGAGGGACGCAGGAACAGACTCATAAGTGCAAATGGATTGACTTTAGAAATGAGATAACAACTGGGAGCGTCTGCACTTCTCAGTCTGAGCAAGGGTGAAATTAAGAATTGCGGAGTTCATACTCAGCTTAAAAAAAAATTAAACTTGTAACATTAATTGCTCCTGAACATTTCTGAGTGCCTAAAATTCTGCCATAAAAGCTTTAATTTCTATGCAGAGCAGATAGGATGATTGAGTTATAATTAAAATGGTAATTATACCTTTAATGCTCCATATTTGACTTTTCAAAAAATTGTTATGCTCCAAGAAAAGCTATTTAAAGATCAGAAGGAAATGTTTGAAAAATGAATGTATTCAAGACATTTTAAATCTTTTAAAATCCAGTTATTGATTTTTACATGCTTTCAAGTGTAGTCTAAAACATTTTCTTCATTTATTTTGGTCGATGGGAATAATAAAAAATCATTGGGACGTGAAAAGCTTAAACGAAGGCAATATTCTGGAGGTTGATATTTAATGTGATAAATATTTGAAATGTTGGGGGCACCAGGGAGGGGCTCAGGCCAGACCCCCAGCCACTGGGAACCCCACCAAAGGTGGGGAGCCACCTGGGTGCCCCTGCTGGCTGTGACAGGCCCCTCTGGGCTCAGCACTGAGAATGTGACATTTCCTCTGATCCTTTATCGATTGCTGAGTGGTGAAAAAGAACACCTAAAGCCGTAAATCAAATGTCAGGAGGAAGTCTGGTGGAACCATATCAATATCTCAAGACATCTGGTGTGCTGGGCACCAAGGGAATGCATGCCAGACTAGGACAGGCATCCAGGGTGCCGTGCCTGATGCAGTGGTCAGCGATCTGGGGGAAGCCGGGGGACCCTGGGCTGGGGCCATCTTGATGGCAGCAGATGTGTGTAGAGACCCCGTGGGGAGATGACCTGCAGGACTACAGAGGGGACCCTCCAAGGAGCAGGCAATGGAGGTGAGGGGGCTCTGAAACATGTCCACACGGTGCGGCAGCTGGGCTGCACTTGTCCAGTCAGGGAGGAGAGGGAGGCCGTCTAAAGAGCTGATGTCCTGTGGCCTCCCCACCACCGTCTTCCTCTCATCACAAGGCAAAAGAAGAGTGTTCTAGAAAGTTCTACACTAACAGCAAAAGCTGAGAAAGCAGAGAGTCCCTCGGAGGGGCTGCCCAGGCATGGCACCCACTGGATTGGTTTGCTTCCCTGGAGAACCTCTGCACCTTCCAGGGATCTGAGGGAACTTCCATGGCTGCTGTCTGACTTGTTTGTGGCCGGGCCTCTCTCATCCTCGTGAGGCGGGTCACCCACACGTACAGGGAAGCTCGGGTCAGGTGAAGAGCAGCCTGCACCCAGCACGTCTGCCCCTGGGGTCTGCAGCCCCTCCCTGGGCCTCGCCACTCAGGGAGGTTGAGGGGCAGCTGGACAGGGCCTGGGGGAGGTTGTCCCAGGAGGAAGGGGGCCAGGACGGGAGGGACGGCACTTGCCGGGGTCCAGCCTCAGTGGATCCAGGGTAATTCGAAGGTGGGGACGGAGTAGGAATCCTAGGAAAAAACTTAATTACAGATATAGAGAGAGATTAGAGACGGATAGTATAGTAGGAAAATTAGTGGAGAAAAAGAGGCTGAATAACTTGGTTTACGTGGAATACCAATCACCACCTACATAGGCCACAGGCGTCTTTCCATTCTCCCGAAGGAGAAGAGGCACTGAGGCCTCCCTGGTCACATCTTAGAAGCCCAGGCAGAATTAGTAGGCTTGGTGAGTACCCATGTACCAGATGGGAATTCAGCCAGAAGGGAAGAAAACGACACGGGGGAATCAGTCTTTCCAGAAACTGATCCAATTTCTTTATTTTTTAGGTTTGTTTATATACCTGTTGTTATACATAAGGATGAATACAGAGTCACGCTGCTGACCCTTGTCACAATCAGGTGCTTCATATAAAATTATACAAAGGTCTTATGGGTTTACATCATCTTCTGGCCATGAGGCCTGCTGACATTTTATGATCCTTTCTTTCTGATAACCAAAAAACTTATTTTTTCCAAGGGTGTTTTTTGTTAAACCAGGCGCCACCCTCTGAAGGTAGCAGATAAAGTTGCATTCCTATAGGTTGAGGGTGTAGCGGGTTACAATCAAGAAAGGAACTTACTTAGCCTAAGGTTAACATGATTAATCTTAAAGGTTAATACTTATTTCTCCTATATGCTAGTTATATTCATTATAAGGGCAGGGAATATGGAGATTTAGCAGCAAATATTGGCTCAACAAATGAAAGCCCTTCACCAGTGTTCCCCTTAAGATCTATTTAGTCTTAAGATAGTGATAAAGTTACGTTTTTGCATAGCAAGGACACAGTGATTTATAACAAAGTACAGTGATCTATAACAAAAGAGAAAATTCATTAACTCAAAAAGTCTAGTATTGCTAACCTCAAAAACTACTATATTTCCTTTTCTATATTCCAAATACGTTGATTAATATATTCCTAGGTGCCTAAGGATATGGAGGCCTGGCGGCAATCATTGACTCAACAATGAGAAAAGCCCTATGCTAATTAAGACTTTCAAAATACTCCAAACTCTCTGTGCTGTTTATGGTTGAGAGGTTGGCACACAAGCTAGTCTGTCAGCAGAGAGGTTTGACCTGAGACACCCTTGTCATACCCAGGGCAGGGAATTAGCAGTAATTATTGGCACAACAAATGAAAAACCCTTCACCAATATAATTTCTAATCAACCCACTATACTATACTAATAATTTTCTAACTTCTCAAAAGAGTCTGTATTTAGAAAGTTTTAAAGCATCTCATGCCTCTCATGGTTGGGAGGCTGTAAACAATCACAAAAGTAGGAAGTCAAGAAACACCTGGAATAACAGGTAAATTTGGCCTTGGAATGCAGAATGAAGCAGGGCAAAGAGTAATAGAGTTTTGCCAAGACTATGGTCATAGCAAACACCATCTTCCAACAACACCAGAGAAGACTCTACACATGAACATCACCAGATGGTCAACACTGAAATCAGATTGATTACATTCTTTGCAGCCAAAGATGGAGAAGCTCTATACAGTCAACAAAAACAAGACCGGGAGCTGACTGTGGCTCAGATCATGAACTCCTTATTACCAAATTCAGACTCAAATTGAAGAAAATAGGGAAAACCACTAGACCATTCAGGTATGACCTAAACCAAATCCCTTATGATTATAGATTTAAAGGCCTAGATCTGATAGATAGAGTGCCTGATGAACTGTGGAATGAGGTTTGTGACATTGTACAGGAGACAGGGATCAAGACCATCCCCATGGAAAAGAAATGCAAAAAAGCAAAATGGCTGTCTGGGGAGGCCTTACAAATAGCTGTGAAAAGAAGAGAGGCGAAAAGCAAAGGAGAAAAGGAAAGATATAAGCATCTGAATGCAGAGTTCCAAAGAACAGCAAGAAGAAATAAGAAAGCCTTCTTCAGTGATCAATGCAAAGAAATAGAGGAAAACAACAGAATGGGAGAGACTAGAGATCTCTTCAAGAAAATTAGAGATACCAAGGGAACATTTCATGCAAAGATGGGCTCGATAAAGGACAGAAATGGTATGGACCTAATAGAAGCAGAAGATATTAAGAAGAGGTGGCAAGAATACACGGAAGAACTGTACAAAAAAGAGCTTCACGACCCAGATAATCATGATGATGTGATCACTAATCTAGAGCCAGACATCTTGGAATGTGAAGTCAAGTGGGTCTTAGAAAGCATCCCTACGAACAAAGCTAGCGGAGGTGATGGAATTCCAGTGGAGCTGTTTCAAATCCTGAAAGATGATGCTGTGAAAGTGCTCCACTCAATATGCCAGCAAGTTTGGAAAACTCAGCAGTGGCCACAGGACTGGAAAAGGTCAGTTTTCATTCCAATTCCAAAGAAAGGCAATGCCAAAGAATGCTCGAACTACCACACAATTGCACTCATCTCACATGCTAGTAAAGTAATGCTCAAAATTCTCCAAGCCAGGCTTTAGCAATACATGAACCGTGAACTCCCTGATGTTCAAGCTGGTTTTAGAAAAGGCAGAGGAACCAGAGATCAAATTGCCAACATGCGCTGGATCATGGAAAAAGCAAGAGAGTTCCAGAAAAACATCTATTTCTGCTTTATTGACTATGCCAAAGCCTTTGACTGTGTGGATCACAATAAACTGTGGAAAATTCTGAAAGAGGTGGGAATACCAGACCACCTAACCTGCCTCTTGAGAAACCTGTATGCAGGCCAGGAAGCAACAGAACTGGATATGGAACAACAGACCGGTTCCAAACAGGAAAAGGAGTACGTCAAGGCTGTATATTGTTACCCTGCTTATTTAACTTATCTGCAGAGTACATCATGAGAAACGCTGGACTAGAAGAAACTCAAGCTGGAATCAAGATTGCTAGGAGAAATATCAATAACCTCAGATATGCAGATGACACCACCCTTATGGCAGAGAGTGAAGAGGAGCTAAAAGCCTCTTGATGAAAGTGAAAGAGGAGAGCAAAAAGTTGGCTTAAAGCTCAACATTCAGAAAACAAAGATCATGGCATCCGGTCCCATCACTTCATGGGAAATAGATGGGAAAACAATGGAAACAGTGTCAGACTCTATTTTGGGGGGCTCCAAAATCACTGCAGATGGTGACTGCAGCCATGAAATTAAAAGACGCTTACTCCTTGGAAGAAAAGTTATGACCAACCTAGATAGTATATTCAAAAGCAGAGACATTACTTTGCCGACTAAGGTCCATCTAGTCAAGGCTCTGGTTTTTCCAGTGGTCATGTATGGATGTGAGAGTTGGACTGTGAAGAAGGCTGAGCGCCAAAGAATTGATGCTTTTGAACTGTGGTGTTGGAGAAGACTCTTGAGAGTCCCTTGGACTGCAAGGAGATCCAACCAGTCCATTCTGAAGGAGGTCAACCCTGGGATTTCTTTGGAAGGAATGATGCTAAAGCTGAAGCTCCAGTACTTTGGCCACCTCATGTGAAGAGTTGACTGATTGGAAAAGACTCTGATGCTGGGAGGGATTGGGGGCAGGAGGAGAAGGGGATGACACAGGATGAGATGGTTGGATGGCATGACTGACTCGATGGGCTTGAGTCTGGGTGGACTCCAGGAGATTGTGCTGGACAGGGAGGCCTGGCGTGCTGTGATTCATGGGGTCGCAAAGAGTCGGACACGACTGAGTGACTGAACTGAACTGAATTGAACTGAAACAATCACATGTGGCCGGACAAACCAGCTCAGGCAGGCTAGAGAATCTTCAGAGGAGTTTGTAAGTTGAAACACTCTTGTCACGCCCAGGAATTTTTATTAACTGGAGCTGCAAGTTAACGCCTTCTCCGAGAGAAATGGTGATAGAGGAGAGCCCCCCATAAAGTCAGAGGTATAGGTGAGAGCATAAAACAGACTCTGGTTTGGGGGGTAGATGCTTGGGGACAGGGGGTTTCCTGAGGCTTGATCACGCCTTTGCGTATGCCAAGGCCCCCTCCTCATGACCTTTGCCATGGGCGGAGTTCCTCACGCTGGCTCCCAGCAGGCACTGGGGTGGACGCCTCTGGTCACTTGCTGTCCCCAGTTTTTAAGACTTCCTCCCAGCCTCCCGGTGGGCAGCCGTGACCTCCACATGTGGGAATGAGCAGGCTGTAGGCAGGGTGGTGCCTAATGGAGCCCTCGCTGCAGAAACAGAGGACAGGTGTCAGAGGAAGCACTGTTCCGTGGTGTTGCTGACAGACTGCACCCTGTCTGTGGACACTCGTCCCCCATCTGTGGACACTTGTCCCCATCTGTGGATGCTCATCCCCCATCTATGGACACTCGTCCCCCATCTGTGGACACTCATCCCCCATCTGTGGACGCTCATCTCCCGTCTGTGGATGCTCATCCCTCCATCTGTGGTCTCATGTCCCCCATCTTTGGACTCTCGGTCCCCATCTGTGACACCTGTCCCCCGTCTGTGGATGCACATCCCCCTGTCTGTGGACACTCGTCCCCCGTCTGTGGATGCTCGACCCCCATCTGTGGATGCTTGCCCCCCATCTGTGGATGCTTGCCCCCCATCTGTGGACTCACATCCCCATCTTTGGACACTTGTCCCAAATCTGTGACACACGTCCCCCGTCTGTGGACGCCCTTCCCCCCCATCTATGGACACATGTCCCCCTTCTTTGGACTGTCATCCCCCATCTGTGGATGCTAGCCCCCTGTCTGTGGACACACATCTCCAGTCTGTGGACACTCGTCCCCCCACCTATGGACACACGTCCCTCATCTTTGGACACTCGTCCCCCTGTCTGTGGATGCTCGACCTCCCATGTGTGGATGCTCATCCCTTATCTGTGGACACACGTCCCCTCGTCTGTGGATGCTCATCCCTTATCTGCGGATGCTCGTCCCCCCGTCTGTGGACACTCATGCCCCCGTCTGTGGATGCACATTCCCCCTCTTTGGACAGTCATTCCCCCATCTGTGGACATGCTTCCCCCATCTGTGGACACTTGTGCAGCTCTGTAGGGACTGTAGCAGGGACCTAGTCCCTCTGCAGTGGCCCTGAGTCAGCAGCCCTTTTCATCTGAGCTCCCCTGGGCTCCCCACACTCACCATCCATCCTTCCTTCATTGTGAGCTGACACTGGAAGCCGCCCCACAGAACTTTCCAGACAGCTGGTTCCCAGACATCCATCTCAAAGGTCACCAGCCAAGGTCTCATGAGGGTCCTCAGTGCTGCCAGCCATCTGCAGAGACTTGGACAGTCGGCAGCTTGGAAATCTTCAGACTCCAAGAGCAAGTAGGTGGAAGCACATTTTTTGAACACTTTGTATGAACAGGAGCGTGGCCAAAGGTCCTGGTGGAGCCTCCCTGTGGTCTCTGCTCTGAAGCCCCCATGTCGAGGCCTCTGTGCCCACACCTCCCTGGACTGGGGCCAGAAGAAGGCCCTACACCCAGGCTGGTGCCTGTCTGTCATCTCTCTCTTCTGTCTTCCCAGAAAGCAGTGACAAAGGCTGAGGAAGCACATGGCCTTCACTGGACCCTTTAGTGCAACTTATCAAGGGTCAGCCAATCTTAGACATCTGTTCAGGCTGGAAACAAATATGAAGTGGTTAAGATAAAGGCAGCTGCATAGCCCACACCTGCCATGGCCTCCTCCAGCCATCACCCTGCCATGGACAGGGTCCGGGCCCTCCTATCACAGCCCCTCCTACAGTGGCCCCTGACTGGAGCTGAGATGGCCAGTGCACCCCTAGGGGCTTGCCCTCAGCTCCCAGAAGATGCACCACATCTTTGTTTCCACTAAATGCAGAAGTCACAGCGTGGAGCCCACATCTGGAGAGGGGCACCCTCGCCCCTGCGTCCAGGTCACCTTGAAGCCGCCCACTTGCCACCCAGTCCTGAGAGCCCTGGATAGAAAGTGGAGGTCAGCGCATCCATGAAAAAGCAGCATCTGAGAGTCTGGGAGCAGGCAAAGGGGAGAGCTGTTTTTCTGTTCCATTTCACCTCCAAGTTGAATTATTGATCCCAGTGCTTTATTTTCACATGAGTCTATTTGAGCGACAGACGCTGCTCAGGCAGCGCCTGCAGAGGAGCTGGAGACGCTGGTAATTAAGGACTCGCGGGGTCGCAGAGCTGTGGGGATTAGCTGCTCACTGGAGTGAGTGCAGACTCTGGGATTAGGACCAAGAGCAATCGTTTCTTCCAGTTTCTTAAATTACACTTCACTTCTCAGGAAGGCTTAAGATCCAGCCCACCGGTTCCAGAAGAACTTCATTTAACCACCTTCCACCGTCTGGGGAGTAGGGCCCAGGTCTGGGGACAAGGTCCTGGGGGTGGAGGACACAGGACAAGTCTTAGCGGCCTCAGGGAGCAGGGCAGGCTGGTGCGGGAGCAATGGGGGATGCTGACAAGTCCCTGATGTGACTGCAACAGGCAGGACGGCCTCCAAGTTCCCCTCCTCCTCACACAGAGGGCAGAGGGAGCTTCAGCTGACCCCCAGCTAAAGAGGGCCCATCCTGGGCTGTACCGACACAGTGGCTGTGACGTCCACTCTCCCAGGGATGTTTGCTCACGGGACCATATAGCTTATCTTCCAATGCAGACAACGCCCCACCCACCTAAGGCTCAGTTCAAGAATTGTAAACACGGTCACCAGAAGCATTTCCATCACCGGGTGCTGTGGAGATCACCATCAGACTCTCACCCAGCCTGACCACCGACCGCATCCTCTTTACTTGTTCCCAGTACTTGGCCCAGCACTTGGTCCACAACAGGTCCATTAACACCTGCTGAGTGAGTGAGAGCATGATGGAGACGTGGGAAACAGGGGAGGGTGGCAGGGGGTCCTGAACTCAAGCCTAGGGAGACCAGGGAGGTGAATGAAGAGACACGCTGGGCTCAGATGCGAGCAGGCAGGACTGCAGTGAAGCCAGGACATGGAGGGCAGGCAGGATGAGCTGGCCAGACACACGGTACATCCTTAGTCAGACCAGCAGAAGGCAGGACCTTGGAGGTGCGCTGCCAGGAGCAAAGGAGGAAACAGGCCTGAAAACAGACATGAGAAATGCGGAGGGCGGGAGGCAGAGAGGGAGGCAGATTCGCCTCAGAGAGAGCATCCCTGACTGTGCAGCCACAACCTCGGCTAACCTCAGAAGGGGGTCTGGACCTGGAAGCCACAGCCCATGGCTCAGCCCGCCTCCCACACTCTAAACTGGAACCCACGTGCGCAAGGCAAAAACCATCATGAGTCATTTTACCAAAGTCTTTGTTGCTGGGACAACAGTCATTGGTCTTGGAACATTTCAAAAAACCTCTCAAATTTTAAATCTAAGCCAGAAACACACCAAATAATATAAAAAAAAAAAAAATCACTGCTAATTGCAGCTGATTGTGCCACTGATGAGGGTGAAAGAGAAGAGTGAAAAAGCTGCCTTAAAACTCAACATTCAAAAAACTAATATCTTGACTTCCAATCCCATCATGTCATGGCAAATAGATGGGGAGAAAGTGGAAACCGTGACAGATTTTATTTTCTTGGGCTCCACAATCACTGTGGATGGTGACTGAATCCATGAAATTAAAAGACACTTTCTTGTTCCTTGGAAGGAAAGCTATGACAAACTTGAACAGTGTATTAAAAAGCAGAGACTTCACTTTGCCAACAAAGGTCCACATAGTCAAAGCTATGGTTTTTCCAGTAGTCATGTAAGGATGTGAGAGTTGGATCATAAAGAAGGCTGAGCAACCAAAGAATTGATGCTTTTGAACTGTGATGTTGGAGAAGACTCTTGAGTGTCTCTTGGACAGCAAGGAGATCAAACCAGTCAATCCTAAAGGAAATTAGTCCTGAATATTCATGAGAAGGACTGATGCTGAAGCTGAAGCTCCAATACTTTGTCCACCTGATATGAAGAGCCAACTCATTGCAAAAGACCCTGATGCTGGGAAAGATTGAAGGCAAGAGGAGAAGGTGACAACAGAGGATGAGATGATTGGATAGCACCCCTGATTCAATGGACACGAATCTAAGCAAACTCTGGGAGATGGTGGAGGACAGGGAGGCCTGGCGTGCTGCAGTCCATGGAGTTGCAGAGAGCAGGACACAACTTAGCGACTGAACAACAACAAATGCCTCTGAACCCCAGCACAACCAGCCACAGCCTGCAGATCCCCTGAACCAGGAGCAGACCCAGGTTCACTACACGTGCCCAGGGGGCTCAGGGACCACCACACCCACCCAGCTGAAAGCAACTGGGACAGAGACTGGTGCTCTATGAGCAAAAATAAGACTGAACAGTCGGGGGCCCAGTTGAAATCAACCCCACGGCACTTGGCAGAGTCTCTGTTTTTCTTTTTGTTTCCTAAGTTCACTACTCAACATCTGCAAAGAAACCATGTTTATTATCACCCAGGACTTCCTAGAGGCAGCCTGGGAGACTTCCCCAAACATCTCCCTCAGTCAGACCCCTACAATCACTTAAACCCTGCGGAGTTTACTGCTGGGGGGAGGGGGGAGTAGTCTAAATACCAGAGATAGCCTAATTTTATAAAAGAATTACTGCCTGTGTTGTTTTTCCCAGAGGACATCTCAGTCATGGGCCTGATGGTGTTTGATCCTTGCCAAAACCAACTTGTAATAAACCACATCTATTTGTAAACCATTTTCATAGCTTTTGCAACTGAGAAAATTAAATTAGGAGAGGACTAGACCTCCCATGCTGTCTCTCCATCTTGTTTTCCCAAAGAGAAAGTTAAAAGACATGACCCAAGCTTAAAGCATTCCCCAACTTGCTGATCACCTACAAGAATAAATGGTATGCTCAAAAATTAGTTACCTAGAAATGCAAATTAAGACAGTGAGATAGCACTGCACACCTATTAGCAAGGCCAAAACCAGGACGCTGACAACACCAATGCCAGCAAGAATGCAGACTTGCTGGTGGGACGCAAGACGGAGCAGTCACCATGGACGGCAGTTTGGTGGTTTCTTACGAACTAAACACACTGTTACCACATGACCCAACTCCGTTGGCATTTACATAAAGGAGTTTAAAACTTATATCCACCACAAAAAAAAAAAACCTGTTTATAGCAGTTTATTCACAACTGTTGAAACTGGGGAGCAAACAAGACACGCTTCAGTACGTGGTAGATGAATAAACTGCTACATTCAGACAACAGAACATCACCCTGAGCAAAGAGAAACGAGCCATCAGCCATGCGAAGGCAGGAAGAAAACTTAAATGCATGTCACTAAGTGAGATGAGCCGAACGGGAGAGGCTGCAGACTGTATGACTCCAGCTCTATGACACCTGGAAAAGGCAGAACTATGGAGAGAGTAAAAGATGAGTAGTTGCCATGGTTACCAGGAAGGGCGTGATGGGTGAGGTAGGGGAGCACACAGGATTTTCAGTTCAGTTCAGTCACTCAGTCGTGTCCAACTCTTTGTGACCCCATGAATCGCAGCACGCTGGGCCTCCCTGTCCATCACCATTCCATCACCATCTCCCGGAGTTCACCCAGACTCACATCCATCGAGTCCATGATGCCATCCAACCATCTCATCCTCAGTCATCCCCTTCTCCTCCTGCCCCCAATCCCTCCCAGCATCACAGTCTTTTCCAATGAGTCAACTCTTCGCATGAGGTGGCCAAAGTACTGGAGCTTCAGCTTCAGCATCATTCCTTCCAAAGAAATCACAGGGTTGACCTCCCTCAGAATGGACTGGTTGGATCTCCTCGCAGTCCAAGGGACTCTCAAGAGTCTTCTCCAATAACACAGTTCAAAAGCATCAATTCTTTGGCGCTCAGCCTTCTTCACAGTCCAACTCTCACATCCATACATGACCACAGGAAAAGCCGTAGCCTTGTCTAGTCGGACCTTAGTCAGCAAAGTAATGTCTCTGCTTTTGAATATACTATCTAGTTTGGTCATAACTTTTCTTCCAAGGAGTAAGTGTCTTTTAATTTCATGGCTGCAGTCACCATCTGCAGTGATTTTGGAGCCCCAAAAAATAAAGTCTGATACTGTTTCTACTGTTTCCCCATCTATTTCCCATGAAGTGATGGGACCAGATGCCATGATCTTCGTTTTCTGAATGTAGGGCAGTGATACTACTCTGCACAACACAGAAATGAAGGACCCTTGTCGCTACACATTTGTCCAAACACATAGAAGGTACAGACCAGGAGAGAAGTCTGATGTAAACTGTGTTCTTTGGTGACAATGACGTGTCTCTGTGGGTCCATGAGTTATCACAAACGTGATAACTTGCCACGGGAGATGCCATGACCCCAAAGGTGATGGTGCCCGTCACACCCTGATGTGGGGACCCCTGCGGTGTCCACCAGTGTGGGAAGCCCAACTGCATGACTTGTGGCGGGGGAGGTCATGTCCACGCTTTCCCTGGTCTTTGCAGGGCTTAAAGGCAAGTCTTGTGGGACTTCCCTGGGGGTCCAATTGTTGAGACTCCGAGTTTCCACTGCAGGGAGTGGGAATTCAACCCTTACTTGGGGACCTGAGATCCCACAAGCCGCACAGGTCGGTCAAAAAAAGAAAATGGCAAGTGCACCATCTTTGGGGGATGTTGATGGTGGGGGAGGCTGTGCATGGCGGGGGGTGGCAAGTACACAAGAAACCTTCATAGCTTCCCCTCAATTTTGGTGTGAACCCAAAACTGCTCTGAAAATTAAGGTCTCTTTTAAAAAAAAAAAAAAATGAATTACCTAACAGGATTAGACCAGAGCCATCAGCACAAAATTCAACGACAGGAAATAAACTACAAGGAATTCTATGATTTCTTAGCATTGCCTGATATTCACTGTAGATTCTAATTAGTCACCCTACTCTTTAATCAGACAAACTAATGAACCCTGAGGAGACAGAGAGACAACAAGGAAAGCTGGGCCTGCCAGCACCCACGTTAGGCTTCTGTCCTCATGAGTTCCACGTTAGACACAGGCATCCTACCATCTAGAGTTGCTGTCTTAATGACACATGTAAGCTTCCTCCGTCATGGGTCTGCTGACCTGCAACTCGCCCCATGTGGAGAGCTGTTCCCCTCTGTCTGTGGCCGGAGCTGACAGCATTGCTTGGCTTCTCAGTGTCATCCGTGTCTGCAACATTCAGAGGTTGAATAGCTCTGGGGTTTGAGTTTAACAAAGTAGATAATGAGCCCCACACCTTGGCCTTGTGCCTGTGACGCAGCTCGGGGTCTGTGGTCTGTGCACCTGGCGAGGCCCCATCCTGCAGGAGAAGCGCCCAAGAGCGCTCACACCATCTCCATAGGACATGGGCTTGCCGCCCGGTGCTGTCTGGCTTGCGCACTTTGGACACCAGAACCAGGGGCTTTTCTTAATTCTGTAGTGCTTTACAATTTTATAGAAGTTTCACATATTGGATTTTATATAATCCCGTAATAAACATTTTCCCCACTTCCCTTTCCCCATGGTAACCACTAGTGTTTTCTCTGTGTCTGAGAGTCTGCCTTTTTTGCTTTATTCACTAGTTTGCTATATTTTTTGGATTATTCCACATATAAGTGATATTACACAGTATTCGTCTTTCTCTGACTTATTTCACTGAGCATAGTGTTCTCCAAATCCATCCATGTTTCTACAACTGGCATTACTCCATTCTTTTTATGGCTGAGTAATATTCCATCATGTATGTGTACAACAGCTTCTTCATCCGTTCCTCTGTCAATGGACACTGGAGTTGCTTCCACGTGTAAATACTCAAGTTTTAAAAATGCTATAGTTCTTCCATATTAGATGACAGTAGAGATTATTTCTCTGAAGAATATTTTGAAATAACAAAAGAAAACCATTTATCACTGTTCCACAGTTTAGTTGGGTAACTCTAAAGATCAAAAATTCTTAATGAGCCCCTTCATGTCTTTTGCAGTCTCTGAATAAACCACAATTCTAGGCACAGAAGCGGTCCCATCATTAGCAGGTGTAGAAGCAAAAGTACGCGACATTCCGATGACCAGACCAATGTGAACACCCTCTACTCAGCGTCCTCTTCCTCTCTGTCTGCATTGTGACCTCTCACATTGTCCCCATTTTTTCTCATGAAATTATAGAGCCTTATCTTAGCTTTTCCTAAGTTGCTTTAAGAGGCCAAAAAGTACAAACCAATTCATTCCGATGCCTTTGACTGGTGTACAAATGGCACGCCATCCCCGCCAAGCTTCCTGCTCCAACTCCCTGGTGGGCTTTCCAAGACTGTGTAACATCTCAGGTTTTCCCTCTCCTGACGTTTCTCTTCCCTGGGTCACATCCGGGCCCTTGGCCCCCAGTCATCCACCAGTGAGCACGGCAGCACCGGGCTCCGTCCTGGATGTTCAGTGTGACCCCAAACAGACGGGCCTTGTGCTGGGCCCTCCCAGGACACTGGAAGTGGACCGTTCTCTGTGAACAGCTGAGAGGAGATGGACACACACAGCAAAGGCACTGGCGATGTTCCCACTGGAGGAAAGCATGAGCTCACACCCCTGCCTCCTGTCCTCATCCCAGGCGTCCTGCTGGTGCAGCTGGGACCTGCCCTGAGACCTGCCTAGGACTTTCACTGGGTGCTGTTAAATCTGTCCTCACCCCGGGCATCCTTGCGCTGGTGCTGTTAAATCTCCCAGGAGAAGCTAACAGGCGGGTGAGGTGGTGACCCACCACTTCACGCTGGGGCGCCCACACAGCAGTGGGTGAGGTGGAGCTAGTTACTGTGGCGTGTGGTGGAGGAGACGCCCCACGGAGGGAGGAGGCAGGCTGGCTGGATGCGTCAGAGGGTCCACACAGCTCTGAAGTTGGAAGAGAGAGAGAAGGCTGAGAGGCTTAATCCCATGGTGTCACCACCAGACAGGGTGGTGCGACTTCAGTGTAAAGGGGCAATGGCTATAGGAAAGCTTCCCTGGGCCTGGCAGCGTCAAGGGGGGTCACTGAGGAGTCTGCTGCCTACTTTGGGTCCATTTCTGCAGCTGCCAATTGGAAGTCGGGCCCACACACATGTTTACAGGTCCAAAGGCCTTGTCAGTGGGATGATAAACACGTCATCCACCCAGGATCTACCAGCTGCAGCCAGCAAGTCCAGGGGGATTGTCACTCGCCCTAAGAAGGAATGGGAAATGGGGAGACCGCCCTCCCACCTGCTGGGGCAACTCCGTTCTCCCTGGGCCTCCAGCCCCACACCCAGCGGACGATACATGTCCACACGGCGGCCTCCAGTGGCCTCAGAAATGAGACCTCCCGCAGCACACAGCGCTGACACACCAGCCGATCTTATCAGCTCACCTGCAGCAGAAGGGAAGTTTGGTTCTCCCTCGTGTCAATCATCCAGCCTTTGTGCAACTGACTTCAGCCACCTCCCCCACCTGTCCCACCTGACGGAGCCTTCTTGCAGAAGCCCGTCTTCCATGGGATCTCACATCTCTCCTTTGTTTGCTCTCCCTTCCCCGATGACCGCCAGCCCCTCCAACCAGCCCTGCCTGGACCCCAGATGCTGTCTTCTGTTTTGCATTTATGTTTCGAGAAAGACATTGCCCCACCGACAATCCGCGAAGCGGCAGCGACTGCAGTCTGTTATCCAGGCTGCAAGGCCATCTGGACTTCCTGCTGAAAAGGTTGGACATGGTTTCAGGCAAGATTTTTATCAGATCTGTGAGGAAAACAAAGTCTTGAATGCATTACCGTCTTCCAAGGTTGGTGTCAGATTTTTTTCCCCTTGTCAGTTGCAAAACAAAGTGCAAAAAGATGACAGACCCAAGGAGCTGAGGATGAAGATACGCATCTCCAGAGGAAGCTTTGTCAAAGGCAGCAGAGGATAAACAAAAAATAAATTAGTTCTGGTTTTATCAGAAACTGGACAGACCTCCACTGGCATAATAGTCTCTGTGGCATCTCCAAGCCTTCCCGGGGAGTGTCCTTAGAACACAAAGGGAAAATCCGAGACGCTCACAACAAAGGCAGATTGCTCTCCAAAACCTATCAGCAGGTCTCTAAATGTGCACAAGAAGAAAGACAGAGGGGAAGGAAGGAAAACTGATCCCAAGAAAAGTCAGGCTGCTTAGAAATATCTCCTTCTCTCTCTCTCTCTCTCTCTCTGTGGATAAGACAAAGACTCTTCTAAAAAGGTTCAACTTTTCAGTCAAAAAATGTTGGTTTCTTAGCAACATACCTGTTCCCGAAGGCTGTGGGTTTTTTCTCCCCCCAGATTACTGAGGAAAATCTGGATGGTTCTCATGCCAGCATCATCCCCTAACAGGGACCCTCGTGTGGAGAACAGGCTGCAGCCATGGTACACACACACCTCTGCCTCTCAGTCCTTGACCTGAGCCCCCAGGTCACAGACTTGCCAGGAGTGGGCCAAGACCTCAGATGGAGGACTGGGGTCACCTCCCCCAGATGCACAATGTTCAGGGGAGGGACGGAGTTTCACCCTGCAGAGCAGCCACCACCCCACGAGGGGACACAGGCCCCTCCCCACCTCGGGTGGGTGCAACAAGGCCCTTGCAAACACCCGCCTCGTCGTATCAGGAAAAAGAGAAAACTGCAAGCGCTGTCTGTGTGTCATGATCCCAGATGTCCTCACAGAGAAGGAAGGACCCAGCCTGGCCTCCGAGCCCAGCACTCTGTCTAAGCAGGGTATAAGTAGGCTTCACAGTAAAGAGATGGTTGTTGGAAATGTGACGTACAAATTGTTTTCTATTTCTCTCTGGACAGACGTTTGTTTTGTCTGCTCTGTTCCCACAAGTGCAAGCCCTGGTACTCTAGGTTCTCTTAGTTTAGTTGAGATTCCCTCTGGGACAGGCTGGGAATCTCAGGACAGAAGGACAGACGGATGGGTGTGGTGTGGTGTGGATGGGGAAGCGGAGCATGGTTAAGGGTCAGGGTAAGCCTGGACCCCGTGCTCTGGGCTCAACAACCAGCCCAGCAGAGTGTCCTGGGAACAGTGACCTTGACGAAGAGGCCGAGGGCAGGACCCAGGGATGCTGCATCCATGCAAGGCTAAGGGGCTGGGGCATTCGGGGACCCACCTGGAACCACATGGGGCTGACTTCCTGCTGTGGGGGCTGACTTCCTGCTGTGGGTCCTGATTCTTGTTGAGTGTGGTGGGGCACTGCTGAGAGGAGCGACCCTCAGGCCTCTGCGTGTCAGCTGACCGTCCCAGGAGAGGATCCACCCCGGGTCCCATGTCTTCAGTGGAAGGTGTGGATGGGTGAGGCCTGAGGCCCCACGTGGAGCAACTCCCGACCCTGGGGCGCCAGGGTCCAGTCTGTGCCTGAGGAGTGAGGCAAAGGCCAGGCTCAGTCTCCACACGTGGAGTCAGGAAGGCCACAAGTCCCAGGCGGAGCTGGATGCCCTGTGGAGCCTGGATACCAGCCTGGTGGCCAAGCAGCTCGGTGGCCAGGCCAGGATGGGGCAGACACTGACCGCCATGTGGTCTTCCCCCACCCTACCCCCGAGGCCCTGAAGGCTTGCCCCTACCCCTGAGACGGCTGCCAGGCTTTGGGGACCCTGGGCCTCTGGTCCCCAGGACAGCTCCCAAGTGTCCGCTCTGCCCAGAGGACCCCTGGGCACTCGGACTGGGCCCACAACAAGGGCTCTTTGTCCCTCCACCGCCTCTGAGGGCCCTTCATCCATCCGCGGGGGCAGGACATGAAGACACAGTCCCTTTCACTGAGATACCGGTGCTCTGTGGGGCGACGCCAAATCCTTTCAGAGTGCAGGTGCCTCTGGCCAAGCACCACCAGACATGAATCTAGTAAGAACCCGCTGTCACCCCAGCGTATCTGCCGTGCTTCCTACACACCCGGGGGCATTGTCCCCATGGCCTACTTGTTTTCAATGAATTTGCAGCATCACCCAGCGCTCCTGTAGATTCCACAAGTACATCGGGTTTCTGTGTCCTCCAGGGCCATCCACGTTGTCGCAGATGCAGGATCCCCTTTTTCATAAAGGTGAACACGACTCCATGGTGTGTGTGTACACATATCGCGAGGCTGGTCTCGAGTATGTGATCCCTCAGCTTTTTCTGCCTGGGAAACACCCTCTCACCTTCATTTTCAAAGAGTGGCCTTTTTCTTTCCTTGGTGCTTTGAATGCACCTCTGTGGTCTGCGAGGTTTCTGCTGAAAAGCCCAGTGGGGACCTCACGGGCCTCCCTTATGCAGGATGAGTCCCTTGCCTCTTGCTGCCTTCAGAAGCCTCTGTCTTCGACTTCCGCCATGGAATCACGGCATGTCCTGGCATAGACCTCGTCCTGCTCAAACCGCTTCAGATCCTTTGCTTCCTGAGTCTGTGTCTGTTTCCTTCTCCAGGTTCAGGAAGCTTTTTTATCGCTGTTTCTTTAAGCTTTCTGCCTCTTGTTCTGCCTCTGCTCTTCTGGGCTCCCGTAATGTGTCCATCGGTCCTTTAACCGTGTCCCATAAATCTCTCTCCTATCCATCCTTTTTTCCTTTCTTCTCCTCTGGATAGTTCCAAGTAACTCATCTTTGAGTTCACAGATTTCTCTAAAAAGAGGAATTCCTGCTCGGCCAGGTCTGCTGGTGAAGCTCCCTGTTGCGTTTTTTTTTTTTATCACAGTCATTGTATTCTCCAGCTCCTGAATTTCTGTTTGGTTCTGTTTAATGATTTCTGTCTGCATTAAGCTCCTTGTTTTGTGCATGAATTGCTTTCCTGGTTTTGTTGAGCTGTCTATCTGCACTCTCTTGTAGCTCAGTGAGCTTCTATTAAAACAGTTGTTTTGAATCCTTTGTCAAGAAATTTGTAAGTCTCCGGTTTTCCCAGTGCCGTTTACTGGAAACGTGTTTTGGTGTCACAGCTCCGTGTCCTTTATGCTCCTGGTAGTCACATCTTGCCTTGGTGTCTGTGAGTTGAAGGGGCGGTCACCCTTTCCAGACTTGAAGGACTGGCTTCAACGGGAAAACCCTTCACTTGCTGTGGTGCCAGGCACCAGCTGGTGGCATGCGTGGTGGCCTGGGGGTGGAGCTGGTTCCCGGAGTGGGAAGCACCAGATCAAGGGCCCAGGTGTGTGTCCCACGGTGCTGGGTCCAGGGCACGGGGACAACAACCTTCCCCACCATGGATGTCCAGCTGCCTCTCCCATGTGTCTCACACAGGAAGCACGTGGTGGTGGATCCCTGGTCTCAGGCCTCCATGAACTTGAAGAATTGCCCAGTCCCAGCTTCAATCAGAGCTACAGGTGTGCTGTTCAAAGCTAGTTAGCAATTTTAACCTACTTTATTTCTCCTTTGGGAACTGATTCTCAGGGTAAAGAGATGAGATTAGGGTCCAGGTCACAAGACGAAGGGTCTGAGAGCTCAGCATTTGGAGAACAGTGTTGACGTCCTGGTAATTTTTCAGAACAGGTGTGAGGCTCCCTTGCTATTCAGGCAATAGCTAGACAACTGCTCCCAAATTTAACAAAAGCTTTTAAGAAAGTAAACGCCACTTCCTCTGAGGGGCTGCACTCCCCACAGAGAGCCCTTCCCTCTTGATGCGCAGCAGTGATTCTTCTTGTTTACGTCGTCTTCGATCCAGATGAGCTCAAACAGCCATGAATCAGCCCCAAACAGAGGCCTTCATCTGTGCACGTCCTCATGTTTTCACACTAATGAGAATTTAAAGATTCTAATTAGACCCAGATGCAAAATATCTCCCTGAGAAAACACGAGTGCAACAAAAACAGAAATATCACATTTTCCAACATGGTTTTAGTTTTCTTTACATGTTTATTGTATTGAAGTTAATTGTTAAAGCAGTAACTGCTGTTAACATGTTTAAATGAATGTGTCTATATCTAACCATTCAAATAATTGTAACTACAATTTATCTAATCGATATGTAGATATGCTGGCATTTGCGCACACAACCTCAACTCTCAATTATTCAAGATAACAAACGTGGGGTCTCCTTATTTTCAGCTTGTTGGTCTGTGGACAGGTGACCACAACAGCCGCCTCTGTGTGTAGGTTAAGGGGACGGGCTGCCCTGGGCACTCAGCTCCAGGCAGGCCCCCAGCCCTGAGGAGATATTGAGTCAGGGGCTCTTTCAGACAGAGGACCCCATCTGACTCATCTCTGGATTTCAGAAGCTTGAAATCAGACTTGAAACCCACTAGTGTCTTGCTCAATAAATTTTGATTAATTTCTCTTCCCTGGGTAGGGGTTTGGGAGTGCTCCAGAAGCCCCAAAGGCAACATATTCTTTGACTGGGGTTTGTGTGGTGGGAGAGTGGTGTGTGTGGGGGGGATGGGGGTCTTGGGGTGAGGGGGCTGTGGAGGGTGGGAGTGTTGGGGTGGGGGTGTGTGTGGTGTGGGGGTGTGTGTGGTGTGGGGGGTGTGTGTAGGGGGTGTGAGGGGGTGGGGATGTGTGGTGTGGGGGTATGTGTGGTGTGGGTGTGTGTGGAGTAGGTGTATATCTGGAGGGTAGATGTGTGTGGAGGATGGGTGTGCATGGTATGGGGATGGTGTGGTGTGGGGGTGTGTAGGGTGGGTGTATGTGGGGTGTGGGTGTGTGTAGAGGGTGCGTGTGTGTGGGGTGAGGGTGTGTGAAGTATGGGT
The DNA here is from genome assembly GCF_016772045.2 of Ovis aries. Taxonomy (NCBI): domain Eukaryota; kingdom Metazoa; phylum Chordata; class Mammalia; order Artiodactyla; family Bovidae; genus Ovis; species Ovis aries. Next base: position 45,838,780 of record NC_056066.1, read on the forward strand.
GTGTGTGGAGGGTGCATGTTTGGGGAGTGGGGGTATGTGTGGTATGGGGATGTGTGTGGGGTGGGGGTGTGTGTGGTGTGGGGGTATGTGGGGTGGGGTTGTGTGTGGTGTGGGGGTGTGTGGGGTGTGGGTGTGTGTAGAGGTTGCATGTGTGTGGGGTGGGTGTGTGTGTGGTATGGGGATGTGTGTGGGGTGGGGTGTGTGTGAGGTGGGGATATGTGAGGTGCAGGTGTGTGTGGAGGGTGCATGTTTGGGGGGTGGGGGTGTGTGTGGTATAGGGATGTGTGGGTGTGTGTAGGGGTGAGAGTGTGTGTAAAGGACAGGTATGCATGGAGGGTGGGGGTGTTGCGGTGGGGGTCTGTGTGGGGTGAGGGTGTGGTGAGGTAGGGGTGTGTATGGACGGTGTGTGGGGGGTGGGGGTGTGTGTAGGGGGTGAGGGTGTGTGTGGAGGGTGGGTGTGTGGGGGGTATGGGTGTGTGTGTGTGGAAGGTGGATCTGTGTGGGATGGGGGTGTGTGCAGAGTGAGAATGTGTGCAGAGTGGGGGTGTGTGTGGATGTGTGGGGTGGGTGTGAGGGGGCTGTGGGAGCGGTGAGTGTAGGGGGGTGTGGGGGAGGGGTGTGTATGCGTTAAGGGTGAGTGTGTGTGTGTGTGTATGTGTGTGGAGTGTGGATGTGTGTGGGGGGTAGTGATGTGTGTGTGTGTGTGTGTGCACGGTGTGTCTGTGTGTGGGTGGGGATGTGTATGTGTGGGGGGGTGAGGGGGTGTATGTGGGGGGTGGGGGTGTGTGTGTGAGTGTGTTGGGGGGATGTGGGGGGTAGTGTGTGTGTGTGTGTGTGGTGTGTCTGTGTGTGGGTGGGGATGTGTATGTGCGGGGGGGGGGGGGTGTGTGTGTGGGTGTGGGGGTGTGTGTGTGAGTGTGTGGGTGGGGTGTGGGGGGGGGGGGTGTGTGTGTGTGTGGTGTGTCTGTGTGTGGGTGGGGATGTGTATGTGTGGGGTGGGGTGTATGCGTGGGTGTGGGTGTGTGTGTGTGAGTGTGTAGGGTGTGTGTGTGGGGGGTGGTGTGTGTGAGTGTGTGTGTGTGTGTGGTGTGTCTGTGTGTGTGTGGGGATGTGTATGTGTGTGGGGGTGGGGGTGTGTATGTGTGGGGGTGTATGTGGGTGTGTGTGTATGTGTGTGGTGTGTCTGTGTGTGGGTGGGATGTGTATGTGGGGGGGGGGGGGGGGTGTATGTATGTGGAGGGTGTTTGTGGGTGGGTGTGTGAGTGTGTGTGTGGTGTGTCTGTGTGTGGGTGGGGATGTGTATGTGTGGGGTGGGGTGTATGCATGGGTGTGGGGGTGTGTGTGTGAGTGTGTGGGGGGGTGTGAGTGGGGGGTGGTGGTGTGTGTGAGTGTGTGTGTGTGGTGTGTCTGTGTGTGGGTGGGGATGTGTATGTGGGGGGCGGTGTGTGCGGGTGTTTGTGTGGGGGTGTGGGGGTGGTGTGTCTGTGTGTGTGTGGTGTGTCTGTGTGTGGGGGGGGATGTGTATGTGTGGGGGGTGTGGGGTGGTGGTGGTGTGTGTGTGTGTGGTATGTCTGTGTGTGTGTGGGGATGTGTATGTGTGGGTGTGGGGGTGTGGGGATGAGTGTGTGTGGGGGTGTGGGGGGGTGGTGATGTGTGTGTGTGTCTGTGTGTGTGTGTGGTGTGTCTGTGTGGTGTGTCTGTGTGGTGTGTCTGTGTGTGGGTGGGGATGTGTATGTGGGGGGCGGTGTGTGTGGGTGTTTGTGTGGGGGTGTGGGGGTGTGTGGCGAGGGGGTGGTGTGTCTGTGTGTGTGTGGTGTGTCTGTGTGTGTGGGGGGATGTGTATGTGTGTGGGGGGTGGGGGGTGGTGGTGTGTGTGTGTGTGTGTGTGTGTGGTGTGTCTGTGTGTGGGGGGGGATGTGTATGTGTGGGGGGTGTGGGGGGTGGTGGTGTGTGTGTGTGTGTGTGTGGTGTGTCTGTGTGTGTGTGGTGTGTCTGTGTGGTGTGTCTGTGTGTGGGTGGGGATGTGTGTGTGTGTGTGGTGTGTCTGTGTGTGGGGGGTAATGTGTATGTGAGGGGGGGTGAGTGTGTGGGCAGGTGTGTGCGTGGAGGGGGGTGGTGTGGACACTGCTGTTGCCGAGATGATCAGGATGGTGCCGCCCGGGTGCCGGGCTGATGAGCGCGACGTTCATCAGTGTCCTCAGAACACCTGGCCCGAGGCTGACAGTAGGATGGACGAATCAGAAAGAGGAGTGTAGACCAGCCAGGTCGCCAGCGGTGCGGTCATCCTGACTCCAGGTGATAAAAGATCTGCAAATGGCGTAACTGGTGAGCATCTTCTCACCCCAAATTGCCAAATTTTCACTAAACTCGACTGCGTGAAGCTTTCATGTGTGTGTGATTGCTGCTTACAACCGATGTATTCACAGTGCATATCCGTGCCCAGGGGTGTAGGTCAAGTCAATACAGAGCTTTCTGGGCCCCTCTATGTTCACCCGTCGTCCAAGTTCTTTGAAAGCACGCCCAGCAGATGGCATACCTCGAGGTCAGGGTCATCCAGGCAGCGGGGCGGGATGGCCCAGGGGAGTCATGGGCACCAGAGAAGCCGTTACTGGAATGGCCATCTCGACCATCACAGTCCAAGCTCTGTGCCAAGTTCAGAGCTTTTCCATGGTGCCACGGAAGGGTGACAAAGGCCTTCCATCTTTCATACCTTCCTTCAGATTCATTATAGGCATTCGGTAATTCAAGATATAGGATAATTGAATCATTGCACACGTGTTCACCAGTCCCTGACTTTGAAATGAATGAGGCTTTATTGCCGTTGTCAGTAAACAGGAGCCATGACCGAGGCCTGGAGCCCAGCTTTTCCTCGGACCTAGAGGACTGTTGATAGGGAGACTGGGGAAGATCCTTGCCTGTTCATGTTCACTGCGCCCCCTCTGAGCCATGCCTGCCCTCTGGCGGCCTGATGACCATCCCAGCAGCTTTTCTCCAGCCTTCCCAGTTCCGGCCGCATGGATGGTCAAGAATGGACACAAGTCAGTCCCACTCCCTCGACCACTGGCAGCCTGCCTCCGCCTCCAGATGCCCACTCACCTCATGTGCTATGGACAAGGTGGACAGGAGGGCGAGGGTGCCCCATCCTGCCCTGCCCATATGCAAATCTAACCTTTCTGATATTCCAGCAGCATAAACCCGAAGGCGGGATTTCAGCAGGAAAATATTTACCCAAAGCTCTCTCTCTCATAATCTATCGATTTTAATATCCTCCCCACTTTGGCTGAATGTCAATTTTACCCCGAGGACTACTCCTGGAACACATTTTATTTACTTAGGCCTTTCAAAATATTAGTGTTGGAAATAAGTGGAGTTTGAGTCTATTGGTGTTCCTATTTAAAGTTTATTTTTCCTATTTGAATAATGCTGGTAATTTGCCTCGGTAATTGGGGCCGGCGGGCAGCATGAGGACCACATACACACAAGTAGCATCGCGTTCCTGTTTTCATTAGGAACGCGCAGCTCATTAAATGCCGAGCCAACTTCCCCACTTAACCTCTGGAAGCAGAGCCACCTGACGATCACCATCGTTTAACCAGAAGCCAGTCCATTCTCCTCTGATCACTTCTGTTCCAAGTGTTCAGCCTGTGCCAAGTTCTGCACGAAAAGCATCAGCGGACCCCAGACGGAGCTCATCAGGCCCTGAAGGGGCTGGGCGGCTCTGCAGACTCTGCGGCCCCCACCCCAGTCCTCCTGTCTGCTCCTGCAGAAGAGAAAGGGACATGGGGGAGCCCCTGGGCATCATGTTTCCTCCCACCGTAAGCCCCAGGAGAGGCCATGACCCACTTGGGGAAGACACAGCGACCCTCTCCTGCTACCAGGGACCTTCAGAGGCTAAATTACCAGCCGCCAAACATCCTCTTTTTCATATTTAACAAGGAATTTATGTTGCAAACAACACTTCAGCTCATTATTCAGGATTTTTGCAGTGTATCTTTAGAGCTTCTCTGCACAGGGCTTTTGATATTACAAAGCTGGCTTCTCACCCATCCCCACATCCAGCCTCTACTGCCCCACCCAGACCCCACCAGACTCTCCCTGTTTGCTGTCCTGAGGTGCAGACCACCCACCCTGAGGGTGCCAGGAGGGGCTTCACCACAACTCTCGCTGGGCTTGTGCCCAGAGGCTGAACCAGACCAGACTCGGGGGTCTCTGTAGGACCCCTCCCCTTCCCCCAGGATGGACTAGACCAGGCTCGGAGATCTCTGTAGGAGCCCCCTCCTCCCCATCAGGGACGGACTAGACCAGGCTCAGGGGTCTCTGTAGGACACCTCTTCTCCCTGCTAGGATGGACTAAATCAGACTCGGGGGTTTCTGTAGGACCCCTCCCCTCCCCATCAGGGACGGACTAGACCAAAAAACACTGATGCTGCACTGTGCAGCCTGTGAGCTGGAAGTTCAGTTCAGCTCAGTTCAGTCGCTCAGTCATGTCCGACTCTTTGCAACCCCATGAATCGCAGCACGCCAGGCCTCCCTGTCCATCACCAACTCCCAGAGTTTACTCAAACTCATGTCCATCGAGTTGGTGATACCATCCAGCCATCTCATCCTCTGTCATCCCCTTCTCCTTCTGCCCCCAATCCCTCCCAGCATTAGAGTCTTTTCCAATGAGTCAATTCTTCGCATGAGGTCGACAAAGTATTGGAGTTTCAGCTTCAACATCAGTCCTTCCAATGAACACCCAGGACTGATCTCCTTTAGATAGGACTGGTTGGACCTCCTTGCAGTCCAAGGGACTCTCAAGAATCTTCTCTAACACCACAGTTCAAAAGCATCAATTCTTCAGTGCTCAGCCTTCTTCACAGTCCAACCCTCACATCCATACGTGACCATAGGAAAAACCATAGCCTTGACTAGATGGACCTTTGCTGGCAAAGTAATGTCTCTGCTTTTGAATATGCTATCTAGGTTGGTCATAACTTTCCTTCCAAGGAGTAAGTGTCTTTTAAATTTCATGGCTGCAGTCACCATCTGCTGTGATTTCGGAGCTCAGAAAAATAAAGTCTGACACTGTTTCCACTGTTTCCCATCTATTTCCCATGAAGTGATGGGACCAGATGCCATGATCTTCGATTTCTGAATGTTGAGATTTAAGCCAACTTTTTCACTCTCCTCTTTCACTTTCATCAAGAGGCTCTTTAGTTCCTCTTCACTTTCTGCCATAAGGGTGGTGTCATCTGCGTATCTGAGGTTATTGATATTTCTCCCGGCAATCTTGATTCCAGCTGTGCTTCCTCCAGCCCAGCATTTCTCATGATGTACTCTGCATATAAGATGAATAAGCAGGGTGACAATATACAGCCTTGACGTACTCCTTTTCCTATTTGGAACCAGTCTGTTGTTTGATGTCCAGTTCTAACTGTTGCTTCCTGACCTGGAAAGTGGACTGGAAAGACCCCCTCAAAGTTTGCTGTTGGTTGGGGTGCTCACCTCCACCCTAGGAGACTGAAGGAGCTCCACACAGCCCATGGAGGCACCCTGGAATCTGAACTTACAAAAATAATTCAAGACACAAGCTTGCTTTTGAGCATTTAGCTGCTTCTACCATAAACCAAATGGAGAAAAATCAAATTATCTCAGAGTCTGATTAGTTGGGTTTGCAGTAACCAGAGTTGACTGTATGTATTAAATCTCAAGTGATTAAAACATTAAAAATTCCTAGTGTTAAATTAGATGGTAAGTCTGCATCTCCCAACGTGAATTCTAAGTTTCTGCCTGGCTTCTAACACACCACGTAATCAACAACATTTACACATACAAATCCAGCTATGAAGAACTACATGCAGCTGCAAGCATGTATGTGATTTAATTAAAGCCAATCACTGAGAATAGTTGCAGTGCTGGGGATGAGGGGATGGGGACTGGGGAGATGGGGGAGTGGGGGGTGGGGGGGGGTGGAGAGGGTTTGTGAGGGAAGGAGGCCTGAGCGCAGCTCCAGGCTGAGTTCCTTAAGAAGCCCCAGTCTGTTCATTTCGCAGAAGGTCTGAGGAGACACCTCAGTGCCTTAACAGAGGACATGCACTTTTCCAATGCAGATGGTTATTCACGATTCTCTCCTTCTGACTTTTAAACCCAGAAAAACTAAGGGTCATAGTTCAATATATAAACATTCCATAACTGGCAAAACTACAAGCAAGACTTTCCAAAGCCACCCTAGAAAGTAATGCTGGTTAAATACCAAAGAAGCGAGACGTCTCAAAGCCGCCCTAGGAAGTGATACTGGTTAAATATCAGAGAGATAAATTTTAACCGGCTAAATACCCCTGTGCATCTTAATTAGACTGTCCTCCACCCAGAGTAAGAAAAGTTAAAGAAATTTTTGCTTTTTTCTTTCTACATTCACCTTTATAAAATGTTAATTGAGAAATACGCTTAACATAAATGTCAAGGACCCCTTAAAAGGATAAAGAAAAAAGGCTTGTAGGGGAGATGTTTAAAGGAAGGTCTTGATGGAGGGCAGGTGGTTCAGAGGCCAGACGGGGACAGGGTGGGAGGGGGTGCTCAGAAGCAGGGGTGGGGGGCTCTGGACCCCACCATCCAGGAAGCACCTGGAAAGTCCCTGAAGAGAAAGGGCAGTTCCCAGATGTTGGGATGATTCCTGGGTGTTGGGATGATTGGTTCTGTGACGTAGGGAAGAAAACGGGAACCAGCTGTCAGTGGTGTGAGCACCAGCGCCCCCTCAACTGGAGGAAGCCTCTGCGAGGCTGGACGGAGGCAGGGACAGTCCCCCCAGGGTCCTGCTTGAGGGCTCATGCCCTGGGGCCACACTGGGCCAGAATCGCCGTGGCCGGCTTGCCATCTTGAGGCCAGGGGGTCACGGAGTAGGCAGCGGGCCCCGGGTAGAGTGGAGGAGGGAGAAGGCACGGTCACAAGGCTACTGCTTGTGTTTTCCAGGAGTTCGCAGATGCCGTGTCCCAGCTGGTCACACAGAAGTTCCGAGAGCTGGCCGCGGGCCTGGCCTCGGCGCACGCCCGCCACAAGGCGCTGGCCGGGATCGTCATGACCCGAGGTAATGCCTCCCCACCGGGAAGAGGGGGCAAGCCTGGAAACAGGACCCCCTCCCCATGAAGACATGGAACAGAGCAGATAGTCCGCACCCCACCCCCGCCCAGAGCCCCAAAGAAGAGCGACCAGAGGGCACGGCAGTCCCTTTTCGTCAGGCATGTCCCACACCCCGTGGTCGGGGGGACTGCAGCCTCCTGTCTGCAGGAGCTCAGCCAGGGTCAGGCCCCACAGGGAACCCCTTACCCTGAGATTCTTCAGTCCCCCTCTCAGGGCTCACACCACCCTGAACAAGCCCATTGCAGGAGACACAAGGCAGGCCTTCTCCAGCCCCCACCCCTAACCGCTCACGGACAGGGACAGGACAGTGACAGGACAGTGACAAAGAGCCCATCAAGGCTGCTCTTACCAGCCAGGTTCAAGAAAGTGATGCTTAGTTTTAAACCATCAATTTGGGTGAAAACATCTCACTACTAAATAACCTACTAATAGTAACTAGCCATCTGGTTATTTGAATTCAACTGTTGCTAGCTGCAAAGTTTGGGGTGAGCTGGTAATGACCTACCAGAGAACGATTACTGTCCAAAAGCATGGGTGTTAGAAGCCAGACAACCAGCCCGCTTCCCTCTCACTCTAGACACCAGAGGCTCCTCCAGGGCCACCGAGTGCAAGGCCACTGGGGTGGGGGCAGCAGCGCAAGGACTCTCACTCAGTCTTTCCATGCTGGGAAAACCGAAATGAAAATGCCTCCTCCCAGGGTAAGCTGGTGACTAGGACAAAGGACATGAAGAGCCCTGGAATGTAAGAATCACTTTATAAGGGTAATGTTCTAAGTCAAAGGCAAGTCTCTTCTGTCAGTGACACTGTTGAATTTGGAGCAGGTGCCCCATGGGAGCCACCAGCGTTTGGTAACCCTGCCACTCTGCCTTGATAGAATAAAAAATGTCCCAAACTAAGGGCTAAGAGGCCCCTCCCCAGTCCAGACCACTGCCGCTGGAGGCAGCCCTCCATCCAAACGGCCACAGCAGGCAATCCACGTAAAGAAACTATATGCATGGGTTGACCAAAATGTTCATTTGGAGCTTTCCATAAGATGTTATGGAAAACTGCAAACAAATTTCTTGGCCAACCCGATATAACATGGGCTTCCCCAGTGGCTCTGTGGTAAAGAATCCATCTGCCGATGCGTAAACACAAGAGCCACAGGTTCAATCCCTGGGTTGGGAAGAATCCCCTGGAGGAGGGTATGGCAACCCACTCCAGGGTTCCTGCCTGGAGAATCCCATGGACAGAGGAGTCTGGCGAGCTACATAGGGTTGCAAAGAGCTGGACAGGACTGAGATGACTGCAATATTACATGAATGTGAGACTTTACATGGTAAACCTACACTGATTAGTAACTTATGAACATGGAAGAATAAATTACTGACATTTACTTTCCTGAAGAGAAGGTTTAATAAACATGTTGATTAAAAAGAGATTAGGAAATATTTTGCAAAATAACTAATAGAAATATTTTTAAATATTCACTTACTTAAAGGTGATGGGCAATGTAATCAGAATTCTAATTCAGTTATCGGAGCAAATGCCTAAGAAACTCTAAAAGGGGGTGATGTGTCTTTTTCTAGCTTTTATAACATATGTTACAATGTTATAAATTAAGTTTATTTTGAAATAAAATCTGACAGGTCATCCCCTCCATTTTTAGGCAAGAAGCCAGTTCACCCACATCAATTAGCTCACGAGTGAGGCTGATGCCGTTTTGTAGCCACTCTGAGAAATACAATGGCAGAAATATATATTTATGAACAGCACTGCTTTTACCTTTATGAAAACACTGCATTCACTGGGAAAAGCACAAAGAGAAGAGAACTTACAAGTGGAAGTTTCCATCCTTGGCCCCAAGCAAACTCAGAGGCAGACATTTTAATCATTTTAAATTTTGCTCTTGTGACTCTAAATACTGTCCTGGTTCTATGTTTCAAGATTTTCTGTTCTAAATCTTATCAATTAATTCACCCTATGAAAAAATGGATACTATTTTATTTTCCATTTCTGTATCTATAATACCCACTTAACCCTTTGCTTTTCACCCTGTTAGATTGAATGGGGCATCTTCACTTTCCACTTTGTAAATTGGGGCTGGTGGTGTCAACCCTGTCTTCCCCTGGTGATGTCTCTGCATGTGGATGGATTTTTATGTCATCACCGACGGCATTCATACTCTCTTCTGTGTTCTGTGCGTAGGCTGTCTCCTCTATCTTGCCTCTGCGGTGAGTTTAAGACTGAAACAGCTAAGCAGCATCTACACTCAGGATGCTGTAAGTCGCGGGGCAAAGTCAGGTGACTTGCAGGAATCTCACGGTTCTCAGTGCAGGGGGTGCATCTCTGAGGAAAGAGCCTGTTCCCCTATTGGGTCACATCCATTCTCAAGTCCCCCTACCTCTCAGACCATGTGACACTGAAGGTTGGTCTGAGCAGCTAGACTTCCTTAAACCACTTTGGGGGGGTGGTCACATGACCTCCAAGCCCTCACACCTGCGGGGTGCACCTGTGCTGGAGTCTCTGCCCGCCAGGCCAGGGGTCCCATACCACCCACCTGGACCGCTGTCTCAGCATCCATGCCATCCTCCTTCTGTCTCTAGAAACATCTTTAAAATGCGTAGGATGGAAACTGAATCTCCACGTCTCCGGGAGCTTTTAACCCAGGTCTCTTGCTCCTGGGAGGGTGAGCTGGGGTGTCTGAGCTCACGCTTGCTTGCCCTGGGTATTTTCCAGGGCTTTTCTCTGCTCTCTCATCCAGTATCTCTGACTAGAAATGTCCTAACTGACATCTGTTTGCAGTGGCTGCCCCACCCCTGCCACAGGAGGGCAGGGTCTTTTTCACTTGAATGCTACATAATTTCATAAGACTGTGTAGGTGTGAGCCAGTCACCTTCCCTGACCTATTTAAGTCATTTATTTTGCAATTTTTCCTGTATCATTTATTTGATAAATTCCTTCTTTCATTCACATTTTTGTCAAATTTTCAACATTCTCAGCTAACTCCCCGTCTTTCACCTTTCTGTTAATCTACCTTTTACTCTGTGTTCCTGGAATTTTCCAGGCAAGAATAGTGGACTGGGTTGCCCTTCCCTTCTCCAGGGGATCTTTCTGACCCAGGGATCGAACCTGGGTTTCCTGTATTACAGGCAGATTCTTAACCATCTGAGCCACCAGGGAAGACTTGCTGTTAATCTACCTTTTACTCTGTGTTCCTGGAAATTCCCTGTGTATGTGACAGCTCTTCAGTTGCCCCGTGTTCTAATTTTTGCAAGCTATTGTCTGCAACTCCTGTCTTGTCCTCTGGTTCCTATTTCTTCAGAGGATGCTCTTCTTCTTTCACTGCCGGCAGGTCTCTTCAGGTTTCTCTGACTCACCAGCACATTACTGAGCCTGTCTCTGGTCCCTAATCACAGTGATTCCTCTGTGATCGGTGGCGTCTTTCTTTAGTTTCAGTTTTTCCCTTTTATCCTGGTTATGATTTCTGTCTGAACATCCACATTTGTGAGTAAAATATTGGTCCAATCATCGTAGGCACCGCGCATGGATTTCCCACCCGAACAGAAATGCTGCCTGCCCCACCCGCCCTGTTTCCCGCTGCAGGCGCCTCCTTGAGCGGAGTGGGCAGGAGTTGGTCATCCACAAGGGACCACCTGAGGCCGAAGCGAGGAGATGAACCTCCTGCCAGGTGTCCCTCAACCCCACGCATCCGCTCCAGGGGGGCAGCCCCTGAACTAAAATGGGACGCAGGCTCCACCGGCCCTCAGCCCAACTCAGCAGCATGCTTTCTCTGCAGTCAGTGCTGGAAGGCAGGCCCATTCCCAGGGCTCCACTCACGGGTCCTGGCGATCAAGCCCCGCCCCCAGCCACACTCCCCCTGGAACCCCTCCTTCCCGTAGGGCTGGAAATGGAGGAGAATCAGAGCCTCTGGACCGTGTTCCGGTGGAGCCTGGGTCAAGCTGTTCTGACAGTGCCCACGCTCCCACGAAGAAGCAATTTCTGAGCGGCTGTTTGTCATGAGTCTCAGTTGATATGAAAATTGTAATTTTGATAGCATTTTCACATATGCCAATCAGTTGATTGTGCCAACCCCAAGCAGTGGGAAAGGTGGGAATCTTTATTATCCATTTGAAGAAGTACAGACACCAAGACCAAGAGGCCAGGTGACCCTCACGTCTGATGGGGGGAGGGGGTGTGCAGAGCTAAGATGCAGCCACAGGCTCCAGTCCTTCATCCACGCGGCCGTGGACACAACTCAAGGCACAGTGCTGAATATCTGTCCATGCAACTGCTTAGGTCTAAGATTATGAAAGAGCCAAAAAAGGGGTCCCCTAGTGTATGTTTTTAGAAGTTTACATATAAACCTGTCTTTTGCCAGCCTGGCCTGCAAAAGTTAGAAGCTTTGGTTTCACTCTCTCCCATGTAAGTTAACTCTTTCCCATTTAAGTTAACGTGCAGCTTTAAAAAGTGAAAGAAAGTAAAAGTGAAAAACATACATGAATGCCTGGGATTTATACCCACCCTGAAAAAACACACCTCCTTGAAGTTGGGCGGTGGAGAGCACAGCCCAGGACAGCCCCGTCCAGAATACCAGGCCCTCTGGGCAGTGGCCAGACCTGTCTTCTCTGGGAAAATTGGAAGTGCTAATGAGCTCAGCATTGGAACGTCAGCCAACCTTTCACAGTAATGAGATGTTAAGAGATGTAGAGGTGCTTTGTTGCGTGCATTTTGCTCAGGTGAGCAAGGAGGTGGAGAGTTGAGTTGGACTCTGGCTTGAGAAGAACTGACACTTAAACATTGCTTTCCCATTGGCACTCAATAGATCCTGACAGATCAAATACAGTTGAGACTTCTTTCTGTCGCCAGGAGCACAAGGGAACGTCCACCTTCACAGAGGCCTCACAGAAGCAGGATTCAAGGACTTTGCCCCTATATTCCCAAATGCTTTTCCTCTTTTCCTGAATGACTGGCAGTTGCTTCGATAGTAAAATTAAAAGTAGGGTATTTTATTTATGCCCAGGAAGATGCAGGGGAAATGAGTAGGAGCAAATGAACTGGACAGAAGCCCCGTGCTATGGTGAAAGATGGTAAATGATGAACTGGATTCCAAGGAGTCAGTCATAATAACAGTTTAGTTGATGAAACGTCTCCATGGAGACATAGGGCACATTGAGATTCCAAGGGGTGGACACCTCACAACGAGGAGTGTGACGGACAATTGATTTTAAATCTGGGGTTTAAACTGTTGGTTTAAACCACAAAATTCAGGATGGATTTACCACTGACCCCACATAGCATGCATACTGACTTATTTACGGTAAACGTCTCCCCTTAAAACGGAGCAAGAAAGAACATGCGGACCACCCAGACCACTCCCAGCTCACATGCAGATGAACAGGAGTTTGCTGCTAAGTCACTTCAGTTGTGTCCAACTCTGTGCGACCCCATAGACGGCAGCCCACCAGGCTCCCCCGTCCCTGGGATTCTCCAGGCAAGAACACTGGAGTGGGTTGCCATTTCCTTCTCCAATGCATGAAAGTGAAAAGTGAAAGTGAAGACGCTCAGTCGTATCCGACTCTTAGCAACTCCCTGGACTGCAGCCTACAAGCTCCTCCATCCATGGGATTTTCCAGGCAAGAGTACTAGAGTGGGTTGCCATTGCCTTCTCTAGAACAGGAGTTTAGTCCAGGTCCCACCGAGTAGGAGCTCAACCAGGTGATGGGCAGCAGCCCTGACTGTGGGCTACATCTCAGAAATGCCTATGTCCACCTGCATCAGGAAGGCGGCATGTGTCAGGAGTACATGAAGAAGGGAAGATGACTAAACCTGGGCTGTGTTCTTCTGAAATCAGAAGCTCCCATCAAAGCCATTCAGATGCCACGTGTAGATGGTCATCAAGTCATAGCCCAGCATTTAACTGCCCCAAAGATTTCATGGGGGGGAAAACCAACTCCTTATTTTCTTTGGTGGCAATAAACTACCCTCATCTTTTTTCCAGTCTCTAAATTTAGTGGAAACATAACACTAAGTTTGTTAGTGAAGGAATAACAGAAAAAACACTAACATCTAGTGTTTGTCCATGTGCCAGGGGTGGCTTTAGGGTGTTTAAACCATGTTATCTTATTCAACAAAATACTCCACGTTCTCCCTAATTATGACCATCAGTTGTCCATGCTGGGCACAGCTGCTTGTAAAAAAGGTGGCTGGAGGGAGGGAGGAGAGAAAGAAAAGAATAGTGGAAAGGAAGAAGTGTCAGGAAAGCCACGGAGTTCATCAGCTCTGATTGCCTCCCACACCCACCAAGGCGGCTGCAGGTCCAAGGATGTTCTGAGGGGTCGGGACTAATTAAGGTACCAACAAGAAGCTGGGTAAAGCTGTACCTTTGAAGAGCTTTTGATCTTCAGATACGTGTACTGGGGGAGGGGGGGTCACTCCGGGAGAAGCCCTTGGTATCCTCTGAGTAGAGGCATGGCTCTCAGAAAAGCCAGGACTCAGGATTTAACCTGGAAATCAGGGTCCTGGCTTCACCGCAGGTCGGGTTGGCTCAAGGTGGTCTCACAGTCCTGTCTCCTGTTCCGCGGGGCTTTTTGACCCCACCCCCTCTGGACCCCCCAGAAGCAGGAGCTGCTTTCCTTATTTACATAATAATATCCCTCAGAGCTCCCCATGGACCCGAAAGCTTGGCTAGGAAGGAGCTTGCATAGTCCTGGACAGTACCAGAGGGGACACGTGAGCATCAGGCCCACCCTCAGGGAGTCTTCCACTTAGGGGGTGATCTTCGGCCGAGGACTGGGTGGCAGCAGGGTTCCCGGGTTCCCCAGAACCTTCCGCTGGCCAGCTGGCTGTCTATTTATAGATAAACTTGAGACTCGGGTTGGGGGGAGGGGTGGGGACAGAGGCGGAGAACAGACTCAGTGCCCGCAGGGAGGGCAGCGGCCGCGGGCTCTGATGCCGCCTCTGTTCCCCAGGCCTGGACGCCAGGCAAGCCCAGGTGGTCGTCCTGTCCTCGGGGACAAAGTGCATCAGCGGCGAGCACATCAACGACCAGGGGCTGGTGGTCAACGACTGCCATGCGGAGATTCTGGCCAGGCGGGCGCTGGTCCACTTCCTATACGCACAGCTGGAGCTGCACCTGAGGTGAGCATGAAGCCTGCACCTGTGTCCCTCCGCCCTGGCATCCCCTGTCCTGGCGTCCCCTCGGTCATGGTCAGCCTTGCACCTGCCAGCGGCCGTGCCCCGAAAGCACGCACCTCTTCACTGGGCCGTCCCAGAGGCGTCTCGCTTAAGGGCCCCCTAGGCAGGGGCAGACTCTCACTCTCGGTGGCCCCGAGCACAGCGTGCATCTCAGCCAGGTCTGCTGCCCCCCACAGCCTCTAACACAGGGTTCCGGTAGTCACACAGAGCAGGGACAGGCCCAGGGTGCTGAGCAGACGCACGGGGAGCAAGGCCTTCATACACTCTGGGAAGTTTTATCCGAGCCCCTGATCTGCAGCTTCTCCTCAGTTCCAGGCCCGCGGTGGGTTGGCCAGGGCTGAATGTGGGGAAGAGAGCTGGAGATCTCAACTAACGTGAGGAGGGTTTTCTGCCCTGAGTGTCCAGGTCAGAAATGTTTCCAAACACCCCTGACTCTGGGTGTGTCACCATGACCCGGGCCTGGCTCTGCGCTTCCAGCTGCACGCTGCGGGCAGGGGGAACGGACACTCAGGCCCCTGCCCTGGGGGTCGTGGGGAGGGGAACAGCAACAGCTGCAGAAAGCCAGGGCTGCGCGTTTGCCCCAAGCTTCTGGGGAACTGTGGCTGGGGGCCTGGGGAACTGTGGCAGGGGGCCTGGCGCAGTGTCGGGAGGCAGAGAGGCTGGTGGGACACCTCAGGGGTTCCCAGGCTCCGCCTGTGTGAGGAATCAGCAACTACCAGGAGGAAGGGCGCGGTGACCCGCAGGACGAGGGTGTGGGCGCGGCCGCTGGCTGGCCGCAGCTGGCTCCTGCATGCGGACGGGGCTGGCTCCTTCGTGCAGCGGGGGGCTCCTTCTGTGCAGGGGGCTCCCTGTGCGGGCGGCCGGAGGGGTCCATGCGCAGAGTTCCTGGGGGGCCGCGCCTCTCTATCCCCATTCTCCATCTGACTCAGAACCTGGTGCAGTGTAGACGTGGTGCCCTAGGGAACGCGGGGCCCCATGATCCCCGGCACGGACAGGCGGCCCCGAGGACGCAGGGCGGGGAAGACCGTGGGGACCAGACCCAGGGGGCTCAACGCGGGGGAAGACACGCACGGGGTGCGGAGGCGGCTGTGAGCAGGGCCTGGGGGCCCAGCCCCGGTCCCCGGCTGAGCACTCGCTCGTCTACAGCAAGCGGCGCGAGGACAGCGAGCGTTCCATCTTCGAGCGGCTGAAGGAGGGCGGCTTCCGGCTGCGAGACGGAATCCTGTTTCATCTGTACCTGAGCGCCTCGCCTTGCGGAGACGCGCGCCTGCACTCACCCCATGAGCGCGCGGCCGAGCGTGAGTAAGCGGGCTCCATCACCAGCATCACCAGCGTCATCACTGTCACCTGAGTCCTCAGTTCAGTTCAGTCGCTCAGTCGTGTCCGACTCTTTGCGACCCCATGAATCACAGCACGTACAGGCCTCCCTGTCCATCACCAACTCCTGGAGTTCATTCAAACTCATATCCATCGAGTCGGTGATACCATCCAGCCATCTCATCCTCTGTCGTCCCCTTCTCCTGCCCCCAATCCCTGCCAGCATCAGTCTTTTCCAATTAGTCAACTCTTCGCATGAGGTCGCCAAAGTATTGTAGTTTCAGCTTTAGCATCAGTCCTTCCAATGAACACCCAGGACTGATCTCCTTTAGGATGGACTGGTTGGACCTCCTTGCAGTCCAAAGGACTCTCAAGAATCTTCTCCAACACCACAGTTCAAAAGCATCAATTCTTTGGCGCTCAGCTTTCTTCACAGTCCAACTCTCACATCCATACATGACTACTGGAAAAACCATAGCCTTGACTAGATGGACCTTTGCTGGCAAAGTAATGTCTCTGCTTTTGAATATGCTGTCTAGGTTGATCATAACTTCTCTTCCAAGGAGTAAGTGAAGTAAAGTGAAGTCGCTCAGTCGTGTCTGACTCTTTGCGACTCCATGGACAGTAGCCTGCACCAGGCTCCTCCATCCATGGGATTTTCTAGGCAAGAGTACTGGAGTGGGTTGCCATTTCCTTCTCCAGGGAATCTTCCAGACCCAGGGATAGAACACAGGTCTCCCGCATCTAAGGAGTAAGCGTCTTTTAATTTCATGGCTGCAATCACCATCTGCAGTGATTTTGGAGCCCCCAAAAATAGAGTCTGACACTGTTTCCACTGTTTCCCCATCTATTTCCCATGAAGTGATGGGACTGGATGCCATGATCTTCGTTTTCTGAATGTTGAGATTTAAGCCAACTTTTTCACTCTCCTCTTTCACTTTCATCAAGAGGCTCTTTAGTTCCTCTTCACCTTCTGCCATAAGGGTGGTGTCATCTGCATATCTGAGGTGATTGATATTTCTCCCAGAAATCTTGATTCCAGCTTGTGCTTCTTCCAGTCCAGCGTTTCTCATGATGTACTCTGCATAGAAGTTAAATAAGCAGGGTGACAATATACAGCCTTGACGTACTCCTTTTCCTATTTGGAACCAGTCTGTTGTTTCATGTCCAGTTCTAACTGTTGCTTCCTGACCTGCATACAGGTTTCTCAAGAGGCAGGTCAGGTGGTCTGGTATTCCCATCTCTTTCAGAATTTTCCACAGTTTATTGTGATCCACACAGTCAAAGGCTTTGGCATAGTCAATAAAGCAGAAATAGATATTTTTCCTGGAACTCTCTTGCTTTTTCTGTGATCCAGCAGATGTTGGCAATTTGATCTCTGGTTCCTCTGCCTTTTCCAAAACCAGCTTGAACATCTGGAAGTTCACGGTTCACGTATTGCTGAAGCCTGGCTTGGAGAATTTTGAGCATTACTTTACTAGCATGTGAGATGAGTGCAATTGTGTGGTAGTTTGAGCATTCTTTGGCATTGCCTTTCTTTGGAATTGGAATGAAAACTGACCTTTTGCAGTCCTGTGGCCACTGCTGAGTTTTCCAAACTTGCTGGCATATTGAGTGGAGCACTTTCACAGCATCATCTTTCAGGATTTGAAACAGCTCCACTGGAATTCCATCACCTCCACTAGCTTTGTTCATAGGGGTGCTTTCTAAGGCCCACTTGACTTCACATTCCAGGATGTCTGGCTCTAGGTGAGTGATCACACCATCATGATTATCTGGGTCGTGAAGCTCTTTTTTTGTACAGTTCTTCCGTGTATTCTTGCCACCTCTTCTTAATATCTCCTGCTTCTATTAGGTCCATATCATTTCTGTCCTTTATCTAGCCCATCTTTGCATGAAATGTTCCCTTGGTATCTCTAATTTTCTTGAAGAGATCTCTAGCCTTTCCCATTCTGTTGTTTTCCTCTATTTCTTTGCATTGATCACTGAGGAAGGCTTTCTTATCTCTCCTTGCTATTCTTTGGAACTCTGCATTCAGATGCTTATATCTTTCCTTTTCTCCTCTGCTTTTCGCTTCTCTTCTTTTCACAGCTATTTGTAAGGCCTCCCCAGACAGCCATTTTGCTTTTTTGCATTTCTTTTCCATGGGGATGGTCTTGATCCCTGTCTCCTGTACAATGTCACGAACCTCATTCCATAGTTCACCAGGTACTCTATCTATCAGATCTAGTCCCTTAAATCTATTTCTCACTTCTACTGTATAATCATAAGGGATTTGATTTAGTTCATACCTGAATAGTCTAGTGGTTTTCCTACTTTCTTCAATTTGAGTCTGAATTTGGTAATAAGGAGTTCATGATCTGAGCCACAGTCAGCTCCCAGTCTTGTTTTTGCTGACTGTATAGAGCTTCTCCATCTTTGGCTGCAAAGAATATAATCAATCTGATATCGGTGTTGACCATCTGGTGATGTCCACATGTAGAGTTTTCTCTGGTGTTGTTGGAAGAGAGTGTTTGCTATGACCAGTGCATTTTCTTGGCAAAACTCTACTAGCCTTTGCCCTGCTTCACTCCGTACTCCAAGGCCAAATTTGCCTGTTACTCCAGGTGTTTCTTAACTTCCTACTTTTATATTCCAGCCCCCTATAATGAAAAGGACATCTTTTGGGGGTATTAGTTCTAAGAGGTTTTGTAGGTCTTCATAGAACCATTCAACTTCAGCTTCTTCAATGTTACTGGCTGGGGCATAGGCTTGGATTACTGTGATATTGAATGGTTTGCCTTGGAAACAAACAGAGATCATTCTGTCATTTTTGAGATTGCATCCAAGTACTGCATTTCAGACTCTTTTGTTGACCATGATGGCTACTCCATTTCTTCTGCCCACAGGGATTCCTGCCCACAGTAGTAGATATAATGGTCATCTGAGTTAAATTCACCCATTCCAGTCCATTTTAGTTTGCTGATTCCTAGAATGTCGACGTTCACTCTTGCCATCTCCTGTTTGACCATTTCCAATTTGCCTTGATTCATGGACCTAACATTCCAGGTTTCTATGCAATATTGCTTTTTATAGCATCGGACCTTGCTTCTATCACCAGTCGCATGCACAACTGGGTATTGTTTTTGCTTTGGCTCCATCCCTTCATTCTTTCTGGAGTTACTCCTCCACTGATCTCCTGTAGCATATTGGGCACCTACCAATCCGGGGAGTTCCCCTTTCAGTGTCCCATCATTTTGCCTTTCATACTGTTCATGGGGTTCTCAAGGCAAGAATACTGATGTGGTTTGCCATTCCCTTCTCCAGTGGACCACATTCTATCAGACCTCTCCACCATGACCCGCCCGTCCTGGGTGGCCCCACACGGCGTGGCTTAGTTTCATTGAGTTAGACAAGGCTGTGGTCCATGTGATCAGATTGGCTAGTTTTCTGTGATTATGGTTTCAGTGTGTCTGCCTTCTGATGCCCTCTCTTAACACCTACTGTCTTACTTGGGTTTCTCTTACCTTGGACATGGGGTATCTTCACGGCTGCTCCAGCAAAGCGCAGCCGCTGCTCCTTACCTTGGATGAGGGGTATCTCCTTACAGCCTCCCCTTCTGACCTTGAACGTGGAGTAGCTCCTCTCGGCCCTCCAGTACCCACGCAGCCGCAGCTCCCTGGATGTGGGGTAGCTCCTTTTGGCTGCCTCTCCTGACCTCGGGTGTGTGGTAGCTCATCTCTGCCGCAACCCCTGACCTTGGGCATGAGTCCTAGTACCATGTAAAATGGCAAAGAAGAGATTCAGGCTCTAGCCAGGGGAGAGCCAGGCATCCCCAGGCTCAGCCTCTTAGCTTGTTTCTCTCTTCCAGAGAAGATTCAGAGGCCAGTCCAAACTGGAGCTCACATTGCCAAGGACCTGGTTGGTAGTATGGTCAGTCACAACCTGAAACCTCTCCGAGTAGCACAGTGACTGCCTCTGGGTGCTATCAATACGTTGGAAAGGAACTTCGGTTCTTAGAAACCATGAGAACATATGCCAAGAATTATCTGAGATCTGTAAGAGAAGGTGCCCATGCAAACTCAAATGTCATCTATATTGTTTGATACCTTCAGTGAGGTATACAAAAGAATAATGCATTTTCATGAATTCTAAAACTTATATAGAAATCTTGTAAAGAAGGCATCTACTATCCATCCATGTCATCGTGTGTGTATCAATGCTGATATCACTATGGTATTTCACATATAATTTGCATGCAAAGCAGTTGAGCATTTCTATAATACAATATAATGCAGACTAAGTGTACAGAAATTTTTTAAAAAGGCAAAGTAGTAAAGTTAATCTGTCTTGTTCAAGCTAGTGCTTCATGTAACTGTGGTGGGTGTGGGTGTGGGGGCTCTGGAGCGGAAAGATGGTGAACAGTGACAAGGCAGTACCCCACCTGCTGCTGTCACTTCTGGGTATAGAGACACCCCCCACCGGACCGTAGGGAGCAGCTCTGGGCTCCCAGGTCCCATCTCAGTCCCTCAACCTAAGAGAGAGGTAACCCCACTGTCCCCATTTTTAGATGAAGTAACTATCACGGTGGTCTTAAGTAGCTTTTCTAAGGCTACACAGCTGGGAGACCTTAGAGCCAGGCCTCGGATTTAGACTGGGTTTGCAGCCCACTGCCTGGGAACTAAGTGTGGTTTCTGAATGGCCACAAAGGTGAAAAGAACTTCTCAAGAGGTGAGAAGGAGCCCAGACGTCGGCGCTGTACACGCGGCTCCTTCTCTGGCCCGCCTGTGCTCAGCGTTCAGAGACCAGACGGCTGCAGAGCCTCTGATGGTCAGTGTCCAAACTATGGTGTGATGCCGGCCGAGCTGGACCAGGGCGGAGTCATGTCCCAGCTCCTCCTCTGAGCCCGTCCCGCTCAGAGGTGCTGTCCAGTACCCCCCCCCACCCGTCTTATGCAGCCCTCTACCCCTGTCTTACGTGGCTCTCGTCTCCTAGTGAGCAGCAGCAAGCACCTGGCCAGGAAGTTCCGGGGGCACCTGCGCACAAAGATCGAGTCTGGGGAGGGGACGGTGCCTGTGCGTGGCCCAGGCGCAGTGCAGACCTGGGATGGCGTCCTGCTGGGCGAGCAGCTGGTCACCATGTCCTGCACAGACAAGATCGCCAGGTAACAGCCCCTCTCCTCATGCAAGAGCTGCCCTGGTGTGGGGAGGGGATGAGGGTTGTGGTCCTGGAGGGGGCTAGTCTGATACTGAGGTGCACCCTGCAGTCCCGGACTCTGCCGACATCCCCCACCTCCCTGGAGAGTCAGGCAGAGCTGTCAGAGGGGCAGCCGAGGCTCGGAGAGGCAGACACCCAGGGACCTGGGGAGCCGGGCAGCGGGGACCCCAGGCCCCGGACCCTGACTCTGCACACGGAGGTGGCCCAGGTACACTCGGTGCCCCTGTGGCTTCCTGGGCTACACAACAGATAAAACCTGAGCCCCTGTAAACAGGGATTTGGAATCTTGAGGGAAATGACCAACAGGCTGCAGGAGAAACAGGGCTGCTTACTGCCCTGGAGGGACCAACCACCCTGGCCCAACCACATAAACCAAAGCACTGATTTCTGCAGCAAAGAGAAGTGCCCGTAGCATCAGCTGGCTCCTCTGTCAGAAGAAAACACACCCTCCCCTGTGATGTTCTCACCCCTCATCAAGAGGGAAAAGCAGCTATTTCCAGCATGAGGGAGTCTTCCTGCTACCCCAAGAGCGCTGGGCCTCTGACTGACCCCTAGAAAGTGAAGTGGACAGATGATGCAGAATTGAAGATTCACCGTCTCTAGGACCTCAAACATCAGGGGACAGAGAGTGAAACTCGCTACGAGGCCAGCGTGGTGGGGGGCATCGACAGTTCCCACGGACATGGCCGGTCTTTCTGGCCTGGCTGTGAGAGGCGATCCAAACCCTCCGTCACAGGCGAATGCCAAAACGCCACCTCCTGAAAGGACGGGAAATGGGTTTGGGGGTCTTTAGCTCTTGTTTCTCAGAGTCCAGAGGCTTATAAAAGTCTAAATCTTCTGGAACTAACGTTCCTTTAGATATAGTTTCTAATTTTAAGCATTTGAACTTGATTATCGATTGCAATGCGTCTTTAAATGAACAGATTAAAACTTTCTCCATAAAAATGAACTGCAAGTAGTTATAGCTGCTGTCCAGGGACTTCGGCGCTGAGATCTCGGGCCACGGGGGTCCCTCCCTCTGAGTATGGGCAGGGTAGTCTGGGCTGGGGCCACCCGGGCAGTCCCATGGGTCCTCTGGGCACAGAGAGTACATCCCTCCTTAAAGAGGCGAGCTTCCCAGGATCACCCCTTCAGGTATTGTTAGCGTTTCAGTGACCAACAGACAGACGCAAATGTATTTCTTTAAGATTATCTACACTGAAACCAGATCTGGAACTTTCTTCTCTGTCAACACTGCGGTGATATCACTGTTTGAACCAGCAGAAAGGCATTCTCCCATTCCCTCCAGAAAACTGAAAACTCTCCAATTTGGGTTCAGGGTGACTTTGGCTTTATCGACAGCATTGGCTGGACAAGTTAAACTCCTACAGCCAGGCCAGGAGAAAGCTGATCATCTCTGGTGCGAAGGTGATTAGGAGGAAGCCAGATACAGAATTTGTTTGTCTTTAGACAATCCCACAGCCAGAACCATTCAGATACAGTTTTGTTCCAAGCCAGTCCACGGACGGCCTCTGGAATGCTGACCTTATCGTTTGAGAAAGGGCTTTGTTATCCATGGGGATGGCCTCTCCGTGGCCTTTCATGCCTCCAGCAATGTCCTCTCCTTCATACCTTTCAGATGCCACCTCTCTGGGAAAATCGCCCACCAAACCCCAAGGACAGCCCTCCACTCCTTTCAAGGAGACAGGATGTGACTCACAGAAATGACCACAATCATTTTTTTAAGTGAAGTTATGCAAATCTGATAGGCTAAAGTAAACGTTTCATAAAACCAATGACTGTTAAAATTGTGGGACTAAACTGTTTGTGTGTAAATATTACCTTTTATATTCCACTTGAGTTTTATGTGGGTGAGCACATTACTTTAATGACCCGCACTTATGGAGGGGGGGATGTGCCTCCATCCTCGCCAGCCAGATGGCTGCCTTTTCTTGCATGAGATTAAAAGATGTTTCTCATTCACCTCGATGCTTCTGAGGCAAATTAATATCGCCAGCTAAATTGCTTGTGTTTTTGGAATAAAATTTAAAGAGAACTTTTTAAGGCAATTGGTGTCACAGGTTCTCGGAGCAGACTGCTCTCCAGGTAGGCCTGCTGGTTTGAGCGTTCGGTAATTAATGGAAAGAATTCCGTGTTAATTGACTGCTTCGGGAAAGGGAAATATAATGACTCCTTATTAATCATGAAAGGAAATGTGCGGCGTGGAGGCCCCACAATAATCGCTCTAACCGCAGAGAAATGTTAATTAATGAAAAGAACAATGATGTAAGAAATTAGCTGCATGATGCTGGTGCTGCGAATGGAGGCTAGATTTTAAGCACATTATTTAGAATGGAAACCGCAGGATCCTACCTTAAATAACACATACACGGAACCATGTTCCACCCAAATTTAGGGGAAAGTCTGACAAGGGCCTGTCACCTTTGCTGGCAGAAGCCAACATGTACCCAGAGCAGCTTTCATTTTGGAGCCCCGTGCTCTGCTCAGGGCCCCTGAAGTCAAAGCAGCCCCGAGCCCAACGAATTCGTTGGGTCACCGGAGCAGGCCCCACCCACTGCCAGGTTCCCCTGGGGCAGGAACCCAGGGCCTGACCCCCATCTCCCCCCAGGTGGAACGTGCTGGGCCTGCAGGGCGCACTGCTCTGCCACTTCATCGAGCCCGTGTACCTGCACAGCATCGTGGTGGGCAGCCTGCGCCACACCGGCCACCTCTCCCGCGTCATGAGCCACCGGACCCAGGAGGTCGGCCAGCTGCCTGCCTCCTACCGGCACAACCGGCCCCTGCTCAGCGGTAAGGAGGCCATCCTCAGACGCACACCCCTGTATCAGCCCTGGGCCCCAGGGCAGGCTTTCCAGGTCGGGCCCACAGCCGCTTAAGACCTAGCGCCCGGTACCTGGAAGGCCAAGCGGGCAGATGAAGGCACTGGTGACGGCCCAGGGTGGACTCCCCGCATGCGCCGTGTCACTGTCAGGGCCACAGAAGCACAGGCAGCGAGCACGCGTGTCCAGCGGCGGGGGGGACCCAGGGCCGCGGGCCACCCCGACCTGACCCAGGAGCGAGCTCCTGAGTGTCCCCCCACCCTGGGAGGGGGCACAGCCCAGGGTCCTAAGGACCAGGAGTCACATGGCCCTGCCCTGGCAGCCGCCTAGCTCTGGGCTCTGTGGGGGTGACCCTCCATCCCAAAGAGCCTGTCCTGACCAGCAGTCCCAGGAAGGTAGAAGAGGGGCGTTTCTGTGCTCCCCGTGCCTCTCCCCTGCAGGGGGCCGTAGACCCACAGGGACCAGCCAGTCCAGGGCTTGGGCTTGGATGAGATCCTCGGAAAAAGGAGACAGAGATGGTGGAGGGCTGTGGTGAGAGTCAGCCTAGGAGTGTGTGGGACCCTGAAATTGTTCACTTAGGAGCCGAGGGGCACTGGTGGTACCCACGGGGTGGCAGTGAAAACAGGAGGCGCTAAGCTGTGAGGGTGCCCACAGGCCAGGCCAGCTCCCCAGAGGAGGCACCTCCCACCCCTGATCCCCCCGCCCCCATGGTGGTCCCCGGCCAAGGACAGCATTGGACCCCAGAGCTCAGACAGGGCAGGAGAGCATTGGAGCTAGGCCTGCCTGGTGCTCAGAGACCCAGGCTTCTTATGCACGAGACCCTGTTCCTAAGACCTGCAACCCTCTGCCAGAATTAGGGAGCCCCCTCAGATGCCAGGGCCAGAGAGGGGCCTCGGGAAACTGCAGGGAGGCCATGGGACAGGGGTCTCAGGGGCCATCTAGGACCATGGCCCAGCTTTCCTCGCTGTGACCTTGGGCTGACCTGTGGTGGACAGGGTCCCCTCACACCCCTCCCCACCATGAACAGTGCCTGCAAGTCTGGCCCAAAGCAGTGCCCAGGAGTCCCCGGGCCTGAGCCCAGGCAGATGATGGCCACCAACAGCCTGGGGGTGGCTCTCCGAGGAGGTTGGCGCCCACAGGGGCTGGGTCTGCAGTGCAGTGACTTCCAGCACCAGGCGCTGCTGCCCTGGGAACTAAGTGGTCCCATCCACTGTCCAGCCATCCAGCCGCCCGCTCAGGAGCAGCAGGCTGTGGAGGAGCAGCGTGTGGACAGGATGGGTGTCCCGTGGCTGGATCCAGGTGTCGGGAGGGCGAAGGGGGTGGGGGGGGGGAGGGGCTGGGCTGAACACCCTGCAGCATCAGGACCGTGAACATGAGGCCAAGTGCAACCTCTGCCCACTCCTGTGTGACCCCGGCAGGACCTGGGGACTGGCCATGTTGGCTGCACACAGAGTGGAAGGGCATGGAAGGCACGTGGCCAAGGGCCCAGGGTCAGCGCCCCTCCTTGAGGCCACCGTCCTCTGTGGTTTAGAATCTACAGCAGCCCCTGGGCTTAGAAGGAACCAGTTTAATGCTCTGCTGTCTTGAAATGCAAACACAGGCCAGTTTCCAGTCCATACTGGGCCCTCTGGTCACCTCGCCATGCAGGCAGCCCTGCACACTCAGGCTTCGCTTCTTTTCACTCCATCTTGTGTCCGTGACCCTGGTATCCACCCCATGGGAAGCTGGCACGCAGGAGGTGTCCCATGAACACGTGTTCTCAGGCAGCCTTCCCATGACTCCATCCATTCCCCAGTCCATAGGACAAACATCCAGAGAGGAGACATGCGGGCTGTGTCCTCATTGGACAGCCTTGCCTCCAACGCCCTGGGTGCACCCGAGCCCAGTGACAGCGGCTGCCCACCCCTCCCTCAGCCCTGGTTCCTGCTGGGCAGGCAGCGCTCACACCCGGCACCTGGCCTCTCTTGGCAGGAGTGAGTCAAGCGGAAGCGCGACAGCCTGGAAAGGCGCCCCACTTCAGCGTGAACTGGGTGGTGGGCACAGCGGACGTGGAGGTCATCGACGCCACCACCGGGAGGCGGAGCTGTGGCCGCTCCTCCCGGCTCTGCAAGCACAGGCTCTCGGCGCGCTGGGCGCGGCTCTACGGCAAGGTGAGGGCCGCTCCCTCCCAGGGTCTGAGGGCAGGGGATGGCGGGGGGCACAGGTGGGGCCAGGTGACTGCAGACACACCAACTGGTCCTCTGGGGACCCCAGACGTGGCCCCTCCAAGCAGGTCCCCCACCCGCAACAGGCTCTCCCTGTGGCCCCAGAAACAGATGGAAAGGGGCTCAGTGGTGAACGGCTGTGGCCGGCCCAGCCTGTGAAAAGTCTACGGGGACTTCAGAGTCAATGTGGTTCCGGTTCAGACAGGAGACAGATGCTCCAAGGTTAGGTCCCCACAGTTACATGGCAGTGAGTATCAGGGCTGCGGACCGGCCACCGAGCAGCTGGAACCCCCACCACAGCCCCCGCTGGCCAGGCCGCTCCCGGAGGGCTCACGGCCCCTCTCGCTCTGTTCCACAGCTGAGCACGCGGATCCCACGGCACGGAGACACACCATCCATGTACTGTGAGGCCAAGCTGGGGGCGCGCACCTACCAGGCCGTCAAACAGCAGCTGTGCAGAGCGTTCCAGAAGGCCGGCCTGGGCACATGGGTGAGGAAGCCACCCGAGCAAGACCAGTTCCTGCTAGCGCTGTGAGGCCGGCGGGGCACGCTGCGTGCGGCGGGCGCCCCCACGGTGCTGACCCGCACCAAGCGTTCGCTTTCCTCTGGTTTCCAGAAACATGCGTGTCCAAGCTCGGGTGAGCAACTTGCCTTGAGTTAGGGGCGTGGTGCCTCTCTGATGGCCGCTCCCAGGAGGCCAGGACCGAGGTCGCCCACCACACCCCGCTTCCAGCACAGACGGCCCTGTCTCCCTCCCCCGTGTGTCCAAGGGAGCTTCCATTCAGGCCAGAGGTGCCAAGTGCTGCCTTGAAAAGTGCCGAGGTGTAGCTGGTGAGAAGCAGCCAGGCCCACCCAGCGCCCCAACCCCGCCACGCACCTCCCGACCGAGGGGCTCCCACAAGCACAGCATGTGGGACTTCAGGGTAAGCCACGAGTGAAGAGAAAAGCCATGGGCTCCTCCCCAAAGAAGCCAGAAAGCACGAGCTGTCGCGTTCATCGGTTTCAGTTTTTATTCCACTTCCTTTCAAAAGGACTCGAGGTGCATGATATTAAGGAGCCCCAAAACAGGACCAGAGAGTGAACCATTCTCACAGAGCAAAGGGTCAGTTCCCAAAGCACCAGGGCCACGATCAAAGATCTGAGGGACCCATCTGTGGACATCCAGTGACGAGAGCCCCACACCATCGCCCCCATGGCTGCGTCCCTGGTGGATGACGACTCAACAGCACAGACGAGGTCTGAGCCACTTGGAGTCGTCTCATCCCAGACCGAGTCCTGCCCTTGTGACTGAGCTTTATTAGAAAGCAAGCCCAGAGCACACGGAACCTGCCGGATCTTGGTCCCCGATCTTGGCTCTCCGATCTCCATCCTGAATGACAAAACCTTCATTCAAGCAGCTGCAGCAGCGCAGCAAGCAGGGTTCTGCCACTTCTGGGTCCCCCACCTCACGCATCTGGGCCACCCGGGATTGAGGGGGCAGGAACCTGAGCCCGCTGCATGCAGTAGGGAGACACCCAGGACACCCTCAGCCCATCGTACACCTCTCACCGCCGAGGACTCATGTCTGGCTCCATCATACTGGTCAACCAGCCCCTATTTCCTCCAGTTAAAAGATCTGGCATTCTTGGTGCAAAATAGAGACAGCAAAGCTCCATAGCAGCCCAGGCTCCTCACTTAAGCTGAGAAATGCAGGCACAGCATTGCACTCACAGATCCCACAACAACCGGGCAAAAGCGAGACAAAGCAAGCTGCCGGTATTTGTCACAAGTCTGGAAGGAGACGCTTCTCCTAGGATTTAACATAAAGTCAAACTCAGCACAAGAGAAGACTGGCACGGCAGTGGACAACTTTTCCAAGATAAAGTTTCAAGAGAGATGAAAACGTTCTTGCAAACAGATGACTCATAGTGATCTTTCATAATAACTGAGGAAAGACAGTAAAATCTTAATTCTTACACAGCCAGGGTCAAGGCCAGTTGATGTAAGTCTCTGATCCTCCGACGTCTCACTGAACGAAGTTCAGACAGCTAGAGGCCTTGGGCCGGTTGTGACTCTGACTCTGGAGCCTGAGTCGGAGCCCTTCTCTCAAGGTTGGAGGCACAGCCTGGTCCTGGCTCTGAGCAGAACCCCAGCTTGCAGCGCCCTGAGCTAATCCTCGGGGACACCATCCATGCTTCATACGAAGGATCTCACGGCACAGAGAGCAAATGACAGGGATGCTGCAGGGGTGACCCACAAACGAGGTGGGGGTGCCACCCAAAGTACTTGCTTAGGGGCTCAGAGGGCGCCCACCCACCCGTCATGAGCCTCTCCCAGGGCCTGGGTCAGGGCTGCATGTTCACGTTCATCTGAGGCACTGGGTTTCCACAAACCACCCCAACTGATATATAAACAGCTGCTCCTGAGGAGGTTGGCACCTGACACTCAGTGCCTGTGAGCACCAGCCTGGGGCCAGTCTGTCGTGTCAGGAGGGTGCCTCTAGGCAGGAGAGGTGGACAAGGAGTCATCTGCAGGGCCCACCTGCAGCAAGACAAGGGTCCAGGGGCAGCAGGAAGCCAGGGCTCAGGGCCTGGCACTTTGCCATGAGTGAGCAGGAAACGAGGAGGGGCCCCGGGGTTCCCGGCACAGGAGGGCAAGTGGGGACAGGAGCTGGGACAACTGAAAGCTCGAGGAGGGGTCTAGGGTGGTGGGAGGGCCCAGCTCAGGTCCTCCTGGAGCCCAGAGGTGCCTCTCCCTCCTCTCCAGGCCCCAGGAGCCTGGCCCTGCTTAGGTGGGCCCGCCTGCACATTTTAATTGGAAAAACCTGGGGAGTTTGAGTCAAGCAGAGCCTGACACCTCCTGGACCCCACCTGTGGTCTCTGTGAGAAGAAAACTTGAGTTCCCCTGAAAGCAGGACAGAGCCAACGAAGGGGCTCACCGTCCACCGCCCGCAGAACCTGCCGGAGCACCATCTATGCCTCCGCACTCACACTTGCCCTGCTGAGTCACATCCACCAGCCCCATGGCATCCACCTCCCTCCCCAGCGCACACGGCTCCATGGGGGGAGGCCTGGGGCTCCATGTCCAGAGCGTCTTGGCGGGACCCACCTGCAGAGTCGGGAGGGGGCAGCGGGTCGCACATGTGACAGCAAGTTGCTCGATTCGAGATTTGTGTTTCGTTTTTACCAAGCAAAGGATGTGCAGGTCTATGACTGCTGTTGCCTTTTGCTCCTGAGTCTGTTCATGGCTGGAGGCTACAGTGTCTTAACATCCACTGTTCCTCAGAACCATCGATGAGCTTTTCAAGCAGGCACAGCTCATATTTTCCCACATGATTCCTTTTTCACAGTATTCTGTTCTTACCGGTAAAGTTAAATGCACTTTTTCTTTTTTTT
Source organism: Ovis aries (assembly GCF_016772045.2). Taxonomy (NCBI): domain Eukaryota; kingdom Metazoa; phylum Chordata; class Mammalia; order Artiodactyla; family Bovidae; genus Ovis; species Ovis aries. The sequence continues at coordinate 45,867,985 of NC_056066.1, forward strand.
TTTCAGTATAATGTTTATCATGTCTGGAGAGCCATAAGTCGTAAATACAAGGTATATCAATGCCCAGAATAGAATAGTTAGAGTATTTTGATGAAATCCTATTTTTAGATTAAAAATTTCAAGATGTGTCTATAGTATCTTGTTTAAAGAAATTAAAAAGACATTTGAAACTTAGACATTTTTAATTTAGAGAAACTTCTATACCCATTTTTTAAGAAGCCATTCCAATGAAATCGTCTAATTGGCCCCAAAATACAACAAATAGCACTTTCTGATGAGACCAAAGGGAAGTCAGGAAAGCCTGTTTATGGACCACCCCTCAGCGGCCAGGTGAGCCTGAGCTCCTCCCCATCGTCCCACATACCCCCTGGCCCCGCATGGAGTCCCTGCAGGGGGTGGGCGGTGGGAAGGAAGCTCTGACTTGGGAGGGCCCCTGGGGGCCCCTGCCTGCCCTCTGCCCAGTCCTGACTCACCCCCCGCTGCTACACTGCAGGTTCTTGGAGTGCGGGATGCTCCAGCTCCTGCTAAGATACCCCCACAAACTGAATCAGATCAAATGAAGGGTGCAAGTGGCGGGTGCGGGGAGGCAGAAACAAGAGGCAGAGGCAGCTGCTGCCTCCGGCTGCCTCTTCTTTCTCACGCTCTCTCCCTCTTCGACCTCCCCCGTTTCTCTTGCCTGGCCCCCCATCCTGGCACCACTGCGCGCCAGGTCTCGGGTGCGTGTCTGCCCTGAGCCCACTCCGTTGACTGTTTCAGGTCTTTGCTCAGGACTAGGCGGCCCCTGGCGTGTTCCTGTGATTTCGTGTTCAGTCTCTTCAGAGCCCTGGAGCCTGTCCACCAAAAGGGACACTGACACCACAGCTCTGAACACGCAGGCCCAGTCGTATCACCGCTGCAGGGACGTGTGGGCAGCACCGGCCCTGGAGAAAGAAACGCCTGGTTCCCAGCTCCTGTGAGAAAGGGAGCCGGGGAGAAACACCCTCCAAAGACAAACAACCTGGACTCTAGGGTCGCGTGTCACGCAGGCACTAGGCTTCTACCACTCTGCAGTACATGCATCAGTAAAAAAGGAAAAACACTTTCCCAGCAGTGCCCAGTTAATTTTCAGCATTTTTTAAGCAAAATGAACTTAATAAATAGTAATTCTTAAGTGAAAGTAAAGTATGTACATGAAAAGCATGACTGAATGGCAATATTGTAACGATCAATGTACATTTGTAATATTTGTAAAAAAAAATCCGAAACCTTAAAATATGAATTTACATATGTTAATTTGCCTCTGAGTTCTGTAAATTGCACTTTACAGAAAAGTGAAATCTGATAAGTGAATGTTTCTGTTAAGTGAATAAAAACATTAAGCACAATTGTGCTTTCCTCGGGTGTTGGGCCTTTCTCATCAGGCAGAGTTCTAGGGGCTCAGAATCCACAGAAGGTCTGCCCGCACGAAGAAACGGCAGGGTCAGCTTCTGAACTTTCATCTTCTTACAGGAGTGCATCTGAGATCAGGCCCCAGTCTGGAGGGAAACAAGCCCAAGGTGAAAAAGACAACAGATGCCCCCTGGTGGCCAGAAGCAGGGGACAGGGACTCCACCGGACAGGGACTATGGGGGTACAGGGACTCCGGGGACAGGGACTCTGGGGACAGGGGCTCTGGGGGGACAGGGACTCCACCAGACAGGGACTCTGGGGGGACAGGGACTCCACCAGATAGGGACTCTGGGGGGACAGGGACTCTGGGGACAGGGTCTCTGGGGGGACAGGGACTCCGGGGACAGGGACTCTGGGGGGACAGGAACTCGGGGGACAGGGACTATGGGGGGACAGGGACTCCGGGGACAGGGACTCTGGGGGGACAGGGACTCCACCGGACAGGGACTCTGGGGGGACAGGGACTCGGGGGACAGGGACTATGGGGGGACAGGGACTCCGAGGACAGGGGCTCTGGGGGGACAGGGACTCTGGGGGGACAGGGACTCCACCGGACAGGGACTATGGGGGGACAGGGACTCTGGGGACAGGGGCTCTGGGGGGACAGGGACTCGGGGGACAGGGACTCTGGGGGGACAGGAACTCCACCGGACAGGGACTCTGGGGGGACAGGGACTCCGGGGACAGGGACTCTGCGGGGACAGGGACTCCACCGGACAGGGACTCGGGGGACAGGGACTCTTGGTAGACAGGGACTCTGGGGACAGGGACTCAGGGGACAGGGACTCAGGGGGACAGGGACTCTGGGGGGACAGGGACTCCTCTGGACAGGGACTCAGGGGACAGGGACTCTTGGTGGACAAAGACTCCGGGGGGACAGGGACTCAGGGGACAGGGACTCCAGGGGGACAGGGACTCCTCTGGACAGGGACTCCACCTCCACTGGACAGGGACTCGGGGGACAGGGACTCCAGGGACAGGGACTCTGGGGAGACAGAGACTCGGGGAACAGGGACTCCACTGGACAGGGACTCGGGAGACAGGGACTCTAGGGGGACAGGGACTCAGGGGACAGGGACTCGGGGGACAGGGACTCTTGGTAGACAGGGACTCTGGGGACAGGGACTCTTGGTAGACAGGGACTCTGGGGACAGGGACTCAGGGGACAAGGACTCCGGGGACAGGGACTCAGGGGACAGGGACTCCAGGTGAGGTGAATGGGCTGAGTGCAAGCAGCGTGTGACCATCCTATCACAGGTGGGGCCACAAGAGTGTCCGCGCAGGCGATGACTCAGGCTGTCCCCTGGGTCTCACAGACAAAGTCCACTGGGAGTCGCCCTCCCCCCCAGGGCCACTCCAGCTGGAGCTGGAGCTGGAGGGGACCACACCGCCCACAGGAGACAAACGGCACCTGGCGGCCAGGAGGTCAGCTCAGGGTCCTTCCTCCCAGGAAAGCGGCCTGGTGAGAGTTAGCCTGTGGTCTGGACACGGGGCCACCCAGACTCCATGTGGGGGCTCCTCAGACCCAAGTTCACCCAAGTTCAAGGGACAGGACAGTGACCATATGACCAGCCAGTCCCCCCATGGGGAGCGGGGCACCCGGGCGGGAGGGTCACTCAGCAGCACTGTGAACCCTCAGGGAGACAGGTCCTGGACACAAGGGGAGGAGGAGCCTCCACAATTCCCTTGCACACTCGGAGAACCCCTCTTGCCAAGCAGCAGCTGCTTCCGGTCCCCACGGGCTCCCACCTGCAGGGAGCGGGGGCTGTGTGAGGCCGGGGCAGCCCCGCCGGAGGCTGAGGACATAGGGGCTGACCAAGGCTGACCTCTGGCCTTGAGTGCCCTGGGCTGGGGCTGAGCCACACTCACTATCAGGGACGTCAGCCCCTCTTGGCCACTCTCCCCCCAGATCCAGCCTCCAGGCCTCAGGCTCTGCTTCTGCCAGGGTTGGGGTCTCTGCCTAGAGAAGAGGGTTCAGAAAGCCGGTAGCCAGAAGTATAAGTGTCCATCGCACTTGCGGTCCCCTGTGGGTGAGTCAGGCTGCATCTAGTGACGTGAAAAGGGAACCTTCCTCCCTGCATGTGGGATTTCTTTTCCATCCCGACCCGGCAGGGCAGTGTCACAGGCAGTGACAACCTCAGCCAGGACCACATCCAGGGCGTCTGCAAGAGGCCAATGGGGAGCTCTCCACCCCGAGCTCTGTTCCGCGAGGGGTCAGTGTCCAGAGTGACTTCTGACCCTTGCCCCCAGCCTGGGGAGCCAAAGTTGGGAGAAGAGGGGGTACTAAAATCCATCGTCCCCTCCTCGAGCTGAGGCACACGGATGAACGAGCCCGGGACAGGGGACACTCGCTGCCTGGCCGGGCCGAGGGGCCCATTGTCCAGACGGGCAGCCTTTGCGCCCTCAGGGAAGCAGCTCTTGTGGAGGCGTGTGGCCACAGACAGGAGGAGAAGCCCTACTGGGAACGCGGAACTGCAGCTCAGCCTCGAAGGCAGCGGCCTCGCCCCCCTTGGCTGTGGCTATGACCGTGATGGTCAGTCTCTGCCTCCCTCCTGCAGACATCCCACCTGTAGAGCCTGCGCTGCTCTGCAAGGCCGCACATCGGGTGCCTGGTGCAAGGAGCCAGTGAAGTTGCTGAGCTTCTCCACTAAACCCCAGAACTGAGGCCCCTCAGCAAGGGCTGCTTCAAGTTTTCAAGAAAAACCTGTTCTCCACACCGAGAGCTCACAGGGACTAGGGGTGCTCTGTGGACCACCACCACCCGCCCCCCCCGTCCAGCAGGGACTCAGCTGCCACCCAAACTGGGCACCCTGAGGACCCGTGAATCTCTTTGCACTGACCTCAGCTTATCCGGCACCTGATTAGTTGGTTTCCTCAGTGGGTGGAGGCTGTTTGCATGGTGAATTGGGGCTTCCCTGGTGGCTCAGCTGGTGAAAAATCCTTCTGCAATGCAGGAGAACCCAGTTTGATCCCTGGATCAGGAAGATGCGTTGGAGAAGGGATAGGCTACCCACTCCAGCATTCTTGGGCTTCCCTTGTGGCTCAGCTGGGAAAGAATTCGCCTGCAATGTGGGAGTCCTGGGTTCGATCCCTGGGTTGAGAAGATCCCCTGGAGGAAGGAAAGGCTACCCACTCCAGGATTCTGACCTGGAGAATTCCATGGACTGTATGGTCCACGGGGTTACAGAGTCGGACACAACTGGGCAACTTTCACTTTGGCATCAGGAAGACCACGTTCACCCACAGCTCTGAACAAGGTGGCTCCTGCCTTTGAACCCTAATCCCTCATCTTTTAACAACAGAATCATACCTGCAGCAAAGGGTTGTGATGAGGATTCTTTAAGTATGTGAAGGGGAATGTGTTTGTTTTTGGTAATAAATAGTCACAATGACGAGTTACTACTCAAGTCTGGAGGTTTTTCTGCCCTCCTTGCCATCACAGGACTCCAACCGTTCACTAACAGGAAGGGTCAAAGTGATCACTCTCCAGGTTCTTCAATAAATAATATTTATTGAGACTTGCTATGAACAACCCATTGTCCTCCATCCTTAGAGATAATAAAACACATGTGCTCTCTAGTCCTAAAGAGCTCATAGACTAGTTGGTGGCAATGAACACAAAGCAATTTTTAAAAAAATTAAACGATGTCCACAACACAGGCCAGACATAATCAGCAGTGGACAGCACTGCTTTCCAATGAAACAAGGAGGCCACAGACCAGGTGACCAGGCAAGTCTGGTGCCGGGGGTGGGGGTGCTGCAATAATCACAGGGAGGCAAGGGCACCTGGTGGGGGCGTGAAGACAGAGGCCAAGACCACCCTGGGCAGGGTCATCTGCAGGAAGAGTTCAGAGGTGAGAAAAGGGAAATGCAAGCTGCCCTGCCTCGATGAGAGACATCAGAAGCCCTAATTTATAAATGCTCATAGGGACTATTTCAAGAGGCAGCCACTGGGAAGTGTGCAGAGATTCAGAGATAAATCAGGGTCACTGCAGAGGGACTAGACCAGACACATCCACTGCCCTTCTTGCCTGTTGCTGGGCCACCCCCCTTCCAAAAGGGGGCTCCTCTGCCCCTGGACACCCCACAGCTCAGAGAAGACACCCGCCATTCTGTCCCCTAGGGGAGACACATGTGGACGTGGTCAAAGCAGGTGCTGGTGGGTGGATGTGGGGATAGGGCAGCTGGAAGCACGGCCACAGCCTGGGAGCCCCGGGGGCCAGATGGGCAGAGACCCGATGTCAGGGTCAGCACCATCAGCACCAACCCCAGAGCTGGACTCTCAGCCAGAACCCTCTTTCCCTCTCCGGTCCATGCTGAGACACCGGGAAGGGACCACCTACCCGTAAACTGTGGCCGTGAGGCTCAGTGAGCAGCTAATACACAAGCACCCAACACAGTGTCCAGGCAGGCAGGGGTGCTGCGGGCCCCCGCTTCTGCCCCACAGATGGGACGCTCACTGTTGACATCCAGGCCTCTGCCAAGGAAGGAGATTTCCCTGAGGCCTTCATGCCGTGAGCCTAGTCCACATAAGAGGTGGCTTCTGAGCTGAGCCAGCCTTCCATATCGAGCCAGCTCAGGGGCCAGACGCACATGAAGACACCTGCAGAAGACTCCAGAGCCGTGACTGCACCGCTCCCAGCATGCGATCCTCTCAGACATCATGGAGAAAAAAGTCATCTCCGACACACCCTTTCTGAACCCGACCACAGAATCCATGAGCACGATGACTGCTTTGTACACACACACACACACATACTGTCTGACTCTTCTCTCGCCGGCGTGGTTTCTGATGAAACGTCCCATGTTCCTCTAATCCCTCTTTCCTGTAGCTGTGGTATATTCGCAGTGCTTTCCAGATTTTGTTTTTGCTCTTCTGCAGTTTGAATGTGACGTGCCCAAGTGTTGATTTTCTGGCCTTTCTGCACTTGCCATCCCCCCAGCATCTCTGATTTGTGGTCTGCTTTATGTCATTACTTTTGGGAAATTCTCAGCTATTATTTCAAATCTTGCTCCGTCCTCTCCTCCAGTTCCCAAATGCGGAACATCACACCTTTCTGTAATCATCCCTGGATATTTTCTTCTGATTTTTTTGTTCTTTTTTTCCTCCTTGGATTCCTGTTGGGACGTTTCTATTGACCCATGTTTAGACGCTCAGTTCAGTCTACTGAACGGCTCCTCAGAGGCATTCTTCATGTCTGCCCCAGGGTTTTGATTCTTTCTTACGGTTTTCACATCACTCCCATCGGCTCTCTCACACTGTCCACCATTTCCACTAAAGCCCTTAGCATGTTAACCAGAGTAGTTTAAAACCCTGGCTCCGCAACCTCCAGCACCTCTGCCCCATCCATAGCTATTTTACACTTCATATATGATCAGTGTATTTCACACATTCAATTAGACCCCAATAAAACTGTGTCTAAAAAAAGGAAAATCAGGTTCCTATTTACAATAGAGAGAATTAGTTACAGAACATACACAAATAATTTTATCACTGAAAAGCAGAAAAAGTTCACCAGCAGGACATTTTTATGTTATTTGTTGAGAATCAATTCAGAGCTAGAAGACATTAGTAATACACATGCATTGTAGAAAATGATTTTATTTTAGCAAATATATGAAAACTTACCCACCTAGCCAAATAAATGCTGCTTTCCCCAAAACAAGACTGTGAGAATAAAAAGTCTTACTCTGGCGCGTGGTCCCTGCTCAACACAATTTTTGGACTGTTTCCTGGATTTGAAATTGCCTTCAGTCCCCACTTATGAGGAACATAAGAAAACTACTTTTATTGTTTTATGATCACACCTGGTAAATGAAATCCTTATTACATTTCCCACTTTAAAGCCAGGATTTATAAAATATATCTGACCAACAACCCAATTTTGACAGTATAAACTCTGCCTTTTGACAACTGCCTTCATGACTTTTTTTTAAGTCAACCACTGTTATTATCATTCTTGTATTTTATAGGACAAAAAAGAAAGGAAGGGATGTATCAAACATGTCAGGTTGCATTTTTTAAAAACTGCACATTTGTACATGTTCTATTGACACTGGAGAACAGGCTCTCCCCGCCTTCAGGCGCAGCGGGTGCACAAGTCTGAGGCCATTCTGCAGATGCAGCCCTGGCCCACGTGGCATGGCCCAGGTGCCACAGAAGCAGCAGCTCTTCCTGCAGGAGGTGCACTTGCAAGCTCTGCATTTGCAAGAGCCGGCACACGTGCAGGACCCACCTGCAGTGCAGGAGCGGTTGGGATCCACGGCTAACTGAAGCAGGGCTGGGGTCCAGAGATGACTGCACAAGGATGGCGAGGATGTCAAAGGGGCGTGCTCTTAGTGACTGTTTTCTCAAGAACATGATTTGGAACAAAATTGGCTTTGCATTTCCTCCCATGGGAACATACAATGAAAGAAAATCAGACAATTTAGGATAAAACTACACGTTGGTAAGTGGAAGAACTAGTATCTGAAGTGAAAAAACAGGGTTTTCAATAAGCATGAAACTGATGTGGGGAAAAATATTACTACAAATTCCCTCATCTTACCAGCATTCATTTGATCCAACACTTTCTCTTTAGAACTGTTTCTATCATCTTGGTTGTATGATGTTAGACACATTAAAGGAACATCTGTAGGAGCACTCAGGTTATACAGTGTGAGAACTAGAACACGCACCCGTGTGCCCAGTGTTCAGATCAGGATGGCAACTGTGTGCCCACCATCCAGGTCAGGGCCAGCACCTGTGTACCCACCATCCAGATTAGGACCGGCCCCTGTGTGCTCACCATCCAGATTAGGACCAGCCCCCGTGTGCCCACCATCCAGGTCAGGGCCGGCGCCCGTGTGTCTACTGCCCAGATCAGGATCGGTGCCCATGTGCCCAGTGTCAAGATAAGGACCGGCCCCCGTGTGCCCATCCAGATTAGGACTGGCCCCTGTGTGCTCACCATCCAGATCAGGACCTGCCCCCATGTGCCCACCATCCAGATTAGGACCGGCCCCCGTGTGCCCACCATCCAGGTCAGGGCTGGCACCCATGTGCCCACCATCCAGGTCAGGACTGGCACCCCTGTGCCCACCCTCCAGATCAGGGCCAGCGCCCGTGTGTCCACTGTCCAGATCAGGATCAGTGCCCATGGGCCCAGTGTCAAGATCAGGACCGGCACCTGTGTGCCCAGGATCCAGATGAGGAATGGCACGGTGCCAGTCTCAGCTCTTCCTGATCTCACCATTTCCTTCACCCCAGCCCCATTCCTGGCCCACAGACGACCATTCGGAATGTTGGGTTTCATCCCACGAAACACGAGGCTATGATCACATGCAAGGCTGGATGGCTCATGCCTCATGAGGTTTCACATGGTCCAACAGTTGCACACAGCTGCATGTGAGTCATCCAGTTTCTGTTATGTCATGTCTTGCTGTGTAGATGTACCAAGATTTGCCTTCCAGCCCCTGGTGCTGTGTGCTGGTTGTTCCGTGTTTGGTGCCATGACCTTGAACATGTGCTCTTTGCAAGCCCATGGACTGGAGCTCGCCAGGCTCCCCTGTCCTTCACTATCTCCTGGAGTTTGCTCCAATTCATGTCCATTGAGTTAGTGACGCTGTCTAACCATTTCATTCTCTGCCGCCCCCTTCTCGTTTTGCCTTCAATCTTTCCCAGCATCAGGGTCTTTTCAAATGAGTTGGCTATTTGCATCAGGTGGCCCAAGTATTGGAGCTTCAGCATCAGTCCTTCCAATGAATATTTAGGGTTGATTTCCTTTAGGATTGACTGGTTTCATCTCCTTGCAGGCCAAGGGATTCTCAAGAGTCTTCTCCAGCACCACAGTTCAAAAGTATCAATTCTTTGGCACTCAGACTTTTTTATGGTCCAACTCTCACATCCATACATGACTACTGGAAAAACCATAGCTTTGACTATTCAGACCTTTGTCAGTAAGGTGATATCTCTGCTTTTTAATACTCTGTCTAGGTTTGTCAGTTTTCCTTCCAAGGAACAAGTGTCTTTTAATTTCATGGCTGCAGTCACCATCTGCAGTGATTTTGGAGCCCAAGAAAATAAAATTTGTCATTACTTCCACTTTTTCCCCTTCATTGATGAGACTAGATGCCAAGATCTTAGATTTTTGAACACTTAGTTCTAAGCCATCTTTTTCACTCTCCTCTTTCACCCTCATCAAGAGGCTCTTTAGCTCTTCACTTTCTACCATTAGGGTGGTATTATCTGCATATCTGAGGTTATTTCTCCCAGCAATCTTGATTCCAGCTTGTGTTTCATCCAGCCTGGCATTTCACATGTACTCTGCATAGAAGTTAAATAAGCAGAGTGAAAATATACAGCCTTGTCATACTCCTTTCCCAATTTTGAACCAGTCCATTGTTCCACGTCCAGTTCTAACTGTTGCTTCTTGACCTCCATACAGGTTTCTCAGGAGACAGGTAAAATGGTCTGGTATTCCCATCTCTTTAAGAATTTTTCAGTTTTTCTTTTAATGTTCTGTCTTTCACATGTAATGCTGGAATTGATTCTCCTTCTGTTGTGAGATGTGGGTGTGTTAGTTACTCAGTCATATCTGACTCTGTGTTTCTCCCATGGACTATAGCCCCCCAGGCTCCTCTGTCCATGGAATCCTCCAGGCGAGAATACCTGAGTGGGTTTCCACTCCAATATGGGGAGGATTGACACTTTTGTAATATTGACTCTTCCTATTAATAAACCTGATGGTCTGTCATTTTATGTCTTTTCTAATGTCTATGTTAAAGTTTTAAAATATTTAAAATATGGTTGATTTTAATCCTTTCTATTTTTGTCACATATTCAAAAAAGCAAAAACTTCTCAGATAACGGGTAATATATTTCAATGGTTCTGAAATTTCAAAAACTATAAAAAGAAATACAATAAAAACTTACTTCTACCCCATTCTCATTTACCACATTTCCTGGCCCCTCACAGTAACCATGTCTAATCATTTCTTTTTAATCTTTCCAAGGTGTTTTTCTTTGTGGTTAGCATTGAAATTTCTCTATAAATATTTAATAACTTAAAGACTTAACTCTTTCAAACCCCAGTAGAACAAAAACAGATACTTAAAACCCAAGCTCCAATCAGACATAACTTGGTGCAGATGTGTGCCAATATGCTGGTCCATTTGAAACCATGCCTTTGACTTTTTCTTCTTACAGAACATCCCTGTAAAGGTCCCTTTACATTTTCAGTCCTGGGTGTTCACTGGAGGGACTGATGTTGAAGCTGAAACTCCAATACTCTGGTCACCTGATATGGAGAGCTGACTCATTTCAAAAGACCCTGATGCTGGGAAAGACTGAGGGCAGGAGGAGAAGGGGATGACAGATGGTGAGATGGTTGGATGGCATCACCAACACAAATGGACATGGGTTTGGGTGGACTCCAGGAGTTGGTGATGGACAGGGAGACCTGGTGTACTGTGGTTCAAGGGGTCACAGAGCTGGACACAACTGAGCAACTGAACTGAACTAAACTGAACCCCTTAGGGGAGTGGTGCTGGTGAAAACTGCTTCTGTTTATCCACAGGCCATCACTTCACACTCATTCCTGAAGGAGGTCTTGCTGAGCACAGAATCCTAGTTATTTTCTCTTCACTCAGAAGCACCTGGCATATTTTCATAGTTGAACTACTGGCAAGAGATGGACTTTCTCAGTTCCAGTTCCAAGATTTCGCAAGCAGCACTGTGATGGCCATGTCTGGGCTGGTGGAGCATGCAACAGCTGGCCCAGCACGCAGGTAGGAGAATGGAGTTGTGGGCCAGTGGTGACAAGGGGCCCGGCAGCACGGAGTCGATGAGCTTGGCCCAGGTAACAAACTACAGTCTCCAAAGCATAGCTAAAATTTCCCAGCATATCCCTAACGTTGGGAGGGGGAAGAAAGGGGTCCTTCTCACACACCGTAGCACCCTTTGGGTACCACGGACACCTGTGTGCTGGCATGACGGGACTCAGGAACTGCCCTCATCATGGGATAAGCCCTGCCCTCTCCACCTGCTGGCCCCCGCTCGACACTCACCATGAATCCCATGGAACCAGACTCCCATGCACTCGTCTGGCAGTGCCTGGCACACGTGGAGTAAGCCACCCTTCCCAAAGCCTGACCAAGCCGCCTCCATCATGGAAGCCCTCCACACCTGGTCACGCTTCTCAAGTGGCCGAAACCTCGCTCTCGTCCCTCTCACTTCATGACCCTCTCTTCAGCCTTGACGGGAGGCTCTGATTTGAAGGTGCTCTCTTTGGAGGCCCTGTCCAGCCCAGAAGGCACACAGCCAGCCCGCAAGGCACCAAAGGGCGCTCAGTCTACCTGCATGCTGGCCCCAGGCTGCTTCACGTTCTTAGAAATCTGGTGTTAAACTCAGAGCAGTTTTGTGACTTCATTTTCAGCCTCTTCATACAACAGGGACTGCACAACATGTGCTGATATAAAGCAGAGGTGCTCCCAATGTAGGGAATAATTTCCTTGACTCCCCATTTATTCAGTGAAAACAGAAAGCCTGTGGACAGTGAGGGAGACACACCTTGGTGGCATTTTGATGAAATCAAAGCAATACGAGCCTGGCCTTCTCAGTTTTTTATACTAATACAAACTTTAAATGCAACTGGAGATATAATTATGAAATCTAGGTAATACTCACATTTTCAAAGAGTAGGATAAGGCAGAAATTGTGGAGAAGCTCTACGCTCTGGGGACTGAACGTGTACCTGCGGCCCACAGGACTGGGGTGACAAGTCCTCCTGGTTTGGGGCAGGGCTGGAGGATACGCCGGGCAGGGCCTTGCCACCTGCCGGGTTCCCAGGAGCCACCTGCCACGGCTCCCTTGGCAGATGCAGCTCCACCCGCATGGCTGAGAACAGAACAGTGAGCAGGGCCACGGCCAATCCCAGCATGCACTCAACACTGAAAACAGGCCCTCTCTCTGTAACAGGTCACTTGCTGTAACTGCAATTGTTTTCAACTTTCAAACAAGCTCAACTATAGTAAGGACAAGACAAATGTCTTATGAAACTGAGGAACTTTGACAAAGGACTGTAGTTTGTCAAGTTATTAACTCCCTTCAGAAATTCTGGGGTGGTGATGCAGGAATGGAGAAGTATAATCTGGTTTATTTAATTATAGTATAACAGAAATTAAAACACAATTGAGCTTTGAAGTCTAAAAGTAAAGTTTTTCAAATGGGCAATACTATAATTAACTTGTTCACTTTCTACATGATTGTGATGTTCAGTAGCCATTAATAATGCTTTACCAAAGCAAAAACATGAAAAAAAAGCCAAATAATTTTTTAGAACTCCTAATAACAACACTTTTACAACAATAGTTACAGAACATGGATTTTTAATGAATCTCATACTGCAATGAAGACACTGAACACTTATGAACAATTACATCAACAGAGTAAAAACACCTGCTTCTACACAACACTTATAAATGCACACTTTCCCCCAAAAAAACTTATTTTTTCACAGATTTAAGCAACAGATGATTTACATAGGATTCTTCAGTTCCAGAATAGGTACAGAATTTTCACTCTGCAGAAATTGATGTGCAGTGGCTGAGAAAGGGTGTCATTTGTCCAACAACACACCTCTCAAGAAATTCTCTTGACACATGGTTTCCAGTAAACACACATTTCCTCCTGCTGTGACAGGAAATTCTGGACTCATCGGCACATGGACAAAACCACTCCCACTTCCAAACACTGCTTCAGATGAGATCAAGGCAGTGGGCCACATGATTTCACTGCAGCCGCATGCACACACATCCCCGCGCACACTCAAGTGCACAAACAGGTGTGCACACACAGCACCCCCAGCTCCTTCTTGACGCCTGAAGACACCCCGTGACCACAGTGGTGGGTCCCGCTCCTGAGAAGGGCCAAGCCCTAGGGAGGGAAATGGAGCTGCGTGTGGAGCCTCATCAGCACGGCCACACGGCTGGCACACACGCTGGGTTTACTCGCTGCCCTTTGTTTCCGCGGGGCAGAGATCTGGGTAAGTCTGGAGCAATGACATGCAGACAGTTTCCAATGTTGCTAGCAGTGACTCTAGTAAGACACTCAGCTGTGAGACTAAAGCAGGAGAGAAGCCGGTGTGTGTGGGGGCGGGAGGGCAGCTCTGAGTGAGACCCAGGGTGGGGGCCCATCCTCACACTGCAGTCAGGGAATGTCAGACTCCAACATCAGCTCCTGAGCCGCCACTGCTGTAAAGCTGCCCTGAAACTCCTGCCGTCTCACCTTCACTACTCAGATCTCCCTCCCACCCAGCCAGGGGTCCCGCAGACCCAGTCCTGACCATTCAGGGCCGAGAGGCCTGAGGTTGGCTACCAAGGGGCCTGACCCAAGGACCCGCGGGTGAAGGACCAGCATTCAGGCCGCCCCACCTGTGACACCACAAAATGGAAGCAGTGATGGGACGAGGCCGACACGATGGCTACCAGTGTCCCTCTCTGTGCCTGTCCCAGGACAGCCTCCAAGGGTTACAAATGGGGCAGGGGGGAGGCTGGGGGGCACTGAGATGTCTCGCTATCAAACTGTAACTCAACAAGAAACACGACTTGTGAACACTGGACAGAAAGTCCTGAGAAGGCAGGAGTGACAGGCTCCAGGCAGAAGGGGCCCTTGGCAGCCCTTCCTGGGCAGGGCCATCGCTGCGCCCACCTCTCCTGCCTTCTGGATGAGCTCATTCCAGCTCTAAATCACAAGTGCCTGAGCCACTAACAGTGACACCCAAGTTTCCCAAATACTTCATGTCTGAGGTAGAACTCATTTATTTGCATTGCTGGCTCTCAGATGCCGCCAGGAAGTGAACCCACTTGGAAACATGCAAACCCAAGGTGTAGAAAATAAATAAGGTTTGTCTTCAGGTAGCAGGGCCTTCTAGAAAGGTCAAGTCACATTCAATGGGTAAGTCATCTGAAACTTCTAGAAACTGTTTATAACCACAGCTATAAACTAAAGTGCTTTAAATTTTACTTAATATCTGCAATCAGTGATTAAAACCATTCTATTTCAGAATTTGCCAGCATGAGATACCTCAGGAGATTGAAATGGTTTTCCATAAAAAGAGCAGAAAATTTTTCTTTTCAAAAGAAACTGTCCAAATGTTGCAAATTCAACACTCTACGCTTTTTTTAACTTCTAAAATCCAAGCAGATTTCACAACTGTAACAGAACACAGAGGTGAAGCTGAGTTAGCAGACGCCAGAACCCCACACAGACGTGAGATCTCTGCCCACTCCCGCTGGACAGGCACACATGCACCATCGCTCCAGAGACCACTGACCACTCGCCCAGATGCCCCGCCCTCCTGTCACCCAACACACCAGGGACTCACTACACCAGCGGCCACGGAAAGGGGTCCACCTCACGGCCGCAATGCCCACACACACAAAACGGAAAGAAGCAACAGGGCACACCTCTGGACACTTCATGCAAGCTGGGTACAGCGAGGAGAGAGCGCCCTGCTCAGGCCCACCGCCCACAGCCGCGGCGTCCCAGCGCCCAGCGAGCCGGCAGGCACAGTCCCCAGCCGGCTGGAGCCTCGGAACGGCCCTCACTTCTCCTGCAGCAGCGCCGGGATGTTGATGTTCCAGCCAATGGCCTGCCGGTCAAAACCGCAGGTGAACAGGTTGCACACGGGGTGGTCCTCGCTCCAGGCTGAGCCGCACACCATCCGCCGGTGGCCCTGCAACCAGGCACAGCGCCGTCAGAGCAGGGCCTGAGCAGGACCATACCCCCACAACCCGTCAGAAAGGGGGGCTGTGAACTGGACCAGTCAGGAGAACTCCTGTGCTGCTGGGGGAGCTGCCGTGAAACAAGAGGTGGGAACATGGCTGAGCTCAGTGCAGCCCAACCAGCGCCTCAGGACCCTTTCTCTAAGAACAGGAGTCAGACAGCAGTCAACAGGAAGAATGCAGAAATGGGATTAAACATTAAACATTAAATAGGATTAACATCCTCTGGGATGTTTTAATGAATAAATGAGGATGGATGATGTGGGAAGAAACAAATATAATTCACTCAAAGACCCCAAGTACATTTGAACAAATAACTGCTTCAAGAGATAAAGGAGCTAGAAATATACCTTTGGTGCCAAATAAAACAAAGATAAAATAAGTAGCCTTTCAAGCAGATTCCCGCCACCTTCAGAATGCTGGAACAAACACTGCAGGCTATCTGGGGAGTTTAAAGTGGACACACTGACCTGTTACTTTAATATGCAACAGGTACAGGGCAGAATTCAGAAAAGCTGACAGAAATCCCATAAGTAAAACATACTCTCAACAGAACAGCACCAAAATTCCCTCTGCAAGACATCTCCATGGTGGGGTGCCATCCACACACTGGGGAGGCCTTCCCAGGCCAGAGGCCCAGGGCCGCCAGTGGAGGGACATCCACTGCAGGATCAAGGCCTCCCCTCCATGACCACTGAGAAACCTGCAGCGGGTCACCCGAGACGGGCACTGAAGCCAGGGCTCCAGATGAGAGACTACAAACGCCAGGCCCACAGCAGGACACTGGTGTCAGTGCCCTCACAGCGGGGGGAGGGGCTAGGAAGCTGGGGAGTGGGGGGCCCAGAGCACCCCCATTAGGTCCATGCTCCCACTCACACCCCTTTGCTCACTGGGCCCCAGCGCTCTCGAGTCAAAAGACCAAGTACTTCTGATGGAGACCTGGTAAGTAGAGGGTGTAAAATTGTGAACTTTCTTCTGCTGACTGCATGTGAGACTATTGTTTTGAATGTACTTAGGTAATTAAAACCCACTGTGAGAATTAACTTCTTTCCTTCAGGAGGGGCTCCTGGAGCACTGAACACAGCCAGGCTGGCTGGGAGCTTCCCACATCAGAGAGCAAGGCCCGCCCCCAGCCGCCCGCACAGGCGGCCCCAGCACGCACCTGCCGACTGCTGCGTGGGAGCCTGGCCAGCCGCACACCCGACATGTCGAACAGCCTCACCTGGCGGTTGTCATGGGGGAGGGCGATGATTTTTTGGCCAACACACACATTGATCCTACAATGCGTAGGAGGAGAGAAAAGTTAGTTATGTAACCAACAGGTGACAACACGAGTTTTTGACATTACAGGCGATAATGTAGTGGGGGTTTCACACATTCCACTCTTCAAGCCAAAACACATTAGCAAACCGAGGTGTTACCAGCCTATGGCATCAGAAAACGGGCTGAGTTACTCCCCTGTAACTTACATGTGCTACACAGTAACCTCTGGCCAAAAATGATTTGTTCTTAATTCTTAAAAAGCTCAACACACTAACCTGATTTTGTACCCAGGTTTCAGTACTTATAGAATACAGAATGTACATTAGAGGATCAATAAAAGATATTTTCCTGGGAGTCTAAAGCACTTTTCCCAAGGCCCTACAAGTGAACACAAGTTTATAGGAAGCCAACACATGCCACAAGCCCCCTTAAGGCCACCCTAATGGTCCATGGAGGAGCACCCATCACCTGTTGATGGCAGAGTCTGTGCGGATGGTGGCAATGGGGGACCGCATGTTCTTCAGGTCCCAGACCTTCACAGTGCGGTCGTCACTGCCAGAGACCACGTTATCTCCCACGGTAAACACGGCAGAGGTCACAGTGCTGCCAAGAGAGGGCACGGGGTCAGAACCTCGTCAGCAAGTCCCTGTCCACACTGCACAGCAGACACCAATCCTGCCACCCCAGGGCCTGTTGGGAGGGCAGAGAGGCGGGGATGTGGACACCGTGAGTGGTCAACTCCGCTCACTGGTGCTCCTGCTAACCCCTGCCGGCTCACAGAGGCCGCACTGACCTCTCCAAGGCAGCCTCACCACATCCCGGCAGTGGAGCAAGGAGAGGGCTCCCAGACAAGATGGGCCAAATAGTCAGGACCCACCGAAATCTCTAGAGCAGACACTTAAACATTCATCCCAACTGAGACTTTCAGACAATTCAATCAGAGCACTGGAAAAAAAATTCATTCCAACAACAACAAAAAAACATTTAAAAAATGATCTGAACAGACTTCTCCAAGGGAGGCTTACAGATGGCCAACAGGCCCATGAAAACGTGCTCAACATCACTAATCACCATGGAAATGCACACCAGACCCCAGTGAGTTGGTACTCCACACCTGTCAGAATGGCTGTCATCAAGGAGACAAGCGATCAGTGTTGGAGAGGGTGGGGAAAAGGGAACCGTCCTACAACGTTGATGCAAACGTAAATTGGTACAGCCACTGTGAAAAACATTGTGGAAATTCCTCAAAGACAGAACCATCATGTGACCCAGCAATATCACTCCTGGGTATTTAACTGAAAAAAAAAAAAAATCAAAAAGATACACACGTCCCAAAGTGCGTGGCGGCATTGTTTACAACACCACAACACAGAAGCAACCAACAAGTCCACTGACAGAGGACTGGGTAAAGAGGATGCGGTCCATACAGAGGGATGGACCTGGAGGGCACTGTGTTAAGGTCAAAGGCCGAGTGCACCACAGGGAGAAAGACGGAGACAAGGGTAACCCCAAGAGCAACCAGATGACTCATCCAAACTCCTCATCTGACAACAAGGACACAGTGGAGGCTTGAGTGGGAACCAGGTGCTGCTGCCCCTCAGGTCACAGGGCCATCTGAGCGCCCGGCCACTGACAAGGCCCTAAGGCAGACACCTCCACTGCTGGTGACCTCCCTGTGGATGTGAGGCCTCAGGAGGTCTGGCCCAGTTAAACCTCAGTTAACACTCTGCTAAATTAGTGGGAAAAGTCCCACAAAGCTTGTCAAACCCTGTCAATGAAATGCTGATAGACACTGGGTTTCAATCCATCAGGACCCTGACAGGTATCGTGGGGCATCAAAGCAAGAGGCTGGCTGCAGTCCTTCCAAGAACTGTCCTCCCAAGGCCTCTCCCACATGGTCCCTTGGGGCGGTGGAAGGCCCGGCCCCACCAACCCCCGCCGCCTCATTTATCTTGTCGCCGAGAGCAGCCAAGCATGTGCCTCCAGCTGACAGAGCAGCTCCACTGCCGCAGCACGCCTAGAACTTTCGTTCCGCTCCCTCTGTGGGCCTCCATCAGCGGAGATGGAAAGCTGGGCTCCTCATTAGGACCCACAGCTGTCCCCCCATCACACAGGGAAGCTGCTGCTTTGCATAACAATCTGCTGAAACTTCCCGGCCAAGGAAGAAAGTGCACAATGTGGAAAATGAAGCCCGGAGACAGGAGGCAGCAACTCCGCTGGCACCAGCCACAGGCGCCTTCTCACTCTGAAGGGGATGGGGCCTCTGACAGGGCAGAGTGAGCAGGCAGAGAGCACACATTCCAGCAACAGGGCCCAGGCAGACCCTCACAACTCTTCCACCTTTGCAGGCAGCATAAGGGGCATGGAGGGTGCAGACCCAGGTGTGACGTGACACGTGGCCCCCGCCACCCTCCTGCCTGATGGCCACTGCGCACAAACCCACAAGGATCTAACCGATGCTGCTCACAGGGCTCGGGCAGCCCCCCACCTTCCACCCACTGGCCTCCAAGCTGTGCTCAAGAAGCTAAGGTCCCCAAGGAGGAACCCATCCTCGGGGACAGGCTGGGCCCTCAGAGTACCGCCCCCACAAGCACGGGCCTCCCCAAGTTAGAGAATGCTCAGCTCCCGCAGTTCACGATCTCAAATACCTGAGTGAGAAATGGAAACTCATCTCCCAACGACACAAACTTCTGAGGAGTCCTGGAAGGCCAGCTCCCCAAGGAGCAGACCCTGAGATAACAAGCATTCAAAGGAAGTCAGGTTTGCACCACACCCCTTCTTTCTGGGATTTCAAGTCCAGCTTCCCCTGGAGCTTCCCTCCAGCACCAGGCCAGACCTCACCTGACGCCCCTCTCCAGCTGTCCCCAGGCTCAGTGCAGACATTCCTGCTCACGTCACAGTGAAGCCAAACCCCAGAACCACTCCCTCGACCAGCAGTGCCAGGCCCTGCGTCCTATGAGAAAATACACGACAGAGGGTACTGACACTATGCAGCCGAGGGCCCTGACGAGGTCGCGTGCACACAGGCCTCAGAGCCGCGTGCAGCACCCATCAGAAGTGACACGGGCTGCACGGAACATGACACGTGTAGAGGCATGGGTGCAACCTCCTGCAGGCACCACCGCCACTGCACCCTGCTCCCTGCCCCAGGGCGTTCAAGGCATCCTGCCAACACCTTATCAGACCCAGAAGAAGTGCAGACAGAAAGAAATTTTTCTGTGAGATATCGTATCTTGTTTTCTTTAGACAAGAAAGCACCTGAGTTCACACTCTAGGAATAAAGTAAACAATTATATGAAAGGAATTTAGGCAAAAAGAAAGAAAAAACTCTGCATTCTCAGATATTTCTAAGAATGAAATATTCCATGCTGAGCTAATTTCCGATTTCTTCAATGCCAGAGTTTATGGCACGTGTAGACACCATCAGCTGGGCACAGCCTGGAGTCATCGGCCACCCACAGGGGAAGCTTAATGACCAGTGACTGCCTCCGCTGCTGGCCCCTCTTTACCGCAATGGAAACAAAACAAAATGAAACTAAAAACAGGGCGACAACTCTGCCGCCCTCCACAGGAGGCGGTGGTGCTGGGGGGCTTCTTTCAAAGGCAGCAGGGGTTCCAGCACCACAGTAAGTTTCATGACAGTGACAGCCCACATGGCCGGAGTCCAGCCCCACTGACTGCACGTCACAGGGGGGCCAGGGCATTGTCCCCACCAGGCCATCCTCAGGTGGTGGTGGAAAGCACATGAACGCACAAGGACTGAGCCCATCAGACAAAAAGTTCTGGGTTCCGGCTATAGCTGATGACAGAAATACATGAGAAACGAACTGCCAATAGCTGAAATTCCTGTGACAGTCCAGATTTTTCCAACTAAACATCTCTGTCATTTCCAAGAACAGGACACACTACAATCCCCAGTTATCAGGAAAACAGCTGGTTACAAAAGGTCTCTAAAATTGCTTTTCAGTCAAACTGGTACACCTTGGGCCACCAAAAGCTTGTCTAATAATACAGACCCCAAGCTTTGCTACATAAATCCTGTTAAGATTCCTATTATAATGAAAAAATTTCATAATACAGCGTGAAAATAAAAGTAACATACCAAAAAAGGGGTGGGGGGTTCATTTGTCTTTTTCACAAATGTACAATGAAAACCCTAAACAGACACTCCACCCGGAGCTCTCTCTCCACCCAGCAATAATAATACAGCCAGATCTCAGGGGGACTCATCACCTATAGACGTTCATTTATCTTACAGAGAAGTGTTATATCTCAAAGTGTTATATTCTTTTCCTTTCTGGAAAAGGCACAGGAGCCACGTGAAAGTTGGGGTCGTGAAAGTTTCATTTCTCCAGAAATGAAAAGGAGAAAACAGTATCTCCCCCAGCTCCTAGAGAAGCTGGGCTACAGAACTGAGTCAGTGATGCTGAAGCCTACACCGCTACACCTTGCCTAAGGAACAACCAGCACACAGAACACTCGAATTACCTGTATTTCACGTTAAAGTACTCACATCACAGAAGATGTTAAGAGCCCAACACACTTCACTAGAGAACTTGTGCTGAGTCCCTATAAATGAAAATACACCCTAAGATAAACTTTCCCAAAGTGTGTTCCACATCCTAACAACATGAAGCGTGCAGTCACACAGTAAGAAACACTGCCTCTGCATAAGCAGCCATCCCCTGAGAACACTCCACAGGGACTTTCCAGGGTGACACAAGGGGAAGAGCCACACTCCTGAGAACAGCACACCTGAGTGTCTGTTTCAATGCTCAGAAAACCACTGGGTTAAGAGGACCAAGAAAACCACCCTAGAAAACCCAGTCACCTCCCAGCCCAGACCAGAGTTAAAAAGACATTTACGCAACCAAGACTCACTCCGTGTGGCCCTGGAACACGTTCACGGAGTGGATGGAAGGGTCGCGGAAGTCCCACAGACGGAACGTCGTGTCGCGGGAGGAGGTCACCACCAGCCGCTGGGTCGGGTGCGTGCAGCAGTGCGTCAACTCCTGGTCATGCCCTGTGGGAGATGGAAGACGCAGTCACAGTGAGGCCCCCGCTCAGCTCCCAGGAAAAGCAGCTGCAGGGACGGTGTGTGGGGTCAAGGGGGGCCCGTGTCCCTTCCCCTTGTGCATTCGAAAGACCTGAATGAGCAGTGTGGGAGGGACACTCCTGACCCCGACTGATGAAAGGTAGGGAGGGTCTCTAACAGCCGAACGTGTGAGAAAGTACAGTTCTGAGTTTCGCATGTGAGAAGAACCTCTAATAACCCATGGGTGGAGCGCACGGTGGGACACATCCCTGTCACTCAATGACAAAACACACTGACAAGCAGGTATGAAGGCCGGTGGCAGGCAGGAGGCTGTACACGCCCTGCTGGACTCCTGCCCTGCATGTGGGCACAACCTGCAGATGAGTGGGATGCTGTTCTGGTGATCTCAGTACATTATAATGCAAAATGGGCTTTGCAGATATGACGAAGGCCTCCAAATCTCATGGCCTTCAGTTAGTCAAAAAAAAAAAAACACAGACTTCCTGGGTGGCCTGCTGTAGTTAGGTGAGCCTTTTTAAGGGTCCCGAGAGAGACTTGCTCCTGCTGGCCTGGAGGAAAGCCAACAGCATGCTGTTAGAAGCCTCTGTCAGGGCCAAGGGAGGGGGCCTGTGGCCGCCTCCTGGTACTGAAAGCTGCCCCCAGCCGAAAACTGGCAGAAAAATGGCCACAAGGGATCCTTGCAATGGCCGTAAGGGGACCGCAGGTCTCAGGTGAGGGCACAACCCCACAAGCATTCGCATCCCACCCATGACACCCTGAGAATCAGAGCATCAGCAAGCACATGCCCAAAACTCCTGGCCAAGGGACATCATATTATAAATTCACGTTATTTTAAGATACTAAGTGTGTGGAAATTAAAGCAAAAAGAAAAAGCTAACACACCAACCACATTCAAATATCTACATACTGCACGTGTCTAGATGCAATTACACCCCCTGAAGAAAAGATAAATTTAACCACTAATGGCTCCATTACTCAGGAGGATCTCTGAAAATCACAGCTGTGCCAACACACAATCCAGACGAGAGGTCCCTCCCACATGATGCACCTGTCAGGGAGTGGACGAGCTCTGACGTCTCCACGTCATACAGATTGGCCGTTCTGTCCCAGGAGGCTGTCACTGCCTGCTTCCCGCCGACCAGCCAGTCAGCAGCTATGACTACTCCCTGGTGGCTCTTCAGAGAAGTCAGCGGCGCCCGGATGGTGGGACAGTCGCTGGACGGGTCGGCGTCTGCATCAGGTTCGTCCTTGTCAGAGCACTCCACTTCATCCTCGCCACAGAGCTGCTGCTGGGGAAGCAGAGGTGGGTCCCTGGGGATCCTGACCTTGCAGACCAGCCGCACAGTAAGACCGCTACCGCCTACCCTTCTAGGACTTAACGACCATTATGACCGTCCCAGCGGGTGTCTGGCACTAAGTAAACACGCATACACATGCCATGTAGGAGCACACACCACATGGACACACGTACACAAGGATCTGTGTGTCACATCCACAAACACAGCA
This sequence comes from Ovis aries, assembly GCF_016772045.2. Classification (NCBI taxonomy): domain Eukaryota; kingdom Metazoa; phylum Chordata; class Mammalia; order Artiodactyla; family Bovidae; genus Ovis; species Ovis aries. The sequence goes on from NC_056066.1 coordinate 45,891,002, forward strand.
GAGTTAAAATAAAATCTTTAAAATAAAATATACATAACACACCCAACTAAAAATGAATTCTTCAGTGGCTTCCCTGGTGGCTCAGTGGTAAAGAATCCACCTGCCAATGCAGGAGACACATGTTCAATCCCTAGTCCAGGAAGACCCCACATGCCTCGGAGCAACTGAGTCCGAGAGAGACAACTATCAAGCTCTGTGCTCCAGAGCCCAGGAGCTGAGACTACTGCAGCCCAGCATCCTGGAGTCTATGCTCTGCAACAAGGGAACTCACCACAATGAGAAGCCTGTGCATCACAACTAGAGTAGCCCCCCACTCGCCGCAACTAGAGAAACCCTCACAGCAACAAAGACCCAGCATGGCCAAAAATTTAAAAATAAAAATAAATTTTAAAAAATGAACTGTTAAGACTGCTTGCCTAAAGCAAGCTCACTCTTACTCGTTACTGGAATTTATTAATTACTTAACCCATCTCCAAACAGAACAATGTTTAAAGGTTTAAAAAGAGAAAAGTAATCTTCACAGGCAAAAATAAGAAAACTGGAAGATTACTATCACCCTCTAACAATTACAGCCAAAACATAAACAGAAATCTAACCTCTGCTCGACCACGTGAACTCACCCAGTGCCCTGCGCCTGTGAAGACCCCCACCTGTGGGAGCAGCACAGGGAGGGCCCCTGTGTACATACCCCACAGAAACCGGAGATCAGATCAAGTCACCCAAGAGGAGGATGAGAGCCCACGTGAGGACCCAAAGAAGGCACTGGGCTGATGTGGTGCAACTACATCCGACAGGACAGGTAGGAACTGGGCGGTCTGTGGTTTAAACCTGTGGTCGTTCTTCTCAACATGCAACCTAACTTGTCACCAACATTAAAACTTGACCCACGTGACAACGACATCACACACCCCACTGACCTACAGGGTTTATCTCACATGAGAGACAGACAAGTTGTCTACAATCAAATATATAAAACACTAAAAACTTAACCTAACCTTAAAATTAAAGGACTAACATATGTATATGTTATAATTTTTGTGGAAAAGAAAATAAATGTAAACACAGGCGATGTAGACAGATGCATGCCCTGGTCTGCTGGGCGGCCTGTGGGGAGGGCTGGCACTGGCTAGTGTCCTGGCAGGCAGACGGTGGCCTCGCTTGGCCTCTCCTCGGTGCACGCAGGGAGAAGGCACAGGGAGCCCTCAGGTGCCTCTTCTCCTCCAGACACCAATCCTGCTGGTCAGAGCCCCACCCTGTAACCTCACTTGACCTTAGTGACGTCTTCCAAGGCCCATCTCCATGGACAGGCCCCTGGGGTGAGGGTTCTAAGCTATGAATCTGGGGACACACACATTCAGTCCACAACATTGCTTGTCCTAAAACTCACAGATGTCCAGAACCCACCGACATACCCCAGGTCGTGCTCTCAGGGTAAGTAAACGTGCTGCTTACACTAGAGTCGGCCGCAGGCTGAGGAGCAGGCAGCTGGACTGCATACCTCCACACGTGGGCAGTCTGATCTCCAGAGGCTGAGGACAGAAAGCAGGGCGGAGGTGGGGTGGGGGGGGGAGCGTTACCCAGCACACAGACGAGCACGGGTGAGACCCTGCTAAGTCCACTCCTTGAGGGATCACAAGGGATCGACTTGACTTTAACAGGTTCTTCTGAGATGTTCCCAGGAATAGCAAAGGTGCCCAGAGATAATTACCTATAAAAATAATTCCCTCCATCCCAAGGTAGAAAGTTCTGAAGGCTCAGAGAAAACTCACAAGGCATGGATTTCATTCTCCACCTGGCTAATCTAAGACGACAGACACCCAAGTCCATAGTAACTCAAGTGCACAATCCCATCCGCTGAACCAGGAGGCATCTCGCCCCAGACAGGGAGCAGCTGGCACCGAGACCTCACTGTCAGTAGCCAGGCCGCAAGGGGTGCTCAGACCCAGGAAAGCAGAGGGCTGCTGAGAGGCACAGGTGGCCTGGAGATGTGCCAAAGGGCCGCCTCCACCCCACAAAGGAGCACCGTCGGGACTCCACCTTCCCTACCTGCAAAGGCTGCAAAACTCCCCCAAAGCAGTGGATGGCAGCATGGGCCTCGTGGCATCAAAGTGCCCGACATTCTGGCCTCTCGAGCCAGCATCCAGTCCCAGCCCCATGTGCCTCCTCTCCCCAGGCCACCACTCTGCCAGCTTCTGTCCCTACCCCAGCCTCCCAACACGTCTCGACCTCATCCCCCTCTCTCCAGCCCAGCTGTCCCTAGTATCCCTCCAGCTCCCCAATCACACAACAAATGGCCCCCATAACAAGGCTTCACTCCCAGCTGACTGCTCCTCAGAGGTCAGTTCAGATGTTCACTAGCTGTCACCTGTCCACAGGTGCAGGCGTGTTCAAACCAGCCTCAAGATGAAAACAGGTACTCTGGTCCTTCACAGAAAAGCCTGATCACTGGTCTAGATACACACTCACCCTCCAGGTTACATCTGTGTCCCCAGAACACCACAGGGTCACACAGTTTTACGGGCCAACTCCTCACTGTGACCAGAAAGTATGAGACCACTAGGTGAGGTGGAGACAAACCCAAGGGACCACAGCTCTTTCTGGGAGGACCACTCGGGAAGAAGTGAAGACTTGAGCCCTGCAGGTGCCCAACCCAGGACTGTTGACCTTTCTGTGCCCACAGGGTCTGAGAGAGCCTGAGAGCCAGAGAGTGGGCAGCAGGGATAGGCTCTGTAAAAAGACCTCCAGGAGAACTGAACTAACTCGCAAGCCACTGCTGGTTAAAAATAACCCTTGGTGTTGTTTTCTTTATTCATTTTCCATGCAACTTGTGAAATGTCTACCAACGACCAACTTCTGTGAATGGCATGGTTAATCCTGATGCTGCTGATAAGGAATGACAGTTGTTTTCAGATCAGCAATAACTATTCAATTAAAAAAAAAAAAATCAACATACCGGTGAGGGCCAACTGTTCTGATGGATGAAATTTTATGGAATTTACTGCAAAGTAAAAATATTGAAAAACAGGTTTACAGTAAGAATATATCATCAATATCTATTACAACCACAGTATATGTTGTGAGGTCAAATTTAAAGACTAAGGAATTATGATAGTTCAATATTAAGTCTTCTCATTCTATTAAACTATGAATAAAGAGAACAGAGATACAACACAAAATAACTAAATATGAACTACCAAACCACTCGAGAATCGGCTACACAGAAAAACAATACTTGATCTCTTAAAAACTGAGAAGTCACTGAGAGCTAAAAGTAAACCAAGATGAAAAAAGAAAACTTAATTACAAAAGGCAGAGGTAGATTATGGTGGGGGACACTGTTCACTGCCCACACACCCACCCTCCAGAGAAGCCACAAGTTCACAATCTGCACAGAAATGAGACCACTACTCCCTTCAGGACAGCAAAGCTGGGGACTGCAAGTGAGGCATGTGCCCGGGGAGCCATGGGCCACACTGCGCAGCGATGATGGGGCATAAGCCCAGGAAGCCATGGGCCACACCGTGCGGCGATGATGGGGCACGTGCCCGGGGAGCCATGGGCCGCACCGCGCGGCGATGATGGGGCACGTGCCCGGGGAGCCATGGGCCGCACTGTGCGGCGATGACGGGGCATATGCCCGGGGAGCCATGGGCCGCACCGCGCAGCGATGATGGGGCTTATGTCCGGGGAGCCATGGGCCGCACCAGGCGGCGATGATGGGGCATATGTCCGGGGAGCCATGGGCCGCACCGCGCGGCGATGATGGGGCTTATGCCCGGGGAGCCATGGGCCGCACCGCGCGGCAATGATGGGGCTTATGCCCGGGGAGCCATGGGCCGCACCGTGCGACGATGATGGGGCTTATGTCCGGGGAGCCATGGGCCGCACTGTGCGGCGATGAGGACAAGGAGCACAGAGCCCATCTCCCTTCTTAACAGGAGCCCCCTCTCATCTAAAACCCAAAAAAGTAAGAAACAATAAGACAGGCTATTTTTCTAAATGGAAGGAAAGAGCAGAAGATTTAAAACTGTTCCAAGTGGCTGACTTTGAGAAGCGGAGATGGCAGTGAGAAGGACGAGCACAAGGCCCCCGTGGGTTTGTCACACAAGCTAATGCTTTCTTAATGTTCAGGCTGAGTACTCAGCATGTCACACCCACTGCAGGAGCAGCAGCCCCCAGGTACGGTCCTGAGGGAGATGAAGGGTCCAGCTGGAGGAAACAGTGGACGAGGCAGGGGCGGGGGGCCAAGCAGGACCTGGCCCACAGCCCCGACAGGAGAGTGGTACACCCCCACTGATGGGACGGGAGATGTGCCAGGGAAGAGGAGGAGAGAAGGTGTTCACCCAAGTCCGTGGGGGACACAGCAGACCCTGGAGGCGGGTAGTGGACACCACCTCCAAGTCTGTGTGCAGGGTGAAGGGTGAACTGGCCAGGGGCAACGAGACACAGGCCCAGAGCCAGGGTGCCAGAAGGAAGAGGGGTGAGTGGGACAGCCCATGGTGCCCGCAGCAAGGAGTCCAGCAGCCACCAGCACCCACAGGGCCCACATACAGCACCTCTGCACCACGGAGCCTTGTCAATCGGACAGTGAGAAGCCAGTGCACACACGTCAGTCCCAGACCATGCAAGGCGAGAAGCCGAGGCCCGGCCCCCATAAGGGGACACCCCGTGATCTACAGCTCACCTGACCCCACGTGGCCTGCGTACTTGGCGAGGCTCCGCCCCGTCTCGATACTCCACAACAGAGCCGTGTGATCTGCAAGATCCAAACACACACAAGTGAGCCGCTGCCAACATTAGTCTTTTTAATTAAAGAGAAGGATAAAAATTTTAAACTGAGAAGTTTCATCACCACTAGTACCTCATGGGATTTTGCTCACACTCCTCTGTAATCCAACTGATGCAAGAGGACAAGGGGCCAGTGACCCTCATGAGGCCATGGAACTGGCAGGGGAACCTGGGGACCTGACCCCCGGGGCATGGCCATGCTGCCAGCACCAGGCCTGGGACCTGAGACACCAGGGTCCATGGGTCACGGGCTCGTCACCTTGTTGAAATAGTAAGACTTCTCAGAACATCAAGCTATATTCAAATGCAAATAGCACCCAACTCCAGTTCCAAACTATCTGAGATAATCCATGCTCTGTGGACCTCTCCAAAACAAAGATAAAAAGGACACTCATTAAGGAAACCTGACACAAAGTGCTGATTATCCATGTGAGATTTCACAAACATCATAAAAGGGAATCTGTATGCTTTTTTTAAGCTATAATTTCCAAAATAATCTGGGGTGCTCATGTATGAACACAGTTTTAAACAACAGAAAACTTTCTTCATCATTCTAATGACTTTACATTTCCTATTTCCACTCAAAAAGGCTGGATTTAGCACGTAACTTCTCACAAGTTGGCACTCCTTTTCCACAAGCGAGCACATTTTTCATTCCGGGAATTTTTTCTAAAGGGTTATTAGGTTATTAGCTCTCAGAAGGCACTTCCTCTCCAAGGAGGAGAATGGGGCTCTCTGATGCCGCCCCAGGACTCCTGGCAGTGGAACCCCTACACCAGGCCAGCACGGTGCTGTCAGACCACACAGCACGTCCTTGGAGGGACCTCTCAAGTGGGGAAAAGTGAAATACACTATCAAAGCAAATGTACACTAACTACGGCTGACAAGAAAGCCAATCACAACTACCTAATCCCATGAAGAGGCAATCCACCCTGTGCCACAGGACAGTGTCCCGGACAGTGAGTGGGTCCAAACGCAGCCACTCACTCAGATGCCGACAGGCACACGGCCAAGCGTTTGGCCACACTGCCTCCGGGGAGGCCCTGCCCTAAGCTGGGGTGGTTCCAGACTCACCAGCAGATGCCGTCCCCAGCACCACAGGCTGCGTCCTTGCCACACTGACGTCCCAGATGCCATCCCGGTGGCCAATATACTCCTTCACGAGCTGGCACACTGCCCGGGATGTGGTGGTCTTGAAGCTGGAGACGATCTGAAATTGTGATGGAATTTATTGAGCAAATATGTCTCAGTTAAAAAGGAATAAGACAATGTGTTTGGAAAATGCATAAATCACTGAAAAGAAAATTTAAAACATTATAGCAACACAGTGTAGGTGCAGTTACCTCATAAAGCAGGGCAAAGTCCTTACAAAAGCCTCAGAAGAACCCCACAACCACCCCCACCGCCTGCTTGCCTGTCTGTGTACCTTACATGCCCTCATACACAAACTGAAACTATCACACAACATTTCCAAATTCTCAAAAAAAAAAAAAAGCATGACATAAAAAGTCAGGAAGGTATACCCCAAACCCTGAACGCTAATTACTCTCACTATTGGGAGACCTGTATTATCTTATTTTTAGTAATTCACACCAAACCAGGAGAAAAAGAATCTAAGGTGGGAAGGAATGAAAAAATAACAGGTGAGGTCACTGAGCACAGTCTCAGCCAGTCCTGCTCCGGAGGGGGAAGGGGGCAGGGCAGGGCCGGCGGGCCCTGGCCTCAGGCAGCACATGGTCTGGCACGGACAATCAGGGACAGCGGTCAGCAGGCGTTGTCCTGCATGACCCACACAGCACGCAGTCCCCCCTTTCTCTCATAATGGAAGGGCCTGAGGGAGATGCTAACAAACAGAAAGGGTTTGGTTTTTTAACTGTTCTGGGATAAAAGATGGCTTTTCTGCCTTTAAAATTAATCAGAATACTGAAATGGTAAAACCAAGTTAAAAAAAAGTGCGAGGTATTCCACAGCTACTTTAAACAGTGATTTAGCAAAGCCCTACAAATGCATCTATGTTTATTTTTAGTATAAACACTTAAAACACAATCCACTATTTCACCACCACCAGGATGAGCCTTCAAATGATTCCTGACACGGTGAAAGGCTGAAACAGACTTCCAGCAGAGACTCACTCTTCAGTGAGTCGGCTTAAATGTAAAACGAGGGACAGCACTTCCCAGGTGGTCCCACAGTAAGGACTCTGCGCATTCACTGCCAAGCGCACAGGTTCCATCACTGGTTGGGGAACTGACATTCCACAAGCCATCCAGACACTTTCCGGAGGGGCGGGAGCAAAGCTCATGACAAGTGGTGGGCAATTTCTGAGATACCACTGTTATGAGATATGAACTGCCCCCACTTGCCCAGCAGAAACACGGGTCCATGGCCAAGACTTGTGCCAACCACATTTCCAATGAAGTTGGAGGAGAGGGACTGCAGTTGATGACGTCAAGCAGATGGTCTCAGGCACTGCTTCCAGGTGCATGCCACATTCTGACCACTGAACTGTTTCCCAAATATGGACTCAGGCATAACTGCACAGAGGCCCATGAGACAGACTGAATTACCTCCAGGGAACACTTGCGATGCAAATGTGGAAGGATACTTCCGAATTATTCTTTGCATTAAAATAAAATTTAAACTACTCTACAAAACAAAGGGCTTCCCAGGTGGTGCTTGTTGTAGTTCCCTGTCATCGTTCAGTTGCTCAGTCATGTCTGACCCCACAGACTGCAGCACACCAGCACCAGGTGGCGCTAGTGGTAAAGATTCCACCTGCCGATGCCAATGAAGGAGATGCAAGGGACGCGGGTTTGGTCCCTGGGTCTGGAGGATCCCTTGAAAGAGGAAATGGCAACCCACTCCGTATTCTTGCCTGGAAATCTCATGGACAGAGGAGCCTGGCAGGCTATAATCTATGGGGTCTCAAAGACTTGGGAGAGTTAAAAAGCTAGCTTAAAACTCAACATTCAAAAAACTAACGTCATGACATCCAGTTCCATTACTTCATGGCAAACAGGAGAAACAAAAGGGGAATCCGTGGCAGATTTTATTTTCTTGGTTTCCAAAATCACTTTGGAGAGTGACTGCAGTCATTAAATTAGAAGATGCTTGCTCCTTGGAAAGAAAGCTATGACAAACCTAGACAGCATATTAAAAAGCAGAGACATCACTTTGCCAACAAAGGTTCATATAGTGAAAGCTATGGTTCTTTCCATAGTCACATACAGATTTGAGAGTTGAACCATGAAAAAAGCTGAGTACCAAAGAACTGATGCTTCTGAACTGTGGTGTTGGAGAAGACTCTTGAGAGTTTCTTGGTCTGCAAGATCAAACCAGTCAATGCTAAAGGAAATCAACTCTGAATATTCATTGGAAGGACTGATGCTGAAGTTCTAATACTTTGGCCACCTGATGCAGAGCGCCAACTCACTGGAAAAGACCCTGATGCTGAGAAAGACTGAGGGCAAGAGGAGAAGGGGACAACAGAGGATGAGATGGTTGGATGGCATCACCGACTCAAACGGACATGAGTTTGAGCAAACTCCAGGAGACAGTGAAGGACAGCGAAGCCTGGCGAGCTACAGTCCATGGGGGCGCGAAGAGTTGGACACGACTTAGCAAGACTGAACAACAACAACAAAGAGAGGCTTTTTCACAACAAAAGAAAGTTATCTTTATAAAAACCCATGTGAACAATTTCACAAGTTCCTGGGAAAGAGTTTGCTGGTTAGCACGTAGTCTGCCCCCACAGGCCTCAGAGCCAGTCTGCAGGCCCCAGGAGGGGCAGATCTGCTGGGGGTGAGGAGCCTGAACCCGTCCGCTCCTCCAAGAACACTCGCTGCAGCAGAGCAGACCTGGAGAGTGAATTTCACCTTCACTCTTTAAGGTGTGTGCACAGGTTACTAAGATCATTAATAGTATGTTTCTTATAAATTCAGATAAATTTTTAGTCTCTAAAATGACTAGGGCTTTTAGCATTTCTAATACATTTTTTTAAAGCAATTATTGTATACATCCTTATCTTTGCTCAAATCTTTAAGTTTTACTACTCGTGGTAAGAGGTAACTTTATAAATCCTTTCTTCCTCTACTTTAGAAATGATCAGAAAATTTTGGAATTCTAAGACCATATGTATATATAAACTGAAATAAACAATATAATTCAAAACAACATAAGAAGTTAAATAAGTAAGAATATAATGTCACTTGACATTTTTAAAAGTACTCTAATGTTAATTTATTTAAAAATTCAAAACTACTAAATGTAAGCTAGATAGAACAGAACAAAAAAATATTTTAGTAAGCCACTTACATCCTAGAGTTATCAAAGGAAACACAAGAAAATGTCAGCAATATGCATATTTAAAAAAAAAAATTACCAAAGACTTTCAAATAAGCAGAAATAGCCTAAGACTGAAGCTGCTCCTTGAATTGCACTTCATCTCACTGTGGATACAAGGTTAAGTTACTTAAGGGAAAAATAAAAAGCTAACAAAAAACTATTTATGCCTTCATAGCAGACTCACCAAAATTTGAACTTCCTCCTAAGATTAAGCAAAAGTACTATATACTAGTTGAAGTTAGGCAGGTAATTTATCTTGTTTATTCCAAATACCCCAAAGCAGAGATGCACACAAATCACCTCAAAATATTACTTCATAGTAGTATTCTCCCAGAGATAAACTAATTCCCAAATAATTAAATCCTTGCCACTTTAAAAAGATCAGATGATGATTTATAAAACAGCAAAATATGACAAATGTCTCTATTCTGCCTTTGGACCTTCACTTTTTTATCATACTTTGCGAACTAAAGAAAAGATGAACTAAAATGTAACTACAACTCAGAATGTAAGTTCCATTGCTTTATACCCATTTATTAGCTTTTCTGAATTCAGAATCTCCTTATCAAGCCACATTAATGATAAAAAATGTACTTTCCCACAAAAAAGACCACACCTACTAACACACGATGTGTCAGCCACAGTAAGCAGCATAGTAGCATCCAGGTGCCTATGTCCTGGAGCCACTTAACATCGACAGTACTTGTCTTAAATATTAGGCTCCTCTCTTCCCATCGCACTGTGTGCAAACCCACACACTCACGATGGCCTGAGAGCCACACATACCTTGCTGGTGGAGGCCTTGTAGGTGGTCTTCAGTTTCTGAGAAAGCTGGCTGGTGCTGTGACTGGCTGCAGAGACAGAACCAACCGTCAAGAAAATCACACAAGCAAGCACGTCAGAGCTGGGACAGGGAGACGGCTCGAGGACATGGAGGACAGTGCAGGCCCAGGGTGTGCCCACACCAGCAGAAACATGGGCTTCCTGGAGCCTGCCCATCCTTCCACACCCAGATTCAAGGGATGCTACTCAAGCCTGCTGACCATGCAGAGGAAGCGAGTCCTCCCTGCACTGGAGTCAGACTTCCTCCCTGCAGGTGCCCGCAGGAAGCCAGCCTCACCTTTCGTCTTGAGCTGGCCCTTACTCAGTTCCGCTCCATCGATCGCTTGTCCTTCAGCTGCTAAGCGCTCATTAAGAGTCTCAATTTCTCTACGCACTGAAAAGTAAAATAATGTGCTTTTCAGGTATATTCACCAATTCCAAAATTGAGTACATAAAAATGTTGCATGTTAGAATTGTCTAAACAAGCACGTGAATGATATCCCACTAAACAAGAGGATGGCCAGAGTTCCAAAAAACTCAAAAGACATTCCAAAAACACAAAGTCCACCACTCATGCCACACAAGAAAGACACTGTGCTACTGACCCCCAAACAGGCCTCCTGGATTTCAACAGAGTTCACATCCTTTGTACTTTATTCTGTGCACTTACAAACATTGTTCTGGTCCTGTCTGAAACTGAAAAAATACTTACAGTCTCCCCTGAAATCATTAGGGGAAACATACAATAACAAAACCTGACTATTGTTACTGCTGTCTGGCACCAGAGTGTCAAGTGAGTGCTACACATCTCAAAGATTAAAAGTTGAAGGGAAAAAAAGAAAATATTTAACATTGAGGAGTTCCCTGGTGGGTCAGTGGTTAGGACTCTGGGCTTTCATTGCCAAGGGCCTGGGTTCATTCCCTGAACTAGTCATGCAAGTCACACGGTGCGACCAAAACCAGAAAAAAAGTGAAGAGAAAAGTACTGAATCACAGTGGACGTGAAGAAGGAAGAGGAAGGCAGGGGATGGGGAAGAAGAGAAGCAGATGCAGGGCGCGAGAATGCCAGCAAGATGGGGCCTCTGTCCTCACTCTGCAGGGACCTGCGGTCACAACCCACTCCAGCGGGAGACAGACGCCCCCATCCCCTGCCCCCAGAGCCTGACGTGAGTGTGCGGAGCTGGAAGATAGTAAACAAATGCCATCATAAGCCCCCCAAGCTCGTCAAAGCAGAAAAGAAAAGGGGTACAAAGGTGAATGTGACCCAGAGATGAAACTCTCAAAAATCCATATGGAGAAGTGACAGGTTATAAAAGTATTTCAAATAAAGAGCAATACTCACATTCTAAGTTTTCAATATAAAGGTTTTCAAATTCTCTTTCTATTTGACCAAACAGTTCCAGAAGAGTACTGCGAACTGAGGAAGGCAGCTTAGAATCCTGCAGAGAAAGAAGGTTGTGCTGAAAATGAACGAATAAGTGAATGAGGAGCTCTGACACCGAGCACTAGTATACTTTTCCAAAGGGAATTATCATTCAAGCTCTTATTTTACATCTTTACATATTTTATTTCTTCCACGCAAACACTCAAAAGAACTTCAAGTTTCAAATTCCTACAGCTGAAACTAAAACCAAACTGTGTATATGGTTCCCCAGGATGGCACACGTTTTGAGACCAAGCAGGTCTTCAAACACATAACTCCCTTTACAAGGAAGGAAACAAGCCTATTCAAAATCTCCGAGTTTGTGGGAGATGAAGCTATGAACAGCCCTTATGCTCCAGTATGTGGCATCACAAGTTAATCTTAGTTAAGTGGTACCTCACAGTCCTCACATCCACTGTGCTTCAAGCAGAGTAAACTGGACACTTTCTATAACTCTACTCAGCACTTAAACTTGCTCCAAGGAAGAAAAGTGAATTCAGCTATAAGAGCAAAAGGTGAATCAGCTGAATGAAAACACCAGCGTGGAAGGTCCCAGGTCTGCAAGGGCTTCACTACAAAGCTACGACTCAGTGAAGCTTCTAGAAGAGTCTGCATTTTCATGGTTGGCATGGAAGAGGCAGGCCCCTTTCCTGGCCTGGGTCAGTGCTTCCAGTGCAGACATGGGTTTCCCGCTCCACAACTAACAGCGCTGCCTCCTTGCTTCTGACTCAAGAATCCAATTCCCATAAAGGCTGCCCGACAGCTGAGCCTGTAATCCCGTCCAGAGTATCGCCCGTGGCTCCACTCAGATGCCCCAGGCATCAGACTCCCACACCTGAGGTCTGCCACACCTACCATGCCAGGTGCCCACATCCAACGCCATCACCGCCGTTGCTGCCACGGGACCGGGCCAAGCGCCCCCACCAGCCCAGGGAGCTGCCCGTCCGCCCACAGGCACCAACCCACCTGCAGGGTTCTGAATGACCCTCACAAAGGGGTACCCGAGAGGCAGCTGGCTCTACATCACAATGGGGATGGCGCGGAAGCCCTGAGAACACGGGCCCCTCACACGGAGTTACCCCCAAAGATGCCATCGGGGCGGTAACAAAGGGTCACTGCTGGAAACTGAGGTGACAGTTTAAAAGTCCCTTAGGCAATCTGCACTGTCCAGTGGGGGAGCTGATGGTCACGTCTGACTAACCTTAAAACTAGGTTATTCACGATTTTTAAATTCCTCTGTCCCACCAGTCACACATGGCTCTGGGCGCCCATACAGGTAGCACAGATCTAGAACCTTCAACCACAGAAGTTTCACTGCACAGCTCTGGTTCAAGCATTCCTTGTCAGAAGAGACAAGGACACAGACACCAGCGAGGAGGAACATGTGAGGACAGAGAAAATTGGGTCCACATCCAGGAAGGAAGCCTCAGGAGGACAAGCCTGCCCACACCTGACCTCCAGCCACCCACCTCCAGGAAGGAGAGAAAAAAGCTAGGGTTCGACCCCTGGGTCAGGAAGATTCCCTGGAGAAGGAAATGGGAACCCACTCCAATATTCTTGCCTGGGAAATCCCATGGACAGAGGAGCCTGGCAGGCTACAGTCCATGGGGTCACAGAGTAGGACATGACTGAGCGCACACACATGCATATATACTTATGCCTGTATAAACATATAGCAGATATATCTACAATTTATTTTACTATAATATATGCTTTTATTTGGAGAAGGCGATGGCACCCCACTCTAGTACTCTTGCCTGGAAAATCCCATGGATGGAGGAGCCTGGTAGGCTGCGGTCCACGGGGTCGCTAAGAATTGGGCACGACTGAGTGACTTCCTTTTCACTTTTCACTTCCATGCATTGGAGAAGGAAATGGCAACCCATTTCAGGGTTCTTTCCTAGAGAATCCCAGGCACGGGGGAGCCTGGTGGGCTGCTGTCTATGGGGTTGCACAGAGTCGGACACTACTGAAGCGACTTAGCAGCAGCAGCAGCAGCAGCAGCAGCAGCAGCAGCAGCAGCAGCATGCTTTTATTTAGACTTAACAACAATGTTCTTTTAAAAACCTAACGTTTTACTCATTATAGAAGAACCAGAAAAAGAAGAAGCAAACTTATCTTTGTCAATAAAATATTAGATCACTTAATAAAAGGGGCATCGAATTATCAGAAAGACATATAATGTAATAAGCAGCAGACAGACTCACACAGCAGACACAGGATAAAGCCAAGAAGTTACTGAAAGATCAGATTCCAAGAACTCCTCAGAGAACAAGGTCATTATACCTGATTCTGCTCTCCTCTTGAGGTTCTGAGACAGAAACCTAAAAGTACACTCTCAATCTGCCTGTGCAAAGAATAAAAAGTAGCCCAGACAATCACACCCATTTATTACAATATGTAACACACTAACCTAGAAACTGAATTCTGCCTCTGCAGGCTGTTGCACTTGACTGTCATTTTCACTGGTCGATGGGAGGCCTGCTTGTGGTAACCCACACTTTCCCTCCACTTTGGAGATCTGTATACACTGGGATATTTTTTCAACATTGCCAACACGATTCACATCTTCACCAGACACTCACCTGTCCCTCTAACATGTCTCTGGGCAGGCCTGTCCTCTCCTGCTCTGAGCTGTTAGTTCTCCGTATGGAAAGGCTGTGAGATTTGCGCTTCTGTTTTGCTTGGCGAGCAGCTGAACAACTCCCGCTTTCTGTGGGCATTACTTCTGGAAGATGAGGTCCTGGTCACTCCTGCAAGATGCTAAACAGGAGCAGGAAAAACAAGTACTGTATTTCTGATATGGCAAACTGAAATGAAGGAAAAACAGGGGATAGGAATGAAACTGCTCACTGCAAATTTCCTTATTATGTTAACTTTACTATGTAAATTAGAATGTGATACACTCACATGTTTTAAGGTAGAGACCACAGCCTTGGTTAAAGAGGTAATTTTTTTATCGAATTTCATGAACACCCTTTTAAAAAAATCAACAGCAGAGAAGCGTTTAAAATAGAGAACTCTCCCTCAACCCACTCTCTGCAGACTCCCCGACTCCCCTGGGGAACCAATTCTAACCGCATTTTTCAGCTAGATTCCAGAGCTATGCCCTCCTAGAGAAATCCGAAGCACATTAAAAAGGTAAAGACAAATAAAATTTTAATGCTTTATTTAACCCATGTTTAAAATACTCTCATCTGAGTCAAGTAAAAAACCCAAATGAGGTCTGTCAGTGTTTGTAAGCTCCAGTTTCCTTCTCACTCACAACACAGCTCACTGGGAACCGGCCAGTTCGCCAGGCTCACCTGCGGTGAGGGCCACCGTCATACAGCACACAAAATCCTGCATGGCATTCCAATATCCACATAACACATTTTCCTTTCCCCATTTTGGACATTATTCATTTCCTGCTACCATCAACAACTCTTCTCAATACAATCACATCACTTAGTTAATATGACTCTGCTGCTGCTGCTAAGTCGCTTCAGTCGTATCCGACTCTGTGCGACCCCATAGACGGGAGCCCACCAGGCTCCTCCGTCCCTGAGATTCTCCAGGCAAGAACACTGGAGTGGGTTGCCGTGTCCTTCTCCAATGCATGGAAGTGAAGAGTAAAAGTGAAGTTGCTCAGTCGTGTCGACTCTTAGCGACCCCATGGACTGCAGCCTATCAGGCTCCTCCACCCATGGGATTTTCCAGGCAAGAGCACTGGAGTGAGTCGCCACTGCCTTCTCCAAGCAGTATATTTACACAGGACACACTCCTTCTTCAACTGCAGATTGATGTTTTGGATATCACTTCCTCATTTTCTGCTCTCACTGGTCCCTTCTCCCAGCATACCTTTGTGAATCCAAGTAATTTTAAGCATATACTTATATTTCTTCCTTCTTCAAACAACCGACAGTATCTGTAGGTCCTCACTGTAAAATGGCTCTCTGGAGCCAGCCCACAGCCCTCCACTCCCCACTCTGCTGCGGCAGAATACGTGTCCTCTGGGGATCCTGAGCTTAGGGCTCTCGGCCTGCCCCCGCCAATGGACCGCAGCCACCTCCTGTGGACTGCTGGCGCTGCTCCCCTGCGGATGCAGCACAGCTGTCTTAACCATGCACCTACTGCAAAAAATTCTGGCCCTTTCCAGTTTTTTACTATTACAAATAAAGCTACTATGACAATAACATAAGTTTCTGCTGAAACTCCAATACTTGGCCACCTGATGCGAAGAGCTGACTCACTTAAAAAAGACCCTGATGCTGGGAAAGATTGAGGGCAGGAGAATGGGACGACAGAGGAAGAGATGGTTGGATGGCATCACCGACTCAAAGGACATGAGTTTGGGTAAACTCCGGGAGTTGGTGATAGACAGGGAGGCCTGGCGTGCTGTAGTTCATGGGGTCACAAAGAGTCATACACGACTGAGTGACTGAACTGAACTGAAGTTTCTACTTCTTCTGACTGCTGTATGTTTACAGGAAAAAAAACAGAGAAGTTTTTAAAAATGTTTGAGATATAAGTCACACACAATCCAGTCGGCCAAAACTTCTAAATTTTGATCAAGTCCTAACTCATCCATTACTTTTAAGACTCATACTTCTAGAGTCATGTCTAAGAACTTTTCAACAATTCCCAAATTTTTCTGTTTCCTTCTTAAAATTTTAGCTTTATCAGTTACATTTAAATTTACAAGCTGTTCTGGGACTGTTTTTTTAATAAAGTGTTTTTTAATCAAGTTTAGATCAAGGTTTTTGGTTTTTTTTTCTGGTTGTATCCTGTTATTCTAGCACTATATGCGAAAGACAATCTATCCTACACCAAATTGAGCAAGTTTGGCATCTTGCTCAAAAATCAATTGGCTATATTTCTATGGGATTATTTCTTGGTTCTCTCTTCTGTTCCACTGTCCTGTGTCATCTTGAAATCAGACATCTTGTGATTTCTACCACATCTTTTTCACAATGTTTTAGCCATCCTACTTCCTTTGCCTTTCCACAGAAATTTAGAATAATCTTATCCGTATCTGCAAAACTCCTAAGGGAACTTTTATAAGAACTGCATTTAATCTGTCCACTAATCCGAAGAGAACTGGCATGTCTATTATATAGAGACTTCCAATCTATGGACACAGAGGATCTGTTTCAGATCCTCTTTGATTTCCTTCCTCAGCTTGTAGTTTTCGCATAAAAGTTCTATATATACCAATAACCCTGAAGATTATATTTTTATACAATTTTAAATTGCTGGTATACAAAAATACAACTGATTTGTGTGTAATAAGCTTGTATCCTACGCTCTTGTTGAACTCATTTACTAGTTCAAGCTTTTTCTGTAGATTATTTAGCATCTCCTATGTGGACTACTGTGTCACGTAAAAAAGGACAACTTCTTCCTTTCTGATCTGTATGCCTTTATTTCCTTTTCTTATCTTACCGATTTGGCTAGAAATTCCAATGCTATGTTGAATTAGAAGTAACAGCAAACATCCTTTCTTTACTCGGATCTTGAGGTAAAAATACTCAGTTTTCACCATTAAGTATATTACCTGTAGGTTTTGGGTAAACACATCGTTTTATCAAGTTGAAAAGTCCCCCCAACTGTTCACATTCTGAGAGTTTCATGAGTGAGTGTCAACTGCGTCATGTTTTTTCTTGAGTTACTTAATATGAGCACATGGCTTTCTTCTAAGCCTCTAACAGGTCAATTACACTGTTGATTTTCAGTATTGATCTAAACCTGCATCCATGGAGTAAACCCTACTTGGGCATGGTGCATACTTCATTGTT
The DNA here is from genome assembly GCF_016772045.2 of Ovis aries. Taxonomy (NCBI): domain Eukaryota; kingdom Metazoa; phylum Chordata; class Mammalia; order Artiodactyla; family Bovidae; genus Ovis; species Ovis aries. The sequence continues at coordinate 45,908,156 of NC_056066.1, forward strand.
TGTTTTCTCATTTTGTTTCTTTTTTCTGCCTTCTTGTAGGTTATTTGAACATTTTTTGGAATTTCGTTCTGATTTCTCTTGTTTTTGAGTTTCTTTTGTATAACTTTTCTTAGTGGCTGCTAAGTTTTCATTATCTTTTCACAGCTTATCAGTCTGCTGACCACCAACGTTCTACCAGTTCCTGGTGAGTGTTGAAGCCTTACTTCCTCCACGTCCCTCTGCCCTCCCCACTGACAACATAATCATCTTAAGTGTTTCCTCCAAACACACTGAGAACCACATCAGGCAACTGTGCTTCAACTTTCAAACCTAAGTCAGAGGAATGTCTATTGAATTTACCAATTCATTTACTCTCTCCATTGTTTCTTCTTCCTTCCTGGTGTTCCTACAGCGTTTCCTTTCTGTTGAACTTCCTCTATTATTTCAGGGTAGCTCTGTTGGTAACAAATCATGTGAATGATGTTTTCACTTGATAGAGAATTCTGATCTGATGGTTCGTTTCCTTCAGCACTTGAAAAACATACTACTTCCTTCTGGCCCCAGCAGTTTGTGATGAGAAATCAACTATAGACAAAGGGACATTTCTCTCTCCCACTGCTTTTTCATCTTTAGTTTCAGAAGCCTGACTATGAGGCACCTTAGCAAATTTCTTTGAATTTATCTTGCCTGGGTTTCACCATACGTTTTAAATATATAGGTTTATGGCTTGCCAAACTTGGTAAATACCTAGCCAGTGTTTCTTCAAACATATTTTCAGCCCCACTGTCTCTCTCCTCTCTTCCTGATAAGGACAAGTCTCTTGTTAAAAGGCACAGGTCCCAGGGATTCAGTTTACTTTTTTCCAGTCTATTTTCTCTCTAATGTTCAGACTGAGTAATTTTCATTATTTTATCATCAAGTTCATGGATTTCACAAGCTCACTACTGTACTCCCCAACTCCAAAATTTCCATTTGTTTCTTCTTTACATGCCATATTTTCTTCCTGAGATTTTCTATTTTTCATTTGCTTCAAGTGTTAATATCTCCTCACTGAAAATTTTATCACGACTGCTTTAAAATCCTGTCAAACAATTCTAATATCTGCATCGGTCCTATGTAGCTGTTAGCTACCTTTTCTGATTCAAGCTGACATTTTCCCCCTCGGTGTGAGAAGCCTCAGGATGCTGGGTGTTGTTACCAGACATGAGACCTGATCTAAGTCTTTCAGCAGGCCTCTTCTGATACTGGCCCAGCCAACAAACAAGGGTATGGCCTTGTTTCTGCTATGTGGATATAGAAAGTGGGGATGGAAGCAAGTGCTCCCCGTTCCGCCTCCTCTGACCCAGGAGGAAGTACCCCTTTGCCAATGCCGGGTGAAACTCTCTTGGCCTCTATTCACACCACTGAGCTGAACCTAGGGCACCTTGTTACTGTGCCATTCCAAGCTTCATCACCACAGGTGGTGGTAAAATTCCTGAACTTTTGCTAGATTTCTTCTGAGGCCATTCCAATGGGAAAGAAGAGGGTGTTCTTTGTTATCGCACAACAGAAATGAGAACCCAGCTTCTCACCAGGCCTCTCTGATCCCACCCAGCACAGTGTGGTCCCCACAAGGCTTGTCAGGAGTCAGAAACTAGATTCCCTACCCAACCTGGGACACTCAGCGCGAGGTGGGGCCGCAATGTTTTCTAAGCATGTCCTGTCTGGCAGGCTGTCCCTTTCCTGGTCTTCTCGTCAAAGGCCAGCTTTCTCGGGGCTTGCTGAGCCCTTTAGCATTGTTGGGTTGAGGCTGCTCAAGGCCCAAGGCTAGGATGTATGGGACAAGAGGAAAGCCCAGGGAACTTAGCCCTGAGCCAGTTCTCAGGTCCCCATACACCTACAGTTTTCTTTCTTCTCGCCACTTTTCAGTCTGATATTTGTTTTTGTTTGTTTATTTGTTTTGCATTTAATGTCCACTGTTTTTAGCTGTACTTAGTGGGAGCAACAGGAAAAGTATACACCTACTCTAAAGCCAGAGATCTTCTGACTCTCCAATTGAACATGTGTAGGCCTTGTACAAAAGATAACAAAAAAGTAAGTACATTCAAGTTGGTCAATTAGTTCTTTGTGTTTAGGTTTTAAAATTTGAAACTCACTAATTTATTAAAATTATCACTTTTTGCAGAGGAGATCAGTCCTGGGTGTTCTTTGGAAGGACTGATGCTAAAGCTGAAACTCCAGGACTTTGGCCACCTCATGCGATGAGTTGACTCACTGGAAAAGACTCTGATGCTGGGAGGGATTGGGAGCAGGAGGAGAAGGGGACGACAGAAGATGAGATGGCTGGATGGAATCACTGACTCGATGGACGTGAGTTTGAGTGAACTCCAGGAGTTGGTGATGGACAGGGAGGCCTGGCGTGCTGCGATTCATGGGGTCGCAAAGAGTTGGACACGACTGAGCAACTGAACTGAACTGAACTGATACAGACAAAATTTAACTCTCAAATGTTTTTTAAGAAGGACACTTAATAAGATAAGTTTTTATCTCTCAAATTCTCATTAAAAAAAAAAAACTTCCATTCTCCTTGCTTTTTTGGATACTCTATCTGTCAAAGCCAGCCACAAGGCCAACCCCCATTCAAGCAGAGGGCAGAGGCTTCACCTACCGAAAGGACAATAAGAATCTGTGTTATCCATCACACCTTATTTCACTCACATGAGTTTGACAGTCATACAAACCTAAGTCCCCATCAACTCCTCAAAGGGCTGGCTCTCTTCCATCATGAAGCCTCAGCTTGAATGTCACTTCCTAGGACAGCTTCCCTTGAAGACCACTAGCCACACAGCATCTCATGACTCTCGCTATGCTTGTATTTACATGCTATTTATGATTTGCTCACTAAATAAGCGTTTCCCCCACTACACAATCAACACAGTGAGGACTGGGACACAGTAAATTGGGGCCACTACTGTATATGTACTGTATTTGTTAGGCCTGACATAAACATATCCTCAAATATCTGATGGCTGGATGAACACTACGTCTACCACTGACAGACTGTGTAACCCTGGTCAAGTTACTTAACCACCTTCTGAAGGCTTAACTCTGTATCTTTAAAGCAGGGATAATAATAGCACTACTTCATTAAGTCACTCACCAGTATTCCTCTCATCTGGATGGGCTGAGCACTGGGAATGCTGTAGTGAACAAAACAGGCTTGGTTCCTACCTTCTCAGAATGCTTAAGAGTTGAGTTGGAAGACAGATATTATACACACAATCTCATAACTTATTACAGAAGTTATAAATTGTGAGGAGGGCTACAAAAGACATGTGCAAATATTATGAGACCAGCTATTAGCTAAACAGTTACAAAGATTATTCTGAAAGGCCGGCATCCAAATTGAGATGGAAGAATTCCTAAGAGTTAACCACATGGAAAACAGAAAAGGGAGTAGATATTTCAAGGACAGGAATAGCATGTGAAAATGCCCAGATATTAAAAAACAAATACTACATCTGTAACACAGCAAACAATGGACAGAACAGTGCAAGGTAAGTGGAGAGATAGGCTTAGAATCTAATCTTTTGTTTACAGTTTATCCTAAAATAAAAGGAAAGTCACTTAGAACTTTTTAAGCAAATAAGCAACAGTAGACTGGCTGCTCGGAGAAGGCAACGGCACCCCACTCCAGTACTCTTGCCTGGAAAACCCCATGGACAGAGGAGCCTGGTGGGCTGCAGTCCATGTGGTTGCAACGAGTCGGACACGACTGAGCGACTTCACTTTGACTTTTTACTTTCATGCACTGGAGAAGGAAATGGCAACCCATTCCAGTGTTCTTGCCTAGAGAATCCCAGGGACGGGGGAGCCTGGTGGGCTGCCATCTATGGGGTCGCAAGAGTCGGACACGACTGAAGCAACACAGCAGCAGCAGCAGCAGACTGGCTGCTATGTGAAAAATACACTACAAGGTAAGACGACCATGAATGGAGAAGCCAATTAGGCAGTTACTGAAACAGTCGAGGTAATAGATTATAACAGTTAAGCTTAGAGGAGGATGAATGGATTGGGGTGGGCAGGGGGAAGAAGAGAGAGGTAACAAGGAGAGCCCCTTTCTGAGGCAGTAGGTAGGTGAAACAGAGGTCAGATTACCAAGAAGAGACAGCAGATATGGAGAAATCAGGACCTAATACTGAATGTATTATGTTTTTGCAATGCCTTTGAATGTCAAAATACAAGGAGGCAGGGGTATACAGGTTTAGAGATGAAAAGAGAACTACAGAACATATATAAAACTGGGAGAAGTCTACACTGACAGTAAAGACGGGTTCTTTGACCCCATCATGCCTCTAAGTCCAATACCTTACTATCTTTAACTGCTCTTCTGCACACAAGGGGGGGAAAGTGTATTACTGGTATATATAGGCAACACAGTATAAAACTGTCTCTCACGAAAAATTATTTTTGATGGAAAATGACGGAACAAACCTTTTTCAGGAAATTTAGATCTGAAAAATTTGAGCTATAGAAATTAGAGACAGTTGAGACAAAAGTATAAAGAAAAACTATGGCAGAATCTGTGGTTGGCAGAATTTTACATACACACAAAAAAGATACTGATATTTAATTTAAAATATTTGAACATAAATTCTTTAAGCAACTCATATGATCCCACTGAACTTTTTAATAACTTTTTAATAGAAGCATTTAGAAACTATTTATCTGCCATATACAAAAGTTGTCCAAGAAATCAAAGTGGCTTAAAGGAATCTTAACCAGAAATTATATTCTTCACTTTAAAAAATAAAGGTCCCAGGTGGAAGAGGCAAAAATGAGCCTACTGGGGTGCTGCGAATGTTCCCTATCTTGATCTGGTTTATGCTTATACAAAAATGTATAGGAATGTCGCTCAGTCGTGTCCAACTCTTTGCGACCTCATGGACTGTAGCCTACTATGCTCCTCTGTCCATGGGATTTTCCAGGCAATAGTACTGCAGTGGATTGCCATTTCCTTCTCCAGTGGATCTTCCTGACCCAGGATGTATATACAGGTAAAAATCCACAGAGCTGCACATTTATAACTAGCACATTGTATGAATTTACTCTATGTTTTACTCAATAAAAAACAACTCCCAGGCTAAAAAAAATAGGAAGGTATATATAATTCTCTTTTCAGCAAGCACACATGTTAAATGACTAACTTCATAAAGCATCTCAGTTATTAAGATTTTCAACACAGAAATTTATCCCAGCCACCTCACAGTTCATGTTATGTTTTTTAAAGGAACAAACATATCAAAACCCTTTTTCACAAAGCTCAAGAAAAAAACGAGACTATCTCTAAATATTTCAATCAAGCAAGTAAAATAGCAGAAAGCTTCTCTTTCCTCCCTTAAGAATGTCATAAGTAGAAATACTCTGGTAAACGTAAACTGCGAAGTTAATGCATTCCAAAGGTTCTACAAATTGCTTACACAAAGTGTGAAAATTGCAGTATTAACCTTCCTTCCACCTCAACGATAGTCTCCCTTAAGGATCACATAACCAGCTTGTCCAGCGTCTGTATCTTCAGTAGAAATAAGCAGTCTTCTTCACTACTAACTTGTAAGATTCTCACTCCAACCTGTCCCTGAGCCTTGAACCCCCTCCCTCAACCCCATGAACCACCTGGTGCTACTCTGGGCTTTGCCTGCTTTTGTCGGTCACCTCACCAAACAGTCAATGTACTGGTCATCTTTTCCCACTCATCAATTTCTACACAAACACACACATTTCAAATAATTACAAATATGAAAGAGGTTTTGGTTCTCCAAAGAGGTTTTAGCTCTTGTTTAGTCACTAAGTCGTGTCCAACTCTGCGACCCCAAGGACTGTAGTCCTCCAGGGTCCTCTGTCCATGGGATTTCCCAGGCAAGAATACTGGAGTGGGTTCCCATTTCCTTCTCCAGGGAATCTTCCTGACCCAGGGATCAAACCTGTGTCTCCTGCATTGGCAGGCAGGTTCTTTACCATCTGAGCCACCAGAGAAGCTTCATGACAGGGCACATGACCTCATTAAACAGCAGGTTTAATGAATTAAAGGTCCTGTTGGTTTTTTTAAATCCAAAAAAGGGAACTACCTCCAAGAATCCAACCTCCCTATCCTATTGGTCAAGTATATCAATTTAATATAAACTCTCCTTCTGCACAACTGGTTTGCCCTTGCATGCCACATGCCTACTATACCCTACAAACAAAACAATACTCACAATTTCAAACTCAGTGGCGTTTTTAAACACTTTTGGCCAAAGAAAAATACTGACTAAATAGTAAATGTCATGAACGTTAATAGCATGCAAAAAAAAATGGTTAAAAGCTATACTCTACATGTGGCATTTAATAATACAAAACGTAGCTGAAAAGCCGATAGGTTTTTCATAGTCCTTCACTGTAAAAGTACCCTTACTGAATTCCGGAAGACAAACGACAAACTCAGCTGCTGAGTAACATCAACCAAAGGCAGCCCCGCAGTCCAGCCTCGGTAAACAGGCTAAAGGTGTCCCGTCGTCCACCCAGCCGAAGGCACGCTCACCAGTTCTGGACCTGATGCTGGACTGGGGGTATCTCTAACAGGAAAACCACCAGCGCTACTTAAAGACCTTAATTATTAAAAGAAGGAGCTCGCATCAAGGATGAACTTCTTAACTGTCGAGTCGTCGTCTTAGAAGAAGCAGCACTTGGGAATTCAGAGCGCCGTCGGTACTCCCGGGGGAAGGGGCTGAGGGCGTCAGCTCGCAACCAAGGCACAGCAGGTGCGCGCTGCTGCCCGATTCTGGGGAGGAAGGAAACGCGCCGGGGCCTCCGTGAGAGCACCCGGAAGGACGCGAGACTGGACAGGGCCCGCCGCTCCAGCCCAAGGTCGCGGCGCCCCTCGCGAGGTTCCACACCCCCAATGGGGCCTGGGGACCCCGGGCTCCGTGACACGCTCGCGGGTGGGAGGGTCCCGGAGGCCGCGAAGGACCCGCCTCCCCAGCCGCTCTGGGCGAGGGGCGTGCGTTCCAACTCCGTCAAGAACCGGCCGGGCTGGAGGTCGGAGAGGGGCGCGAAATCAGGGCCCAGGTCCGGGTGCGCGGGGCCCCCAGGACAACCCGGCCCAGCGGAGGCCGCCGCCGCCGCACAGCCTCCGGCTGCGGTCCCGGGCTGAAGATGGCGGGCCAGCACTCACCTGTCACGCCGCCGCCAAGCGCACCGCTGCGCAGTGCCACCCGCACAGTGAGCTGCCGCCCGTGTCTTCCCAGCCACGCGGGGCACGGGACCGACGCGGACTCACAGGACCCTGAGTCCCCGCCTAAAAGCGGCCCCAACACCCGGCAGCCCAACGCCCCACACTTCCGGCGCCGGAAGTCCCCGCCCCGCCTCCGCCCCACGCCGGAAACCCCTCCCGCCATCCTCCACGCGCAGGCCCGACGGGAAGTTCCGCCTCCACCCCGAGGCTGGAACCGCCGGAAGTCCAGTCCATCGCAGGAAGTCCCACCCGCTGCCCGCGGGGGCGGGGATCCTCAAGTGGGTGGCGGCGGCCCTCAAGTGGGTCGCGGCGGCGGCGAATACACAGCTGGGCCCAGGGACCACCCGGCCCTCGCCCTGCGGTGTCGGCGCCCATCTGAAATCCCCGCAGAGGGCCGATGGGCGGCGGGTGCCCGTGGCGCGGGGGCGCTGAGGACCTGCGGGTACTCACGGCGGCGGGGGCCCAAGGGCGTCGCGGGCGGGCGCAGGTCGGCGTCCATCTGGACCCGGGTCGGGTCTCTGGAGCCGCCGGCCCCAGTCGGAACCGCCTCGTGTTCCGGGAACCGCTTCCCGGGCGTCGCTTCCCGGAGCGGCGCGGGCGAGACGGCTGCGCGCGGATCCCGGCGGATCTGCGGAGGGTGACTCACCCCCTGCAGCCTCCGGTCTGAAATGTGTGTTCGCCATTGGCTGCGGAGACGAAAGAAAGGCAGCGTCTCGCCGCGAAAGGTGGGACCTGATGGCCTTCTTGTCCTTGTACAGGTTGGAAAAATTACAGGGTGCGCAGGCAGCCTCTGCTCTAGGAACAACCAGCTGGGCGTTTAAAGTCCTAAAGCAAAGACGAAATCAGACGCGTGGGAGCATTTTTTTTTTTTAATACAGATTAAAGCTCATCATTCGAATTGGAGAAGCATTAGTACGATTGTTGCACAAGAAACAAACTCGACGTATTTGGGGATTCGAATAGCCACAAAGTTTGTGCAGTAATACCCGAGGTTACTTCAATATTCAGTATAATAAAAGTTTATTGCTAGAATCAATTATATAAGGTGAACTTAGGGTTTCAAGCTTGATGGTTGTAACTACCATTCAACTAGTAATTTTATTAGGGACCTAATATGCACAAGGCATTCTGCAGGGCGAGGGAGCAAGTAGAATGCCGGGTGAACCACAGTATCAGCTCCCAATTGATTCAGGTGCTAATATGTGGTTTTATTTTGCAGCACAGTATCAACAGTTTGGGTGAAACTTAGGATGTTGTTATAATTGAGGTAATCTTTTCTCTGCTATATTTAGAATTCTATAAAAGTCAACCATGACTGTAAAGAAGTGTCACAAAAATAAGAGGGGAAAGGAATCAACACTTTAAGGGCCTGCTGTGTGCCAGGCACATAACATATTAACTTGTCTGATCCTCAGGCCAACCTAATAAAGTGCTGATCGAAACTGCGATGAGGTACCACCTCACACTGGTCCAAATGGCCATCATCAAAAAGTCCACGAATAGTAAATGCTGGTGAGGGTGTGGAGAAGAGGGAACCTACAGCCACTATGGAGAACAGTGTGGAGGTTCCTTAAAATAAAACTACAACTACCATATGATCCAGCAATCCCACAACTGACCATATATCTGGACAAAACTCTTAATTTCAAAAGATACATGTACCCCCAAATGTTCACAGCAGCACTATTCACAATAGCCAAGCCATTAAGCAATCTGAATGTCCATCAACAAATGGAATGGATAAGAGACATGGTGTGTATACATATACACACACAATTGATAAAAAAGATGTGTGTATACACACACTCGTGTGCGTGTGCACGATGGCATACTACTCATTAAAAAAAAGAAACCTTTTGCACCATGAATGGGCTTCCCTTGTAGCTCAGTCGGTAAAGAATTTGCTTGCAGTGCAGGAGGCTCAGGTTCGATCCCTGGGTTGGGAAGATCGCCTGGAGAAGGAAATAGCAACCCATTCCAGTATCCTTGCCTGGAAAATCTCATGGACAGAGGAGCCTGGTGGGCTGCAGTCCATGGGGTTGCAAAGAGTCAGGCATAACTGAGCAACTAACACTTTTTACAACATGAATGAACCTAGAGATTGTCGCAGTGTGAAGAAAGTCAGCAAAACATATTTGTAGGTGGGATCTAAGTTCAGTTCAGTCACTCCAGTCGTGTCCTACTCTGCGACCCCATGGACTGCAGCATGCCAGGCTTCCCTATTCATCAACTCCCTGAGGTTGCTCAAACTTACGTCCATCTTCATGTCCATGGAGTCAGCGATGCCATCCAACTATCTATGATACAAATGAACTGTAATTTACAGAACAGAAATAAACACAAAAAACAAACTTAGGCCTACCAAAAAGGAAAGGTGGGATGGATAAATTATATTGGGATTAACATATACACTACTATATATAAACAGAATCCAAGGATTTACTGTGTACCACAGGGAACTAACTTTATTCAACATCTTGTAATAACCTATACTGTTAAAGAATGTGTAAACTATCTTTTTGCTGTACACCATAAACTAACATAAATCGACTGAAGTACAAATTATTCTGAATTGAACTTAAAACATGCGAGCATGCTAAGTAGCTTCAGTTGTGCCAACTCTGTGCGACCCCATGGACTGTAGCCCTCCAGGCTCCTCTGTCCACGGGATTTTCCAGGCAAAAATACTGGAGAAGGTTGCCAGGCCCTCCTCCAGGGGATCCTCCCAACCCAGAGATGAAGCCCACGTCTCACATCGCCTGCATTGGCAGGTGAGTTCTTTACCACTAGCACCACCTGGGAAGTCCAATTAAGCGTGAGGATGTTATAATTAGCTGTCAAAACTCAAAAACCTAGTATGCAATGGAGCAAAGACTGGATTAAAATCCAGGTCCACATCAAAGCTCACGTTTTTCACAGTGAGCAGTTTTACCTTCCCAGGTAAGCGCTTTCCTTTGATAGCGCTGCTGTAACAAAATGCCACAAATCAGGCTTAAACAACATAAATTTATTGTCTCAGGTCTGGAGGCTTGAGGTCCAGGATCAAGGTGCCAGTCGGAGCTGGTTCCTGCTGAGACCTGTGACAGGGAATCTGTGCCATTCTCTCTCTCTCGCCTTCCGGTGGTTTGCCAGCAACTCCCGACTGGCAGAGGTCGTTTTCTAACTCCTTTCCTTCACAAATAGTGACAAACTTGTCTGGCTACTTTGAAGTCGCCACACTACCCGGCAGGGAAAGCTCACGCTCACCAACAGGTCTGTTTAGCTCACAGAACGGCTTCACGCAAGCGCCTCCCCGCGCCTCAGGCCGCGAGCGCGCGGAGACGCCTGACGTCAACGCGCCGCGAGCGCAAAGCTTCAGCGCGTCGATTGGCTAGAGCGGCCGAGGGCAAGACGTAAGCGGACGCTCACTCGGCCCCTAGTCAGCAAGTGCCCTCTATAAAGCCGTTGCGCACTCGAGGAGCGTCATCTCAGCTGTGTACCGAAGACACCAAGAGCACCCGTGCTGCAGCCTGGAAGAAGGTTCCACAGCCCAGAGCCGTGGGAGGAGACACCTGGAGATCAGGAGTGGCGCCACCGCGCGACCGTGACGTGGGTCGCGGGCTGGCGCACCATTGGCCGGCAGGAATGTGGCGCGCCCTGGCGCCGGCGCGGGCAATTGGCCGCGCGGCCTCGGGGGGCGGGACTCGGGCCGGAGGCGGGGCCCGTGCCTTGGGGCGGGGTCTGAGGGAGACTCGTCTGGCGGCGCAGCTTTCAGCGGACCGCTCGTGTGCGAGGTACGGAGGAAAGAGTCTGTGAGGTGCCGGGAGGCGGGCAGGGTTCCGGGCTCTGCGCGCTGAGGGGCGGGCCGAGCGCTTCCGGATCGCATCCCGTAGTCTAACCCAACCGTGTGGGGAAGTAGCCGGAGGCCCGCGGTCTCCGGCGTGTGGGCAGCACGGGGGGCTGTAAGCGCGGCCCGGGGCCCGGCGCTGGGGAGGCGGTGGGGGCGTCCTCCGACTCTGGGACCCCCGCCCCCAGGTTCCCGGGGCGGCGCGGAGGCTGGGCGGCGATGCCGGAGGTGAGCACGGACGAGCTGGACGAGCAGCAGGTGCAGCTCCTGGCGGAGATGTGCATCCTCATCGACGAGAACGACCGGAGGATCGGGGCGGAGACCAAGAAGAACTGCCACCTGAACGAGAACATTGAGAGAGGTGCCCGCGAGGGCGGCGGGCGGCGGGCCGGGGTCCTCGGGCGCAGGGAGGGCGGGGATCCCACGTCGCCCCCTATGGCCGCCCGAGCCCTTGCGAGCCCCAGACAGAGACTCAGGGCGTCGCATCTCTCTCGCCGCCAGGGCTGTTGCACCGAGCTTTCAGTGTCTTCCTGTTCAACACCGAGAACAAGCTGCTGCTGCAGCAGAGGTCAGACGCTAAGATTACCTTCCCAGGTAAGTGCTCACCCTTTGTATGTTGTTGGCAGCTGCACGTGCTTTGATTTGTTTGATTTGTCACGTGCAATTTCTGGTAGCCGAGATCAGAAAATTCTAGTCAGTTGCTGAGTTTTATTTTCTTCGCACGAGAAGCTTGTACGGTGGATGCAACCTAATAAATAAAGCAGCAGTAAAGGATAAGAGCTGCTAGGTAGGTTTAGATGTGTCTGTAATCATTTGTGTCTTATACACAAGACCATTTAACCGTTTGGGTTAAGAAAGCATTCATAAAAATGTACATCTACCTGTGTCTTTCACAAAATTCTCCAGAATCTTTTGTTGTTGTTGTTACTTTTTAAACTTAGTTTTCTTAATCTTCCTAACCTATTTTTCAGGAAAATTTTATCTCTGTATATTTATAAACATTAACATGTTCCAGGGTGTTTTACTAATACTTGCTGTAGTCACCCGTTAAGCAACCCGAGTGAGCTGGAAGAAAATGATGCTATTGGAGTAAGAAGAGCAGCACAGAGGCGGTTAAAGGCCGAACTCGGAATTCCCATGGAAGAGGTAACCCACCATACCAGCTGAAATGTATTTAGAATACATTAAAACAATTAACAAAACTTTAAAGTGTAGCTCTCTGCTTTGTATCACTTGGTTTTTTTAGGCCCAAAAAAAGCCCATTGAATAAGTCAAATTTTGACTTCATAATACTTGTAGATACTTAACTCTACCACGATCGGTTGATCTATTAACCAGTATATAAAGTTAACTGTTTTATAATTGACCAAGGGTGAGTATTTTCTTGTGAACTACAGACCTGACTGGGTGAATTGAAATTATCCTCTTGTTCCTGGAATTGTCCCCTTTTAATAAGACCTGAATGAATTAAAGTATCTCTCTTATCTAGTTAAAATGGGAATTTTTTTTCCTGCTATGAATTAAGATGCAAGGGGGAATGTCACACTTCTAGTTTGCATGACTCTATTTTCTTTAATATACATTTTTCAATAAATTTTCTAGTTCTGGTCCTTTGGGAAAAATTTCAGACTTGAAACTATTTAATACTATTTCAAGTATACATATTTTCCTGGGTCGGGAAGATCCCCTGGAGAAGGGATAGGCTACACACTCCAGTATTCTTGGGCTTCCCTGGTGGCTCAGCTCTTAAAGAATCTGCCTGCAATGAGGGAGACCTGGGTTCAGTCTCTGGGTTGGGAAGATCCCTTGGAGACGGGAACAGCTAACCACTCCAGTATTCTGATCTGGAGAATTCAATGGATTGTATTAAGTAGTCCATGGGGTCACAGTCAGACATGACTGAAAGACTTTCACTTTCACAGTATATATACTTTATGTATTTTGTGTATTAACAGGAAATTGACGTTTCAAAAATTATTCTAAAACTACTTCTGTTGTTCAAGGTATTACTGAAATGTAGTGGGTTGATTTAGATTGTTTTTTGTTGATGTTTTGGAGGTTTTTCTTTTTTTTTTACCCTAGGTTCCTCCAGAGGAAATTAATTATCTAACACGTATTCACTACAAGGCTCAATCTGATAGTATCTGGGGAGAACATGAAATTGACTACATTTTGTTGGTGAAGAAGAACGTGACCTTGAATCCAGACCCCAATGAGATTAAAAGCTATTGCTATGTAACAAAGGAAGAATTAGAAGAACTTCTAGACAAGGCAGCCCATGGTGAAATTAAGATAACCCCATGGTTTCAAATTATTGCAGATACTTTTCTCTTTAAGTGGTGGGATAACTTAAATCGTTTGAATCTGTTTGTTGACCATGAGAAAATACACCGAATGTAAAAGTGGAGATGAATGGTTACTAAAGTACTGAAGAATTTCTCTAGCTAGTAAACTTAAAATGAACTTGAAAAAAATCTGGTTCCCCACTGGAACTCTCCTTGGAAATACTGATACTTTACAACCAGAATTTGTATAGAAAAGAATTCTTGATTTTATGTCATACACCCCATATACATGTGCTGCAATTTGTAAAAAAAAATTTGAGAGATTATACAAAGAGAACAAAATAAACTTAACCTGTCTAAACAAATGGTTATGACACATTTAAACAAACAAGTGGAGTTCATTTTTTATATATTGTGATAAACATTTTCAGAAGACTTGTATAGCACTTTACTATCTGCCAGGTGCTTGACATATCTTTAAACTTTTATCATGGTCCAGAAAAATGTGGAATGGAAGCATTTGCTTATCTACTTCAAAACATTGCAGTTTAACTTTCCATGTTGAGATAAAATATAGTAGAGCAGTTCAAGGAAATTAAATGGCATGATTTTTGTCACTGAAAGTTAATTTTGTTGTTTAATCATTCTGAAAGTATTTTTGATACTTAAAAGTCTAGCATTGATTTTGGTAGGGACATTGGCTGGGTGAAGTCATTTAAATAGTCCATGCCAATTAGTAAAGTCTTGTTTTAAGAATTACTAGGAACACAGACTATTTGTAAAATGGAACTTGGGTCAGTTGAGTCATACTCAACAACAGGATCTTTTAACTGTGGCACTGCAGTTTAGGCTGGATAATTCTTTTTGAAGGTTCATCCTTTGCCTTGTATAGCAGCATCCTTAGGTTCTACCCAAAAAATGCCTTTGGCACCCCTCCTGCCATGGCAGCCCCAGTGACACCATATGTGAAATGTCTTCTGGAGGACTTGTCTGCAGTCAGGCCATGTTGTAGGAAAATTAACCATAAACAGGTTAATATTCATGTTAAATAGATTTGGGTTATGGAATATGTATATATTATTATTATTTGAACTGTACCTTGACTAATGGTACTTTTTTAAACTCTTGCCACAGATATTTCACATTTGAGACCTTAAGACTGCTTTATTATCCTTAAATGCTATTAATTTCAGGCAAAACTGTAGCAAATGTTAACTTTATCTAACAATAAAAATAAATTACCACATCTTGATACTGTTGTCTAATTTGTTATAGCTTCAATACAGTAATAAGTGAAAAGTCCTATGGTAGCTTAAGCATGGTAAATGCATTCAAAATGCATTTATATTATTTCTAGTCCTTTAGCTTACAAAAAACTTGGTAACTACAATGGCTACTGCTTGCTGTGTGGGCAGTGGTGTCTTACATTTAGATTGTGGACAAAGCACTGACAGCAGGTACAGAGCAAAAGTACCATCTATTAAACTTTATTGATATTCCTGTTTTGTTCATGCATTGTTTTTTCTGACTGTCTCCATCATCCTGTATCTTGAACAGCTTTAAAGCAGCTGTTTTACAATCTTTTGTCTAGTAAGTCTGCCATCTGGTCTTCCTGAAGGATAGTTTCCTAGTTTTTTTCCTTTAATGGACCACACTTTCCACACTGTTTTTGTATAGGAGTTTTTAGTTGTGGGTATCTGCCTCCTGAGGTCTTCAGGTCTCAGTTCTTTTTCCAAATGTGTTTCTTTTTTGTCAACATGTTGACTTACTAAATTCCTGAGCATGCAGTGCTTTTTGAAGTCATAATTCTTTAATCTCTAGCTCTCAAAAGGCTAAAAAAGGGAAAAAATGCAGGGGAAAAAATAAGCACTGGCCTTTCAAATTCCGCTGGCAGGTATCCATCTGTTTACACCTCTGCCATCAGAAGCAGCAACTGCCAATCAAAAATCCCAGTATTCAGAGGACAAGGCCCTTTAAGGGCTCAATCTGATGCCAACAGGCAGCTCCAGAAAACACTGGCACAGTAACCAACTCAGGATTGGGAGTGGGAAGACAGGCTGATGCTGAGCCACAGGGGCTAAAACTGACCCAAACTGGTTTACCACCAAGGCTTCCCCGCCACAGGAAGAGGGCAGCCTTTAAACTCCAAGAGTCCCAAAGAGTCAGCAGTTTCTGCCAGAGGAAAATTCTGAAAGAGATGGGAAAACCAGACAACCTGATCTGCCTCTTGAGAAACCTGTATGTAGGTCAGGAAGCAACAGTTGGGACATAGAACAACAGACTGGTTCCAAATAGGAAAAGGAGTACGTCAAGGCTGTATATTGTCACCCTGCTTATTTAAATTGTATGCAGAGTACATCATGAGAAACGCTGGGCTGGAAGAAGCACAAGCTGGATTCAAGATTGCTGGGAGAACTATCAATAACCTCAGATATGCAGATGACACCACCCTTATGGCAGAAAGTGAAGAACTAAAGAGTCTCTTGAGGAAGGTGAAAGAGGAAAGTGAAAAAGTTGACTTAAAACTCAACATTCAGAAAACTAAGATCATGGCATCCAGTCCCATCACTTCATGGCAAATAGATGGGGAAACAGTGGCTAACTTTATTTTTCTGGGCTCCAAAATCACTGCAGATGGTGACTGCAGCCATGAAATTAAAAGACGCTTACTTCCTTGGAAGGAAAGTTATGACCAACCTAGACAGCATATTAAAAAGCAGAGACACTACTTTGTCAACAAAGGTCTGACTAGTCAAGGCTATGGTTTTTCCAGTAGTTATGTATGGATGTGAGAGTTGGACTATAAAGAAAGCTGAGTGCAAAAGAATTGATGCTTTTGAACTGTGGTGTTGGAGAAGACTCTTGAGAGTCCCTTGGACTGCAAGGAGATCCAACCAATCCATTCTGAAGGAGATCAGCCCTGGGTGTTCTTTGGAAGGACTGATGTTGAAGCTGAAACTCCAATACTTTGGCCACCTGATGTGAAGAACTGACTCATCTGAAAAGACCCTGATGCTGGGAAGACTGAGGGCAGGAGGAGAAGGGGACGACAGAGGATGAGAAGGTTGGAAGACATCACCAACACAATGGACATGGGTTTGGGTGAACTCCAGGAGCTGGTGATGGAGGCCTGGTGTGCTGCAGTTCATGGGGTCGCAAAGAGTCGGACACGACTGAGAAACTGGACTGAACTGAACTGAAAATATAATCCCAGAGGAGATGGACCCTGGGTGTCCCTGGTCGTTCCACCTGATGTCATTCAACAGGTTTCTCTGAACATAACCTTTCCCAGCACAAACAAAACTTTTACTTTACTTTGGATCCCTAAAATGCAACTTTCAAACACACCTGTGTGTAGAAAAGCCCTGAATTAACACCTCTCAACACTGGAGGACCCACAAAGGTGCACTCAGAAACATCAACGGTGAGCAGAGGGGACTTGGAAACTGCACACAAAGCAGTGGCCATGGCAGTTTTGTGGTTGAAAGTGCTGTTTAAGCACGTCATATTCTCACATGCTAAATCCCTTCATTTTACTGGGCATGAACCTCATGATGATTTCCACTCAAACCAGTCTTCGCAGTGGACACTGAAGCAGATGCCTACATTTAATTGCTTCAGCAACTTAGGCAACATTCTATTCCACAGAAAAGTATTTTTTGCTTTGAAACAAAAAAGAATTGTCATTTGCTTTTTTCCCTTTTCATCTGCCCACACTGACAGTGGTTTGTAACTGAAACAAAAATAAAACCAACCAAATAAAATTTCTTTATTTTGGAAATTTATCTTGCATAAAAATAGTTGAAGTAAATCAAACGGTACACTGAACAAAAGGACTAGGAGCTGACTTAGTCCTTTTAGTGCTGGCATGCTGATATCTGTAACCTTTCACCAGTACAGACTTCTGTCCACCCCCTCAAATAGAGGTGTGTTTGCAAAAAAGGGACTCTTCATGTGCATTGAACCAATGTTCCCTCTTGCACAAGAGTAAGATTTCTTCATCAAAAGCAACACAGTCACATCAATAAATCTTTCCTGTCCTGCAAGTCTGAAACAACCAGAACTTGAGAAATGAGAAACCACTCCCCACCCAAAATATCTGTAATATAATACAGTGACAAAAATTACCCAAACCCTTACATTTATTTTTTTTTTAATAATTTAAAAATCTTTAATCCCCCCTCCCACCTCCCTCCCCATAACATCTCTCTGGGTCATCCCCATGCACCAGCCCCAAGCTTTCAGCAAAGCATCAAGTCCTTGAGTTACTTCACTGTTCTGTTCAGTTTACAGATCACGACTCCCAGCTCTGTGAAACCAAACCAGGAAAAAGTCAGGTCAAAGTGTTTTAGCGGCAAAGGACACTATCTCCTGTCCTTTTTACCAGCTTTCCTCTTTCCTGAGAGCAAGTGCTTCGGTTTCATGTCAAACACATGTCTGTCTGCCTCCCCTTTCTTCCCCAAGCGATTCATCTTCTTCTGAGCATTCTTCATCATCGTCTTGGCCTTCTTCACCATCTATAAAGGTAAAGAAAAACCTATCAGTTGTGAAAACCCAAATTTCCAAGTGAATTTCCATTACCCGTTAACACTTGATGTGAACAGTCCAGGTCTGTGCTGTGAAGAGAAGCCCTGGTGAGCGTCACTCACACCATTTTCCAGTGGACACACCACAGTAACCTGCAGGATGGAAACTGTACCAGACTAGTCTCGTATCTGTGAGGACCAGACACTCTCAGACCTGCAAGATGAGGTACTCTGTTATGTTCTACTTCCCTCTCAGCAGATGAGGGCACAGAGATCCGGCCATGGAGCTACTCGTACCTGACTGACAAGTGGCAATGCTGGTATTAAGTCCAGATTACTGGACAAAATGGCTCCCTGAAAGCACACTGCTTGTCAGTTACATACAGACTTTCTCATCTATATGAATTTTCAAAATGCTGAAACTAACCATTGTTGTATTTAAAGAAAAAAAGAAAAAGTAGTAGTTGCCACAAAAGAGACTGTACACATCCAAAGTGTCTTTTCCAAAAGACTGCCCCAAACAGCTCTCTCCTGTGGTGGGTGAGGGCCCCATGTCCAGGATCTGAGCAGGACTGTTCCTAGCATAGCCCTGAGTGGCTGGGACCAAGGCTCAGGCTGCAAGGCTACTGCAATATCCTTCTCTGTCTGCCCTGAGAAGGAACACACACACATGAAGAAAAGGCCCATGGACACCCGGCTGTGCAGGGGCCAAGCCCAACCCTTGGGGTGCAGCACTCAGAAAAGCGCACTCCACCACCCAACCCACAATCTCTGCAGCTCCAAATGTTTGCCCCGACCCCCTGAGGGGTCAACTGTAGAGGCTACTGTTTCATTAGCTACTCGTTACAGGGACTAACCTTGACATCCCGGAGACCAGAGACATCACGTGGAGGCCGAGAACAGCTGTGACTGCGGGTCACAGAGGCGGGCAGGACAGAGTCTTCCCGCTTCCTCTTCCTGGTGATGCTCCGAGACCTTCTGGCCTGGACTGCGTAATGGGCCTGAAACAGAGTAGGCTTCAGTGCCTCGGAGTCCCAGCGCCTTGGGGTCCTGGCACTGCGGGTCCCGGCCTTAGTGACAAACATGAAATTATCCAGTGGGGGGAGAAGGCACATGAAGGGCTCGTAGAACCGTCATCAAACAAGCTAAATACATTTAAAACATATATAGTCAGGGCCTGCCCTGGTGGGCCAGTGGAGAAAAGTCCTCCCTTCCCCCATAGGGGATGCAGGTTCAGTCCCTGGTCATGGAACTAAGATTCCAAATGCAGCACAGTGTGGTCAAAATAAACAAACAAATCTTAAAAAAAATAAAGTACACAGAGTCCCCATTATTGGTCAAATATTCATTTTCACTCACACGGCTGCTGTGTGCTACTCAGAGCTGCCTGTTCAATCTCCTAAGCAGCATGATTTATGTCAAGAGTGGCCCTCCTTCTCACCCCACTTCTACAAGCTCAGCCAGGAAGTTGAGCAAGACCCGGGGGCTGAGGACAAGTTCTTCAGGCCCCTGCTCAAGGTGTCCCTCAGGTTACTATCTGGCAATAAGACTGCACAGCAATGTGAGAGGAAGGCAGGCCAAGAGCCCAGCATCCGATAATCATTAGTCAAGAGACATAATGTGAACAGCATGCATGGCTCATCAAAATCCGATCAGTCTAACACAATGGTTGTCCTTGTTTCGGTAATTCCACTTCTGAGAAACTGCTTTGAGAAATAATCCAGAACATCAAGATGTTCTTTTACACAATGATGTCTACTCTGGCTCAATTCATCAAGAAAAACTGGAACACTAAAAAAGGTATGCAAAATGCCATCTAACCTCTGGGGTCTGAACAATTTACCAGCCTATGTTCCTCTCACACCAAGGCACTCAGCACCACCTCCCATTTATTTTGTCTAAACTGAAGCTAATTAAAGCTCGATGTGAAGACACTGGTCACCAAAATCAAAGTCACAGCTAAAGAATAAGAACTTTGCAAAACAACGTAATTCTCAACACAAACCCCAGCCAGAAGCACCAACTCCTCCGTAACCTGTTCCTGCCCTGGTTCCCAGGACTATGCCCCACCCCCACCCCGACCCCGGCCATTGCACTCACGTTGTCTTTGTCGTCCATGTCAACACCAAGACTGCGCATCTCATCCTCCAAGACCTTCCGCTGAACCTGAAAGGGGAAACGATATTGTTTTAAACAGTTAGTTTGATGAAACCTTAAAAAAAAAAAAACCTCAAGGAAAAATGTACAGAACAATGATCCAAGATACACTTATTTTAGAAACTATCTTTTACTTGGGCTCATATGCATGTTTTTGGACAACTCATTAAATAACATAAAAATTAACATTTTCTGGGTGATTACATATTACACACAGGACAACGTACGCGTGGCCCCCAGATTCCACTCAGCTCCCCAGGGGTTCCCACATGCAGACCCAAGAGGCCAACAGCTCCTCCCCCACGGTGGGGGGACATAGCAATGCCACAGCTGTCCACGTCATCCGCCACCACACAGAAGCCGCATGTCAAACACACACGTGCGCTCCATGGAGACAGCCTGACCCAGCTCACTCAACCACCCGCCACACCATCCTCCTTCCCTGGGCACGGTGACTCCAGACAAAAGCGAAGGCCCAAGGAGACAGACCTGAGGACCAGAGGACCCTGGCTCCATCCAACCCACTTGTGCCTCAGCGTGACCCTCCCCATCCTAACGAGTCACAGGGCTCAGATAAACCACTTTGGCTCTGAGTTAGACTGCATTAAGTTTCTGAAGAAAGTAAAAGGTTAAGTCCTGACCAATAAAGAATTAAAGAATAAGACGTGTTAGCTGATGAATTTACCTCCACAAATTTACCTATAACTCACGATCTTCATTTGTACAGCTACAAAGTAGTTGAATCCAAAAGTGAAAGTCACTAAGAAAGGGTGGAACACTCAGTATAGGTCAACACTCAGCCAACCTCAAAAGTCAACTTACACCAACCAAAGGGCAGGGCCATACAGACGCGCACACACAAAGAACCACTGACTCTTAAGCACAACACTTGCCTTCTTGGCCGTCCGAGGCATCCTGGGCCCCTGTGTGTCCTTCTCTCTGGACTGTAGAATCTTCAGCTTCTTTTTTTCCCTAATCTGTTTTGCCAGCTGTCGAATCTCCGCCATTTCTTCATCTTCACTTTCAGATTCACTGTCATACTCTCCAGCAGCTGTTCTTAGTTCTTCTTCTTTTTCTAACTCTTCCAATTTCTTTTTTTTTTAAAGTCATAATTAAAGTCAACAATGGAAAACTCATACATAAGTATAACAACCTTTATAAAAACCAAGTTTCTCCTAAACTTTTTGAGGTGATACAAATGCCCAGGTTCAGGCTCACGTGGCCTCGGCAAGGCTCATCTCCTCACAAACAGGCACAGAGATGAGCAAGAAGACTACACCAACAGAAGCAGACTGTTTCATGCCACTTCTTTACCTTCTTTAGAAAGAATCACTCCCAACTCCAAGGTTAAAACACGTAAAACATTCCCCTCTCTCCTAGCAGTACACAAAAGCTCTGTTCTTAGAACCATAAATATCAACCCAAACTGGCCTTGGACCAGGACAGCTTGTGTATCCATCCCAAAGCTGTTCCAAATACAAGCTCATTAGCTGTATGGTTAATAGTATCTTTAAAAACGTATAATAAACCTCAACAAGAGCCCAAGTCAAAGGTGCCCCCCTCACTACTGGTGTGATAAGGCAGAAGGAGGGCAGGAGACTGGAAGGGGACAGGCAAGGTGAAGCCAATCATGGGCCATCAGAGCCCAGATTGTGGAGCGGGCTGCTACACAGTGAGAGACAGAGCAAGAGGCACAACTGGAGAGACGAAGACATGAGCTATAAATCAAGGACACCATCAGAGAACTGGCAGTTCCTCAAAAAGACAGACATAAAATTTCCTTATAACCCAGCAATTCTCCTAGGAATCTGCCCAGACATGTTGAAAACACTCAATACTAATACATGAACCATGACACCCAAAAGATGGAAAAAAGATGGGAGTTGGGAGTGATTCTTTCTAAAGAAGGTAAAGAAGTGGCATGGACAGTCTTACGTCCATCCATGGATGAGAGCATGAACTATAGTACTATATAGAATGTACCATACATTTGAAATAGAACATCACTAAGATGTCACCTTGCCCCATGAGTGGACCCTCTGCTGGGGCAGGTGACTAGGGTGTCCACACCTGAGAGTCCTTCATGAAGGAGGCACCCTGAGCCCAGCAGAGGAAGACAGGGAGGGAGGTCTGGTGGAGGAAAGAGCACGCACCAGCCTCAGGTGGAGGGACACAGGGCTGAACACGGGGGCCCAGGTGGCAAAGCCCAGGCTCTCGGTGGGCACATAAGGAACAAGGGCCAAGGATAAAGTGGAGTGGGAAGTTATGCTCATATCTCCTGGGTCAAGTTGAAGAGGAGTAAAAGTCACACAGTGTCACCAGGGAACAAACCTGCATGATGTCAGGGTCGATATAGTCGGCTATGTTATGGCCTTCCCAGATCTCAGGGATCTTGTCATGTTTCTCAGATGAATTCATTATATCCCAGTACTCTACAGGTCAAAAAACAAAAAACAAAAATCTTCAACTACTGGATGCCCAAAGAGTCACCACTTAACCAAGTCCCACATCTGCAAAGACAATAGAGCATCTGTGCTCAGTGCCAGGTAAACAAGGTAATGTGCCAGGGCCCGTCAGTACCCCAAAACCAAGAGTCCTAAGGCATGGACAAGAGACTATCAATGGTATCAGCCTGGCCCAGCATTATATGCTAGGAAAGGTACAAAAATAATCCCTCACCAAAAACAAGAGAAACCTACTTCGGAAGGAAAAAATCTCAGCATCCTGGCAACCTCTCACCTTCAAGAAATTAAACCAACAAAATGCTGGACAACTTGTACCCACTAAGGTACTCTCATACTTTTCCCACACCTAGCATCTTAAACTACCACACTTGAGTCCTTACTTTGAAGATCCAGAATATAATCATCTCCCATCTCCAGTTCCAGGTCCCGTTCCTGCAACGAAAACGCAACAGTCTTCATCAGCACTTCCGACCCCCAGGGCCAGAACTGCTGGGTGACACCCAGACCCATGGCATTACCCTCCTCCGACCTTTTGCCACCTGAAGCTCAGCACCGACTTCCAGTGGGAAATCTGCCTCCCCCGCTGGCAGCCCTGTCCCCCCACCCCAGAGAGGGTCCCAGCCCTGGGGAATATGCTCCCAGGTGCCCTCGTCCCCACTCCAGCACAGGCCTGGGGCTCCCTCACCTACCTGCCTCCTCTTCGGCTCCCCGAGCTCCATCCTCTTCCTACGTGCCACCACACCTTCAGGGATGAATGGGGGCCTCTCCTGTGAAAAAACATGATTGGAAATACCCATGTGAAATGCTTGCTGAATCAAAACACGAAAAGAAAAAAAATGTCTACAGAATGTACAGAGCTTCCCAGGTGGCGCTCGTAGTAAAGAACCCTCCTGCAATCCAGGAGATTTAAGAGACGTGGGTTGGACCTCTGGGTCAGCATAATCCCCTGGAGGAGTGCCAGGGGCCAGCATGAGGAATTCCGCCCATGGCAAAGGTCATGAGGAAGGAGGCCCGGCATACGCAAGGGCGTGATCAAGCCTCAGGAAACCCCGTTCCCGAGCATCTAACCCCAAAACCAGAGTCTGTTTTATGCTCTCACCTACACCTCTGACTTTACGGGGGGCTCTCCCCCATAACCGTTTCTTTCGGAGAAGGAGTAAACGTGCAGCTCCAAGGCAATAAAAATTCTTGGGAGTGACAAGAGTGTTTCAGCTTACGGACTCCTCTGAAGGTTATCTAGCCCACCTGTATAGGTTTGTCCGGCCACATGTGATTGTTTATAGCCTCCCAACCTGAGAGGCATGAGATGTTTTAGACTTACTAAAGGCAAATTATTTTGGGGAGTTAGAAATTATTAGTATAGTTGGTTAGGAATTATATTGGTGAAGGGTTTTTTCATTTGTTGTGTCAATAATTGTTGCTAATTCCCTGCTCTGGGTGGGACAAGGATGTCTCAGGTCAAACCTCTCTGCTGACAGACTAGCTTGTGTGACAGGATTATCCATACTCCTGCCACATGATTGTTTACTACCTCTCAACCGTAAACAGCACAGAGAGTTTTGGAGTATTTTGAGAGTCTTAATTAGCATAGGACTTTTTCTTCTTGTTGAGTCAATGATTGCTGCCAGGCCTCCATATCCTTAGGCACTTGAGAATATATTAATCAATGTATTTGGAATATAGCAAAGGGAAATATAGTAGTTTTTGATGTTAGCAATACTAGACTTTTTGAGTTAATGGATTTTCTCTTTCGTAATAGATCACTGTGCTTTGTTATATATCACTGTGTCCTTGCTATGTAAAAATGTAGCTTTATCATATCTTAAGACTAAATAGATCTTAAGAGGAGCATTGGTGAAAGGATTTTCATTTGTTGGGCTGATGTTTGCTGCTAAATCTCCATGTTCCCTACCCTTATAATGAATATAACTAGCCTATAGGAAGAAATAAGTATTAACCTTTAAGCATATAGGAGAAATAAGTATTAACCTTTAAGACTAATCATGTTAACCTTGGGTTAAATAAATTCCTTTCTTGATTGTAACTCACTACACCCTCACCCTATAGGAATGTAACTTTATTTGGAGGGTGGTGCCTGGTTTAAGAAAAAACACCCTTGGAAGAAATAAGTTTTTTGGTTATCAGAAAGAAAGGATCATAAAATGTCAGCAGGTCTCACTCATGGCCAGAAGATGATGTAATATTCCTAAGACCTTTTTTTTATACATTTATGTGAAGCACCTGATTTTGATAAAGGTCAGGACTGCTGACCCCCGCACAACTCTGTATTCATCTCTACGTGTAACAAAAGGTATTTAAGCAAACCCAAAAATAAAGAAATCGGATCAGTTTCCGGAAAGACTGATTCCCCCATGTTGCTTCTTTCTTGCTCCCGTTTTTCTGGCTGAATTCCCATCTGGAGCATGGACACTATTCCACGTAATCCAAGTTATTCAGCCTCTTTTCCTCCACTAATCTTCCTACTACACTATCCGTTTCTAATCTCTATCTGTGATTAAATATGTATTTTTCCAAAGACGCCGACTCCGTCCCCACCTTCGAATCACCCTGGATCCACCGGGGCTGGACCCCGGCAGAGGAGGGCATGGCAACACATGTATTCTTACCTGGAGAACCCCACAGACAGAGGAGCCTGGCAGGCTAGTCCCTGGGCTCCGGAAGAGTCATACACGCCTGAAGTGACTGAGCACACATACATAGAGCACACAGGAGTCTGACTCCCCTAATGTAACAACTAGAAATCAGCAAGAGATAACCAACCCACAGAAGTGAAGAAGTCAGTCGGCATGTTAATCACCATGAAATACCCAGTTCCTCACAATGTTCAGTAACTGGAAACAATCAAGTTGAATAATCAGTGAGTGCGACTGCCTAAAACCACAATGTAGAAACATCACTTCTTATAATTTTCACTTTATTTTGGAGAAAAAAAATGTGTGGTACTGAAAAAAAATTGAAAACTGGCACAACTTTCTGTGAACAGTTTTACAGTAACAAACATCACTGGCAATGATCTTTACCTATTGTTAGTTCCTAGACTGGTCACCAAAAATTAGTGCTGAATGGATAGAATACATGAGAAACATCAAAATAATTAACAACAACAACAACAAACGTGAAAATTCCCTGGCAGCCTAGTGGTTAGGATTCCCGCCCTTCATTGCCAGGTTCCGGGTTCAATCCCTGGTCAGGGGACTGAAATCCCAAAAGCTGTGCAACGCAGACAAAAAGAAAACACACCACGACAACAGAATCATCTGTGGTCCATCATAATGACAGAACAGGAAGTGTGCATTCTCAAACCGTCAGGAGCATAAACTTCCAGTGCACTTTTGAGAACAATGACATTTTTGATACATGCCTTAAATTTCATTCTACAGATACACTTGCAATTTAAAAAAGAGACCTGTACATCCCACCCTATTTAAAATTTGAGAAAAGCTGATATGCCAGAATGTTTCTGGAAAGATAAACGAGACAAGCTGCAGGAGGCAGCCTCTGGTGGAGGGAGCAGCAGTTTAACCTGGCTCCTCCTTTCCTTTCATCTTTCCAATTCTGACACACACACGGCGTGACCTTGATCTAAGCGCACCCAGGAAACCCCACCAGCCCCACAAGCGCTGCCCTCACCTTGTCATCTCTCCTGCTGGGAACAGCCAAGTGCAATCTGTTCAGCACCTCATTCACTTTATTTCCCTTCATTTTGGTTTCAACACGATGAGCCAAAAGCCTGTCACAAGCCTAGGAGGGTGAGAACATAAGGTGCTAGGTCATGGGGCATCCAGTGTCCCATCACATCTGAAAGGGCCCAGGAGCCAGAGCCCCACGCCAGATGGGCCCAAGGCTGGAACCTGCTGGGCTCACTCTCAGAGCAGCCTCTGCGGGCTGGGTACTAGGACCCCCAAGTTCAGGAAGTTGCCCAGGGCAGACCGTGTGCTCCTAGAGTGGGGAGCGGGTGCTGTCTCCCTTCCTGGGTCAGGACAAGCCTAGCCCAATGCAGGAACCAAGGGGGCAGGACCGGTGCAGATGACCCATGGTGGGAGTGTGACCCCCACTCCCAACACTCACAGGGCAGGAGGAGGGGGTGCAGAGGGGGCAGGGAACCCAGATGCATCTCTCAGCGGGGCTGCTGGCGCTCGGGACAGGCCTGCTTATGGGGAGCACTGACCTCTGTCTTCACTCTGATAACCCCTTCCTCCGTCAGTGTGCTGGTCTCCACCACAGGAAAGCCTTCTGCCTGCAGGTCTAGAAATATTTTCTGGGAACACAATGGATGAGTAAACATGAGCTGCGGCATTTACTCTCAGTTCCCATCCACAAACCGTCCTCCTCAAACAGGTGCTACATATGCTAATCACAACAAACACCTCTGTGATTTCTAATTCTTCTGAAGAACATCTCCTCAAAACTGTTATTTATTTGTCCCTAAATCCTGCTGTGATTAAGACAAGGCACATTATGGGGAGAATCAAACCAGAGTGCAGCAAGCAAACCCGAGGCACTCAGGAACATTCTGTGAGGCCGACCCTCCTGAAGAGAACCTTGGCAAAAATCAACATATATTTTCACAACGCTCTCAATGTTGTTCTTTATAAATACCTGGCTTCCTCAGCCTAAGATAATTCCTAAGAAAACACCTCAGCAACAGGTACAACCACTAAGACCCTAAGAGGGACGCCACCTGCGCCTCCACCAAGGCTACCTGACACCTCGCTGCCGGCCTGACCACACGCCCCCAGTTCAGAAACAAGTGCCCAGCTCAGGACTTCAGGCTGCTCAGGATGGAGCACTGCTTCCCTCCTAGGCCCCTACTCCCTGGAAACACCAATCACAGCATGACCAGCGTGGCCACCTGCACCCATGCCACCTGCCCAGGTGCCCACCTGAGAGACAGCCCTTCCCAACAAGCAGCTCCTGGGGCTGCCGCTCTGACCACAGGCACTGCCAGCCCCACGACCTCTGAGAGAGGCCACAGAAAACCTCATGGTCTCTCTGCCACTGATGGGCATCCGTGAGGTTACAGCGACTCAGTCACTAAGGACATAATCTCAACCATAAAACAGTTTACCCTGTGAACTAGCATCACTAACATTCCTTCTCAACTCTGGCTGTGGGAGACGAGGTTCAGAATCAGCAGGAAATTTTGAAAACATCGAGGTGGCTTACCTGATTGTCCTCAGAAAGCTCAGAGATCCTCTTCACATCACATTTGTTTGCTACGACGATAAGGGGCTGCAGCGAGGAAGAAAACTAATGAAATCATCACCTTCACCCTTACTCACGAGACCACACAGGCCCACACCCACCTTGTTGACAAAGAGTGGCCTGAGGTTCCGGAAGAGTTCCAGCTGCTCCGCGAGCCCATGGCCGCACTGCTCTGACAGATCCATCACGTACAGCACCGCGGCTCGCAGGTGGGCCAGAGCCGTGATGGCCTGCATCTCGATGGTGTTGCGGTCCTCCAGAGGGTGGTCCAGGATCCCAGGGGTGTCCACCACCTGTGGGCAGACAAGTCAGCCCAGCACACAGGCCAAGGGTGCCCACAGACCTAGACCAGCCCTGATGGAGCTCCCCACTGACCACGGTGAAGAACAAAGCAGTGGGAAAGGACAAGTAAAGACCAGGGGAGGGGCCCTCACTGAGGAACAAGCTCACCAGCGATGCTGAGGGCTGGATGGAAAGAGGACTGCTCTTTCTTATGAGCCCTGGATTAACCAGCACGCCCCCAAGTGCTCAGAACAACACCACTGTTTATAATATCACATTCAACTGTGGACAGAGGCTTCACCACCCATTCTGGGTTTCTGAAGATGCATCAATCAGAAGTCCTGCCATAAGCAAAGCACAGATGCCACACCGGGAGCTGCTGTGTCCCAAGTTCACCCGAGGATGGAGAGAGGCCCCCATGCTGCCCTGGAACCTGTCCATAGGGGGTGGGGGGTGCTCCTGGCAACTCGGGACCTGCTCCCCAAGCTCCCAGGACATGGGCAGACCCTCATCGGTGGGAAGCCCAGAGCCGGACGCCAGGAATGAGCCAGGCCAGCGCTCACCTGCCAGCGCAGGTACTTGTAATCCATGTGCCCCACAAACAGAGACTTGGTGGTGAAGGCATAGGGCTGGACGTCCACATCCGCTCTCGTTACCTAGAACAAACCACAGGTCCTGACTTTCACATCCTCCCAGAACCAACATGTCTCAGCCACACAGCATCAAGACTGTCGGGGGTCAGAAGAGACCCCATGACACCTCAAGTGACTAGACTGCTAAGACAGGAGCCAGCACCGACCGCGCGGCCCCCTCAGCCTACACAAGCAGGTCCTCGGTCAACGCCGGGGCAGCACCAACCTTGTTGATGAAGCTGGACTTGCCAACGTTGGGGTACCCACATAGAAGCAAGGTCCTCGTGTTCGGGTCAATGGTGGGCAGACGGGACAGATGCTGACGCACTGTGACAAGGCGAAGGTAAATGTGCTTAACGTAATGAAAAAGCTTAAGCAACTCAAAGCTGACGGTCTGCTCAACTTAGCTGTACACTCCAGGCCTGTGGCCATGTTAGCACACTCCAACAATGATCACACACGTGACGAGAAAACATGAATGAATGGAGGAGGGACCAGCTGCAGGGGCATCCAGGCTGAACCCAGAACCCTCCTCCCAGGTCCAAACAGCATGGGTTCCCACCCAGCAGACTGAGGTGGGGCCCAGACCACACAACCCAGAGGACTGAGCAAGAGAGTAGAGTCTGAAAGGGCAATTCGAGCGAGCGTGTGCTCTAGCACCTCCTGGCCTACAGGGCTCCTTTCTTAACGAGCAACCCTCGGGACCTCGACTGCTGCAGCAGCACCACTGGGCAGGCCACCTAAAGACGTAACCGATGACTGGAAGCACTGTCAAAGCAGCTCAGAGTTATGATCTTGTTGCAAATTACATGCAAGATGCTGGGGGAGGGGATCAAAATCAAATCAGAAATATATACGCATACAAAACAGCACAAAGTTGTTTCTGTAAAAATTGTTCTACATTAATTCAGAAATCGCCTACTGAATAAAACTACCAGGTAACAAAACTGGAGTAGCAGTTTGATGCTAATATGTTTTACACTAAAATATCAGTAACAGGTAAAACTGCGGGTCACTTTATTTTTAGATATTTTGGTATCTCCCCACCATTTATAATGTATATGCCTTGCCTATTAAATTTGAAAGATACAAATGTTTTTAATAGTGCTGCTGCTGCTGCTGCTGCTAAGTCGCTTCAGTCGTGTCCGACTCTGTGACCCCATAGACAGCAGCTCTAACATGTAAGTATTAATTAAGTTCTAGCTGCTTTTTCAATCACATCTAATCTGTTAGACTTTCTTACAGGCTAGACTGGGAAAAATAATTTGTTCCTTTGATCTCTACAACAAAACAAAAATAAACATTATAAAAATAACTCTCTACAATAATCAAGTACTTTAACAGAATGCACTAACAAGTAGTTAGTTGCTGATGCATAACCAGTACCTTGTTCCAAATATTCCAAACTCTGCTTCTGTCTTTTGATAATAGTACACATCCGCCCGAGAGCAGCGCGTTTCAGTTGCTTGCAGCGGTACAGAGAATCACCATATTTCATGAGCCGCACATAATCTTTAGCAACGCTGAAAAACAGAAAAACATGTAAGATTTTGCTCTCCTTTGACAGTAACTTCAAAAATACTACAGTAAGAAAATCCCTTACTTGTCCACTAAATTTTTGGCAATGTTTATTTGTCCTAGAGCCAACTTGTAATGATCCTTGTCATAGAGAATGTTCATCAAATCTGCATAAAATGGATGAATATCCTGTAACAAGAACAACAGAATGGTCACCTTGGTCTGGCAGCTTCTCCTCCTGTGTGTGGATAACACTTGAACATAACTTCCTAGGGAAACACATCACACCTTCTGCTCTTCCTCATCACCCACCCTCCCCCCTCAATCTTCTCCCCAGGTCTCTCTCAGTGACTATTTAGTCACAGAAAAAAAATAGAGTCAGCAGGTAAGTGAAGTCCACCTGCCCTGCGCAGGCCTGGCCAGGCCCAACTCCATCTGGGCACCAGAGCCCACCACTTGGGCTCGAAAAGAGAGCTCCAGAAATACTTTCCCACCCATCCAGCCAGTCCCATCAACCTGTAAATGTGCTGTTATTGCCGAAAACTTAAGAAGAAAGTTTTAAAACCTCCGTCTCTTTGCTCCTCTTCTATTTGTACAGGCGTTTCCTGGTGCTGTCACCTCATCCTTACTGCATTTTTCATCCTCATGTACTTTCTGAAGTACCTGCACTTTCCCCAGAAACTATACCCTCATCCAGCCAGTAGCCACTAAGCACTAACATCAAGTCCTAGAATTTTACACCAGCAATTTCTGTCACATGAACCAATCTCTTCTCTCAGCCTTAACCCACCTTCAGGGACTATCTCAGGGCAGTTGAGGCTCTCAGGCTGTATTGCAGACCCCACATCCATCACTACCTCAGCAACTTCGCAACCACGTGGTCCCACTCAGGGGCTCCACAGGCAGGGTCCACTCCTGCATCCTGCAGCTAAGCACACAGGCAGATGGCTCCGTGCAGCAGGGCCTAACTTCGGGGGCTCAATGAAGAAGGCAGCACCCCATGAGACTGACTCTCATAAGAAAAGCACACTGACCATAAACCGCAGCAGCAAGATAACACACACTGCTGGGCCTCAAGCCACTGGCCCCATCTGAAGCCACAGGAAAGGGAGCTTTGGAAAGAAGGAGAGGACGCATAGGCCACCAGAACCTTAGGGTTCTGAATTCAGTCCACAGCTTTCAGAATCCCAACTGTCCCCACAGCCTAGAGATTACAGAGAAAGCCCAAGGCTTTCAGAGATCGGAGTTTCACTGGGGAAACAAGATACTAAGGAATCAAAAAACCTCTGATCTGCTCCCAGTTTTGTTACTAACTTTCGGAGTAAACTTTGACAAGTCAATTATTTCCTCTTTCCTTCACTATCAGTCAACTAAGTAGACACACCTGGTTTAACCTTGCCTGCAGGTTCATATTTACATAATCACTTTCCCCCCCGCAGAGTCACTTACATCCAATTTGGGGAAATCTGTCAGAATTTGTGAGAGTCTGTCATGGTAATTCTGCTGAGTAAATTTGACTTTCCTCATATAAAAATGTCTAATGCGATGGATTTGATAATGTTTGTGGATAACTGTCGGAGTCTTTCGCTGAGTCTTCGATAATGTCAGGTCAATAAAGTCCTGCAATAAAATAAGACAGTTACACCAAAAATGTCTCCTTTCACCCACTTATTTGAAATCACCTTAAAAGACTAATGTTCAACAATGTATTTTAAACTACAAACACTTTTTCTATTTTAAACTACGAACACTTATTCTACTTAAATCTTCAGTGTAAAGCTCTGTTCATCTTTATGGTTCCTTGCCTTTATGAAAACACTCAGCAAATGCCTGCTGAAATAAACTTTATCCCACACTCTTGACATTATCGTAAATTCCATACACCTAACACCATCTGAAAGGTAAGTACCCAGAAAAATCAAGCACAAAGCAGGAAAAAAGCATGTTTTAAGGATAAACAGTTCTACTATTTCGGTTTGTGTATCTCCAGTTTTGACAGCACACACAAAAAACCAGTGTTTTCAATTTCCCAAGGTAAAGTGGACCTGAAAGACTCCGGCATGAAGTCCAGAGCAAGCCGTCCAAGAATATCGGCGTGCGACGCTGTCTGCTCTGGGAAGCACAACGCCGGCTCTGGGAGGCACGCTGCCGCCAGTCGTCGCAGACCCACCTACTTCATAGAGCTTCCTGACTCTCCCCATCTCCTCCGGGCAGATCCCAACCCCCTGAGGGCCCTAATCTCTGAGGAAGGACCCCCAGAACCCAACCCCCGAGGGCCCTAATCTCTGAGGAAGGACCCCCACTCTCTGGGAGGACCCCAAACCAGGGGGCCCAAATCTGGAGAGAACGTGATCTAAGAAGGGGCCCGGCGGGGAAGGCGGCCCCTTCCAGCCCACCGTTACAGACCGGAGCTCCAGCGTCCCGCGACCTAGCCAAAAAAAGCGGAGGCAGAAGGGCCCTTGGGGCCTCTTACCTTGGCGGACGGCACCACCGTGATCTTCTTGAAGTTGTAGTGCGCCATGCCGGCGATTCGCCACGAGGGGACAGCCGTCCGGACATCCGCCGAGGAGCCGGGGAATAACTTCCGCCGAGAAGGACGGGACTTCCGCCTGCGGTGCGTAGGCAGTGCGTCAGTTCCGGCGCTCCCTGCTCCCCGCGCACCGCCTCGGAGTCACACAGCGCCCTCGCCGGGCCAGAGAAGGGGTCGCAGGGCCAGGGCGGAGGGCGCGCGCGGCGGGAGGACTGGGCCGGGAAGGCGGCGCTGAGGTCCGGTCCCCACCGCGGAAAGGAGAGGGTCTTGAGAGGCCTCCCCTGGCATCTGTGCTGCCCAGCCGGTCCAGGGCCTGGCTGACCTGAGCCAGGGGTCCGGGGGGCCTTTAGGAGCCTGGGGGGTGAGGGTGGGCGGGTCAGAGGGGCTCGGAGGGCTCCAGGGGTCTCGGGGAGTCTGGGGTCTCCGGAGATCGGGGGGTCTGGGGGAGTGGGCCCGGGCTCTGGCTGGGTGAGAGGAAGGTGGGGGGCGCGCGGGTCTGCTCTTTGCGCGCTCACATCGCTTCTCCCCCGGTGAGCGCGCTTCCTTTTTTTTAATTTTTTGGTCGGTGAGGCGGGTGGGATCTTAGCTTCCCCACCAGGGATGGAACATCCGTCCCTGCACTGAAAGCTCAGTCTTAACCACCGGGCCCCCAGGGAAGTCCCCTGCTGAATCTTATTAAATAAAGGCCGTGGAGGCCCAGCCGTGTGCGACAAGGGACACCTCTCCTCCCCCGCGAGGCCGCGCTGGCGACCCTACGCCACCACCCCATCTTGGCCCCACCGGAACTGCCAGCCTTCCCCCAACCCAGGCCAGCCGCAGGCCTTTTGTCCCTCTTCTTCCTCAGGAGCCCCTCATCTATCCCTCCGCCTCGGTGACTCTGGCTCTTGTCTTAGCATCTCTGCTCCCCTGACCGTGGCTGACTGACCTGCCCACTGCCTTGCCCCAGCGAACTCCACCTGGAACTTTGCCCCCCACCTTTGCTCTGCCTGCCAAGGGTGGCCCCAAATGCCTGTATGGACCAGACACTTCCAGTCAGTTGTGCACTGACTTCCGGCACGATTCCAGATTTGCAGCACAGCCTTTCTGAGAATCAGACTGCAGATGGGTCCATCCCCAGGGCCCTGTGAAGGGGGGCAGTCCCTCCCCTCCTACTGCCACCGCAAGAGCGGAAGGGGCAGCCAAGAGCCAAGAGCAGGTTTTGACCTGCTGTGAGTGCAAAACAGGCTGCTGGTGAGATGAGGTCAGGAGGAAGGAGATGGCCCCCAAGACCCACAAAACCCTACAGATGAGCAGGGCAGGAAAAGCCCACCCAAAGCAGAGGGCTGTGGTCGGCTCCATGGCTGCCCTCTGCAGCAGACGGAGAAGGCTGGGGCACTGAGACACTGGCCTCCATAACCTGCTAATGGGTGGCCACTCCCTTGTAGAGCCCAGGACCACATCCGTCGGGAAACTGTACCTGCGTGTGACCGGGTGTGGTGCACTGTCCAAAGCACCTGCCTACATGTGAACTCATTTCAACCCTACAGCAACGCTGTGAGTGGGCGGGGAACCCAGGCCCAGCAAGGCTGCCACTAGCCTGTCACAGATAAGGGGCAGCAGTAGGGCTTGAAGCTGGGTGGCCGCCCACGTCCCTGCTGTCCACCAGCAGCTCCTCTGCCCCTGCATCATCTCCACACCCCTTGACTTCACAGATCCTTTTAGCGAGTCCTCTCATTCTTACGTGAAAACGTCTCCTGCTGCTGCTAAGTTGCTTTAGTTGTGTCTGACTCTGTGCGACCCCATAGACGGCAGCCCACCAGGCTCCCCCGTCCCTGGGATTCTCCAGGCAAGAACACTGGAGTGGGTTGCCATTTCCTCCTCCTCCTCCACTCCCCAAATTCCAACACAGTAATTCTAGAGAGAGGATTCTCTTAATCTGTCACTGGCTGTACTGCCCTTTTTTGTGTGTCTTGGGTGTTATAAGCGTGCCTCTTGAGTCTGTGGCACTTCCAAAGAAAGCCTGAGAGGTGATTAGACTCGTCAGGATCATTTGCTTAACCCCAGACAGCTGTGCCCACCGTTCCTGAGACGCACAGAGCCATGCTCACACCCCTCTCTCTTCCTTAGGTACCTGTGTGTCCCTCAGCCTTCCCCCCTCACTCTTATATGGTCCATTCCTCCTCCTTAAAAACTATTCTATTTAGATAAATGGTTGAATTTGCTCTGAATAACAAATATCCTTTCTTTAGCTCTTAGCTCTAAGCAATAATAAAACAATTTCTTACCAGTTGTGTAGGACTGTAACATTTACAAAGTGCTTTACTTTTTAGTACCAGTAATATTCTCAACAAGCTTGTGATGTGGCACTAAACCAAGACCAGAGGCTTGCTTCTCCCCAAAGGTGCTCCAAGTGACAGGACCCCAGGGCCTGCTGAAGGCCAGCATCTTCTCAACTGTCCCATAACTTAGTCATGTATATAGACAGAATATGGAGGGGGCAGAATGTTTTTTTTAATGGTGATAATATAAGATATCAGATACATGATTTTCTTGGTTTTACGAAGAACAGTTGAAGTCTCCCTGTTCAACAGAAAAGAAGAGGAACCACTAGAGAAACCAGAAATGTAACCTTGTCAAAGAGAAAGCACATTAAAAATATCCCTGTCAGAGGAAAACCTCAGAGGACTTCATACATCCTGTTAATGAGAGGTGGACAGGTCCTCGGTATTTTTACGATTCAGCCATGAGTCTGAAATCATATTCACCTAAAATGCTAAACTCAAGCTGCTGACAAGCCCTGCACTCGCAGCTATGAGAGCCATGTTGAGTGACCCATCTTCAATGCCCTGGAAAGAGGTACTCGCACGCAGTCCACTGCGAATCAACTCTGTATGGAAACCTCATCGGGGCAGCACGTGGTCGTGCCCTGAGCGTTGCCACGGAGCGTGTTGAATGCCTAGCTTCTCATCAGGGAGTATCAGTTCAACGTGTGGTGAAGGAATTGGCACAGTCACGCAGAACCTGGGCTATATGCCAGCTTTTGACAAACAAGAACTAGCACGTGAAACCCTGCCCTGGTGTCTGTGTGCCCAGGCCACAGGCGAAGCCCTCTGCTCAGCCACCAGGCCCATCTGGATGGACACACGAGCACTATGACTCGGGGGTAAAGAGACCCAGAGGCAGGGCAAGGCACCGAGGCAAGGCGCCAAGCATCCATTCAGCCTCCACTCCACCGGCCCAGGCACAGCTTCCTGGGGGCAGGTATATGTCCAGACCACACATCCCTGGACAAGCAGCTGGGCTCCCAGGACCTTTCTCAGGAGAGTGGATGAGCCAATGGCCAGTTCCTGAGCTCATGGTGCCCGTGTACCAGGGTGTCCAGTGACCAGGGCTCCTCAGGCCACGAGCCTGATGAAGGACACTCCCTAGGGTGCCCAGCATGCTTTCTGGTGGCTTCTGGCCACCAGGGCACTTTGCAGCCAAAGGGCTTGTCCCCAGGCCTCTTGATGTTGGGACTGGTCTCCCTGCTTTGCTGCCTTGTTGCTATAGTTCTGACTGATGAAAAGTACATCCTGCAGCAGAGTCCGTGCCAGGAACTGTGACCAAACTTCATACCTAGAAGGAGCCTTTGTGTGGGGATTAGTCGTGTAGCCGTAGGTCACGCAGATCTGGCATGAGACATTAGGACCCACGCACCTGGCGGTCCCTCCCTGCGTCCCCAGAAACTGTTCTGGTGGCTTGTCCAGTATGACTCGGGTGTCCCCCACGTCCAGCTTATTTCCCACAGCCCCTCGAGGGCAAACTGTATGCCCTCCTGATGTTTACCGCTCCGGCAGCACTGCCCCGGGCCTCTGAGAAGGACAGCAGAGGTCAGCCCACGGAAAGCTGGTGCAGCCGGGGGCAACACTTGCTCTGTGCTCCTTGGGGTTCCCCCTTTCACAGCTCCACCCTCAGTTCCGGACCTCCAGCTAACAGCAGTGGGGGGGCCCTCGAAGGGGTGCACCCAGACACCTGTCTCACGGAGTAGTCAGGCAGTGCCTGACCCCAGATGAGGCAGCTTGGCTGCAGGGGCAGATAGGAGGACAGCTGCCTGGTGAAACTGGGTGCCTGCTCCTTGTGGCCGCACATGACTCTCCCCAGAGACAAAGCGGGGCACAGGGAGCCCAGAGAGAACACGGCTGAGACTTTATGACACAGCAGAAACGACTGCCTAAACCCCAGGGAAGCCGCTTACTTTCCTCAGGGAAAATCTGAGAATGGAGCCAACAGCTGACCAAATGACTTTATCAGGCAAACAAGCCCACACCCATGGTGCCAGGCTTCTGGGTGACTTCCCTCAGGCAGCACTCTGCCCCGCTGTGAAGTCCAGCACTCCTGGAAGTCCAAAGGCCTGGTCCCTGTCCCTCAGCCATCCACACATCCAGTGAGTGTGGCATATTTGCAAGCTTGCTGCCAAGTCACCCTTCCAGGTGATAAATGGGGAAATCGAACAAGCTAACTTGTTACTGCAAAGACAAACATAAAGCAACTTTTAAATATCATTCATGTGGCTTCGCTGAAAACAGATTAATATCAAAACTAATGTTTTCACCTAAACAGTGAAAGTGTTGAGACCTTAGCAGGAAGGCAACCGGTAGCTCTGATGTCCTGGCCTGCACCCTCTGGGCTCAGTCTGGAGACCCCTGATTGCAGATGCCATAACTGGACTCTGCTAGCAGAGGCACCCTCCTGCCCACACACTCAGAGCCACCTCGAGGGCCTTTGTCGCAAGGGGATTAGCCTGGGCCCTGTGGCACCGGGCAGTCCATGCGACCGCTGACCTGGCTAAGCCACTGAACTGTTACATCGTCAGCATCTAGCACACTGCTTGTCCATAAGCCAGGCTTAATCAGCACCAGTCAAATGAATCAGTATATTCAGCTACGTTCAGACAGCAGTGTCTGTGAACCAGACACTTTTATAGTGTCTTTACAAATTGTCAATAATTTGACTCACATACCAGCTCTCTGTACAAGCACCATCATTGACTCTGTTTCACATAAGGGGAAATGAGGCACAGAGCCACTGAGTCAGCTCCCTGTGGTCACACAGCTCATCAGACTTGGAATCGGAGTTCCGACCTGACTGCCCAACCACCAAGTCCAGCCCTTAGTCACTGCGGATGGTGAACAGGGAATGAATGATCTTTCAGAGGCCACACTGAGCCCCCAAGGGGCCTGCAGCCTGAGGTACCAGCGCCCCTGTGGCTGACTCTCAGGCTTACTGGATGGAAGCTCCTGAGACCAGAAGACAACCTTGATGTGGGGTGGACTAGGATCTCGGGCAAGCCGCCCTGGGATGACCAGCTGGGCGCCCGTGCACAGCTACACCACAGGGTGAGGGGCGAGGACTTGGGGGCACTGGCACCCAGCTTAAATACATGGGCCACCTGCTGACAGAGGCATCCCTCGGACCCAGTGTCCACTTGCAGCTTGTTAAAACAGCACTTCTAAAGACAAGCCCTGAAAATCTCCCGAGCAGACAAAGCGGTATAGTCACACAAGCTGAGCTCAGTTCTGCTGCTTTTGTGAGAATCACTTGACTCCTTGACTCTGTCTCTGGAATCGTGAGCAAAACTTAAACTTGTCTCCTGAGGATGCTATGAGGTCACCACTGACCAATTCCCCATCATTTAGGAAATTTCTAGAATCATAACCAGTCATAGTGAAGATGGTGGAGGAAGTGCACTGTGGACTCCGGGGAGCCCAAGGGAAGCTTGCCGGGTCTGGAATGGGGTGTCTAAGAAGGGGAGTGGAGGGCACACTGGTCTGGGCCTGGGCCACCCATCACTGAGAGGACCAGGAAGAGCCTGAGAACACGGTTGGTGCTTGGCTGGGACACGGCGAGGGGGCTGTTCAATGCAGCCGTCTGTGCTGTTTGGTGTCGAGGCTGGGGCCAGAGATACAAGGGTGGGAACCATGGACACACAGACGACTCTACAGCTCCAACCTGACCACAGATGGAGCAAGGAAGGTGGGGGAGGGGTGTGGGGAGGGTGGGATGGAGGAGGCCCTCCTGCACCCCACCCTCAGGGCCGGAGCCCGCCCACCACCCTGGCCGGGGCTCAGGAAGGGCCAGCCCTGCCCGCTATGCTCTTCCTGCCCAGAACTGGCATTTGGCCTTAACCTGCAGCCCACTGGGCCGGAGTCCTGAGATCCACCGCGGTCCAACTTCGCACCCAGG
Source organism: Ovis aries (assembly GCF_016772045.2). Classification (NCBI taxonomy): domain Eukaryota; kingdom Metazoa; phylum Chordata; class Mammalia; order Artiodactyla; family Bovidae; genus Ovis; species Ovis aries. The sequence goes on from NC_056066.1 coordinate 45,947,032, forward strand.
GCCTGGGATCTGGCCGGTTCCCAGGGGAGGAATACCCCTGTGAACACACCGCTGTCTGGAGTCTCCTGGCCTGTGCTGTTCTGCATCCTCCCCACCTCTCACTGCAGGAGGGCGGCCCCCAGATCTCAGCGCCCAGGACTCTGTTACACCAGCAGCCTAACCACAGCTCTGCAGCCTGGAGTCCCCTGGCGTCTGCAAGAGCCAGACTGTGGCTGAGGCCCTGGGGTCCAAGGTGAGACCCGACAACACTGCAGTGGCAGGAGGGACAGGGAGATCCAGGACTGAGCACCTGGTGCACCCCACTCTTGGCTGGATGTGCTTCGGATCTTCTCTGACTTGACCCATACAGAATCCTGTGAAACATGTTGTCCTCCTATTTAACAAATGAAACCAAGATTCACAGAGGCTGAGCAGCTCACAGAGCCCCAGCCAGTGAGTGGGGAGCCTGGGCTTTAATCCACACCCTCGGCCCCAAGCCCTCATTTCCACTGACCAAGACACCTCCCACCCACCATCTGGGTGCTTGCACTTGAACCCTGGTCTCTCGTTTAATCCTCACATCAGCCCTGTGAGTCCACCCTTTCAAAACATCAGGGACCTGAGGCACAAAGAGACTTGCCTGGGGTCCCCCCAGCAAGCAGGTGGTGCCAGAGCAGGAATGCAGCTCCAGAGGAACACCCATCACACCATCAGCATTACTTCATTTTCTCATATACTAATGTCTAGACATATAGCCTGCCCCGTCCTAAAGGAACACAAGGAAAGTAACAAAAATATACTCTACTCTACAGTGGGGGGTGTATGAAATAGGAAAAATCCAGAACAAAGGTAAAGTCAGAAAGGAACAGGAAACTGTCATCACGAGCTCTAGGGATGAGTGTTTGGGGGAGCTAGCAGCAGCCCTGGGGGAGCCAGTGAGGTGAACGTGTCTGAACTGCATGCATGGGTTTGCTTCTCTTGTTTCAAGGATCATGACCTCCTAGATTCTGTCTGCTTTTGTTTCAGCTCTGACATCTTCAAACTATTATTTTTAATATTTAATTCAGAGTTTATAATTATTATTAGCAAGAGAGTGAGTCCCCTCAAAATCCACTTTGCCATGGCCTAAAATAGACTTCCCAGAATATTTTCCCAATGTGCAAGTGTGTTCAGGCCACTGAATAATTTGAAATCAAGATCAGACATTGTTACAAATTGAGGAAAAAATACTTTTTTTCCCAACTGTTGTTACAAAATAATTTGGTCACCTCCATGTCCCGTTGTTTGTATTATATAATTTGGGGACATGTTGTATACTTAAAGAGGAATATATCACAGTAATTTCTTCCTCATTTACATCTTCTCTTATCCTGTGTTTAACACCTGAAGCAGTACCTAGGACTTAATAATTGTTCACAAGAGTAGCAAAAATAGTTTTTACAAGCCTGTTGCAAATAGAAAGGAAAAGTTACTTTTCTACACTTTGAACAAATATTTGAACTGATTGAAGCCTTGAAATTTCCAATAAAATAAAAAATAATTAAAATTAAAGAACAAATGTCTGTTTTGAGAGTTTGCTCAAATAACCTTTTTCTAAATGAGTGTTTGGGTTGAATAACTGCCCGGAAACAGGGCGTAAACACCACAGAGGCAGCTTAGCACACACACGTGTGTGTGTGTGTGCGCGTGTGTGCGCACACGCATGCTGGCGCACTAATGCCACTTTAATTGGTTTTGCAAATGCTGACAACTTCACCTGACACACAGCACACCCATCACCGGAGGACAGGCACGCCAAGCCCAACACTTGGAGCACTAAGACATCCTGTAATAAAACTCCAGCCTGGCCTGGAAGCGACACTTGGAATGTTTCCGTTCTTTCTTCTCAATCTCTGTCTTCCATTTCCTTTGCCTCTAATTCTGCCTGTTGAGCTTCCAGGTTTTACTTCAAATTTCTTCTCTTTTGATGCTCAGTGTAGCCTTCTAGTTACCATAAAAAAAAAAAAAAGGAAAGAAAAGCAAGGAGAACAAATTCCTTAGACCTAGAAGGAAGGTCTAGGAAGGTCTAGGCTGTATCTATGGAAGAAGATACAGCCCAGCTTTGAGAAGGATCAGAGCTGCTATAGCTGGTGCTCGTCCTAGGAGCCAGAGTAAAATTGCTCTTCAGCCGCTGTCGGTGCCGGTTGATATGATAAGGAAGCCCCAGCACTGCTCTCAGGGGAGGCCGTGTAAATATTCACAGCCACCCGGAACGACAGTCCTGCCCCCACATTGGGGTGGGGATTCCAGTGATTCGTACATGGAGTCCAGATGTACAGGGCCTGGCAGAGAGCCCTTGGTGCCATCTTCACCACCCATCATGGCATTTTCCTTTGAAACACCCTGAAAGAGAGACATCAACTCAAGTTTCCATTTACAAGTAGAGGCTTGCGGTTTCTCAAATCTTTCCATTCTAATGCCAGCTAGCATCAATGGTTATAAATTTCATCTTGAATTAACTAAAATCCTCTTTCCAGAATGTGCTACTCATTGGTTGCTCTGCCACAGAGCTATACACATGTCTAGTTATCTAATCCATAAATGCAAACATGCCAGACGACTGTAGTTTTTTCTTTAAGTCAGCTTACATCCACATCTGTGCCTCCTTCTGGCGGTGTTGGTGGTAGGATCTAACCTCAGTGAGGAGAGTTGCCGCTCCCACCCAGTAAACCCGAGCAGTGAAAAGGCCCAAGGGGACAGTGGAGGCCCATATTCAGGACGTTCCTATCATGACCACCCCACGCTCATCCTCACTGGAAAGCTCAGGGATGCGGGGGGTGTGCCCAGGGCTGCACTTCCCAACAACAGCCCTAAAGTAACACTTCTCTAGTGCAGAGAGTGAGGGCTACTCTCTAGCTGCAGCGCGCAGGCTTCTCTACTCCTGCAGAGCAAGGGCTCTAGGCCGCTCAGGCCTCAGTAGCTGCAGCGTGTGGACTCAGTAGCCATGGTGCCTGGCCTTTGTTGCTCGTCAGCATGTGGGATCTTCCCAGACCAGAGCTAGAACCCATGTCTTCTGCATTGGCAGGTGGATTCTTTACCACTGACCAACCAGGGAAGCCCCTGCCCAAGTCTTTCTTACAATATGGTGCCAAGACCTGGTGCCTGGACATGGTCTGCACCAGGCAGAGAACTAGAGTCAGGGGCCTCTTGCTCCAGGCGTTGCAACACAACAGCATTCTCCCACGACACACCGCCCTGCCGGCCCATCCTGAACTCGCCGTCAAGACGGAGGAGAGCGGCCTCTTCCTGGAGCCCTCTCCAGAACACCCCCCTGGGCTTAGGGACAGCCCACATGTCCAGGAGCTCACTCCCAGTGCTACCACAATTCTCTAGACGTTCCCATCACTCTCAGTTCATCAGCCAAGCTCTTCTTTGCGGTTCTAAGGCATTTCTGCTTTCTGAAAGATCATCAGCAAAGCAGATGAAACTGTCAGATGCTGGACTTTCAGGAGAACCAGGTTTACAATGGCTCACTAGGAAGGCAAAGCCTCCATCCTCGTCTCCGTACTCATCGACTCATCTTTACAAAGCTTTGATCAGAGGGACCTCATTAACATCTCTATCTGCATCTATAGTTAAGATGCTCACATGGGGCACAACGCTATCAATTTAGGCTAATTGGAGGTAAAGCCAACGGAATTAGTGAAAAGTCAAGTACGTCTAAGGAACCAAAAACATGCTAATAAAGGGTTACTAAGTAGAAAAGGCTCATTTAAGGACAAGACTCGTTTTTACTAGAGAAAAAACTCTCTAAGGATCCCTTCAATTAGCACACAAATGGTTTGAGTGGTTCATCTATAATGTTTGACCTCAGTTTGCTCTCAAGCAGCATTACTTGCTTTAAAGAGCCTTTTATGAACTCGAAGGCAGAGTGCAGCTTCAGCCAATGAGATTATTACAAATTACCAGTTTCCAAAATAATGAAGTTTTTATGCTGTAAGGAGTACAGGGTATTGGAGACAGAATCTCAGTGGCTATTGAATCTAAATGTCTGTTAACTGCTAAAGGCCCGCTCGAGAATTTTTCCTGAGCAAGGACTATGTAACAGACCATGTTACATGGTCTACTGGGAGAGAAGAGGGAGGGAGGTGTGAGTCACTGAAGGCGGTGGTTAGAACTTGGGGCTTCTGTGCACACCTTCAAATGGAAGGGAGAGGGGCAAGGAGGTTCCTCTGGGAAGAATAAGCTGCTGTCTTTAGGAAAGACAATGGGTTTTTAGGAAAATGCACAAGAGATATGAGAGTTTAGATATTGTTTGTCAGGTGCAAGTGGTCTCACCGTCTTCTTCACTGTCACTGGGATCCCCAGATAGGTGGCTCATGGGATGCTGACTCTCAGTATTGTGCTGGGAGGAGAAGCCGCCCTGAAGAGGAGCCCCCTTTAGTCAGGTCAGGGGAGCTTTGAGAAGGCTTGTTTCTGCATCTGTTGAATAAAATACTGCGAGTTTAGTTTTCCTACCAGCTCTAGGCTTCTGAGTGGATTCCTAACAGTCATAAACTCTTTCCTGGTTTAAAAATAAAGGCAAAAATTTTAAGTCTGTCAAGAGTATAATTATTTCCCAACGACGGCTTGGTGGCTTGTAGGAATGGGGCCATCTTCCGTAGAAAAGAATGCTTATTTATTTCAAGACACGTGACTGAGACAGGTCCAAAGTGCCACAGAGTCCTGCTGTCTCACCGCAGATAAGCTGTTGGCAAGAGCTGTCATATAACAGCTGCATGTACATGAGACAGTGAGCTTAGCATGGGAGCAAGGGCATGCATTTCTCCTTTTTTAAAAAAAATATTTATTCATTCATTTTTGGCCGCTCTGGGTCTCTGTTGCTGTGAGAGGGCTTTCTCTGGATGTGGAGTGCGGGGGCTTCTCTCCAGCTGAGTGCTCGGGCTTCTCACTGGGGTGGCTCCTCTTGTTGTAGAGCACGGGCTCTAGAGCACAGGCTCAGCAGTTATGCCACACAGGTTTAGTTGCCCCGAGGCCTGTGGGATCTTCCTGGAATAGGGATCGAACCCATATCCTCTGCATCGGCTGGTGGCTCCTTAACCACTGGACCACCTGGGAAGTCTGACATTCACTTCTTGATAGGAAAACTGTTATCATCCTACAAGATGAGAATTAGGTATTTAAAATATCGATTTTCTGCCCTAGAAGGGGAAGTTTCTATGTGACTGCCTGGGTGGGGTTGGCTTCCCCATCCACCTTATCTTCACCTTCCCCACACTATCCTCACAGAGACACAAGAGGTTTCTGGACAGACGTACATCAAACAGCCCAGAAACCTGCCTGGGCAGGCACAGCTTGCTTCCATGTGGGGCGGCCTGAAAATGGACAACGAAGTGCTCTTTATTTGTGGTGAACAGAAGGCTCGGTCCTGTCTGAGCACTGACTCTGCCTGTGGTTCTCAGCATTCCGCTCTCTCAGAGCCGCATCTTTGATCAGGATCAATCAGGAGGATCCCATGACTGTTGCTGGCTGTGCTGAGTCTGCATAAATAAAGAATTTTCATTCAGAAGTAGGAGGCCGTGTGCAAGACCACAGGGAGCCAAGAAGAGAACGGCAGCTAAGGTGGGAAACGAAAGAGGTGAATGAAGCCTGCGCACTGCCGGAGACAAACTGAGCAGATCCACCTGGTCCTGAGACAAACCTGAGACGGCAGCGCAGCGGCAGCAAGGCAGTGCCTGCAGGGAAGCCACCACGTGGACACGAGGACGCGGCGGGAGGGTCGAGCATGCCTCGCTTTCCATTCCTCCCCTCTTTTCCTGCAGCCAACACAGTGTTCACTTGCTCTTGTTCAGCCGCTCAGTTGTGTCCAACACTTTGTGACACCATGGACTATAGCCTGCCAGCCTCCTCTGTCCATGGATTTCCCAGGTGAGGATACTGGAGTGGGCTGCCATTTCCTCCTCCAGGGGATCTTGCTGATCCAGGGATTGAACCCACATCTCCTGCATTGCAGACGGATTCTTTACCACTGAGCCACAGGGATTGCTCAGTACTGGATCTCAGAACGTGTTCAACCACTTTTCAGACATCTGATTACTGGGCAGGCAGTCCCAACACGTGCATGCATGCTAAGTTGCTTCAGTCGTGTCCAACTCTGTGCGACCCCCTGGACTGTAGCCCACCAGGCTCCTCTGTCCGTGGGATTCTCCAGGCAGGAATACTGGAGGGGGTTGCAAACCTGTGCACACAGCTGAAGCTTCCCTGTGTGTCAGGAAGGGAGGGGAAACACAATAAGGTGAGGAGAGGGCAGCCCACCTCTCTCTCCTCAGCCTCCAAGAGCTGGAGGGGCATTTGTTCTCAGGAGCAAGAACACATCCCCTTACGGAGTACTGAGAAAAAACTAAGGAAGAAGCAAACTGGGAGAAAACAAGCAGTATTACAGCTATGGAAATGCCAGGCTAACACAGGCAGAAGTTGAGAAGGTGAAAGATATGTTCTGAAAGAACGTAATTCAGCTCCTGGAGAGTTTTACTTATGCCCCACAAGTGAAGAAATTAACTCAGATGAGAAAAAAAATGTTTCCCTAATCCTCTTAAGTATCAAAGTTCTAAACCCTTAAAACTTGGGATTTTTCCTTTTTTAACACTTTGATCTTATTATGTTTTTGATCCTTTGATTCCTTTATCTCTTCTCAACTTATAATCAGATCTTCACAGAATCTATCCTACACAAACACACCCTTTTTACTATCTTTAAATTTTTGAAGCACAACATGCATTTGAAAATCAAATAATTGGAAACATCGATATAACAACCCCTCAGGGTGTGAAATAGAACATTAGCAACAGTTCCTGGGTGTCCTTCCTTTATATCTTCCATCTTTATCTTCACTTTTCACTTGACTTTTGGGTGCTTTGTTGGTGAATCTACACCGTGTTTGAAAACTCTCCTCTCATTAGAGCAGCAGCAGTCAGGAGCTGGTCTTTGAAACTGGATTGACCAGAAATCAAATGGAGATCAACAGCTCACCAGCTGTGTGACTCTGGGCAATGAGCTCGTCCCTGAGCATCTCCCTGGAATGGGAGAATGAAAGCCTGTCTCATGGCCTGTTTACTGATTAAGGAAACAGGAACCCAGCTTCTGAGCTTCAGCCTTGGTCCTGCGGTGTAGAGTAGAAGTCATGGTCTTCAAGCACCGAATGATTAAGAAATTGTGAAAATAAGTGTTAAAAAATAAGTGAATATAATTAAAGCAAACACAAAAGTAGAGTGTTTTTTTATTTTTTCAGTTCTGTTCAGTCGCTCAGTCGTGCCCGACTATTTGCGACCCCATGAATCGCAGCACGCCAGGCCTCCCTGTCCATCACCAGCTCCCGGAGTTCACTCAGACTCACGTCCATCAAGGTGGTGATGCCAACCAGCCTTCTCACCCTCTGTCGTCCCCTTCTCCTCCTGCCCCCAATCCCTCCCAGCATCAGAGTCTTTTCCAATGAGTCAACTCGTCTCATGAGGTGGCCAAAGTCCTGGAGTTTCAGCTTTAGCATCATTCCCTCCAAAGAAATCCCAGGGCTGATCTCCTTCAGAATGGCCTGGTTAGTATATGAGTAATTGGGGTACTTATTCTTTCCTTTTTAACTGGAGGGTAATTGCTTTACAATGTTGTGTTGGTTTCTGCTGTACAACATCTTGAATCAGTCATAACTACATATCTATATATCCCCACCCTCTTGAATCTCCCTCACATCTACCCCCTGGGGTACTCATTCTTAAAGAGCCAATTAAAATCTATATAGCCATATAAAATAATATCACAGGATAATCTTTTACTGACATGGGAAAATATTAATGCTGCATTGCTAAATGAAAAAAGAAAGAAGAATGAAAAACCAACATTGCAATTACAACACATGCAAAGAAAAAGATGACCCGGACACCAGGAAAAAAGGAAAAAGCAAGCAACAAAAAGTGCTGGTGAGAGTGACTAGATCTTATCTGAAACTTCAAAACAGCCACTATAAATAATGTTCAAAGAACTAAAGAAAACCATAATTAAAGAAGTAAAAAAAGGTATGATGATGACAATGTCACATCAACTATATAACACCAATAGAGACAGAAATGATAAAAAATAAAAAATTCACTAGAGGAGCCGTAAATGAGAACTGGCACTAGCAATAATTAGTAAGTTTGAAGACAGAACATAGAGATTATAAAATCTAAAGAACAATAAAGAAAAAATTATAGGTTCTAGCCCAAGGGCAATTAGGAAAGGGAAAAAAAAGCATATGGATTGGAAAGGAAGAAGTAAAACTATCTCTGTTCACAGGTTACATGATAGTGTATATAGAAAATCTTAAAGAACCTGTTAAAAAGTACTAGAAATAATAATGAATTCAAGGTTGCAAGATATAACGTCAAAATACAAAAATAAACCATACTTCTATATATTCACATGGAACAATAAAAAAAGTGGAGTTAAGAAAATTGTATTTACAATAGCATCAAAGAGAATAAAACACTTAGGAACAACATAAGAAGTTTAGAACTCATACTTTGAAAATTATAAAACCTTGTTGAGGAAAATTAAATAAAATCTGAATAAATGGGAAAATATCCTATGTTCACGAGTTGGAAGGTGTTATGTTGCTCAGATGGGAATAATCTCCAAGTTAATCTACAGACGCAATGCAATCCCTCTCCGAATCTCAGCTGGCTTCTTTTCTTTCTTTAAAAAATTAATTTATTTTACATTGCTCCAAAGATGTCCCCCTCTGAATTCCTAGAGCTCCCAAACATAACGCTGCACCTTGCAAAGGGTAAGTTAAGTAGCAGATGGACCAGCTAACCAGCTGACCTTACAATAGGGAATTCCAGATTACCTGAGAGGGCGCAGGGTGATCACAGGGGTCCTTAAAATGGAGAGGGAGGCAGGAAAGTCAGGGTTGGAGGGCTTGTTCTCAGTACAGCCGTTGCTAGTTTGAAAGACAGAGGAATGGCCAGGAGCCAACAAACGTGGGTAGCCTCTATAAGCTGGAAAATTAAGGGACAAGTTCTCCCCATGGGCCCCCAGGAAGGAACACAGAACTGCAGACACCTTGATTTTAGCTCACTGAAACCCATTTCAGATTTCTGGCTTCCAGAACTGTAAGAAGATTGTTGTTTAATCCACTGTCTGCAATAACTCGTTACAGCACTAATAGGAAGATAATACACACTTATCACTATCCAAAACGATCTTATTTAGTCACTGACGTAATGTCTTCTCGGCTTCCCAGGTTGTGCTAGGGGTAAAGAACCTGCCTGCCTATGCAGGAGGTATCAGAGACACAGGTTTGATCCCTGTGTCAGGGAAATCCCCTGGAGGAGAGTATGACACCCCACTCCAGTATTCTTGACTAGAGAATCCCATGGACAGAGTCCATGGGGTCTCAGAGTGTTGGACAGGACTAAATCAACTTAGCACACATGGTGTCTGCCACTCTGGAAAGTGTATCCATGAGGGTGAGGACCTGTTTTCTCACTGCAGTGTCCCTAGGGCCTGGACCAGTAGTGAATAGAAGTGGTTGTTCAGTGAAGACCTCTGCAATCAGTGAAAGAGGCTAACACACACCCAAGGGGTAGAGCCTGGTGGTCCTGTGTGTTTGACAGGCATGTATAACAGAACAACATTTAGGATTCCCTGGTGGCTCAGACAGTAAAGAATCCATCTGCAATATGGGAGACCTGGGTTCAGTCCCTGGGTTGGGAAGATCTCCTGGAGAAGGAAATGGCTACCCACTCCATTATTCTGGCCTGGAGAATTCCATGGAAAGAGGAGCCTGATGAGCTACAGTCCATTGGCTCGCAGAGTCGGACACAGCTCAGTGACTTTCACTTTCACTTTTGAAGGGAGTAAGAGAAAGCAGAAGGAGAGGGGTGTAGACGATGCAGTTTCTCTCTACAGAGAAAGCAGGCAGGCTGGCAGCCCAGGGCTGACATGTCACTGCTCCAGGAGCTCCTCATGAAGCAGGAGCCCTCCAAGTCCCTCTGCCTGTGTGGGGTGTCCTCAACCTCCTGGCCCAAGGTGAATTGTTGAGAAAAACTTCCAGAAACTACCACACAACTTGACCTACCTGTGTACCAATGGTTATCACAGACAGTGGAAAAGCCACAAACATCAGATGCCACTTTTATAAACACACACACATCATTAGAAGGTCTTATCTCAACAACTAAAGAGAGGTTCTTTCTTTTTTTAATTTTAAAATCATTTAAAAAATTTATTTGGCTGCAGCAGTTCTTAGTTACAGCCTGTGGATTCTTTTTAGTTGAGACATTTAGGTTCTAGTTTCCCGATCAGGGACCTAACCCGGGCCTCCTACGTTGGGAGTGGGGAGTCTTAGCCGCTGAACCACCAGGAAATTCCCAAGAGTGTTTCTTTCTTGATGGGGGAATGTGAGAAGTTATTGTTTTCTGCTTTGAGATCTTCTGTGTTTTCCATATGAATGGCAATAAATATGCACTGCTTTTGTAATTAGAAGAGTCCAATAAAAGGTGATTCGAGGAAAGGGAGGAAATGCCAAAGTCTAGGGGATGATGTACAGATTTATGCAGGAAACCAAGAGAGTTGGTTTGTGGCTGAGAGAGGAGAAGGGACGCTTCCAGATCCACCAAGAGGCCTGGCTTTTATTCTCCCATTGTCAAAGATGCTTATAAACAGTCTGGAGGGTTGTTAGGCTTGGGGCTTCAGGCTTAGCTGTATTTTGATTTGGAGTTTATTCCCTTCACAGGATGACAGACTCTAAAGGAACAAAACATGGATTATAGCTAAAGCTACAGACAAGGCCAGTAACGTAAATACCAGGATCTTGAAAACTCTAAGCTTTTTTCAGTATTTGTCTACATAATAGATTCATCCCATCACTGTCCTTGGTCCCATTTGTAGAGTTTCTATTTGCTCAGAATGCCCAGCTCCGACCTTCCTGTCAGTACAAGGAGCTGGGCCTCTACGAGAAGCTCCTAGAGGCAGCATGGTGACCTGCGGCCCACAGCCCACCATTGACAGGGAAGCAGTCCTGTGGAACCTGCTTAGTCTTTGTCACTTTAGGCTGAACAAAATAATAACTGAAAGGTTTTCTGTCGTAGACAATGTACCTGAGTGCCTCTTAGATGCCAGTGTAGTCTTGGGCATGCAGACTGGAGCCCTGTAAGTACTCTGGTAAGGTGACTACATAGCTGTGGTGCAAATCAAGCTGCTATTACATTTAGCCGTAGGGGCTGGTGCATGTATAATTTGATGGAATCGCTCAGGGTTCATGGGGTCAGCAGTCTGAAAGCGGAAAGCTGGTCTGAGTCAGCCCCCGGGAGAGCTGCATAAAGAAGCCTCTGGTTTGATGGGAAGACCGGAAGCCCAGCCAGGAGGCTCTCCTCCTGCAGGTGGTGTACCATTACCCTGCCCTGCCTTCCTGTGTGTGAAGGTGGAGGGGCACACTGTGGGGACCAGAGTGGGGAGGGAGCAGTCTGCATCAGACAGGATGAGGAGAAACGAAGACCCAGGGCTCTAAACACTCTCACACATTTCCTTCTTGCTAGGGTTTTCAGGGGATTACACGTGTATATGAAAAGTTACCAGTGCAGTTTCAAGTTATTCCAGCTAAGAGAACAGTGTTTGCTTTGCTTATTTCCTGCTACAACTTAGAGCAGAAAGAGTATTAAGCCCTTTGGATTTTCCAATGTGTCTTGAAGGCTGGAAAAGCTCTCTTAAATCCATGGAGTAAGAGAACATAAGCTACACATTCCAGGCAACAGGCAAAGACATACTTTGCCTGGGGAATAAAATACCTTATTGAAAACACAGTGACCTGAGTCCCACATGGTTTTAGGAGTGGTGATTTCATGAGTAGAACTTTAGAGATTCATCGGCCATTGGTATTGTTTAGTCAGCGACAAACCCACAGAGTGGTGAGTTGGCTCAGGAAACACAGAAGTGGTAGAAACACATTTCTAACCTTGTGAGGGGCTGGGGCCTGGAAAGAAAAATCTGGTAGTGTATTTAGGTTACCAGCCTGACCCTCCACCACCACGTAGCTCACCTGGCACCCGTGGAGTGGGGCTCCCCCACTGGCTATAGTCCCAGCGGGTTGACGAAGAGTAGAGATGCAGGTGACGTTAGCAAGATGAGGACGAGGTGGTCTCAGCCTGTGTCCTTCCACAGAAACAACAACTAAAACAACTACCCAAGGTGATAACATCCTTGGAAGAGCTCTAGAGTTCAATTCAGTTCAGTTCAATTCAGTTCAGTTGCTCAGTCATGTCCGACTCTTTGTGACCCCATGGACTGCAGCACATCAGGCCTCCTTGTCCATCACCAACTCCCAGAGTTTACTCAAATTCATGTTCATTGAGTCGGTGATGCCATCCAACTATTCATCCTCTGTCGTCCCCTTCTCCTCCTGCCTTCAATCTTTCCCAGCATCAGGGTCTTTTCTAGTGAGTCAGTTCTTTGCATCAGGTGACCAAAGTATTAGAGCTTCAGCATCAGTCCTTCCAATGAATATTCAGGACTGATTTCCTTTAAGATGGACTGGTTGGATCTCCTTGCTGTCCAAGGGACTCTCAAGAGTCTTCTCCAACACCACAGTTTAAAAGCATCAATTATTCAGCACTCAGCTTTCTTTATAGTCCAACTCTCACATCCATACATAACTACTGGAAAAACCATAGCTTTGACTAGACAGACCTTTGTTGGCAAAGTAATGTCTCTGTTTTTTAATATGCTGTCTAGGTTGGTCATAACTTTTCTTCCAAGGAATAAGCGTCTTTTAATTTCATGGCTGCAGTCACCATCTGCAGTGATTTTGGAGCCCAAGAAAATAAAGTCTGTCACTGTTTCCACTGTTCAATTAAGAAACTGCAACAGCCCAGGGGAGCACAAAAACTGATGGCCACAGAGGGAAGGTGTTTCCCCTCTGTCACCCTGTTCCCCAGACCAGCACATCCAGGGCCAAGAGGAATCACCTGCATGGTGAGTCCCCACAGTGAAAAGACAAAGGGCAGGAGGGCCCCGGTGGGAACCCTCCCATACTCACCTCTCACTGTCCGCCCCCCAACTCCTGGTTTTTACAGCAGGTGAAACAGTCAATTCAAAACACAGTCATCACGGACTTGCCTGGTACTCCAGTGGGTAGGAATCCGCCTGCCAATGCAGGGGACACAAGTTCCATCCCAGGTCCAGGAAGACCCCACATGTCATGGGCCGCTAAAGCCCACACATCACCACTACTGAGCCTGTGCCCTAGAGCCCATGGGCCGCAGTTACTGAAGTCCCACATCTCAGAGCCCGTGCCCCTCAGCAAGAGAAGCCACCACGACGAGAAGGCCACGCACCACAACTACAGAAAGCTTGCACACCCTACAGCCCATGCTCCATAGCAAAAGAAACCACCCAGTAAGAAGCCTGTGCCCCACGAGAAAGAGTGACCCTCACTCACTGCAATCAGAGAAAGCCCTCGAGCAGCGACAAAGACCCAGTGCAGCCACAATTAAATAATTAATTTACAAAACCACACAATCATCTCAACAAAGTGTCTGCCGCCATCACAGATCGGATCCCCTACCAGAGCAGCTGTGAGGCCCTCCTTGCTGCGGGGTTTGCACAGTGAGAAGTGAGTCATGATTTCTGTCTGTCCAAGGTTGACCTGTGAAATGTGGGTAAAAACACCACCGTCAGCCTCTGCACACCATGGCAGCTGTGGCATTACAGGCTTTCAGGACAGAGGCTCCATCAACCAAGCTGGACATTGCAGCAGCTGGGCGGCCACGACAATAGAGGGGGTGCAACTCCCCCATGGAGACCCTGGGGCCCCCTGCTTCCTCGCTGTGTCACCACTCACCCCCCCTCCACTCCTGACCTACTGTCCCGAGTGGCCGTGTGCCCGCACAGTCGCAGTCCCTGCTGGTGAGGAACAAGCTGCAGGCCAACTGCACCTCCTGTGTTTCATCCAGGCTGTTGCACTTCGGGCAGGCCCTGCTCCAGGCAGCACATGCCTGATGTGGTCCGACTCCCAGGAGCCAGCCAGGAGCTTGGCCTGTCAGACCTCAAGCCCCCTCCTAGGCCCTGCAGAGCAACATGCGTGCTCCCAGAGCTGGGCCCCTGGGAGGCCCTGCCCCTCCTGCCACCGGCTGTGCTGTGCTTAGTCGCTCAGGCATGTCCAACTCTTTGTGACCCCATGGACTATAGCCCGCTGGGCTCCTCTGTCCACGGGATTCTCCAGGCCAGAACACTGGAGTGGGTTGCCATGCCCTCCTCCAGGGGATCTTTCCCACCCAGGGACTGAACCTAGATCTCCTACATTGCGGGTGGGTTCTTTACTGTATGAGCCACCAGGGAAGCCCAGCAAGGTGGCAGCACCATCTCCATCACCACTGGGACCCTCCCCAGGTCCCAGGGTTGGGGATGCAGACCCCACATCACCTCATGGGGTCGGTGCTTGGGTGGGAGGTACTGGAAGGAAGACCTGCCACAGGACATGTGTCTGATGGGCACATGAGTCCCAGCTCCTAAGGCTGCCCTCCGCGTCCCCCCCGCCCCCCGCTGCGTCTCTCTGACTTTAACTCTGAAGCACCCTGTGCAGACTGCTCAGCCCCAGCCACAGGCCCCCTGGAGCTCTGATCTCCCCTGGAACAGCCTCACTTCCCCCCAGCTCCTCAGAGAGCCCCTCTGACCTCCGAGTCCAGATGCGTGCCGGTGCCCCTCACGGCCACACGTGCTTTCTGGGCACGAGTCCCCACCTGCCATGGCCGACGGCATGTCTTTCCTCATGGGTCCCTGCGGACAGCCCTCCCTCCTCGGTCTGCACCTGGGCTGCACGAAGCTGCCTGCCTGCTGAGCCAGTGACTGGCACACCTTCTGGGTGAAAGGCCATTTCTCCACTCTTCTCGTGTGCACAGAGTGACCAGGGCCACACAGGAGCAATGAGCTGTGTCCCGCAGCCCCCGGGAGGACAAGGGTGCCGTGTGAGGGCTGGAGAGTGTCTGGGCACCCCGGGGCCACACAGCCAGGACGGTCTCTATGGGCTGACCTGCTCCCAGCCTTGAGGGTCAGCTCCTAGTTAGCCTGCAGGCAGCTCCACCCTTGCCCCTCGTTCCTGGGTCAAGGCCAGCTCCACTTGCTCAGCCCCTCTTCCCCATCTTCCATGGATCTTGATGAGTCCTTCTGCGTTTCCCAAATTTTTAACTCATGGCCTCTCCAGGTGTTTTCAAGGAGGCTGAGAAGATTTACTGTCCCCCCACTGATGAAAGCAGAAACTCCCTCACCCTGTGCTTTTACTGCATAGTCTAGATTCCCTCAAACACACTCTGTACCTGGAGTTCACATATCTGAGTCCATTCTGTTATTAGGCTGGTCCTTTGAATTTTGTAACTTATTTCTTTTAAAAATTATATTTTATTCCCACCTCCCCATGTTGAGTACAGAGTGTATAATAGAGGATTTTTTTTGTTTGTTTTTCAAACCAAGAGTCAACCACCCAATTTTGAAGACTGCAAAAATAAAGCATAATACCTTAAAAAAATCAACAAAATTTATAATAAAAAATTAACAAAATAAAAATTATGTTTAAAATTCCCTACAACTCTTTCTTGTAGTGGTGTTCCTCCTGGTGGTCTGTTCTTCCTTCATGTACACAATACTGTCCTGAAAGTCTCTGAAGGGTCTATTAGTTTCACATTTTTAAAGTTCTTGTCTATTTCTGGCTTCAGCACCACAGCCTCTGGGGCTCCTTATTCCAGTTCTGCCTGTGGTCCTTGTGTCCTTACACGTCTCAGGGGCCTCGGGGGACCCTGGGGGTCTGCCCAGGTTTATAAGTGAAGAGAGTTTTAGGAGCATTTGTAGCTGACGTGGCTGCCTCTGTTGTGCCTGCTGTCTTCGTCTTTCCTTTTATCCTGCAAAGAGCCTACGGGTAAAGATGAAACTATATATAGATGAAAAAACCCAGATGAAACAAGAGGTCAGTGTATTAACACTGTAAGTGATTCTGGATCATGAACGAGTCAGTGTTTATGTTTCAGTTCTGTATCCTTTCTCACTGGGCTAACTCTGTCTTTAGGTGGAATTCTAGAAAATTCTGGAGTTCACAACTAGCAGGCATAAAGATGAAGAAAGAGGAGGCACTTCCTTTCCATCACCACCCATCCATCAGCTTGCTGCAGCACACAGTCCCCTCTGGACACACCTGAGGTCTCCTCCGGACCTGGTGGAGGGGCGAGCAGTCCTAGCGAAGGAAAGACGGACGACAGCCCCCGAGGCAAAGGACAGTGCTGCGTGCCTACAGCTGCCAGAACGCCACAAGCGAATGCCACGAGTTTTCTTCAAGCAGCTCCCACTGACAACAAAAATGTAAATGCATCTGCTCAGTGAGGAGGTAAAGAATCGCCGCAGTTTACTATTATGCTATAATTAAATGAAATGGCCCTGCAGGAAGGAAACGTGGAGAGGCTGTCACAAAAAACCCAAAGTCACAATATTTTCAGCAGCTGGTGAGTCACTATTCCCCAGGAATAAACACAGCCTGAGGCAGACGACCATGCGTGGCCTCTTCACATAGGAGAGTCTGCAGCCGTGCTGAGCGCAGACTCTTAGCAGGCAGGAGGGAGCCAGTGACTCCCGAGGCTTTCCATCCATGAAGGCAGTGCTTCCTGACATACTGCTCGGGGGCCTCGAGTTGCAAGTGAGCCACAGACCCAGAGTTAATCCACCCGTGATGTTCAGAACAGTGTCACCAAGAGTATTTTGACTCTCTGCTGACTTGCCTAACACACTGCAGGCAAATCAAAGTGCCTCTGTGTGCAGATCTAATGTACAGTGATGGTGAATTAGGTAATAGGAGTGTTGGTTTGGGGCTTCCCTGGTGGCTCAGCAGTAAAGAACCCGCCTGCAGTGCAGGAGACCCAGGTTCAATCCCTGGGTGGGAAAGATCCCCTGGAGAAGGGCAAAGCAACACACTCTAGTACTCTCGCCTACAGAATCCCACAGACAGAGGAGCCTGGCAGGCTGCAGTCCATAGGATCACACAGAGTCAGACATGACTGAAGCGACTAAGCAGCAAGCAGCAGCAAGCAGTGTCAGTTTGGGGCTTCCTGAGAGGCACTAGTGGTAAAGAACCCACCTGCCAATGCAGGAGACATAAGAGATGAGGCTTCGATCCCTGTGTTGGGAAGATTCCCTGGAGAAGGAAATGGCAACCCACTCCACTATTCTTGCCTGGAGAATCCCATGGACAGAGGAGCCTGGCAGGGTACCGTCCATGGGGTCGCAAAGAGTCAGACACGACTGAAGTAACTTAGCATGCACACAATCACAGTGTCCGTTTGGGTGAATAAAACAGAACTGCTGTTTACTGAGTGACTACACAAGTCAGCTACCCAACTCTGAGCAGCTGTGAGGGAGATGGTATGATCCCCATCTTACAGATGGGTAAACTGAGGTCTGTAATGGGTCAGCAAGTCAACAAAATCACAGTCAAAGTGGGCAGCCAAGGCAGCGCAGTGCCCTGATTGCTCGTCTGTCCGTAAGGTTCCCTGGGGCCCCAGCCCAAGGCCGGTCCTGCAGGCGGGCCGGGCTGTGTAGCTCATGGTCATGGGGCCAGGAAGAGCGCCTCTGCTCCTTTGTGCAGAGCTGGGCTTGGGCACAGCCTTCTGACCCAATTCCTCTCACAGGCACCATGTCAGCCCCCTCCACATTTGCATGCTGGTCCCCGCCCCAAAGTGCTCCATGACCCTTCTCAACAACTGTCTCCTCCAGAGCTGCTTGCTCTCCAGGCTCCGAGGCTCCTTCCTGGAAACATGGCCACGTGGTAACAGTGTCTTAACCACTACAGCTGTGGCCCGTGCACCAGAAGTGGCCCCGGGCTGGGCTGGGGGTGGAAGGGTCACTTCAAGGTATTTTGCCTATTTTCCCCTGAAACCCCTGGCTCTCCTAACATTCCACATTCATCCACAACAGCAGCAGTTCCAAGCCCGGCACCCTCGCTGGCTCCTGAGGGGGGAGGTGAGTTGCAGGGGCTCACTGTTAATCATCGCAGCAGAAATGGAGCTGTAGGGTCTTTGATCCGCACCGACAGGACCAGCCTGGAGGAGATGCTGATATCCTGCAAGTCTAGTGAGACTGTTAGTAATGAAGACCCCAGATCTCTGAACCAGGCTGCAGTGTGTGTGTTCCCGGAACCCTAAGCAGATGCTCCCGCTGCCCATACAGGGCCACTCTGCCCTCTTCCAGAGCACGGGGGTCCTTGGCTCCAGTTTGTGGCGGTTCTTCACCATAAATGTAGGTTGCGCTTTTACCACCTGGAAAGCCTGTACTTTTTAGGCAAACATAAGAGTCTGAGGTATTCAGAACCAGAATCTTCAGACCAACAAGATAAAGCTGCGTGTTCACAAGGCATGTTCACGCACACAACTATTCAGAATGGACAGTAAACCCACCACGCACCAGATTTCTGCTGAGCACCGGAGATTCCAAATGGCAGGTCTCCTATCACTGCACATGCTGCCAGCCCATCATGGCCTGGTCCACACTCCACCCCAGGCACGAATCCTGTGGGCTATTGGAGTGGGTATGCCCCGGTTATGCTAACAAATAGATGTAAGCATTTCTAATACTAGAAACAGGATGAAGAGGATCACAATGCAGTTCTAAAAAACAATAATATTTTTAAATCAAAATAAAGATTAGATTGTAGTGCAGTAAATAGTACTTTTTGTGAATCTTGAGGATTTTGAATTTTGAGAGTTTTTCTGGTTATTTTCAAATAATCCTGGAATTTTGAACGCCAACTGGACAAGGATGATGAACAAAGCACCACATTTGGCTCTGCTGTCGCTGAGTGGGTATCAGCCTTGACTTTGTCAAGGGTTCGTTTGGGCTGTGGGTAAGAGGCCGCAGTCCGGCTCTAAGTGAGGGCTCTCCCCATGGTTCCACAGAAGGACCTTTGGGTGTGTCTGTGCTAAATGACAGAAAGTCATTTTTCAGGGAAAGTGTCTATGGCTTTGCTCAAGGTTTTGGGGTTTGCTGAGACCTCGTCCGTGTGCTGAGACCCCTCAGGTGGGCACACCCAGAGCATGGGACACACTTGCCTCACCTCCCATGTGGCCGATGTAGTCAGAAGGCTGTGGGCCCATCTGTGTTAAAGCGGGCTCTTCAGACTCACACTCATGAGACCCACAGGTGGAACTCAAAGGCCCCCGACAGGGCAGCCTCGCAGGCCATGGAGCCTAGAGCCCAGGCTGCTGGGATTGAGGCCCGGAAATAGTCACACCATCCAGACCCTGCAGCTGCTGAGGTTGTGGCACTGGAGACCAGGCCTTGCGTGTCAGCAGGCCTGCTCAGACCCTGTAACTGTGTAACTGAAGATTATTCCAGGCATTGGGCAACAGTAGAGGAAGAGACATGCTTTCAAGAAATAGAACGGGTCTTACTGTTTTAAGAAAAGGTGTGAGAGGAAGTAAGAATGCTTATCACCTGCCCAGAAGGTCGACAGCAACCTCGCAGGCAGAGGGGAGAGGTCTTCTCTGAGCACCCGCACAGAGTCCACAAGGACAAAACCCTGCCAATTACGGAGGCATATACTTGCCATCAGATTTCCCAGTGATTTTGTAACAGAAAACATTCCTGAACTTTCCTGAATGTGGAAAGAATGGTGGCATCGGCCAACTAACATATCTTACTGGAACTGTCTGAGTTCCAAGGAGGAATTTCAAAATAAGCAATGGTCTTACTTTAAGACCTTTCTCAGTGGATGTTCCATTTTTATTTCTCTCTTGATTACCTTTAGGAAATGTTTGTGAAAGTATTTACCACATACCACATTTCTCACTTAAAAGTTTGGCTTCTCTCAGCAAAAATTAAAAGTTGAAGTTTCCCATCATCCAAGTCAAAGTGAGTCGAGGAGGCCCCTTTGCCTAAAAGGAACCAAAGCACAAGATTTGGGGCAAAGAGCGACATGTGAGGTATTATTATTATCTGTCAGTCTCCTTGCCTGTCAAACATCCTGTGTGTTGCTGACAAGAAAGGCAATCATTGTGCTATGCTTGTGCACAACCCAAAGCCCTTCCTGAAAGGCCCTCCCACTCCATCTTTTGCAAAAGACCATGCTGAAAAGATGAAAAGACAAACCCATAGACTGGGAGAAAATGTTCACAAAGTAAATATCCAACAAAGGACTAGTATCTCAACTACATAAAGAACTCTCAAAATTCAATTCAGCAGTAAAAAACAAATGATCCAATTAGAAAATGGGTAAAAAAATATGAAAAGATATTTCACTGAAGGGGATACACTGATGACAAATAAGCATAGGAAAAAATGTTCAACATAAAGAACCATTATGGAAATACAAGTTAAAACCACAAGGAGTTATCACTGTACATGTACCAGAATGGTAAAAATTAAAAATGATGGCAGCACCCAGTGCTGGTGAGGAAAGGGAGAAACCTGATCACCCGTGTCCTGCTGGTGGAGATACAAACTGGTACAGACACTGGAAAGCAGTTTGGCCCCCTCTTATCAAACTAAACGCGCAACTAAGCATGCAGTGCAGTAATTACATTCCTGGGCATTTATCCAACAGAAATGAAGACTTACGTTCACACAGAAACCTGTATACAAGCGTCCACAGCAGCTTTGTCTGTAATACCTCTATGGAAACAACCCAAATGTCTTTCTTGAGTGAATGGTAAAACTGTGGTCCATCCATTCCATGGAATAGCACTCGGTGACAAAAAGGAGTGAACTGTTGATGCAGACGTGCAACCATCTGAACAACTCTTCGGCGAATTATACTGAATGAAAGAAGTGAATGACAAAAGGTTACTAACTGTATCATTCCATTTATAGGACATTCTTGAAATGAAAAGAATTGTGGAAATGGAGGAGACATCAGTGGCTGCCAGGACTGAGGAGGAAGTGGTGTGCCTCTATTGATTCCAGTAGTCATGTACAGATGTGAGAGTTGGACCATAAAGAAGGGTGAGTGCCTAAGAATTGATGCTTTTGAGTTGTGGTGCTGGAGACCCCTGGTGACGGAGTGCCCTGTGCCTCCATCAGCATCGGTGTCTGGGGGGATGCTGCCCTCCAACTCTGCCGCCATGGGGGAACTGGGGAGAAGGGCCTCTGACCTCTCGGCATGGGAAGCTATTAATAGAATTACCTCCAAATGAAAAGGTTAATAAAGAAACAGGAAGGCTGCTGCTGCTGCTAAGTCACTTCAGTCGTGTCTGACTCTGTGCGACCCCATAGACGGCAGCCCACCAGGTTCCCCCGTCCCTGGGATTCTCCAGGCAAGAACACTGGAGTGGGTTGCCATTTCCTTCTCCAATGCATGAAAGTGAAAAGTGAAAGTGAAGTCGCTCAGTCGTGTCTGACCCTTCGTGACCCCATGGACTGCGGCCCTCCAAGCTCCTCCGTCTGTGGGATTTTCCAGACAAGAGTACTGGAGTGGGGTGCCAAACAGGAAGGCAGTGTGCCTTTTGCATTTGGGAGGCGTTTTGCCCCTGTCCGTCCAGAGTGGAGACCTGCCTGTCAACACAGTGAATGTACTGTCACAGACTCTACCTCGAGAAGCCTTTCACCAGTCACCATCATACCGTTAGCCACCTGACCATATCAAGAGTTAAGACACTTTGATCCATTAATTTTAAAAAATTGTATATAAACCTCATGATTTAGGAGCTTTCTACATTTAAAGGAACCACTGTTCATCAGTCAGTCAAGAAACTCTGAGACTTCTTAACCTCCCTGCCAGGGCCACAGCCTACTTCCTTCTTGGTTCTACTGGGTCACGGACTTCCTCCTGGTTCCTGGTGTCTCAGTGTGTATCACCACTGACCATAGCCCAAGGCTCATGCCCTCTGGTTGGAAATGTGGGTCACCATAGTGCCTCTGCCACTTGTACTGAGGACAGAACTGAGTCATATTTTTCCATGCCTGAAAGAAGCAGAACAAAACGTTTTTTTGTTTGCGTGTTGGCAAGAATTGGCAAGATATACTGCTTTTGATGATGAAATGCTGCCTCTTGCTTCCTTTTCACCCTAAAGAAGGAACTCAGCAGATAAAAGTATTTCAGAGCCAAAATTATGACAGTTTTCCTTTCGAGTTAGCTTGGACTGAAGTCATTATCCCTACATGTATTTTTTTAAGAAGAGTATGATTTTTTAGTGTTTTTCTAAAATCTAATGTAGCTGCTCTGTTTAGTCATAGCATAGTTCAATCCTTTGATTCAACAAATGGGAGAGATGAACATTAATAACTTGAAATAACTTGCTGGATGCTATTCAGGACCGGGGCCCACAGACCAGTGCTCTCTGCAGCCATGTGGCTATCCCTCACACGGACACAGTCGCTACACAGATCTGACAGGAAATGCTTGCTCCTCTGGTCTTTCAGGATTCTTTTAACAACTGGAGAGACCACCATGCGAACTATCCTAAAAGTTACGAGAAAAGCAATTTGGACAAATGTATAAATGAAGGAGATCAGCCCTGGGATTTCTTTGGAAGGAATGATGCTAAAGCTGAAACTCCAGTAGTTTGGGCACCTCATGCGAAGAGTTGACTCATTGGAAAAGACTCTGATGTTGGGAGGGATTGGGGGCAGGAGGAGAAGGGGATGACAGAGGATGAGATGGTTGGATGGCATGACTGACTCGATGGACGTGAGTCTGAGTGAACTCCGGGAGTTGGTGATGGACAGGGAGGCCTGGCGTGCTGCAATTCATGGGGTCGCAAAGAGGCGGACACGACTGAGCGACTGAACTGAACTGAACTGATACTTATTTATAAGAATAACAATTATTCTTGAATTTGACTACTTAAAAATCTTTATAAATCTTTATATATTCATTTAAACACCAGCCTCTGTAATTAAGAGCTGATATAAAACACACAATCTGTGAGGAGGATAAGGAATGTAAAGGCCTTTCCAGAAATTTTCATATAGAATATGGAAATTAAAAGTCTACTTTTATTTTAGTAGCTGATTTTCAGTATTCTATACTGTGGTGTTAACTTGAGAACAGATACATTTAGAAAAGTACCAGGAAGCAAGTACTATTTATAGAGACTTTTTCCCAAGGGGTCAATTCTTTCAGCACTGTGATTTTCCTGGCTGTAAGTACTGTAGACTGGGTGGATTCAACAGTAGAAATTTATTTTCTCACAGTTCTGGAGGCCAGAAGTGCAAGATCAAGATCCTAGCCAATTCGGTCACTGAAAAGGCTGCTTCCTGGCCACCTTCTGGCCCTGTCCTCGTTTGGCCCTTCCCTGGTCAGCCCTGAGGGGAGAGGGCACCCAGAGCTTTCCATGTCTCTTTTCACAAGTCCTCACCCTTACAGCTGCTTTGAACCTTAATGATTTTCTTAGATATCTCATTTCTAAACACAACCATACATGTAAATTCTGGGTGAACATATTCAAACTATAACAGGTTGTTACTGTCTTTCAGTCGCTAAGTCATATCCAACTTTTGCAACCTCGTGGACTTCAGTATGCCAGGCTTCCCTTTCCTTTACTATCTTCTGGAGTCTGATCAAATTCATGTCCATAGAGTCAGTGATGCTATCAAACCATCTCATCTCTGCCGCCTCCTCCTGACTTCGATCTTTCCTAACAGCAGGGTCTTTGCCAGTGAGTCAGCTCTTCAATTCAGGTGGCCAAAGTATTGAAGCCTCAGCATCAGTCCTTCCAATGAATATTCAGGGTTGATTTCCTTTAGGATTGATTGGTTTCATCTCCTTGCTGTCCAAGGGACTCTCAAGAGTCTTCTCCAGCACCACAACTCAAAAGCATCAATTCTTCGGCACTCACCCTTCTTTATGGTCCAACTCTCACATCTGTACATGACGACTGGAAAAACCATAGCTTTGACTCGATGGACCTTCATTGGCGAAGTGATGTCTCTGTTCTTTAACACACTGTCTAAGTTTCTCATGGCTTTCCTTCCAAGGAGCAAGCATCTTTTAATTTCATGGCTGCAGTCACTGTCAGCAGTGATTTTGGAGCCCCAAAAAATAAAGTCTGTCACTGCTTCCACTTTTCCCCTTCTATTTGCCATGCAGTGAAGGGACTGGATACCATGATTTTAGCTTTTTGAATATTGAGTTTCAAGCCAGTTTTTTCACTCTCCTCTTTCACCCTCATTGATGGGCTCTTCAGTTCCTCTTCACTTTCTGCCATTCGAATGTTATCATCTGCTTATCTGAGGTTGTTGATATTTCTCCCAGCAATCTTGATTCTAGTTTGTGAGTTATCCAGCCTGGTGTTTTGAATGATGTACTCTACATAGAAGTTAAATAAGCAAGGTGACAGTATCCAGCCTTCTCATACTCCTTTCCTGATTCTGAACCAGTCCATTGCTCCATGTCTGGTTCTAACTGTTGCTTCTTGACCTGCATACAGGTTTCTCAGGAGACAGGTAAGGTGGTCTGGTATTCCCATCTCTTTAAGAATTTTCCACAGTTTGCTGTGATGAACATAGTCAAAGGCTTTAGCATAGTCAATGAAGCAGAAGTAGATGTTTTTCTGGAATTCCCTTGCTTTCTCTATGATCCAGTGATTGTTGGCAATTTGATCTCTGATTCCTCTGCCTTTTCTAAACCCAGCTTCTACATCTGGACATTTTGGTTCATGTACTGCTAACGCCTAACTTGAAGGATTTTGAGCATAACTGTACTAGCATGTGAAATGAATCTAGTTGTATGGGTAGTCTGAGCATTCTTTGGCATTCTCCTTCTTTGTGATTAGAATGAAAACTGACCTTTTCCAGTCCTGTGGCCACTGCTGAGTTTTCCAAATTTGCTGACATATTTTGTGCAGCACTTTAACAGCATCATTTTTTAGGATTTTAAATAGCTCAACTGGAATTCTGTCACATAGTAATGTTTCCTAAGGCCCATTCATTCATAGTAATGTTTCCTAAGGCCCATTTGACTTCACATTCCAGGGTGTCTGGCTCTGGTTAGTGACTACCCCATTGTGGTTTTGTATAGTTCTATGTATTCTTGCCACATCTTTTTAATCTCTTCTGTCTCTGTTAGGTCCTGTTAGTTCCAGTTCATCATTTCAAAAAGGAGTCAGGCTCATGAAAGAGGCATAGGTGGGTAGTTTTCAGGCTGGGCATCTCAGGAGGCTGGGTCCACAAGTGAGCTTGGGCTGTGATTCATCTGAAGGTGTGCTTAGGGCTAGGGGATCCCATTTTCTTCCAGTAGAAATGAAGCTATTCTCCTCTGAGCATATATGTTGCAGTCTGACTAAATTTTATCAGAGAGTATTATAATAAGCCTGGTTGATTCTTTTTCTCTTTTTTCTTATGACAGTTTTCAGTAGGTTTTAAAAAATTTTTTATTGGAGTATGGTTGATTACAGTGTAATGCTAGCTTCAAGTGTACAACAAAGTGAATCGGTTGTACTTACACATATATCAACTCCCTTCTAGGTTCCTTTCCCATGTAGGTCATTTCAGATTATTGGGCAGGGTTCCCTGTGGTATACAGTAGGTCCTAAATATATGGAATGCTTCACAAATTTGCATGTCATCCTTGGGCAAAGCTTCTCTGTATCATTCCAATTTTAGTATATGTGCTGCTGAAGCAAGTGCAAGTTTGATTGCTTCTTTATATAGAAAGTTATTTGTCTTCCACTTTGCCACATTAGGTAAGGTATAGTAGAAAAAATTTCCACCTAGTGAGATGTGAGGTTTGCATGATTGGACCTCCAATCTGTGGACAGAGACTCAGAACACAGTACTGGGTGGTGGAAAATGTACAGAGTGTGGAAGTCTGGGTTTCCACTTGCTGGCAGATTAGTTTACAACTCTGGGTTCCCTTTCCTTATCTATACAGTAGAAATGATGGTAATTGACATTTCACTGTCATTTTAGGGATATGATACTGTGGAATGGAAAACATACATTCAGAATGATAAAGACATGGCAGTCATAATTACTAATATTATATAAAAGCACTATGGAGTGCTGGATAAAATTCTACATTACTGATAGGAACTACAAATAACACCCTCATCAGTATTAATATTACAGATCCAAAAGCAGGATTGCAACAATTCAGTATACTGCTATGATGTTTGCTGTGCTCCCATTTTGTGTACTCAAGTCTTCTGCTTCTTAAAAGTCTCTCCTATCACTCTGTGGTCACTCCCTGAACCTACTACTTC
The DNA here is from genome assembly GCF_016772045.2 of Ovis aries. NCBI lineage: Eukaryota > Metazoa > Chordata > Mammalia > Artiodactyla > Bovidae > Ovis > Ovis aries. The sequence goes on from NC_056066.1 coordinate 45,973,188, forward strand.
TTTCCCCTTCTTGGCTTTCATAGTCAAACCTCTTGAAACAACTGTGTGTAAGTGAGATCTCAAACACAGGCTATGGATTACATAAAGACCCCCGTGGACACAGCAGTTTGTGTATTTGTTTTTTATTGGACTCGGAGCGCCTCCAGGCTGGGCAAACTCCCTTATGTCACCCCAGCCAGCCCCCATGTTTCTATTAACTCTCTGATCCCTGAAGATGTCTTCAGCACTTATAACCTCTGGCTGCAGTCCATGGGGTCTCGAAGAGTCGGACATGACTGAGCGACTTCACTTTCATTTTCACTTTCATGCACTGGAGAAGGAAATGGCAACCCACTCCAGTGTTCTTGCCTGGAGAATCCCAGGGACAGGGGAACCTGGTGGGCTGCCGTCTATGGGGTCGCACTGAATCGGACACGACTGAAGCGACTTAGCCCCAGCAGCAGCAGTGCTAAAGATAAAAATAGTAATCAGCAGAATCACATACTTACAGACGTCAAATTAAAGAAGGGAAGATTTTCAAGTTAAGATATAATTTATACAATTACGTCATACTTACTAAACATGGCCCCAAACTTGGCCTTCAAAAATAGTGACTTATACACACATGGACTTCCCTGGTGGCTCAGACTGTAAAGAATCTGCCTGCAATGCAGGAGATCTGGGTGGGAAAGACCCTCTGGAAAAGGAAATGGCAATGCACTTAGTATTCTTGCCTGGAAAATCCCAGAGGAGCCTGATGGGCTGTAGTTCACAGAGTCACAAAAAGTTGGACACCACTGAGTGAATGTTTCAGTTTTCAGTTCAGTTTCATACACACATATACAGGGAATCGCTAGCTTGATTTTACTCACTCCTTTTTATTAATAGTAATAGTAATAATTACAAAGGTCCATTGAGTCAAGGCTGTGGTTTTTCCAGTAGTCGTGTATGGATGTGAGACTTGGACTATAAAGAAAGCTGAGCGCTGAAGAATTGCTGCTTTTGAACTGTGGTGTCGGAGAAGACTCTTGTGAGTTCCTTGGACTGCAAGGAGATCCAACCAGTCCATCCTGAAGGAAATCAGTCTTGAATATTCATTGGAAGGACTGATGCTTAAGCTCAAACTCCAATTCTTTGGCCACATGATGGGAAGAAGTGACTCATTTGAAAATATCCTGATGCTGGGAAAGACTGAAGGCGAGAGAAGAAGGGGACGACAGAGGATAAGATGGTTGGATGGCATCGCCAACACAATGGACATGAGTTTGGGTAGGCTCTGGGAGCTGGTGATGGACAGGGAGGCTTGGCGTGCTGCAGTTCATGGGGTCGCAAAGAGTCAGACACAACTGAGCGACTGAACTGAACTGAATAGTAATAATTAAAGTTTCTCAGTCATGTCCAACTCTCTGCAACCCCATAGACTGTAGCCCGCCAGGCTTCTCCACCTATGGGTTCTCCAGGAAGCAACACTGGAGCAGCAGCTATTTCAAATGCTTTGGAAAAGCCACGAGCCCAGTAAACTATGAAAATGGAGTGAACAAGTTCAGCTTCCAGGTCCTTGGGTCGGCATCTCACCAGCCAGCAGCAGTGATCATGGTGAGTCACAAATCTACTTAAAGGATGACAACTAGAATTAACAAAAATAGAAAACATCAAAGAAAATGCCATAAAGTAAGGGTAAATATTACCTCATAAAACTTTTTTAAAACTGTGGTAAAATACATATAACATAAAATTTACCATTTTAATCATTTTTAAGTGTACAGTCTGTGGCATTAAGTACATTCACAAAGGTGTGCCACCATTAACCATATTTCATGAAACTTTGGCTTCATGTGTATGTATATGTATGTGTGTGTGCGTGCGCACACACATGTGCGTGTGTGCATAATGGCCTGTACTATAAAATGTATTTCTTATTATGGGTCTTGGCTTCTTTTTTTCAAAAGCGTGAAAACTCTACATTAGCTCACTTTTCCCATATGTAAGACAATGGCTATTTCACTAAGACTTCGATGAAACTTGGTTGTTAGAGAAGTATTCTAATCCTAAAGGTGAGGAGATACTTTCAAAGAAAAAGATAAATTGAAACATCTGACACAATGAAAAATTTGAGATGCATATTTGTCTTTATGTGTGTAGGCGTTGCATATTTGTGCACATTAACAAATGTGTGGAAACTGTGTATTCAAACAGGGTAATACACCCAGAGTCAGGGGACAAGGTCAGAAGATGTTACCCTTAGAAACTGAAGGTAAAAAGAATGGACATACACTGGTTTAGACTTACTTTCTTGGTGGCAACTCCAACTGTGGCGCCTGCAGTGTTTTTTGGGTTTTTGTTGTTGGTTTTTTGTTTTTTTTTTTTGATGACTATTATGAAAGCTTATTTAACAAAACGTTCAGTAAGAAAATGTACATGAGTCGGTTTTTCTCCTAGTGAAGAGTGGAGAGGGGACGCGGGCTGTTGATTTCTTGGTGTCGTGGCCGTAGTTCACGCTTCTTCCCCGGCTTCTACTGTGGCGGTGCTCTTTCCTCGCGCTGCCCACCAGTTGCCACCTCCACACAGTCATCTATCACAAGCTTCATCAAGGGCCAAGTCCCCGCAACATTCCTTGGACGTGTCTGCCACCATTGAATTTCGGTGATAACGTCTTGTCCATAAGTTTCTTCAACTTGGGAGGGTGAGCTTTGCTCATGATGTCTACTCAGTGAGTTCAAAGATGCCTCCAAATGGAACTTCAGTCATCCCTTAGGCTGCAGCGGCAGGCCTGGTGTTCTGTGTCTGACAGTGATGGCTGTGCTTCTGATGAGACTTAAGTGTTGCACTAATTGAGTCAAGGAGAGAGTCTCTCAAGTCTGATCAAAGTGGCTAAAATATATCCAGAGGAAAATGCTGATGTGTGGAAAATACTCAGTCACACAACTGTAGTATATGGTATTTAAGGTTATGATGGTTGTTGCGTTAAGTCACTCAGTCGTGTCTGACTCTTTGCAACCCTGTGGATTGTAAACTGCCAGGCTCCTCTGTCCATGGAATTCTCCAGGCAAGAATTCTGGAATGGGTTGCCATTTCCTTCTCCAAAGGTTATGATATCAAAACAAAGAAACAAGGAAACAAATATTGCTATTACCATGGAATCTAGGGGGGAAAAAAGTGCAAATGATGATTCCAAGCCTACTGGACACATTGTGGTGAATGGTGTCCGAAGCAGCTCACTGAGAAAGGACAAAAACCTGCCAGAGGCTGGCGGGTGAGCTCGCAGAGCTGGAATGAGTTCAGTTCAGCAGACATCTATGAGTGATGAACAACAATGAGGATGAATGAAGTTCCTGCGTTTGCGAAATTCCTAAGGAGGAGATAAACGACCACACACACTGGTGCTCCTACTCAATGAAGCAGGAACTGTGATGCAGAGCTGTGGATGGCCCTGACGCCCTGGGGAGGGGCTGGGGCAGGTATTCAGAGAAGGCTTCCTGGAGGGGTCAAAGAATCTGAGCTGAGTCGTGGAAACTGTGGAAGACAACCAGCCAGAAGGAAGAGGGGAGTCTCAGAAGGGAAACACACAGAGGTAGAGTGGCTTGATGTGCCTAGGAAACTAGTCAGTTCAGGATCTGGGAGGGAAACCTCAGGCCCCTCCAGGTGGTATTTAGAGGTCAAGGGGTCACTCCCTTGACCCTGACAGCTCATCACCACTAGGCAGCAACAGGAGCTGCTCAGCTCTTAAAGTACTGAGGGGTCCTCCTCAGAGGAGCCTGGGGCAGGGGTGGGGGTGAGAGGCAAGCTTCTCAGGAGACTCCTGAGAAGACACCACAGCATCCCTGGCACTCGTGCTCCATCCTAGAGTGTGTGGGGCCAACTCTGGCCTGGGGGAGACGGGCCAAGGAAGCCAGGAGAGCCACAGGGAAGAATGCAGGGCAGCGTCCAGTGGCAGCCACACACAGTCTAGAACTCTGGAGACAGGGGTGTCTAGACAGCAACCTTCCCTTCTCTCTGAGAGACATGGATGTGGGGCTGAGGAGAATGTGCACTTTGCCAGATCTCCAGGAAGCCAAAACTTTCTCAATCTAATAAAAACAACATGCTTCTTAAGTCTAGTCCTCTGCCTGAAACATCCAAATGGGGACGTCTCTCATGGTGCATCCACTTCTCTTGCTTTCAATGAGAGTGACAGGCAGGCAGCAATCATAGTGAAAACACAATCTTTTCTGAGGCCTGGAGTGACACATTCGCCTCAGTGCAGACAGGACTATGTAGGTCAACTATCCCAAAAGATATTGCCAAAAATAGTAGGAATTTAAGCTGCCATCACAGGAAGCATCATTGGCTGAGAACAGAGCTACTTTCAAAGGAAAACACAATCCAACTACAGAAGCATTTACTAGGTCTCTACTAGGAACTGGCTCCGGGGTGTTACAAAGTATGCTACACAGAAAAGTTCCTCAGAAACTTGCTCTAGATATGGCTCCTGTTGCCAAAATTCATCTCCCCTGGAGGCCTTCAGGCCTTCTCCCCCTGAGGGCTGGCACCTGTGGACACAACTCTGCCCCACGCTCCCGGCCTCTCAGTTTCCAGAACCAGAGGTTTGGCCCTATTGGTTCTCTTGAGGGAGGGCTGTGGAACATCCTGGGAAATGCAGTCCTCCTCTCTGACTGCTTTTTGGGCCACACATGCTCATGGAATACTTGTAATGAATTGAAACCTTCCATTTTATCACATATTTTTATTATCATGAGGAATTTAAAAACATATTCAAAAGTAGGAAGAAGAGTTTCATGAGCCCCCATGTATCCATCACCAGCTTTCAACAATTTTCAACACACTAGCTTGTCCCATTATTTCTTATGTATTCCTGCTGACCACCTTCCTTTAGACGGTTTGGAATCAAATGCTAGATATACATAATACAGTATCATTCATAAATACCTCAGTGTATATCTCTAAGGGCTTCCCTGATGGTAAAGAATCTGCCTGCAATGTAGGAGACCCAGATTTGGGTAGGGAAGATCCCCTGGAGAAGGGAATGGCTACCCACTCCAGTATTCTTGCCTGGAGAATTCCCTGGACAGAGCCTGGTGGGCTACAGTCCATGGGATTGCAAAGAGTCAGACACAACTGAGCACTAAACAACAACAAATATATCTCTAAAGAAAAACTCTCTTCTTGACGAGCCTTATATCTACAGGCAAGTTGCAAACACTTACATAGCCCACATCTAGTTCACCAATCGGAGAAGGCAATGGCAACCCACTCCAGTACTCTTGCTTGGAAAATCCCATGGATGGAGCAGCCTGGTAGGCTGCAGTCCATGGGGTCGCTAAGAGTCAGACATGACTGAGCGACTTCACTTTCACTTTTCACTTTCATGCATTGGAGAAGGAAATGGCAACCCACTCCAGTGTTCTTGCCTGGAGAATCCCAGGGATGGGGGAGCCCAGTGGGCTGCCGTCTATGGGGTCGCACAGAGTCGGACACGACTGAAGCCAGTTAGCAGCAGCAGCAGTTCACCAATTAAGGTTCTGTTGTATTCTCTTTCTGTCAGTGTGTATGTGTATATTCCACTGAACTATTTCCACTGAAACTTGCAGATGTCTTGATCCCTCATCTCTAAATACGTCAGTTTATATCTTCAAGATCAAAGATATCTTCTTACTGAGCCATAAAACAATTTACAAATAAATCCAATTTGGAAAATTGAACCTTGATTGTAAGATCAGAAGATTCCATATAAAGATTCTAATTATGATCTCTATAGTAAATTTTATTCTGATCAAGGATCTAGTCTTGGATCATACATTACATTTAGCTGCCATGTCTCCTTAGTCTCCTTAAGTTTTGAAAAGTTCCTCAACTTTTCACTGCCTTTTATGGCCGCACTGTGAGGCTTGTGGGATCTTAGTTCCTGGATCAGGGGTTGAACCCTAGCTGTCTGCCGCAAAAGTGCCGAGTCCTAACCAGGGACTGCCAGGGAAGTCCTCAGCCTTCATATTTTTGAAGAGTGACAGTTTTGTAGAATGTCCTCAGTTTGAGTTTATGATTATCCATCATGGTTAGTTTGTGGCTTGACTGAAACATGACATAACCGATATCACGTGACATCAGCAGGGCACCATTACAGGAGAAGCCAACTTTCACCCCTCAGTTAAGATGGGGTCCATCATATTTTTCCACTATTCAGTTCAGTTCAGTCACTCAGTCATGTCCGACTCTTTGCGACCCCATGAACTGCAGCATACCAGGCCTCCCTGTCCATCACCAACTCCTGGAGTTTACCCAAACTCATGTCCATTGAGTCGGTGATACCATCTAACCATCTCATCCTCTGTCGTCCCCATCTCCTCCTGCCCTCAATCCCTCCCGGCATCAGGGTCTTTTCAGATGAGTCAGCCCTTTGCATGAGGTGAACAGAGTATTGGAGTTTCAGCTTCAACATCAGTCCTTCCAATGAACACCCAGGACTGATCTCCTTTAGGATGGACTGGTTGGATCTTCTTGCAGTCCAAGGGACTCTCAAGAGTCTTCTCCAACAACACAGTTCAAAAGCATCAATTCTTCTGCACCTAGCTTTCTTTATAGTTCAAGTCTCACATCCATACATGACCACTGGAAAAACCATAGCCAGGACTAAACGGACCTTTGTTGGCAAAGTAATGTCTCTGCTCTTTAATATGCTGTCTAGGTTGGTCATAATTTTCCTTCCGAAGAGTAAGCGTCTTTTAATTTCATGGCTGCAGTCACCATATGCAGTGATTTTGGAGCCCCCCAAAATAGTCAGTCACTGTTTCCACTGTTTTCCCATCTATTTCCCATGAAGTGATGGGACCAGATGCCATGATCTTAGTTTTCTGAATGTTGAGCTTTAAGCCAACTTTTTCACTCTCCTCTTTCACTTTCATCAAGAGGCTCTTTAGTTCTTCTTTACTTTCTGCCATAAGGGTGGTGTCATCTGCATATCTGAGGTTATTGATATTTCTCCCGGCCATCTTGATTCCAGTTTGTGCTTCTTTCAGCCCAGCGTTTCTCATGATGTACTGTGCATATAAGTTAAATAAGCAGGGTGACAATATACAGCCTTGACATACTCCTTTTCCTATTTGGAACTAGCCTCTTTTCCCATGTCCAGTTCTAACTGTTGCTTCCTGACCTGCATACAGGTTTCTCAAGAGGCAGGTAGATGGTCTGGTATTCCCATCTCTTTCAGAATTTTCCACGGTTTATTGTGATCCACACAGTCAAAGGCTTTGGCATAGTCAATAAAGCAGAAATAGATGCTTTTCTGGAACTCTCTTGCTTTTTCCATGATCCAGCAGATGTTGGCAATTTGATCTCTGGTTCCTCTGCCTTTTCCAAAACCAGCATGAACATCTGGAAGTTCACGGTTCACGTATTGCTGAAGCCTGGCTTGGAGAATTTTGAGCATTACTTCACTAGCATGTGAGATGAGTGCAATTGTGTGGTAGTTCGAGCATTCTTTGGCATTGGCTTTCTTTGGGATTGGAATGAAAACTGACCTTTTCCAGTCCTGTGGCCCCTGCTGAGTTTTCCAAATTTGCTGTCATATTGAGTGGAGCACTTTCACAGCATCATCTTTTAGGATTTGAAATAGCTCAACTGGAATTCCATCACCTCCATTAGCTCTGTTCTTAGTGATGCTTCCTAAGGCCCACTTGACTTCACATACCAGGATGTCTGGCTCTAGGTGAGTGATCACACCATTGTGATTAACTGGAAAAATACCTTTTCCCCCTTTGAAATCAATAACCAATAAGCAACTAAAAAGCTGTGAAATGGCATATACAACTTTTCACTCAACAACTTTTACTGACTGATTTTTAGCATTCACTGATGATTCTTGCCAGAATAAATGCTACCATAGTTGCAACAATGTAATTAAAAAAACATTCCTTCTCCATTCATTAGTCAGCCTTCTACTATAAGGAACAGCTTTCCCCTTTTTTTTCCTCATCTCCGTTACTTTTTTAACTTACATATTTATATTTATTAAGAACTCATGCAATCTTTTATTTCCCGATACATTCTAATATGTTACTGTCATATTCAGTTTGATAGTTCCATCTAATTTGACTAAGTTAGTCCTTACTGCATTTCTACTTTGATGACTTTTTGGTGCCAGAGATTCTCTGTGAACTTAAAATCTTTTACAAGCCCCCCTTTGCCTCCTAATAAAAATCTTGACTCACTACCAAATTCAAACATCCTAAGCGTTTAGAAGATCCTTGGGGTTCTTACCATGCTTACCCCTCCAGACTCCCATGCCTTCCACCCACCTTACCAGATTGGTTTCATGCTCTGTCATGTTCAAATATGTCCTCCCTCCCTGCTGGAACATGTGTTGACAGCCCCTCCACTGTGGTCTCTTTGGCCTTGGTCTACTTATCTCCGTATTTGATTCCTTCCCAAGCTGGCTTCAGACCCTCCTGTGTGCTTTACCTGGGCAATCTGTGCACATACCAGGGTAATCCTTACTCCTCTTTATCCCTTGCTATCTGTTCATCTGTCTTATGGTCAGTGCTGCCCTGGGCCATCTCGCCAGCACTTGGCACAGACCTTGAGGTAGAGCAGGGACGTGGTGAGGGCTACCAGGGCCCAGGAGGGAAATCAATTTTCTGAAAGGAAAAGATACATATGGTTGACACTTGTGTAACTTGAAAAATAAGACAGACTTTACCAGAAGTAGAAGCAGAAGGACACCAAAAGACCAAAGTGCTCAGGAATGAAGACACTCCACTCAAAACTTCGTGAACAGCAAATACTCTGAAACTAGAGCTCCTTGCTTTGTTCTGTTCCGTAACAGGACTTAGCATACTCTGGTGACTGCCCGCTGATTGGTCTTTCAGTAAATGGGAGGGTCATAGAGTGTCTGTGTGTCATTCACATTCACATCTAGAGACTACCCTAAGGCCTTCAAAAAAGCCTGTTAAACAATGTGATTTGGAGGTTATGGCATCTAACCCTAGGGCAAGAAGAAAATATATAAGGGGACTGCAAGCTAGCTTGTGAAGGGTCTGCTAGCCAATGAAAGATAATTTGGACTTCACTCTCTGGGGCAACCAAGAAGTCTCGACTCAGAGGGGTATGGTTTTAAAGGAAATGTAAGCTGGCATGGTGAATGGTGGGTAAGCAAAGATCAGCTGTGAGGCTACTAGCGGGAGAGAAGTAACAGCAGGCAAAACCACCGAAAGAGGGAAAAGGAAACAGCTTTTGGATAGAATAGGTAGAACTTGTAACTGTTTTAGATGAGAAGTGGTTTTTAAAAATTTTGGTCTTATCTTTCTAAGTAGAAATGACATAAAAATTCACTGTGGTATATTTAACCTCACACCCTAAGGTGAAAATGGGTGCTTCTTTTGAAGTACAGGTTAAGATAATCACACAAGAAAAAAAAAAAAAAAGCCAGTTTTGATTGGAAAGGGAAGGATTTTGTTTGGGAAGGATCACACATTAATGGAAAGTAAGTGACGTCATTTTAATATAAAGCATTCTCCTATCCTTTAATCTCTTTTGTACGGGAATTTATCTGTGCATCAAAATTTCTGCCAGATGCAGACACAGGCAGACAAAATGGAGATCTAACTTGCCAACTTCGGAGGGTTCCCGGGTTTTCAAAGGAGGACCACATCACCGCGCCTAGGGATGACTTCTTGGGCCCCAGTCTGCGAGGTCCCATGTAGAGGTCCCTCAGAAGGGCTCCGCAATGTAGGCAACAGGTTCTTTTGGAAAGTGAACTCCAAAGGTGACTTTCTCCTGAAATATGTATTGACACATGCTTTGAATCTTAGAGGAACTCTGTCTTACGTGATTATCTTAGGGACATTGCCACGAGTAACACTAGTGAAACGTAAAGTTTCTCAGAGAGAGGGTGTGACAACGTATCCCAAAGCAGAAAGTCAGTGCCCAGCACCGGTGTCGATAAGTGATCTTCCCAGTCCTGACGTCGAAGTCCGAGGCGCGCCTTGAGGGTGTCTGGGCCCTCAGAAGGCAAAGCTAAGAGGCGCCGGTGCACGGGTGAGGCTGGACGGGGTACCCTGAGCAGCCTTCAGGCCGCATGCATGTCTGCACAAAGCATGGCCAGGCGCAGCAGGCACGGCGGCAATCAGGCTTAAAACCGGTGAACACACTTCACTTTGTTTCCCCTCCCCTCAGAATGGGTCGGGTAGGTGGCACCAGCTCGGGTTTGCGAAGACGTCCCCAGTCTTCGGCATTTTCTCTGAAAGCGCGGAGAACGTAGCCGGCTGACTGGCAGTGGGCTCCGCCTTCCCCTTCTCTAGAGCGCGCTTTGGGGGTCTTTCCTGACCCAACCACCGGACAGCCATACAGTCTCGGGGCGGAGTCTGATCTCAGTGAGAGGGTGAGGAACCGGGGTCCGGGGCCGAGGGGGACTTGGGTCGCGGCCCTCTGCTGACAGGGGCGGGGGCGGGCTCAGGGCCCTAGGGTGACTGGCGTCGGCGGTCAGGGTCCCTGAGTGAGAGGGGCGGAGTCAGGGACCCCAGCTGACGCGCCTCGTTCAGCTTGAGGCGGGGGGCTGAGCAGACAGCGTGCGCGGGCTGAGGCGGGGGCTACGTGCGCGGGGCGGGCCTGCGTGCGCGCCCCCACCAATCACAGGCGCCACCGGCAGGGGCACGCGCGCCAAGAGGCCTAGCAGAGGGGGCGGACCCAGCGCCGCGCTAGGCCAATCGAGACGCCATGTAGACATGACGTAAGGGCGCCGAGCGCCTGTCGGCGGACCCAGTGGGGAGTAGCGGGCGCGCGAGCGCGAGGGGAGGGACTTCCGGCAGGTCCCGGAAGCGGGAGCTGTGTGTTCTCATGCGAACGGGAAGGAGCGTTGGGGCGCTGGAGTCGCGAGGTTGAGACCCTTTCGGCCTGAAACGGGAAGGAGCCGCTGCTGTCCCGCCGTCAGCCCGCGCCGCTCGGACCACCGCCGCTCGTCCGGGCCGGCCGCGCCCCTGCTCCCGCCCCTCCCTCACAGCCCGTCCGCGTGTGGCGCGGTCGCCGGGCACCGGGGCTGCGGCGGTCGGCGGCCGGGCGGCGGCGGCGGCGGCGGCGCTGACAGGTGAGCGCGGCGGCGGGCGGGCCGCTCTTCCCCGCTCACGCTCCCGCCGCGCCACGCTCGGCCGCCGCCTCGGACCCGAGCCGCGCCCGCCTGTCACGGGCCGCCATCTTCCCGGAGGACGCGGCCGGGCAGGGCCGGGCTGGCGCAGCCGGGCCGGGGCGCGGGCCGGGGCGCGGGCCGAGGGGCCTGGGTGCGCGCCGGGGCCGGGTCGGTGCGGCGGGCAGGGCTGGGTCCGGGCAGGGCCGTGCTGAGGTCTTGAGAGCCGGGGCAGGGTCCGGGCAGCGCAGCCGTCCAGCCCGCACTGCGGCGGCCTCGCCCTGCCCTCCGCCCGGGCCCGGGATCGCGGGCGGGGAGGGCTCGGGTCCCTCGGACCAGGAAGTGGAATCCTGTTGCTTTGGGTGTACTTGGGACGCGCCCACTCTCCTCTGAGAGGCTTGAGCACACGCACAGTCTGGAAGAAATGGGAAAAAATTCTAAAGATGCCCTGTGCTCGAGGAAGGGGTAGGTCGGGAGTCTCTCACCACCTGCTTCTCAGCCGTGTCCAATCAGAACGTAAAACTTAAGACTTGTTCAGACTTCACTGTAATTTTGTATTGCAGCTTTCCGTGCAGGTCATCTTGTTTTCCCCCCTCATTTCTACGTAAAATGGTCTTTAATTTAAGCTGAGTTGAAACTTGAGATGATTTCCTGTAGGGTAGCTATCCTGTGCGTTCGAGACCCTCTGCTTGGCTGCGCTGTAACTTGCCCTAAATGCTAAGTGGAAGCTTAAAGTTTTGGAGAACTGAAGGAACGCGAAGATTTCCCTGAACTGTGCAGGGAAATGAGTTTCTGTCAGGGTTTTTAAAATAGATAATACCAACGTGAAGACGAATGTTATAAGCATTCAAGTTATTTCTCCCTTTTAAAGTTTTTCTTGTGATAATTATCTGGTCTCTTATTTTGTGTTAAGTATATAAAAATGCTTTTGAAATAGGCTCTGAGTTGTAGTTTGCAAAGACCACAGTGGGAAAGAGTGATGTTCATTTCTGTGGAGGTCAGTATGTGCAGTGTGCAATTTGCATACTTTCCCACCTACCTGGCTCCTTCTAATTTACCGTCGGGGTAGTTTACAGAAATTGAAATGGTTGTGGCTTGTCAGTCTTTCTCTGTATTTAATATTCTGCAAGGCAGTTTTGTAATCAGGCTATATGAAACCGCTTGATAGAACTTTGCTTGAGTTGCTACGGTGGAATACTTTCTCAAAGACATCAGATTAGCAAGTTTATCTATAAACCATACATTTGATTTGTGTACTTCGGTTCGAAACTTACACTTAGAAATAAATTTCATCCTGTATTTTGAAAAGTTGATATGAGTTTACTTTTTAAGGTGAAAAAAATGGGCGTGTGAAGAGAGGTAGACATGGTTTCTTATTGATTAGAAATTACCCTCTGGGTGCTTCACTTTCTTATCTGAAAGAGGGATAGTAATAACAGCTTCATAGGGCTATTTGTAACATGTTGATGTTGGTTGTTTTTAATATTTTGTTGTATTGTTAAGTTCTTACTTAGAATTTGGAAATGGTGTTTATTACTATTGTCAGTATTTTTCTGGTGACTGTCAATTTTCTTAACACAATTTTTTGTTTTTTAGTTTATCACATGCATTTGGGCAGAGAAAGCAAGTTCTGAGGACAGGATGTTTATTTGGAGAAAGGAGTTATACTATATTTGAGTAATAGCCAGGGAGAATGGATGATAATTTGAGTACAGAAATTTCTTGGCATTCATTTTTATGTGTGTTGTTGAAGAATAGCTGGAATTAAATGGCAGCACCTTTAGGGAAAATTTTGATTTTATTTAATGTTCCTAGGGATTGTACTTCTAAAAAATTGAGGTTTGGAGAATTTATTCATACTAATATGGTTTTCACAGATAAGCACAACTTTTCATAAATGCATGTTTAAAATCTGTGGAAAGAAGTGTTATCACTGGTTTTTAATGAAGCAGCCTTCATATATTGTAAAGTAATTCTAAAATACATAGTGAAGTGCAAGATGGGAACATCATATTTTTAATGGTAATAACGATAACGCCTTAAAGTAGCCCCACTACTCTACATAGATTTCAACAATCTTACAGGTTTTTACAGTGATAGAGCTGCAGTTGATGTTACCCACCAAGAAGTGGCCGACAAACTCCTTTCACCGTTATTTCAGAGTGTCCTGCTGGAGTTAATACTTCCTATAGTGAAAACTAGGATTATAATCTAGGTCTTCTAATTTAAATAACTTGTGTTATCTTTATGATGGTTCCTTGAGGTTGCAAAAAGCTCTGTATATATATTTAAATCTCATTTGTTTTCATCATAATGTGTCAGGCACAAGTTTCAAATTGGGTTTCATGCTTGTTCTCTGTTGCAGAGTTCTCTCATATTTAAGGATTTTTTTTCAGATTGGTAAATGCAAGAAAATTACATAGATTGTGATTCCTCCTATGAGACCATTGATTCAACTTTTCTAATGAAGAGAAGAAAGTAAGCAGTAAAGTTGTGTTTATTAAAAGTAATTGTTAAACAGACACTGATGCAGGGTTGTGTCACTTACGCTGTTTTTGTAAAACTTTATTCCTGTAAAGAGTTCTCCTTTTTCTGTAAGAGCTAATTTTAGAGCACAGTAAAGGAGGCACAGCCTTCTGAGAGGGTTAGACTCCCCAGACCAGATTTTAATTTAGTTCAGTTTGAGCCTTTTGCTCCTAATTGTTGCACTTGTGATATGTTTGAAGCTACTCTACTCCTGCAGTTATCTTGATTACACAATGAATTTTTTAATTAGAATGTGGAATTGTGGATAACCATTAGGTTCTCTTTCTAAAAGGGGGAGAATAATTCCAACATGGAAGTGTTTTTTTCTTCATGTTCTAACACTTATTTTTCCCACGTGTAAATGTCTTCCTTATGATCAGGCAAAATGATTGACTCAGCTTGTTTCTCCTTCCTTCTCACTCCTCACCCACAGAGCCCCATACCTTTTGTCACTTCAGTGCCTTTGTAAACTCTTTGGCTGTGTTTTCTAGTGAGGCTGTCGTGGCACCTTTGTACTCAAGAAGGGTTGCAAGTGAGTGGTGCCTGTTATGCCTTCTGTCATGGTCTGGTTCCCTCTTCAGTGTCATCCCTGCTTCCCTGCTGTAGCGAGACCTGGGCCGCAGAGTGCATTCTGTAACATGGAGAGCACTTCCTACTTAAATTCAGTCAAGTCTTCACTGAAAATGTTCTTTATGATATATGACATCCAAAGTTTTGGCTCAAAAACTGGTAAATTAGGGTGGTATTTATTTGTGGGATAAAAATAAAATGCTTGTTTTCATTTGCACACACCATTTTTGTCACGCTGTAGCCAGAGATTGCTTTAAAGGCATATCCTGAAGCTTTGAAGGCCTTTTTGAAAACTCCTTAGTGACTGCCCCCCACTTAGCTAAGATGTACCCAGGGGCCTTGCCACCTCTGCTGTCTCCTTGCCGGCTGGACCACCCTTTGCTGGCCTGTGCTGACCACAGCCTTTCCCCCAAACCTTGGTGTTGTCTTTGCTGTCTGTAGTTCCATGCCTGACGTTGAAGGCCTTTTTTTTTTTTTTTTTTTAACTTCGCTCCTTAACCCATTTTTATAAAGGTATTTCAGGAATCCTTGCCTTAATTTTTAAGGTTGTGCTGAGCACTTTTGTGTTTCTGTAGCACTGCAAGGCATTGCACTGATTAATTAACATAAGCTCCTTGTGGGCGAGATCCTTTTATGTCCCTAACCTCTGCCCAGCCCAGGACCACATACACTACAGATGTTGTAAACTTTGTTTTACTGGAGGGATAAAACACTTTCTACTTCAGTTTTAGAATTTTTTGCATGCTTTCATGAACAAACAGGAAAATCTACTCGAACAGAATTCAATAGAAAATGCATAAAAGATCATACTTAACAAAATGTTAACAGACTTGATAGCTATATGCAATGCATACAGTATTGTAGGTAGAATGATTTAACTAGGTGATCTCTTGAGAATATTCTTTCTCAGTCTTTAAAAATGTGCACCTTTTGAGAACAAATTTCTTTCTTTATTTTGCTTTAAATTATATCAGCCAAAAACAAAGCAGTTACAATAAGGAAAATATATTTTTAAACCTGAGTGGATTTTTCCATTTTTTATTCTCTATTGAGAATCATTGCTCTAGGACCTGATGCAAAGCAGGACTGCTGAGAGGAAAGGCTTCATTCATTCCTTCTTTGATCAACCAGACATTAGCAGTACAAAGATGAATGATACTGGAGCTTTTCTCTAAGGCTTGTGGTCTAGAAGGAAGTAATACTGTGAATTGTTTTACTTGAAGTGAAATAGACCTGCATTTGGACTCTTGAAGCTTTTGTACCTGAATCTTGTTGAGGATTCTGCACCGCACATTTCCTTGAGCAGCCCCATCAGGACAGTCAAGTGTATTTTGCATGGAGGGTGGCAAATACCCTTCATCCCCCTTTCCTGCTTTATTTTTGTTTGTATCACTTAGTACCTCGTTATAATATGCCTTGTAATTTCTGTATTCCATGTACCTTATGTCTTCTTGTACTTGAATGTAAACTCTGCAGTCGAAGGTTCGTGTCTCTTCTGTTCATTGCTGTGAACCCAGACCTTAGAACATGGTGTTCACTAAATAATTGATGAGTAAATACCACGGTTGTACTGGTGAACAAAAAGGGATAAGCAGTCCTCACTGTGAGGCAGAGAGACAGTCAGTCATGTTGTGCCAGGAGGTCATCATGTTGCTTCGAACGATGAAGGGGGGGAGGGGCCTTCCGGGCAGAGCATAAGGGTGCAGAGGCTGAGCTCAGAACTCCTTTGGAGAGGCTGCCCCCACCCCCACGTAGCCGGAGGTGAGTGAGGCAGCAGGGGGTCCTGGGTGTCTGGAGCTCCTGGCGTGGGTGAGAACTGTGCTCTCTCTCCTAAGAACAGTGGGGCACAGTCGGGGGCTTTAAACTGGAGAATTGTGTGATCAGGATTGCCTCTTTTAAGTGGTCCTTCTGCTTTACTGAGAGTTGTGTCCACAAGGAGGGATGGCTGCACATAGACTGGTATTACTTAGCCCTAGGGTGGCAAGCCCTCTTGCTTTCACTTGTGTTTATCATAGTGGAACAGTCCAAGCCCTGGTCTAAATGAAGGATATGTTGCTTAGAATCCCTTTCACTTGTATTGCAGATAATCGTGTGTGTGTAAAAGATACTTTAAAAATATGCCTCAAGTCTGCTAGCATTTCTCACTTGTTTAAAGTATATTTGTTATTTCAGCTTTTATTAAGGCAGACTAATTAACAGATTCCTTTTTTAGAAACATCTCTGAAAAACGAGAACATTTTGTTTTCGGATTTCAAAAAGCTTTGTTTTATTGTCAGGCTTGAAAATGCAGTGATTAAAAGCATAGTGACCAATTGGATATAGATTTACAAGTTGCTTTAGTAGTGGTTATTTCTTTCTTAGTATATTAAACATTACCTTTTCAAATATTTTTTTAAATGATCAAGCCCTTTAAAACCTCTTCTCTAAGTACTTTATAGTTTCTGAACATTTTTATTTATTTGTTGATTGCATATGCGTCTGTATTTTGTTGTTGAGATTTTACCATCTGTATAATGTCTTGCGATGTACAGTTGACCCTTGGACAACACAGGGGTTGGGCACCAGTCCTCTGTGCAGTTGAAAATCGGAGTAGAACTTTCCGGTTGGTTCTCTGTATCTGTGGTTCCACTTCTGTGGACTCAACCAACCTTGGGTCATGCAGTACTGTAGTGTACATTTATTGAAAAAAAAGTCCATGTAAAAGTGGATCTGAATAGTTCAAGCCTGTGTTGTGAAGGGTCACCTTTGTGTATGTGTGTGTTTGTGTGTGTGTATGTTATAAACAGTGCAGGTAGCATGTACTGTAATCCATTGCAGGCTAGCTTCTCACAGCTCCCATGGTCAGGGAATGCCAGCAACCTTTAAAAGCAGACTTGAAGTCCTTGTGAAGAGAGTTGCTTTTTAAACATCTGGACAAGGCAAAAGCATTGTATTTTTGCTTGTACTTTTTAGAAGGTGAAAAGATTTAAGCAGCTGATTGTCATTTAGTGCAGAAGCTCAGTGTGGAAACTCTGGGGTAAACTTTCCCTGGTACTGTTGTAAGGTCCTTATTTCATTTGAGTTCATATCTGTATCTCCAGTGATACTTCCTGTCAGACTAGAATGCTATTTCCAGTTTCCCTTCATAGGTCACTTGGAGTACCGACTGTTGCACAAATGAGTAACTATGAATCAGCAATATTTGCTTCTTCACACCTTAAACATCTAGGGAGGGGAAGGGCAGTCAGTGAAGACGGAAAGATGCGGTAAGTGAAGCAGCTCCTAGTTCTTGCTCCCTGTGCGTGTGGCCCTTAGTTTTTCATTGCTCTTCCCATTTCCTTGTATACGTTGATGAGCTTTCCTACATTCTGCTGGAATCATTATCTTTCAGGCCTCAGTGCAGGAGAGTTAACCTAATCATGTAAGGACCAGAAGCAGAAAATAGGATCATCAAATAAAACTACAGAAGCATTCAGGCACACAGAATTTGAAAGCCTGTGACCTGGAGAAACTTCCAGTTAAGAGTGAGATGTTTCCCTGCAAAAGAGTGCATTGGGATCCTAAATGACATAACTTTATTTTTTTAGATTAATTTTTATTGGAGTATGGTTGCTTTACAGGGCTTCCTTTGTTTCTCAGCTGGTAAAGAATCTGCCTACAATGCGGGAGACCTGGGTTTGCTTCCTGATTGGGAAGATCCCCTGGAGAAGGGAAAAGGTACCCATTCCAGCTGGCCTGGGCGATTCCATGGACTCTACAGTGTTGTACAGTCTGTGGACAATGGACTATGCAGTGTTGCTCAGTTGTCCAGTGTCCAACTGTACAATGTTGTGCTAGTTTCTACTGTATAGTCAAATGAGTCAGCCATATGTATACAGATATCTCCTCCCTTTTGGACTTCCTTACCCTGAATGACCATAACGTTTGGTATTTTCTGTCATGGACACTCTTAGCATACTGTTCCTTTGATGTTCAGAATGTCAAGAGTATGGTTTTTTATTGTGGAGGTTTTTAATCTTTTAACCTGAAGTGTTTCATGAAATCACAAGATAAAAACGCTATAGGTCAAGTGTTTTCCCCAAGTCACTGTATGGCCACAAATCACATTATAGTGATGCCCCCTTGTCTGTGGGGAACACTTTCAAAGACCCCTGGTGGATACCTAAAGCTGTGATTTAATGCCATAACCCATATATATACTATTTTTTCCTATAAGTACATACCTAGGGTAAAGTTTAATTTACAGATGAGGCACAGTAAGAGATTAATAATAATTAATAAAAATATGACAATTATAACCATATACCGAAGTAAAATTATGTGATCTCAAAATGCTTTATACAAATTTAATCCCTTTTCCATCTTTGCTAGTCATTTTTCAAGCACTATGGCTATAACTTTTGCACTTTGAGGTACAACAGAAAAACTAGCACAGATTTCTTTTTCCTTCACAGTTCCACAGTGTTCATACTGTAGATACTAACCTCAGCATACAATGTTTTTTTCCTTTACTAAGTCAGAAACTTTTAGCTTTTCACTTAAAGCACTTTACAGCTTCTCTTTGGCATATCTCAATTGCCAGCATCATGACTCTTGCACTTTGGTTGTTGTTCAGTTGCTTAGTTGTATCTGACTCTTTGTGACCCCATGGATTGCATGCCAGGCTTCCCTCTCCTTCATCATTTCTCACAAGCTCTTCAGACTCATGTGCATTGAGTCGATGATGCCACGCAGCCATTGCCCTTTGGGGCAGTTATTAAATAAGAGTCCCTTGAACTCCAGCGCTGTCACACTGTGATAGTTGATCTGATGACCAGCTGGCAGCAGAGTGACTAACAGGCGGGGTACGCTGCACATAGGTATGAGTCACGTCCGGGCGGGTCAGTGCAGGATCAGGTACCATGCAAGATCAGGTCGTGCTCTGCAGACGTGCACCATTGAAAACTTATGCATTGTTTTCCTGGGATTTTCCATTCGATGTTTCTGGACCGCAGTTGACCCTGGGTAACCAAAAGCGTGGAACGCAAACTATGGATTGGGAGAGACTCCTGAGCTAGCTAGCCAGTTTACAGTTTGGGGTGGAGTGTGGTTAGGCTTATTGATAACTGGTAAAGAATAAGTATTGCTATTCAGTCGCTATGTCGTGTCTGGCTCTTTGTGACCCCACGGACTGTAGCACGCCAGGCTTCCCTGTCCTCCGCTGCCCCCCAGAGTTTGTTCAAGTTCATGTCCATTGAGTCGGTGATGCATCTTGTCCTCTGCCACTCCCCTTTTCTTGCCTTTAGTCTCTCCCAGCATCAGGATTTTTTGCAGTGAGTTGGCTCTTCAGATCAGGTGGTCACAGTATTGGAGCTTCAGCATCAGTCCTTCCAATGCATATTCAGGGTTGATTTCCTTTAGGATTGTTTGGTTTGATTTCCTTGCAGTCCCAGGGACCCTTAAGAGTCTTTCGTCTTCAGCACAACAATTTGAAAACATCAGTTCTTTGGCGCTCAGCCTTCTTTATGGTCTAATTCTCATATCTGTACATGACTACTGGAAAAACCATATCTTTGATTCTGTGAACCTTTGTGGGCAAAGTGATGTCTCTGGTTTTTAATATGCTGTCTAGGTTTGTCATAGCTTTCCTTCCAAGGAGCAAGTATCTGTAGCAAATGTTTAATAATTACCAATACGCATAAAGCAGCCTTAATTCAGTTACATGGAGTAGTTTGTTTTTTATTAATGCCATTGTTATCTGCCTATAATTACAAGACTGAGGGGGAGCTTTAATCCTTTTTAACTATTCATGTAATGTTTGGTGTGGATGAAATAACACTTTGAAGTAAGTCATTTTCTGAGATTGTGCGTTTCGGTCTACATTATTTTATTAACTGAGATTTGATAATAGCTTCTGAAAACAACTTCCAAAAGAAAAAAGTGTAATATTGTGGTTATTTTCTTAGGATGTTAGAGCTCTAAAGATTCAGAGACAGAAGCCCACAGAAGTAAAATTAATTGGAAGTACAGATGATTGGCTAGTGGCAGAGTGAGGGCTGTGACTCTGGTCTCTCTAAGCTATGTTCTCCTTGGCACTAGTATAGAACTCAGTGGGATACTTTTCAGTTTATACTCGAACAGAGGAATTTTAAAAGAAAAATTGAATTGGTAAAAGTGTTAATTTTACGTACCCTATAGAATTTTTAGTTAACATTAAAAAAAAAAATGCATTTGTTTGGCTGTGCCAAGTGTTAATTGTGGCACGTGGGATCTTTCAGTTGTAGCATGTGAGCTCTTAGTTGTGGGATCTAGTTCCCTGACCAGGGATTGAACCCGGACTCCCTGCATTGGGAGCGCAGGGTCTTAGCACTGGACCACCAAGGAAGCCCCAGTCAATATTTTATTGTTTTGTTTTTAAAGCATATTTGTAAAGCAGCCATTGAACTGTGCTTTTTAAAACATTGAATTAATGTGCATATTCCAGGAAAATAAAGGGTTTTCTTTGTCATTTTAGATAGTTTAACCTATTAGCTTTAATCCATTTAAAATCCTTCCTGTTAGCAATGCGCTAACAAGTCTTCTAGTTAGCAATGCGCTAACCAGTCTTCTAGTTTGTATTGTATATTCAGACTCATCTTTGAGAACTAGCCTAAGTGAAATTCATTTAAATTCCGTGGTCTCAAAAAAAAAAAAAAAATTCCGTGGTCTCCTTCCTGAAGCGTTCAGACCTTAACATCCATGCCTGGTGCAGTCCTTGGCCTTCAGGCTTTGGAACCAGTGTCCATCTGTTTACACCCACCGCCTGTCTGTTTCTGTGCAAACAGGGATCTGCCCTGAGCTCTGAGCACTACTCCGGCCTTCAGTCTGGCTCCTCCGCAGCCATCTTTGCTAAAATATGTGCCTTTGCAGCCTGCAGTGTTCTGGACTGGAGGCCTGAGTGCAGCCAGCTGGGCCCTCTTCCACAGAGGACCAGGCTGTGACTTGGACCCAGAGCCCTGGCTCTTCCCCCCATTTGTTCTTTGGAGCACCTGCCTTGCCCCTTGGGAAACTGAGGCCTGGAGACAGGTGCCTTATACCACACAATGGGAGAAGAGCAGAAAATGGGGTTTGCCTGACTTCTCCTTCCACATCCACTGCAAATAGTGCTCAAAGCATGGGTGTCTTGCATAAAGGTGTCTTAGGTCTAGTAACCTGGTAGATTTGAGAGCTGTAAACACAGCATAGCTAAGCATCAGAAATGCTGGCTTTAACTAGAAAGTTTTAATGATAGTTTTATAGTGATGATTGTTGAGATCGTGGGAGCCCACAAGACAAAACTGAGAGAAGGTTATTTACCTTGCTGAGCAGTAATTCAGAATTATTGGAGCTGATTCTGGTTCTCCTAGTTGCTTAGAACTTTTATTGTGATGTTACTTACTTTGTCGTCTGTTAGAGTATTATCCTAAGTGGGCTAGGACTTGTGATCCTGTTGGAATATCAGATTGAAAGATTATCCAAAGTATTATATTTTTAAAAATTCATAACTGTGGAATGTAAATTTTTTTTCTCAAACATGGTATCACTTTTTCAAGGAGAGCTGCCTGTTAGGGGGTATTTGACGTATTTTAATATTAACCGATTTGTTGTCCTTTTGACTGACATGAGAGTGTGTTCAGTTGTAACACCTCATCTCTGAGGCTGGTGGTTAGAGTGTGCTTGGACTCTGTGACTGTTACTTTCTGAGTAGTGTTGCACAGGTTCTCCCGCTGTCCTGTCTGGAAGTGAAACCTTCCATAAGCCAAAATAAGAAGCAATTATCTTAGGATGCATCTTGTTCAGAGAAGCACAGAATAGGTGGAGACACTGCTCACAGCCAGTTGTTGGCCGGATGCTGAGTCTCATGTCCCGAGGAAGGAGCTTGGAGGGGTTGCTCACTGCTCAAGTGAGCGCTGCTTCTATAGCTTTGCTGTAAAACAGACGCAGAAAGCTGGTTTTGATTTTCACAAAGGCAGAAATTGTCTTCAGATCTCTTGGTTAGCAAAAACAGGACTAATATAGGCCCTTTGTACAAGTGAACTTTGGCAAAGTGGGAGACTTCTGTGGTTCATAGCTCCCTGGGGCCAGTGCCTGACTCACTGCCACTTGTTTGAGCACGTGCCCTGTGCTGATGTGCCCTAAAGACGCTCGGGAGGTAAAATCAGCCCTGCGGAGTGGAGTCCCCGCTGCTCCATCCTCCTCCCATGCCCTGCTGGGCGGCGCAGGTGGACTTGCATGCAGAGAATCCGCAGGCTCCTGGGTTGGTGGTTAATGTTTCCGGTCTCCATCCACTTCTTCCAGTGCAAGGACTCATGACTTTCAGCGTATTTTCAAAAGGATCTTTTACTTCTACTTTTAATACTAATAGTAGATCTTGTGTGTTTACCACCTAGGAACTTCTTCTGTGAGTTGTTATTTTGAGAATTAAATGGACTTTTTTACTATCACTATCATTTTGCATTTAACTCTTCCTATGTTCAGACCCCAAGTGCATACTTACATGTATGCATACACAAACACACAAATATACACACAGAAATGTAACAACAGAATGAGAAAGACGAGAAATTTGTTCAAGAAAATTGGAGATACCAATTTCATGCAAGGATGGGCACAATAAACGACAGAAACTGTAAGGACCTAAGAGAAGGAGAGGAGGTTAAAAAGAGGTGGCAAGAATACAGGGAAAAACTATACAAAGAAAGGTGTCAATGACCTGGATAACCACACTGATGTGGTCACTCACCTAGAACCAGACATCCTAGAGCGTGAAGTCAAGTGGGCCTTAAGAAGTATTACTATGAACAAAGCTAGTGGAGGTGATGGAATTCCAGCTGAGGTATTTAAAATTCTAAAAGATAATGCTGTTAAAGTGTTGCACTCAATATGTCAGCAAATTGGGGAAACTCAGCCATGGCCACAGGACTAGAAAAGGTCAGTTTTCATTCCAGTCCCAAAGGAGGACAACGCCAAAGAATATTCAGACTACCACACAGTTGTACTCATTTCAAATGCTAGTACGGTTATGCTCAAAATCCTTCAAGCTAGGCTTTAGAGAACTTCCAGATGTACAAATGGGTTTAGAAAAGGCAGAGGAACCAGAGATCAAGTTGCCTACATCTGTTGGATCATAGATAAAGCAAGGGAATTCCAGAAAAAAATCTCCTTTTGCTTCATTGACTACAGTAAGGCCTTTGACTGTGTAGATCACAACAAACTGTGGAAAACTCTTAAAAAGATGGGAGTACCAGACCACCTTACCTGTCTCCTGAGAAGCCTATATGCGGGTCAAGAAGCAACAAGTAAAACTGGACATGGAACAATGGACTAGTTCAAAATTCGGAAAGGAGTATGACAAGGCTGAATATTGTCACCCTGTTCATTTAACTTAAATGCAGAGAACATCATGTGAAATGCCAGGCTGGATGGTCACAAGGTAGATGATACCACTCTAATGGCAGAAAGTGCAGAGGAACTAAAGAGCCTCTTGATGAAGATGAGAGTAGTAAAAAAGCTGGCTTAAAATTCAACATACAAAAAACTAGGGTGATGACTTTTATTTTTTTGGGCTCCAAAATCACTGCTGATGGTGACTACAGCCATGAAATTAAAAGACCCTTACTCCTTGGAAGGAAAGTTATGACCAACCTAGACAGCATATTGAAAAGCAGAGACGTTATTTTGCCAACAAAGGTCCATCTAGTCAAAGCTATGGTTTTCCCAGTAGTCATGTATGGATGTGAGAGTTGGGCTATAAAGAAAGCTGAGTGCTGAATAATTGATGCTTTTGAACTGTGGTGTTGGAGAAGACTCTTGAGAGTCCCTTGGACTGCAAGGAGATTCAACCAGTCCACCCTAAAGGAGATTAGTCCTGGGTGTTCATTGGAAGGACTGATGTTGAAGCTGAAACTCCAGTACTTTGGCCACCTGATGCGTAGAGCTTACTGATTTGAAAAAACTCTGATGCTGGGAAAGATTGAAGGCAGGAGGAGAAGGGGACGACAGAGGGTGAGATGGTTGGATGGCATCACCGACTCAATGGACATGAGTTTGAATAAACTCTGGGAGTTGGTGATGGACAGGGAGGCCTGGTGTGCTGTGGTTCATGGGCTCACAAAGAGTTGGACACAACTGAGCAACTGAACTGAACTGAAGGTGATGGCATCCATTCTCATCACTTCATCACAGCAAAAAAATGGGGAAAGAGTGGAAGCAGTGACAGATTTTCTTTTCTTGGGCTCCAGAATCACCACAGTGACTGCGGCCATAAAATTAAAAGACACTTGCTTCTTGGAAGAAAAACTATGAAAACCTAGACAGGAAATTAAAAAGCAAAGACATCACTTTTGCCCACAAAGGTCTGTATAGTCAAAGCTGTAGTTTTTCTAGTAGTCTTGTATGGATGTGAGAGTTGGACCATAAAGAAGGGTGAGTGCTTTTGAATTACGGTGCTGGAGAATGCTCTTGAAAGTCCCTTGAACTGCAAGGAGATGAAACCAGTCAATCTTAAAGGAAATCAGTCCTGAATATTCACTGGAAGGACTGAAGCTGAAGGTCCAGTACTTTGGCCACCTGATGCAGAGAGCTGACTCATTGGACAAGACCCTGAAGCTTGGAAAGATTGAGGGCAGGAGGAGAAGGCGGTGACAGAGAATGACATGATTGGATGGCATCACTGACTCAGTGGACATGAATGTGAGCAAACTGTGGGAGATGGTGAAGGACAGGGAAGCCTGGCCTGCTGCAGTCCATGGGGTTGCAGGGAGTTAGACACGACTTAGTGACTGAACAACAACACACACACCCATTCACAAAGCCTAGAGAGTATCTAAAAATTAAAGTGAACTCACAATAGTTTTACCATTGTCTAAGAAGGTTGTGTTTTCCCACATTAACACATCATCTGGAATATGCAGTAACAGAAGCTTTCACTTGGAATCATCTTAGTTTTTGCACTTTATGTTTTAACTACAAGGAGTTTCCTCCCACATGTTTAGTGGGTGAAAATGAAAATGATTAAGCATATTTTCCTGGATTCTACTCTGCTGGGTATTGTATCAGGAGAGCAGGAGTCAAGAAGGGAGACATTTGCCCGCCCTCCTGTAATGGAGAGGTGGCTGCCTTGCTGTGTTGTAGAGGGTTTGCAACTCAGGCTTTGTGCAGAGGATGGGGGTAACAGTCCAGCTGGCCTACCTGGTTGGTTCCAGGTATCACAGTGCATGGCGTGGCAGGTGCACGCTGAGGGTGAGAGATCGACTCCTTCGGGAGCATCATTCTGCACAAGGATTGGTGGGACTGGGGGAAACCTAGGAGGTTAGAGTTGTGGTTCCATTCAGAGATGATAGTTATTGGAACAGTTTAGTGACAGTGGAGGTGAGGAAGGATAAGCTTATATGAGAGAGAGATTAAAAATTTACTTGCAGGTTTCTGGTTAGAGCAGTGGGGTAGATGAGGTAGTGTATTTCCTTGAGACTGGGGGAGTGTCAGTTTTTATTTGTTTTATATGAGCATTGATTTTTTAAACAGTTGATTTAAAAAATGAGGAATCCATAAGTCAAAAAATGTTCCCCAGATATTTGCTTAGATGCACTGAAATTTAACGTGTGGTAACTGAAATGTGGAGAAGCTGAGGGCAGAATGCCCGACGAGGGGAAGGCTCCAGGTGACGCTCTCCTGTGAAAGCAGCTGCCTGTGGGTAGCAGAGTGTGGGGCTGGTGCACTGCTCCCTACCTTAGCTCTGTCCTCGTCCTCCTCCGGGCTGGGTTGTTTGCTTACAGAAGCCAGTTCAGTTTGTCCCATAGTTTGTGCAAAGCAGTTGTGCTCATTAGTGCAAGTGTATGATTTAACTGTAGAAACTGCAGAGAAAAACTCATTTTTACTAAGTCTCTTAAAGTTGACTTAGATGCAGGTTGTATGTTTTTGGGTTCTTTGCCTTGACTTTCGAGATCTAGTTTTTGAGAAAGAGTTAGTTGTGTAAGATTATAGTTGTTGTGGAATATTTCCCTTTCACTGAAGTGTACAGTCTTTTTTTTTTTTTTAATTACTAAATTTATATATGATTCCAGAACTTGGAATAGTCGTGCCGCCTCTAGTTCGGTTCTTCGGTGCCCTCCGGGATTGTCAGCGCGTCCCAGTTTGAGCAGCACAGGGTTGGAGGAGCTCCGAAGTACATGCAGCTCTTTAGAGTGCTGAGTTCTGAGCTGCTTACCCTACCTCAATCTTCCTCTTGTATTGAAAGAGTATTATGTTTTTTTCAACTGAAAAACTGCAGTTATGCGATTATAAATTAGAAAGCACAATAGAATGTGATAGACAGTCCTTGGAGAAAAGCAAGATTCATTAGAAGGATGAGAAAACTCCTTAGAAAAAGAGTTAAGAAATGCACAATCTGGAGTTTATTTTTAAAGAGGACTTCTGGGTCTCTTGAAAGATTTGTGGTATTAATTCTGACTTTTGGTACAAGTGTATACTAGTACCAAATGCTGTATTTGGCCATCAGCATTTTTTTGTTTTCCAATGTAAATAAGAGAAAGTGAAGATTTTTGTGGAGAGTTTCAATAATCTCATGTTCAATGATCACATATTCAGATTGAAAGTACTTAAAGCTTTGTAGTTAAAAAACCAAAACTACATATACACAGTCCCCTAAGGTAAACATAACTTATAGAAGGTGGTTCTACACATGAAAGGTCAGCAGTAGTGGTTTTTTCCTGCTCTGTGTAGACACATTGAGCTTTCCATCAGCACAGTGAGTGTGTGGCTTGAGACAGAGGTGTGGATGCTCACCTGCAAGGGGCTTTGCAGCAGCTGAGCAGACTGATGTGAGAAGGACTTGGGGTGGAAGTGAGGGCCCTGAGGCAGGAAAGGATTAGGAGATCTCTCCACCTGGCAGACTACTGGCCAGACCCTACACATCTGGCCCCTGGTGCCGGGGGTGGGGTGGGGGGGCTTCACTTTCAACCTGGAAGGTAGTTCTTGGTGAAAACAAGTTGAGCAGCAGACAAATGGTGGTCAGAGTTCATCCTCAAGAGGCTGAACGCAGGACCGTTAACCTTTCAGCTGTGAAACTGGACATCATTCTGGGTGTTTGCCCCTCCGTGTTAGGCTGATGGTGCTGCCTTGTGTCCTGCGCAGGGTGTCGGCTTGGCCTCAGCACTTCCTGGTCATGTCCAGAAAGATGTCAGTTAACAAAGCTTGCACTTCCCATTTTCTTCTCCCTCTGGTGAAAAAGTGTGTGACTGTTTTAAGAGATACTCTTCTCTTGGGAAAGAAGCAACTCAATGATAAAAGCAAGAAGTTACACTGGGGGACAGAAGGCTGTAACTCTAAGGATGTGTTCCCCTTCGCGCTCACGTTTACCACAATTTTACAGAACAACCATTACAACCACATGCAGAATAAGAGAAGAATTCTTATTTTTAAAAATATTTATTTATTCGGCTGTGCCTGGTCTCTTAGTTGCAGCGTGTGGGATCTAGTGCCCTGACCAGGGATTGAACCCAGGACCCCTGCATTGGGAGCATGGAGTCTTAGCCACTGGACCACCAGGGGAGTCCCAAGAAGAATTTTTAAGTCTACTCCATATTGTTTTGGTTGTTTCAAATAGTTTGTGTAGAATTCCTTACAACCTAGTAAAATAATCTTTTCAAGTAATTGACTACTCTGGGGTAAGATTTCATAAACCAACTTTAATCCTTAAAGCTTGAAGGGACCTTTTAAATTTTTTGTGTGTAGTATTATCTAGGTAAGTTCTCAATTGAAAGCACTTTGTATAAAAAGTTTTTAATGTAATTTTTAGGGTATATATCTCATGTAGATGCTTTCCCACTCTTACTTGGCTGAGAACTTTTTGCATGTTGTGTTTGATTTTATGCCTTCCCTAGGAGCAGAACCAGGTCAAACTATGAATGAGTTACCTTTTCCTCCTACTTTCTTTTTTGATAGAAGCACAGGTAGGTATGTATAAAAGGAAATTTTAAAAAATCATACTTTATTGGCAGCATCTGTTTAGACATATATATTTCCATACTGACTGTGAATTTAAAAGTGTAATTAAACAGTTACTATGGTGAGATTGGGTTGCTCTCTTTCATTTATCATTAAGACAACGTCGTGGACAAAATGGACCATCATAGAGACAGTGAGTCTTAAAAAACAAGAAGTTAGAGTAACAGCCCTCCTGGAAGCCGCATCCGTTGCTCTGTAGACATCCCCACCATTCAGGTCTGCAGATTCAGTTAAGTATATAATCTGGTAATGTGCTGTGGAAGGTACATAGCTGATCTGCCCCAAGATACTAACAAGTTATTCTGGAGTGAGACAGGAATGTGCATTTTAGGTCCTATATGTGATGCAGAGTACTCTTGCCTGGAAAATCCCATGGACAGAGGAGCCTGGTAGGCTGCAGTTCATGGGGTGGTGAAGAGTTGGACATGACTGAGCAACTTCACTTTCACTTTTCACTTTCATGCATTGGAGAAGGAAATGGCAACCCACTCCAGTGTTCTTGCCTGGAGAATCTCAGGGACGGCAGAGCCTGGTGGGCTGCTGTCTATGGGGTTGCACAGAGTCAGATAGATTGAAGTGACTTAGCAGAAGCAACAGCAGCAGGGTGATGCAGACAGCTGTGAGGTAAACAGAATAGCCCAGCCAGCAACACAAAGCAAATGTGTGAGTAACTAATTGCCATTGTGGTGTTTTATTTTCTTGTTTTTGTTTAATTAAGTCTTATCTGACTCTTTGCGACCCCATAGACTGTAGCCCACCAGGCTCCTCTGTCCATGGGATTTCCCAGGCAAGAATACTGGAGTGGGTTGCCAGGCCCTCCTGCCAGGGGATCTTCCCGAACCAGGGATCAAACCAGGGTCTCCTGCAACTCCTGGCTTGGCAGGCAGATTCTTTTATCACTGAGCCACCTGAGAAGCCTGAACACATGTTCTTCCAGTCCCAAAATTATAGGGTTGTGCTTTAATTATTTAATTTAGCTTTTTTTGACCATTTTCATTTTTTCTAATGAGTTTTATTAGTTTCAAAGGTCTGCATAGTAGACATGGAAAGTAACAGATTTTGACTTTACGATTCTCAAAGGGGATCACACACTATTTAATGAAGACAATCTCTGAAGTTATTAACAATCCATTTTCCATGTTTAGGTAAAATTGTTTACTTACCTCGTTGAATACTTACTTTTTTTTTTTTTCAATAGAATGGTCCCTGTCATCATGCTGGAGCCCTCAGAACACACGTCTGTGTGATACCGTCTTGTCTCAGCCGTCTTCTCTGCTCATGCTCTGTTCCTTGACTTGTTCCTCTTAATCACACACAGTTCAGGCATCAGAAGAGACTTTAGCATACTTAGCTGCAAATACAGAAAAAGTATTTAGACAACAGGATAGTAAAACAAGTATTAGTGACAGAGCAAATCTCTTTGGGGTAAATTGTAGCATATTGTTGGTGGGATTTATTGTCCTGTTATGTCTTGTTCATGAGAAGAAGAAACACATGGATACCTTTGAGAAGCTTGGAGTGATCGTTACTGTAAAGAGCAGAGAAGCTGTGGGTAATGAGGAAGGGTTGAGAAGGGGACTCAGGCTGCCTCCAGGAAGGAGGAAGCCAGTTCCCTTGGGTATGTACTTAGAGGTGCAGTTGCTGAGTCATAATGGATTAAACATTTTGAAGCTGTTCACTCAAGTGTCTGTGTGCTATTAAATTCCCACCAGCAATGTATGAAGAACTCATTTCTGCACACCCTTGTCGACACTTACTGTTTGTCGTTTTGATTATAGCCATGCCAGGGAGTGGTATCTTATGTTTTGATTTGCATTTCCCTAGTGACTTAACGATGTTAAGCATCTTCTCACCTGCTTATTGGCCATTTTTATATCTTCTTTGGAGAAATGTCAATTCAGATTCTTGGCCCATTTTTAACTTGTCTCTTATTTAGTTTTAGGAATTATTTATTCTATATAGTTTTGTGTCCCTTATCAGATGTATAATTTGCATATATTTTCTCCTACTCTGGATGGTATGCTTTGAAGCACAGAAGTTTTGATGAAGACCAGTTTATTTTCTTCTTTTGTTGTTTGTGCTTTTGGTGTCCAATCTAAGAAGCCATTGACACAAGTACATTTTCTTGAAGCCTTTCTCTATTATCTTCTGAGCTTTACAGTTTTAGCTCTTATATGTGGGTGTTTGCTTCATTTTGAGTTAATCTTTGCATAGAGAGTAAGTTAGGGGTCCAGGTCCATTCTCCTGCATATGGATATTCAGTTGTCCAAGCATCATTTGTTGAAAAGAGTATTTTTCTGCATTGAGTGGTCTTGCTGCCCTTTTGAAAATAATTGACCCTGAGCATAAGGGTTTATACCTGGATTTTCAGTTCTGTTCCATTGATCTGTCTTTTGGCCAGCACCTCACTTTTGATTCCTCTAACTTTGGAGTGAGTTCTGAAATCAGGAAGGGTCTGTCTTCCAGCTTTGTTTTTTTCACGATTGTTTTGTGGGTCTCTTGCATTTCCATAGGAATTTTAGGATCAGTTCATCAGCTTCTGCAAAAAAGGCTGGTGGAATTTTTATGGATTGTATTGACTCTGTGGATCGATGGATTGTGGGTTGATCTGTTGGCCATCGTGAGAGTGGCATGTCTTCCCAGCCATGAACACCAGGCACTTGTCAGTCAGAACTAGTTGTGTGTTTTGTCAGTGGTTCTCAAACCTTGTGGGCTCAGGACCTCATTACACTTTTAAACATTGAAGGTCCTTGAGAGCTTTTTTTACATGACTTGGTTCTTTCTATGTTAAAAATTAAGATTTAGAAATTTTAAATATGTATTTTTTTTGAATAATAACAAACTCATTACATGTAATATAAATAACATTGCCTGTGAAAAAATAGCACTCTTTTCCAAAACAAAAAGCGATTTAATGATGAGAGTGGCATTGTTAGGTATTTTTGTGAATCTCTTTAATGTGTGATTTAATTGAATCCCGGCTGGAATCTTGTCTGCTTCTGTGTTGGCTCTGTTAGTGACATGCTGCTTTGGTGGACATGTAAGAGGGATATCTGGCTTCACACATAATATGTGCTGGGAAAGGGAGGAGTATGTTAATAGTCTTCTCATGTATCCTTGAACTTTGTTCCTATACCAGAAATCCACTGTGCTTCTGTGAGAAGAGAATAAGGGCATTCAGCATTGATCCTTTCAACCTCTTGGCCCCAGAAAGGGCTTCTGGGACCTCTCATGGGGTTTGGACTACACTTTGAGACCCCCTGTCTCAGAGAACAAGACTGATGATATATTGCATGAGAAAATGTTGCAATAACTGAATGACAGTTTTATTACCTGTATTGACGGGCAACTGGGTCAGTAACTGCTCTTTCTGTAGACTCTCCTCGACCCTAAAGGATTAGGTAGTTGTTTGATAAACATGAAATCAACCAGCCAGTGAGTTTTATTAGGTATGTGTGATTATATAAATAGTAAGTTATTTTAAAAAAGTTGAACCTACAGAAATGAAGCAAAGTGGAACATGATCCTTGAGTTTTAATCTTAACTACACATTGTTAGTCATCTGGGGTCCTTCCTTCTAGTTTCATTTGTTTCATTTTAAATATTCACAATTATATGAATTTTAAAAATATAGTTGCAGTTATACTGTCCACAGTTTTTTAATATCCTGCTTTTTTTACTTTATATAATCTTGGTGAATATTTTTAATACTTGTAATATATTGCTTTATTTTTTTGCTTTTCTATAGTTCAGTGTTTATTTCCCCTTTTTTGACTAAAGCTGCCATGAGTATTATTATAAAATGGTTTACATATTGTTGAATTGTTTCGCTAGTACATATTTTAAATAGACGAAAGTATGGGAGTTTTGGGTGTGTGTTGATACTGTATCCTAGTTAGATGAGTCTTGTTAGCTTTTATTATGGAATTTAACCTTGGAAGGAGGAGGATATTGCAGCAGTCCTCAATGTATGGTACTCATTACCTCAGTTTAGCTTCCATCAGCTTACTGCATTCTTGTATTTTTGTTTCTTCTCTTTCCTTACACTCACAAAAAAGCTATTAACATATTCCAAAGCAAATTCCAAATGTGTAATTTCATCTGTAGTCTTTTAGTTTATATCTTTTAAAGATGAAACATTTAAAAATAAAAGCCACAGCACCTTCATTGCACTCAACAAAATTATTAATCATTCTGTAATACCTTTGATCACCCACGCAACATTCAATTTTTCCTGTCAAAAATATCATTTTAATTTAATTTATTTGCACCTGGGTCCAGATACATTTCTCATACATAAGGTTATTTTGGTTAAAGCTTTTCCATTTTGTAGCAATAAAAATCTCCCCTTTTTTTCCATGTCTCAGGTTTGCTGTAGAAATGAGGCATCTGTCTGTAGTATGCCCCACATTTTTGGTTTAGCTTGTGACATTCGTTGGTTTTGTTTAACTTTAACACATACTGTTCCTAGGGTTTCCTTTAAATTGGGAGTGGGGTTTGGAAGTTTGATTAAACATAGGTTCTGTTTTGGCAAGAATATTTCATTGACCTTATGCTCTTCATCCTGTTAAGAGTGTAATACCCACTTGTTGCATGTTAGTCATCAGATTGAAAAGTGGCTTCAGTCCCTCTGAGCTCCCCGTCAGCTCTTTCCCTCCTTTCTAGCAGACATCAGCGATCATTTCATTAGCTATAGCAATGTGATTTCCAGATTCTGTCATCCACCCTGTTTTTCGTTGTGACCCCTATATAGTGAACAGCATGCCCTGGTCTTTAGTTGTGTTAAATACTCATTCAGCAAGAGCAGGCTGATGGCTTGTTTCCCTGGAGCAATCTTCAGAAAAAGGAGTTGGTGTCTTGACAGCCTTCACTGGTCACTTCTGTAGTGGTGGCCTGTAACCACTGGATTTTTGTACGTTTGTTTCCGTTCATTCTTTGTGCCTCCTGCATTCTCTGTCTTTGGCCATCAGGAGCCCCTCTCTTCCTTTCCTGTTGCTTCTGTGACGGGACCGCCGGAGTCTTAGAGAGCTTCCTTGCCGTCGTGATACGATGTCCCAGGTTCATCTCAAATTGAGCAATGTTCCGCACAAATGTGGCTGGCTGAGGCGCTGCCACAGGCCGGAGGAGACTGGAGAGAAATGACAGCTCAGTGCAGTGTGGGGATCCCAGAGCAGGACCTGGCATAGGAGGGGGATGTTAGTAGAACAAATAGTGAAAGCCGAAGAAAATCTATACAGCTGAGCTTGAACCCCACGGGGGCTAGAGGTGCTGACCCCCAGCAGTCGAAGAGCCCCTTGTGACTTGACACGCAGCCCTCCCTGCCCAGGGTTCTGTACCTGGGTATCCCTGGTTCTGCATTTTGTATTCAGCCAACCACAGGTATGTCCATTTTATTGAAAAGAAAAAATCTGCATATAAGTGGACCCACATGTGCCTCAAAAACCCCCTTGTTCAAGGGCCAACTGTAATTTTAAAGTTACATTTACAGTAAATATAAAATGATTCTGTGGATTTTACCCAGCTTGTTTGATTTTATGTTTGTGTTTCCTTTTATGTTGAAAGTCTTAGTACTTAATATAATGCTTTTCTCTTATTATATTACAGTTTGTGTATGTGTGTGTATAATACATAAAATAGCTTCAAAATAATACCAACATTTGCCCCAAAGAACAACCCACCTGAGTGCATTTTAAGATTTTCTTGTGAGTTTTCAGGATTTTGTGTGTGAATACTCTCTTTTAATGTCACTTAGAATAACTCTTCTTTGTATATTTATGCCACCAACTTGATATAGTCAGTTTTGAGGTTGATTTATATTTTTTTAAGGATTGTCTTGAGTGTCCAAGAAGACCTAAATAAGTTTTTACGTATAAAACAAACATTTCGGGTATGTGGGAAAAGAATTGTTTAGAAACAGAACTAAGAGAACTATACGCTCCCAAGTAGTTGATAAGGTTAATAAAACTTTCTGAGATGGAGCTTTGACAGACGGAATTAACAAAGTCTGCTAGCCTGGAGACCTCTTGGTTGGGGGGAAGGGCCCTCTGATTTCATGTCTCTTTGTTTTTTCATGTAAATAGAAAATGAAATCAAATCAGGAGGATGACCCCTTTTGTTTGACTCATTAAGTTTTTGTGAAAGTTGCCTCTGAACACCATTAGGTTGTCCTGTTACCAGGTCTTATGCCAAGAAACGGTTTGCTTTGACAATAGATCTCTTCCCCCTTTGCCCCCTTTTCTCTTCACAACCTTGAGACCTGATTTATGCCAAGAAGCAATAGGTTATATAGC
Source organism: Ovis aries (assembly GCF_016772045.2). Lineage (NCBI taxonomy): Eukaryota > Metazoa > Chordata > Mammalia > Artiodactyla > Bovidae > Ovis > Ovis aries. The sequence continues at coordinate 46,007,640 of NC_056066.1, forward strand.
TGTAAGTCTTAAAATAGTTTTGGTTTCTTAAACAAGTAATGAAAAAGTTATTTTGTGTTTTATTGGAATTGTTGTCTGTATTCTTTAAGTATTATTTTAGATTGAGATATTTGATAATAAAGTCTTAATTTCAGTGCTTTGTATCTGTGCAGTTTACTTGGTTTTAAAAAAAAAAAAAATGCGTGTGTCATGTTGGTAATTTAAGAGATAGGGTGTATGATTGCTTGTTCATGTGGGTTGCCCAGGCAGAACCACTGTTGTACTAAGCTGCTGCCATGGCTGCCTTTTCAACCTTGGCTTATACACTGTTGCAGAAATACAGAAGTAGACAGGATCATATCATGACCCCTCCTTCTCCTCTCCCGGGAAGAGCACCTGTGAGCCCCCATGTCTCTGCCCCACATCACGTTATCTCCCCTGGAAGTGTTTCAGTATGCATCCCTAGAAGCTAGGGTCTCATTTTATTTATTATCATTATTAAGCATAACAGATAAAGCCATATAAACAAAGCCACAGTTGGGACAGTATGTGTATCTTGTCCCCGTTTGTATTGAAGAAGCCAGGCTCCTGGTCCAGCTTCGCAGAACCCCTAGGCCTTCCTGTGTGCTTGTGTTTGCTGCAAGGTTACAGTAAGATCACATCCTGGGTTTGTTGTTCAGGACTACTTCCTGTCTGTGGTGTGCTGTTTCAATCACAAGGGGCATAATTTGTGACCGACTGAAAAAATATAGGTAGTATATATAATAAAGGACTTATATTGATTTTTTTTCTCTTTGTATCTTGTTTTCAGCCAGACATTTTTCCCCCCTTTGAGAATCTTAATACTCAAGTTAATAGTGTAAAAAAGCATCTGCACCTCCCTGCTGGGACTGTCAGTGTAGGTACCTCCATATTTTCTGGATTTTACAATTTAGCACATTGCAGGTGATTACAGTCTAACATATTTGTCATTTATTCTGCATTGTGGAAAACATGGATCTCTGAAACTGATTTGTTTCAGGCCCTTCTCCTCTGTTAGTAGTTTCCATTTCCAAGTCTGTTGTACAGCGTTTCAGTGATTCTGTGCTTCTGTGGTTGATGATACATTTGACAGTAGGACTAGTTTACCTTTGATCATCAGATTATTTCATTATAAAGGGTTTTAAGAATTTATCATAAGCAGGTTATTGAGACTAGAAAGTGCCATCATAGAAACTTAAAAACCTACATGGTTTACCTAGTGACAAAAAACAGCTTTTAAATTTATCTGCCACTTGGATGCTGTGTGTTTTTAGAAAAGCTTGAAAAATCTGGGTTAAATAACTTCTTTATCTTTTGAGGAGTCATAGCTTACATAGAGAGGGAACGCTTAAGTCACACCTGGATGTCTGAGAACCGTGGTTCTGACACTCGTAATATAAAATCATGATAACTGGTATCCCTTCTAAGCCAGTGTTACTTCATGATCCGTTTGGGAAAATTACATGAAGTTCAGTGTCCAGCTGTTGAGCCAGGCAAAAGCTTTACGCGAGCTGCTTGGCATGCTTTTGCCCTGTGTTCCTGTTGCTTTTGGTTTCTTTCTTCAAGACTGTGAAGGGATTCCTTTAAAACAAACTTGTTTATTTCTCCAGGCTACTGCTTTCCTGGAAGAAAATGAAATGGGCTGGTCAAAAACTATATATGCATAAATTTGGGATTCATCAGTCTCAAACTGGAGTTCTGTTAATTTGGTAATTTTCTGTTCTTAAAAAATGAATTTCTTTTATTTTTTCCAAAACTTTAAGCTTTTTATTTTGTATTGGGGTTTAGCTGATTAACAATGTTGTGTAGTTGCAGCTGAACAGCAAAGGGACTCAGCCATACGTATACATGTATCCATTTCCCCCAGACGTTCCTTCCATCCCAGTTGGCACATAGCGTTGAACAGAGTTCCACATGTTACACAGTAGGTGCTTGTTGGTTATCCATTTTAAAAGAAGCAGTGCATACATGTCCATCCCAAAGTCCCTAAGTAGCCATTCCACGCCTAGCAACCATAAATTAGTTTTCTGTGAGTCTCTTTGTGTTTTGAAGCAAGTTCTTTTGTATCATTTCTTTTTAGATTCCACATACAGGGGATATATATAATTTCTCCTTCTCTGTCTGTCTGTCTTCACTCTGTGTGATCCTCTTTCAGTCCCTGCATGTTGCTGCAAATAGCATTATTTCATTCTTTGTAATTGTTGTTCAGCCGCTCAGTCATGTCCAGCTCTTTGCGACCCTATGGACTGCAGCATGCCTGTCTTTCCCTGTCTTTCACCATCTCCTAGATTGCTCAAACTCATGTCTGTTGAGTTGGTGATGCCTTGCAACTTCTCATCTTCTGTTGTCCCCTTCTCCTCTTGCCTTCAGTCTTTCCCAGCATCAGGGTATTTTCCAGTAAGTTGGCTCTTTGCATTAGGAGGCCAAAGTATTGGAGTTTCAGCTTCATCATCAGTCCTTTCAATAAATATTCAGGGTTGATTTCCTTTAGGATTGACTGGTTTGATCTCCTTGCTGTCCAAGGGATTCTCAAAAGTCTTCTCCAGTCCCATGGTTTGAAAACATCAGTTCTTTGATGCCCAACCTTTTTTATTGTCCATCTCTCTCATCCGTGGATGACTACTAGAAAAATCATAGCTTTGACTCTACGGACCTTTGCAGGCAAAGTAATGTCTCTGCTTTTTAATATGCTGTCTAGATTTGTCATTGCTTTTTTCCAAGGAGCAAGCATCTTTTAATTTCATGGCTGCAGTCACCATCCGCAGTGATTTTGGAGCCTAAGAAAATAAAGTCTGTCACTGTTTCCATTGTTAATTGCTGAGTAATATTCCATCATATATTACTCAGTCATTAAAAGAATGAAATAATGCCATTTGCAGCAATGTGAAGGGACCTAGAGAGTGTCACACGGAGTGAATTAGGCGCTAGTGGTTAGGAACCCACCTGCCAGTGCAGGAGATGTAAGATCCCTGGTTCAACCCCTGGGTTGGGAAGATCCCCTGAAGCAGGGCCTGGCAACGCACTCCAGTATACTTGCCTGGAGAATCCCATAAATAGAGGAGCCTGGCGGGCTACAATCCATAGGGTCACAAAGAGTCCATCTTAACTGAAGCTACTTAGCATGAACACACACACATTCCATTGTATATATGTACCACATCTTTATCCATTCCCTTGTTGATGGACATTGAGGTTGTTTCCATGTCTTGGCCACTGTAAACAGGGCTATAAAGAACATTGGGGTGCATATAATCTTTCAAATTATGTTTTTCTCCAGATGCATGCCCGAGTGGGATTGCAGGGTCATATGGTAGCTCTATTCTTAGTTTTTTTAAGGAACTTCCATACTGTTCTCTATAGTGGCTGTACCAGTTAGCATTCCCACCAGCAGTGTAGGAAGAATCCTCTCACTACACCCTCTGCAGCATTTGTTGTTTGTGGGTTTTTTGTATTTAACCATTCTGACTGTTGTGGGGTGATCTCTCATTGTAGTTTTTATTTGCATTTATCTAATAACTAGCCATGTTGGCATCTTTTCTTGTGCCTTTTGCTTATCTGTTTATCTTTGGAGAAATGTCTTTTCAGGTCTTTTGCCCATTTTTTGAGTGGATTGTTTATTTTGATGCTGTTAGGTGTCTTAAGCTGTTTGTAAATTTTAGAGACTAATCCCTTATTGGTTGCATTGTTTGCAAATATTTTCTCAATCTGTGGGTTGTCTTTTCCTTTTATTGTTTCCTTTGCTGAGCAAAAGCTTTAAAGTCGACCCTGTTTGTTTCTTTTTGTTTTTATTTACGTTATTGTGGAAGATGGATCAAGAAAGATGTTGCTGTGATTTATATGAGTGTTCTGCCTATGTTTTCCTCTAGGAGTGTTACAGAATTCTATATATACATAAATTTGGGATTCATCAGTCCCAAACTGGAGTTCTAGTACTTTGATAATTTTCTGTTTTTAAAAAATGAATTTCTGAACATGAGTGGGTTTGTATATGTTAGCATTTGGTTTCTAAATCTTACAGTATTATAGTTAGCAAATTAATATGAAGAAGAAACTTTTTTTAAAAATGTAATTTCTTGGGTGTGAAAGGTGGACATAATGGGCAAATTTCTTTAAACTACTTAGACTGCAGAGGGATAAACATATGACCTAGAAAACTTGAGGATTTTAAAACTGCTTAATAGTTTCATTTTATAATTAAATACCCTCTGCATTTCAAGTTACCAATTTACTGTCTGTCGTTTTACAGGATTCGCTGGCTAACATTGAACTTCTCCCAGTGGAGCCACAAAGTAAACAGCTCATGACTTCTGATCAGGACGCTAAGGTCGTGGCTGAACCGCAGGGCCAACGAGTCCAAGAAGGGAAAGACAGTGCACATCTGGTGAGTGGGCGTCCAGGCCAGCGCTGGCCCGTGCACCCTCTTCTGTTGTGATAACAGGCTCTGCACTCTACTCAGAACACTTATGCTTAAATATAGGGGTAAATTCTGAGTATACTTAGGGCTTGCTTAGTAGAGGAAATTCCAGATTTCTAAGCGATAGAGAAAACACGGGCATTATAGTTCTTAAGACTTAAAGCTTTGGACTTAAAATCACTAAGATAAAGGCAGTGATTTATAAATATTTTAATAACATGATAGCCATTGTAGTGGTATTTATTTAAAGAGTTAATTAGAAATTATAATACAGATTCAAAATTTTGAGTGCATTTGTTTATTGTAAGCTATTATCATGTCAGGCAATGAGATTTAAAGTTTCTAAATGATATTGGGAAAAGTAGGTTTTCTCAATTTTTCCAGTTGAAATGACAAGGAATAACACCAGTCAGAATTTAAAAGTATTTTACATTTCAAGGCTCCTACATCATTTTGACTATCTCATTAAATTTCTTTGTCATATAAGTGTGCTTTTCTCAGTGGGTTTTGTTTTGCTCAATTACCATGGTTTGAAAATGTGTTTCTTTGCATTGTAGTGATGGTGTGTCTGGTGTTTTCAATTTTACAGATGAATGGTCCCATATCTCAGACAACTTCTCAGACAAGTTCCATTCCAGCTTTGAGTCAGGTAATTCAGTTCAGAAATTAATCATAGCTGAAGCTCACAGACAATGCATTATAGTAAATATTAATTGTAAAGAAATTAGAAAATGTGAATGTTCCCCAAAAAGAGAGTGGGGGAGGACCCACTTGGGAACAGTATATGTCAGTACTGTGTATTCTCTTCTAGTATATGCGTGTAGCTCTACAGACAGCTGAGTGCCATGTGTATTAATTTCATCTCTTCATCACAGTGTTGTTAATGGTTCACTGATCATCTAGTGTGTGTGTGATTAACTTTACATTTCAACAGCCTGTATTCCTTAAAGCACAGAAGTCATATTAAGTTTTTACTGAGAACATTGGTTTCACTGTTTGCGTTTTCATGTATCAGATGCATTTGGAGTCAGGCACGTTTAGGTTGGCAGTCTTCTAAGTGATCTTATGTGATCTTCTTTTTTTTTTTTTTTTTTTTTTTTAAATTTTAGTTTTTTATTTTTTAAATTTTACAATCTTTAATTCTTACATGCATTCCCAAACATGAACCCCCCTCCCACCTCCCTCCCCATAACATCTTTCTGGGTCATCCCCATGCACCAGCCCCAAGCATGCTGCATCCTGCGTCAGACATAGACTGGCGATTCAATTCACATGATAGTATACATGTTAGAATGTCATTCTCCCAAATCATCCCACCCTCTCCCTCTCCCTCTGAGTCCAAAAGTCCGTTATACACATCTGTGTCTCTTTCCCTGTCTTGCATACAGGGTCATCATTGCCATCTTCCTAAATTCCATATATATGTGTTAGTATACTGTATTGGTGTTTTTCTTTCTGGCTTACTTCACTCTGTATAATCGGCTCCAGTTTCATCCATCTCATCAGAACTGATTCAAATTAATTCTTTTTAACTGCTGAGTAATACTCCATTGTGTATATGTACCACAGCTTTCTTATCCATTCATCTGCTGATGGACATCTAGGTTGTTTCCATGTCTTGGCTATTATAAACAGTGCTGCGATGAACATAGGGGTACATGTGTCTCTTTCAATTCTGGTTTCCTCGGTGTGTATGCCCAGCAGTGGGATTGCTGGGTCATAAGGTAGTTCTATTTGCAATTTTTAAGGAATCTCCACACTGTTCTCCATAGTGGCTGTACTAGTTTGCATTCCCACCAACAGTGTAGGAGGGTTCCCTTTTCTCCACACCCCCTCCAGCATTTATTGCTTGCAGATTTATGTGATCTTCTAAGTGATCTTATGATCTTACGATTTATGTCCTACGGAATTTTAAAATTAAGTCTTTTTTAAAGTAAATGTAAATTTTTAAAAGTAATATTACAAAATTTATAGCAGCCTCCTCTACACCCCAACTTATAAGCAGCTCATGTAGAAGTTAAAAAAGGCGGGGAATTGGATTGTTGATATATTTTTAATAAGGCAGAATTTTAAAAAATGAAGGGTGTCCTCCAAACTACTGTATTTTATCATTATTATGTATATAGGGTTTTTGCATATTGTATTTTACACTGATTTTAAGTGAATTCTGTAATATTTTAAGTCATTTGAAAGTCAAATATAAGAGTTAACACTATACAGAAATCACTGACAGATTTAAAAAACTGTTTTAGATCAAATCTCCCACTTCCTCTTGGTTGGTTCATGATCTGATATATTCACATGTCTTTAAAACCCATGTTAGGGCATAAAACTAGATATTTGGATTCTGTGGGTGGGTTTTGGTATGGGGTTCACTTTCTTTTAAACTATGTTGTGGGAAACAATTGAGATAAGACCTGCCTAGAAAAGAAGTATAACACTTGAGCCAGCATTCAATATTCATTTCTGTGGAGAAATGATTTGCAACTAGTGCTGCCTGCACATGATTTCTTTGTCATTATGAAGAGTTCATGTCTTATAATCAAGTATTACATGACTGGTTCTTGGTCCAGCTTTGCTACTCAGTACCCCTGGTGTCACAGAACACATCTCTGACATCTGGTATTGTAAAGTATGTGTATTCTCCTCACCAGTTTTTCAGAGTATTTGCACACTTTAGGTTTTTATAGGATCACTAAATGCTAGAACTAGAAGGGATCATCATTAAGAGACCATCTGGGCTCACAACATGTGTGTTCTTTAAAACTTGATAACAGATTTGCATTCTGTAGAAAGTAGGAGTCTTGTTAAAGAGTACATACATTTTTATGTAGTTTTAAACAGTATGTTTATACATATTTTACCTCATGCTTTCTCCCCATAGCAGACTTCATCTGTATATACCCTTGTGCCCTGTGGTATTTTATGTTGATTTACCATCATTTCTTTAGCTGTTCAGTTTTTGGTTACATTGAACGTGTTTCTTTTTTTCCTCCTATCATAAATGACATTGCTTTGAACATTTTTCTAACTGGCATTATAATGGCACACCTGTGTGGACAGCTGAGTTGGTGTGGTGGCTCTGAGTACTGACCCTTCATAGTCTGCAGCTGTGCAACTGCAAAGTGTCTGTGCTTAGCTGTCTGATTTGGGAACCAGTCTTTTTCAAGGTTTAGTCTTTCCCCTAGAGTTGGATGCAGTGTAAGTAGGAGGACAATGTCCTTAGGAACAGCCAAATAAATGTCTGAATAATTCACAAGTAGGTTTGCATTTTGGCCATGGTGCTGCCAATTGTTATACAGCTCCCTGCTAATCTCCTTCCCCAAATAATACCCTTATTGAGTTGTAACTGTTTGCAAGTCTAGCCAATCAGTGAGTATAAAAAGTGATCTTAACTGGAGGAAACTGAGAGCAGAGAGGCTTTAGCAGTTTCCCTAAAATTGCTCATCTGTCCAGGATTTGAACCTGGGCAGCTTCAGAGCCGACTCAAGAAGAGATACATCCTCTTTGGCATGTGTTATTTCCTTTAGAAAGAGAAACAAGTAGAAAGTAATACCAGAAGCAAAACCTAGCTCTTGTCAGCACTTGGGAACAGTTTTGCATTATCTCTGAGTGGTTGAAATTAATTTGGGATAGAGATAGAGGATTTTAGGTGGGGAATAACATGACTTATAAAAAGATTACTTTGACTTTATTGTATTAATAGAATATATTGTAGTGAGCCAAGAATCGGTTCAGTTCAGTCACTCAGTTGTGTCCCACTCTTTGTGATCTCGTGGACTGCAGCACACCAGGCTTCCCTGTCTGTCACCAACTCCCGGAGCTTGCTCAAACTCTTGTCCATCGAGTCAGTGATGCCATCCAACCATCTCGTCCTCTGTCATCCCCTTCTCCTGCCTTCAGTCTTTCCCAGCATCAGGGTCTTTTTCAATGAGTGAGTTTTTCACATCAGGTGGCCAAAGTATTGGAGTTTCAGCTTCAGCATCAGTCCTTCCAATGAACACCCAGGACTGATCTCCTTTAGGATGGACTGGTTGGATCTCCTTGCAGTCCAAGGGACTCTCAAGAGTGTTCTCCAACACCACAGTTCAAAAGCATCAGTTCTTCTGCACTCAGCTTTCTTTATACTCCCACTCTCTCACATCCATGCATGACTACTGGAAAAACCATAGCTTTGACTAGATGGATCTTTGTTGGCAGAGTAACATCTCTGCTTTTTAATATGCTGTCTAGGTTGGTCATAGCTTTTCTTCCAGGGAGCAAGTGTCTTTTAATTTGATGGCTGCAGTCACCGTTGCAGTGATTTTGGAGCCCAAGAAAATAAAGCGTCTCACTGTTTTCATTATTTCCCCATCTATTTGCCTTGAAGTGATGGGACCAGATGCCATGATGTTAGTTTTCTGAATGGTGAGCTTTAAGCCAGCTTTTTCACTCTCCTCTTTCACTTTCATCAAGAGCCTTTTTAATTCTTCACTTTCTGCCATAAGGGTGGTTTCATCTGCATATCTGAGGTGATTGATATTTCTCCCGGCAATCATGATTTCAGCTTGTGCATCATCCAGCCCAGTGTTTCTCACGATGTACTCTGCCTAGAAGTTAAATAAGCAGGGTGACAATATACAGCTTTGGCGTACTCCTTTCCCTATTTGGAACCAGCCTGTTGTTCCATGTCCAGTTCTAACTTGCTTCTTGACCTGCATACAGACTTCTCAGGAGGCAGGTCAGGTGGTCTGGTATTCGCATCTCTTTCAGAATTTTCCACAGTTTGTTGTGATCTACACAGTCAAAGGCTTTGCCATAGTCAATAATGCAGAATTAGATGTTTTTCTGGAACTCTCTTGCTTTTTCCATGATCCAGAGGATGTTGGCAATTTGATCTCTGGTTCTTCTGCCTTTTCCAAAACCAGCTTGAACATGTGGAAGTTCACAGTTCATGTACTGTTGAAGCCTGGCTTGGAGAATTTTAACATTACTTTGCTAGCGTGTGAGATGAGTACAATTGTGCAGTTGTTTGAACATTCTTTGGCATTGCCTTTTTCTTTGGGGTTGGAATGAAAACTGACCTTTTCCAGTCCTGTGGCCACTGCTGAGTTTTCCAAATTTGCTGCCATATTCAGTGCAGCACATTAACAGCATCATCTTTCAGGATTTGAAATAGCTCAACTAGAATTCCATCACCTCCACTAGCTTTGTTCATAGTGATGCTTCTTAAGGCCCACTTGACTCTGCATTCCAGGATGTCTGGCTCTAGGTGGGTGATCACACCACTGTGGTTATCTGGGTCATGAAAATCTTTTTTGTATAGTTCTTCTGTGTGTTCTTGCCACCAAGAATAGAAGCAAAGAAACCAAGTTAAAGAACTGGTAAGTAAGGTGAAAAATGTGGTGGCTTAGACTTGAAATGAATGGATTTTGGATTTTCTGGAAATCCATAAATGGCACCACTTTATGGATTGGATGTAGGGATTGCGGTGAGGGAAAAATCTATCAGGGATAGTTGAGTAACTTAGTGGATGATGGTTTTATTTGAGATGAAAAAAACTGGAAAGTATAGCTTTGTGGAGGGAAAATCCACCTGTTAAAAATTTTAAGTGAGCAGTGAAGTGGGTCACTAGTGTCAGTTGGTCCTAATTAGAGAGGTTAGGGCCTGAGATGTAAATTTGTAATCCACAAATAGGTTTTTTTGTTGTATTCCCTGTGGCTGAGCTGGTAAAGAATCTGCCTGCAATGCAGGAGACCCCAGTTCAATTGCTGGGTTGGGAAGATCCCCTGGAGAAGGGAAAGACTACCTACTCCAGTATTCTGGCCTGGAGAATTCCATGGACTGTATTATATTAGTCCATGGGGTCACAAAGAGTCGGACACGACTGAGCAACTTTCACTTAATAACTTCACCTAATGATATAGAAAAGAATTTTAAAGCTATTGTTGTTTATGTGGATTAGGTAACTGAGTTACCAAAAATAAAAAATCCAATTAAAAAGTAACCGAGTTGCCCTTTAGAATAAAATCAACTCTCATACTTTTTTTCCTTCTGTAATTTTTTGGCTGTCTTAAAAGTTTTATGTCCTTCAGAGGTGATGGTGGCTTTGTAGGATGACTGAGAATGTCCTTTTCTTTTTCAGTTGTTTGGAAGAGTTTGAGAAGCATAGGTGTCAGCTCTTCCTTGTGTGTTAGGTGGAGTTCCCCAGAGAAGTCATCCAGGCCTAGACTCTTGTTTGCATGGAATTTACTGTTGTTTTTAAATTGCAGATTGTATTTCACATCAAGTGATCTGTCTGTTCAAATTATCTAATTCTTCACTTAGTTTCATTGGGCTATGTATTTCTAGAAATTGTCCATTTCTTTTAAGTTGTTTGTTTTGTTGACATATAACTAACTGTTCATAATATTTTCTTTAATGGTATTTTGTATTTCCATGGTATTGGTTGTTACTTCTCCTCTTTCATTTCTTATTTTGTTTAGTTGTATTTCTTTTTTCTTTTGGTCAGCCTGGTCAGAGGTTTGTTACTTTTGTTTATCCTTTCAAAAAACTAGTTCTTGGTTTTATGATCTTTTTCTTAATTCTCTGTGTCCTCTCTGATCTTTATTATTTCTATGTTCCAGCTTTCGGTTCTGTTTATTGTTTCTTTTCTAATTCTTCAGGTGATAGATTAGGTTGTTTATTTGAGATTTTTTTCTTCTTTTTTTGAGGAAGTCTTGTATCAC